>NC_138353.1:43963058-44659725 GCF_046562875.1 Panthera onca | reverse complement strand
TTGTTAAGGCAGCCTCAGGAGCTCCTGAACTTTTCCCCAGGCCGTCCAAAGTAGGTAAATCGCTCCCAGAATTTGAATCCCTTATCAGACTTCTGTTCCCCGCGTCGGAGTTTGGAGAGTCTGAAACGCCAGGAGCGAGCGAGAGCAAACGAGGCGAGGCTCCTGGGCAGGCTAGGGCCGAAGCTGCCGCCCGGCCGGTTTCAACCCAGAGCAGCTGCTCCCGCTGGAGCTCCGCCCATGGGCACAGATGTTAGGAGTTAGGGAGAAATGAGGCAGCGACACCAATTACTAGGAGCGGTGTTGGTGGTAAACTCCATTCCCTGCCCTGCTGCCTGCACATGGTTGCATGGATTTATCTATAATTTATTAATTTTTTTTAGTGATCTCTACACCGAACATGGGGCTTGAACTCACAACCCTGAGATCAAGAGCTCCGTGCTCCTTTGAGCCAGCCAGGCGCCCTTATGTCTTCATATTTTTACATTATTCCAGCTTCACCACTTGCCATGTAAACTTGGGTAACTTGCTTAACTTTTCGGTGCCTCAGTTTCCCCATCTTTAATGTGGGATACTGATTGTATCTAGCTCATGGTGTTGCCATGACAACTGGAAAAGAATGCAAAGCGCTCAGAGCAGTGCCTAGCACGAAGTAAGCACCCGTTGATGCTGTTATCCAGAGACAGGCAAATAGTATACGATTTCACTTGTTTGTGGAATCTGAAAACCCAATGAGCAAGCAAACAAAAGACATAGACCCATAAATACAAAAAACAAACTGACTTTGCCAGACGCCAAGGGGGAATAGGGGGATAGGCAGATGGGTGAAGGGGAGGGGGAGATACGGGTTTCCAGTTATAGAATGAATAAGTCACGAGGACAAAAGGTACAGCACAGGGAATATGGGCGGTGGTCTTGTAGGAGAGTCGTGTGCTCTGACAGGTGAGAGCACCGGGGGTGAGCGTGGTGTAAGGTGTAGGCGTGTGGAATCGCTGTTTTGTCCACCTGAAACTCATGCAACGCTGTGTGTCAAGTATACGTCAAGTAAAAGAGAATAAAAAGGGGTGCCTGGCTGGCTCAATTGGAAGAGCCTGTGACTCTTGCTCTCAGGACCGTGAGGTTGAGCCTCACATTGAATATGGAGATTACTTAAAAATAAAGAAATAAAACTTTAAAGAAATAAAACTAAACTAAACTAAACTAAACTAAACTAAAATAAATGTCGTTGTTGCAAGAGGAAAACATTCTGGTTCTAACAACTTTGTAATACAGAGGAGGTCCAAGAAAAAAGCAAATCTTTCCCCTCTGTCTCTATGCCCTTAACATCTCTTACCTAGCTAAGAACACTGTCAGTAGTTTCATGTAATTATTCCACATCTTTTTTCCCCTCATACCTATATGCTGCAAATCTTCGTACACATATATGTAGTTTCTTTGTCTTTTTTTTTTTCAAGTAATGGCTACACCCAACGTGGGGCTCGAACTCATGACTCCAAGATCAAGAGTCACATGCTCTACCCACTGAGCCAGAGAGGGGCCCCTCGTTCTTTGTATTTTTTAAAAATTTTATTTTATTCCTGAGAGACAAAGAGAGAGTGATAGAGTGTGAGCGAGGAAGGGACAGAGAGAAAGGGTGACACAATCCAAAGCAGGCTCCAGGCCCTGAGCTGTTAGCACTGAGCCCCATGTGGGGCTTGAACTCAGGAACAGTGAGACCATGACCTGAGCTGAAATCGGATGCTTCCCCGACTGAGCCACCCAGGCGCCCCTCTTTGTCTTTTATAATAATGGATTCACGCTCGCTTCATTTGATCAGTTAACGATACATCGTGGATAGCTTTCTGGGTAACTCTATACAGTTAACAGCATACTAGTCTGTAATGTGTATGTGCCATAATTTATTCAAATATTCCCCATAAAGAGTCAGTGAATGCCAGTGAGAAGAATGACACAGTCCACGTCCTTGCTCATACATCCTTATATCCCAACGCTTTTAGTCTGTAGAACAGATTCCCCAAAGTTGGAGAGCTAGGTCAAGATTTATGCGTCCTCAAAATTTAAAGAGATTCGGCCTCATTACTTTCCCCCAGGGTGGAGGCAATTCGTGTTCCCACTGGCAGCTGCTAGCTTTCCTGCAATCTTAATAGCCCTCGGTGTTGCTTGTCTTAAATTGTTTTGCCAATCTGATGGGTAAATAATGATAAATTGTTTTGCCAATCTGATGGGTAAATAATGATATCTCATTTTAATTTGCTTTTCCTGACAGGCCAGGCAAGGCACCTGCTCATTTGTTTTTTGTCATCTGCATTTCCTCCTCTGTGAGTAGAGTGCTCATATCCTTGATTTATTTTTCTATTGTGTAGTCTGTCTTTTTTCTGTGTGTAGGCATTCGTTGGGATTTTAACCCTTTGTGGTAAGAGTTGCAGGTATCTGCTCCCCGTTGATTGTCTTTTGACTTTGTTTATGGTGCCTTCTGGTACACACAGATTTTTAATTTTTATGTGGCTTTATCTGGCAAGCTTTCCGTTCGTGGTTGCTGAATCTCTAGTCTTTCTTACAAAGTATTCTCCATCTTGAGGTTATACAAATTCCTCCTTTAGATCCGTACTCTGCCAGGAATCTATTGCTCTACGAGCTGTGTTTGTGGGATAGTGAAAACAACAACACAAATACAACAGACACACTGAAAATTCGAAGTGAATTTTCACAAACTTGTGTGATCAGCACCCAGGAAATAGAACATTGCCACTACCCCCTGATGAGGGGAACCAAGATACTGATGCCTGACACCTAATAGAAGGTGTTAGCAGGGGTGTGCCTGGGTGGCTCAGTCGGTTGGGTGTCCCTTCGGCTCAGCTCATGATCTTGCAGTGTGTGAGTCCAAGCCCCACGTCAGGCTCTGCACTGACAGCTCAGAACCTGGAGCCTGCTTTGGATTCTGTCTCCCTCTCTCTCTACCCCTCCCCCACTCACACACACTCTCTCTCTCTCAAAAATAAAATACAAACATAAAAAAAAAAGGTGTCAGGAGGATAAGTCCATTTTCTAAGAGGATACGTCCATTTTCATGCAGATGGCCAGTTAAGTATGCCAGCAAAATTAGCCACTGCATTAAAATGCGTCCTTTATTCGTTGGTACTTTTAAGGAGAAAATATGTTTCTGGCTGCCGCGGATGGACTGCATCACCCAATGCCTCGCAGAGTTCACTCCTCTATTATGGATCCTGGCTCGGCCGCCCTGTAGCTAAAGCTTTGCTGCTTGGAAACTGATTTTCTCCATATGCCTTGTGTGTGTCTAAATAGCCAGAAGAGCACTGATCGTACTGGCCCACGCAGAGAGGACGTCCTTCAACCATGCCATGAAGGAGGCTGCTGTAGAGGCCTTGAAGAGGAAAGGATGGGAGGTCACTGTGTCAGACCTGTATGCCATGAACTTCAATCCCGTCATCTCCAGAAGGGACATCACAGGTAGGATCAGCCTTCCCCCCCTTTAATTAGGTCTCTGTGGCACATCTCGCCTGTGGGTTCTGTGGCTCAGCCTCGGCCCCTCTGACTCCAGCCTGTCATTTTCCTCTGGGCAGGTCCACTGAAGGACCCCGAGAACTTTCAGTATCCTGCCGAGTCTGTTCTAGCTTATAAAGAAGGCCGCCTGAGCCCCGATATTGTGGCGGAACAAAAGAAGCTGGAAGCTGCAGACCTTGTGATTTTTCAGGTGCGATAGGACATCAGAAGGAGTGTCAGGATGCTTGAGTTCTTACTGTCCTAGACTGGTCACCTAATTAGCTATGTGATCTTAGGAAAAGTCACTTACGCACTTCAGCGCCTTCTTTATAAAGAAGGGTGATGACTTCAAACGGGGTGGTGTTACACAGATTTGTAGATATTGTGAACCTGGCTGTACTACTCTGAAAATATGTGACTACATGGGGCATCTGGGTGGCTTAACGAAGCCTGACTCTTGGTTTCCGCTCAGGTCACGATCTCACGGTGTGTGGGTTCGAGCCCCCCGTCCGACTCTGTGCTGACAGCCGGGAGCCTGCTTGGGATTCTCTCTCTGCCTCTCTATCTGCCCCCCCACCTCACCCCCCCCACCCCCGCTCCCATACACGCTATCTCTTCTCTCTCTCTCAATAAATAAATAAACTTAGACAAAAATATGTGACTACAAAGATGACCAGTGAGCCTTGAGCTTCTCTTCAGTTAGTGATTCTTTGTGGGATCTCTCAGAGTTTGCACTTGACCCCTTCTCTGCACGAGCGCGGAGTGAAGCACAGGGCACGGATCCCTGCGGTCAGAGCCTCCCAGCTGAAGGGGGCGCTGCCCTGCTTCCTGTGTTCCCGCCCCTCTTCTCGTGGAAGCTGTCTCCCCGCCAGGCAGTCCGTACTGTACGAGCTCCTTGTCAATCCTCTTTCCCGGAAATGCCACACTGGACTCAATGACTTTGCTTCTACCGGTTCTAACCTGCCTTTTGATATTGAACACGGACCAGATGTGACCCTAGAAACTGCACGAGGAGGGTGACACCAGCTGCGGCTTTTGCAACTGTTCAATCAGCTGCAAAGAATCCAAACTTTTAGGTCTTCCGTTCCACCCTCAGGCCTGTCGCTAGCAGTCAAAGCCACGCCCCATGAGCCAGTGCCCCGAAGGATGCCTTTTTGGTCAGCGTTTTCCACTGCATCTTTTCCTAGTGCGGCCGTTGCGGCCACTGTGGCAGCTTTCAGTTCTGCTTCTCAGAATCACCGTATTTTAGAATTGGAAAGGACCTTGGTGGTCTTTGAATTTGGCTTCTATCTGATGCATCAGTTTACTATCAGTACAACGGTGCAAGTTGTGTACTGTAAAAAGCAACATACCGAAACACAACGTAGACACTTCAGATTTGTATACTTATAACATTTTACAAACAGATGACAGGGAAAAGTCTTTTTTAATTTTTAATTTTTTTTTTTTTTTTACTTAAAAATGTTTATTTTGAGAGAGAGTGGGTGAGGTGGGGGAAAGGCAGAGACGGAGAAGGAGAGAGAATCCCAAGCAGGGTCTGCACTGTTAGCGCCGGGCCGGACGCCGGGCGGGACGCGGATGTTTGACTGACTGAGCCACCCAGGCGCCCCTGGCAAAGTCTTACTATGGGAGTCGGTGTACTTGTATGGTAGTCTTTCAACATAGAAATAAAGCGTCCTGAGGAAGCGATACTTTAATTTATCCCAAGGTACCACTGGGGCTAGCCCCCTGCTCACTTTTCTCACTTCTCCAAGAACAGCCAGAGGAAGAATAAACTTTCAATATGCTGCAAGCCAACCAATTCTGTTTTCAGCTCTGACTGTAGAACATTCACAGGGACCAAATCTACGTGTCTAAGCCACCCACACATTTATCTTAAAAGCCTCAGGTCTGGCCCCTCACAACTGCAGAGTTGTGAGTAATCTGCAGAGTAATCTAGAGATTACTCAAGCCCCTGGTTTTACAGATGAGGCCCATCAGACTTAGCAAAAGTAAGGGGCTTATGTGACAAAGGTCTTGCATCGTGTCCACGGCAGATTCAGGGCGAGAACACGAATCTTGTGCTCCATCTCATGTTCCTTCTGTTCTAAACCCCGGCCCCTTCTGCCCCCTTTCCTGTGGATCATTAACCCTTCAAATATCAGGGAAAGATATCAAGTCCAACAAATTCCTTCTCTGTGCTAAACTTGTCTCATCGGGCCTGTCCCCGGTGTCCCTGTGTTTAAATCCGAAGTCAGGGAGAAGAAGAGGAAATACTGGTATCGTCCTCGTGCTGCTTTTATTAGGACAAGAGGGCCGACAAGACTCTTCCATGGGAATTCCCTGATAAACCGAGCGCACACGGGTCATTTGTTTGCCTGTGTGAGCGCACACTCATGTGCAGCTTGTTCTATTTGAAAAAAATTTTTTTAGTGTTTATTTTTGAGACAGAGACAGAGCATGAGCGGGGGAGGGGCAGAGAGAGAGGGAGACATAGAATCTGAAGCAGGTTCCAGACTCTGAGCTGTCAGCGCAGAGCCCGATGCTGGGGCTCGAACTCAACGGACCTTGAGATCATGACCTGAGCCGAAGTCGGACACTCAACCGAATGAGCCACCCAGGTGCCCCGTGTGCAGCTTATTCTAAACGGTAGGATTTCACATCCGTGAACACAGGTACACGTTTCACATTGTTGACAGCACTCCTACAAAATATCGATTTTGTATTTTGCGTCACACACCGTAGCAAACTTTATCTGCATTCCTTGCTGTCTAGACTCGGCCGCGAAATGTGATCTTGTAGAAACAAATCATAATTGCACGTGGCTTTCTTCAGACCTACCCGGTACTTGTTTCTTTTAGGCAGAAATAGAGTGTCAAGTTGACTGACCAAGGACAATATTTTTCTTTAATGTGCTAACTCCTCCGGAAGCAACGACAAGGGCCCCGAGAAGGGTTTGCTCTTCTGTGACGTCAGCCAAGCACCTGAGCCTTCTTCGCTGGTGGTAGTTCCTGCTGTGACCTCTCTGTGCTCTGCCCCACAGTTCCCGCTGCAGTGGTTCGGAGTCCCGGCCATCCTGAAAGGCTGGTTTGAACGAGTGCTCATAGGGGGGTTCGCGTACACGTATGCTGCCATGTATGACAATGGACCTTTCCGGGTAGGTGGATGGTTCTGCTTTCTCTAACAGCTGGATCCGGGCTGCCTTCTGTCCTGAGGCAGAGTTCTGAACAGAATTGGGTACTAAGGTCAGGCTCCTGGGAGAGCTGGATAATAGTGCGTGTAGATATTTAATTTTTTGAAAATATTTATTTTTGAGAGAGAGACAAGAGTGTGAGCAGGGGAGGGGCAGAGAGAGAGGGAGACACAGAATCCGAAGCAGGCTCCAGGCTCTGAGCTGTGAGCACAGAGCCCGACGTGGGTCTCGAACCCACGAACCACGAGATCATGACCTGAGACCAAGTCGGACGCTCAACCCACTGAGCCACCCAGGTGCCTCTGTGTGAAGATATTTAGACAGGACTTTGGGATTTGTTTTAACATACCCCAGGAACACAAGGGGTGGGGAGATTAGACAAAACTAGAATGGCAAGATGCTGAGCGTTGAGGCTGGGTGGTGGAGGCCTCATGAGACTCTTTTCTGTATGTATGTAGACACCCAAATACTACACCGGACACATTTTGAGGTCTCCTGGATTACATGCCTGGATACAGGCGGAGCGCCGTGGGGAGACGGACACAACAAATAACTCCACTAGGCACCAGCAGTGGACTCCGGGGCTGGCCCTCGAGTGTTGACTTCTGGAGTCACACTGCGTGGCTCAGAGGAGCCAGTGTGGGAGGAAGGAACAGAAATAGCAGGTGGCTGGACTTGTGTGTCGAAAAGAACACAAGAACAGCCCTGGGGCCGTTTCGTGAACCTCCCGTCATGCAGGAGACGTGGAGCGTGATGACTTTTCCTTCGCAGAATAAGAAGACCGTGCTTTCCATCACCACTGGTGGCAGCGGCTCCATGTACTCGCTGCAGGGTATCCACGGAGACATGAATATCATCCTCTGGCCAATTCAGGTTACTTTGTTTCAGTGAACCTTCCCCGGGGATTAATTGAGCTTTCTGGGGGGTCCAGATTCTCAAGATGGCAGCTGAAAACAGACCCGAGGTGTGAGGACGGAAGCAACGTAATAATTCAGAAGTCCAGGGAGCTCCCTTCTAAGCCTTACTAGTCTTCCCGGGCCCCTGTACTCAAGAGTAACCTGGGTATGCACGCGTCCAAACAGCTCTGTCTCCTAACCAAAGGCTAGTGCAGATAACCCCTAGATTTGTATAGCCATGGGCCCCCACTCCAGACAACCGATCTCTGTCTCCAGTCTTCCTGGCCTTCTCCAGGTTGCCGCTATGGCCTCACCACCTATTAGAAAATTTCAGAAATGATTTAGCCCAGCCAACAAGAGTGGAGTCTGAGGGAGGTTCCTGGGTGGTCGGTCACTGGACTATGAAGATGATCTCTTATACAGAAGAGGGTTGGAGAGAAGAGCAAATGCGGTGGCCACCTAGAACGGCGGAGAATTAACATTAATATTGGAGAATACATTCTACAGGTCACTTATTGAGGCTCATCTAGTTAGGAGGAGAGGCGGAGAAAGGCGCATCCACATACCTTGGCAGGAGTCCTCTGCCAAGAAGCCGAAACTCCCTTATGTGAAAGAAGTTCCGGCTCTTTGGCAGAGGATCCCAGGCTGGCACGGTTTCAAGATTTTGTTCATTTAAACAAGGGCTCAGCTGAATAGGCTAAAATAGGTAACGGCTAGGAATGGAGCGCTAGAAGGTGAGAGAAAATAGCTATGAATTGATTCTCCAGGGTGCCTCAGGCCCCCACGTCGGAGCGTCTTGTTGGAAAGCCTACGTTACTTCTGTTTGTTTGTGGTACAAGCTGTATAGGGTTTGTTCTGTGACTCACCTCTGTTCTCCGTGTATCCCCAGAGCGGCACTCTGCATTTCTGTGGCTTCCAAGTCCTGGAACCTCAGCTGACATACGGCATTGGGCACACTCCTACGGACGCGCGAATTCAGATCCTGGACGGATGGAAGAAACGCCTGGAAAATATCTGGGATGAGACGCCACTGTATTTTGCTCCAAGTAGCCTCTTTGACTTAAACTTCCAGGCAGGGTTCTTAATGAAAAAGGAAGTGCAGGATGAGCAGAAAAACGAAAAATTTGGCCTGTCTGTGGGCCATCATTTGGGCAAGTCCATCCCGACTGACAACCAGATCAAAGCCAGAAAATGAGACTCACAAGACTAGATTCCTTTCAAAAATGTAGCCAAATCTAGGTTTCTTTTTCAGGCTTGCTTGACTGGCTTCAGTTTTTAAGATTTTTGTGTGTTTTTATTTCTTTCCACAGGGAATGAATAGGAGACAGAATTGACTGTCTTCATACATTTTTGGATAGTTTTATTCAATGTAACTGATTCTTCTGATTGCTATCATGGCCAAACCTGATTAGTCCCAAGAGGCCACTGAGGATACAAAGCAGGGAAAGATGGAGAAAGACGCGAGGCGATATTCTTTAAGGTCCTCTACACAACTGAATTCCTCTTTTTAGGGATCCATTTTTAGGGCTAAATCTGGCTGGAGCGTATCCAACTCCTCAAGGATACATTTTTCTTTTAATTGCCCTCTCTGTGGTTTATGACAAAAGGGAATTAATTGCTCTGAGAAAGAAATGACTGAATCTGACACAAGGGACTTGTTTAGTAATCTGTGCTTGTTTATGGCACACGATGATACTGGTTTTGATTACTACGCAGTGACTAATATGCCTAATGTGTGTGTTACTCTTGCTTCGCCTTTTGTTCTTTATACACAGCACACACCGATACCTTCCGATGAAAAGACAGTAAAACTCTCTTCTTTACCTCAATCTTTTAATTTCACGTCTGCAGGAAAATAAACCGACATATCTATACGCTACATCTGCCGCTATGAATGAATTCAAGAAATAGTTGCTCCCGATACTTAACAGCAGCCTTCTACAAACACTATTTCTGAGCTACATCACAGTCTGGAAGGGTTTCTTCTCTGTCATTGTCGACCTGATGACTTTCCTTTGGGAAGCGTTTGGTTCCACAGTTTTGGGGATAACACTGTAATCCTAGAGTTTCATTAACTTTGAACAATTTTGGCATAATATTCTAACTTCCCATTGAAATGATTGACGTGTGACTGACTCACTGGCGGTAAAATTCAAGTAGAATATGATGAAAGGCCGCCCTCTGGTGGTGCGTTGAAAGGAAACACAAGGGGTTTTGCAAAGCAAGGTTGTCTGGAACTGGGAACAGGTCCTGTACCTGCCAAGGAAACGAGGGCGGCAGGCCGGAGACCCTCCTGTGCCAGATGCTGACAGGCAATTGGGTAATCCCCCCCCCCCCCCACTCCCTACAATATACTTAATGGCAGATGGCTGGGTGCTTCAGCTTGAAAATATCTTGTTGCCTTCCTGCTCGCTGCAATTTTGTGTAAATTTCTGAAAGTTCCAGATGAAATCAATAAAACCCATTTGTACAAAGATCCAGGCTTATTGGTTTCAGTGAAGCTAGTGATGGAGGTGAGGCGTACAGGCAAAGTGGAATCGATGACTCGGGAAGATGGGATCAGAGCCTGCAATAATAAACTATGGCCAGGAGCCTTGAACGAGAGCTCTCCCAACAGGGCTGCTTCATACTGAACGGTAATGGAACAACATATTGAGATCATCTCAGGGAACCGAAGGGATATTTAAAGAGACCCAGAAAAGAATGTTACAGAAACCAAGAAAAACCTAGAATTCAGTAAACAAATGCCAAAGGGCAGTATTTATTGTGATTTGCCTGATTTGTTGATTTACCCAGTCAATGGCCCAGGTACTCTTCTAGGCACGGGGAACAGAGCAATGAACAAAACCGAGCACCTCATGGAGTTTGCATTCGAGGGAAGAATGACAGAACAGTCATGTCGGGTGGTGATAAATGCTAGGAAGAAAGAGCAGGGTAAGAGAGAGACAGGATATGGGGAGTTTTGTTTTACACTGGCCGATCAAGAAAGACCTCCCCAGTAAGGCTACATTTGAGCAAAGACCTGATAAAGCGAGAGAGATGTAGATGCCTGAAGGGAGGCACTCCGGGCAGGAGTGACGTCAGAGTGCAAATCCCTGAGGCAGGAACACGCGTAACATGAGGAAAAGAGAGGACTTTAGTGGCTACAGCAGAGCAGGGGAGAGAGGGCTAGGCCAGAGACACAGCTGGGACTGGAGACGGAGCCTCGTAAGTGCTGTAAGAATATAAAGATAGGAAGTCAAGAGTTTTGGGCTGAGGTATAGCATAATCTGACTCCTGTTTGGCTGGTAGGTGAGGAGCCAAGCGTAAGGCAATGATGGAAGCATGGAGAATTGTGGCACAATGTGACAAGCTAGTCAATAAATGCTTTGGACCAGGGTGACAGCAATAGAGGTGTGGAGAAGTGCATGTATTCATTTTTAAAAGAGATTTTAAGTAGTCTCCAAACCCACCATAGGGCTCGAACTCACAACCCCAAGATCAAGAGTTGCATGCTCTACCGAGTCACGTGTCTCAAGAAGTGAATGTATTTACAAGGTTGGATACATCCCATTTGCTAAGGTGAGCAAGAATCTGGAAAGCATATTCGGGGAAGAAGCTGGGATCAGGAAGGGTGGAATCAAAATCTGATTTCAGACATTTTATGTTTGAGAGGGATGTCTATTAAGACTGTAATAGGTGTCTGGGTGGCTTGAGCGGCTCTTGATTTCAGCTCAGGTCATGGTCCCAGGATCATGGGATTGAGCCCCGTGTCGGGCTCTGTGCTTCGCATGGAGCCTGCTTGAGATTCTCTCTCTCTGAGATAAATTTTTTAAAAAGACCTGGTGTTAGGGCAGACATTATGGTAGGAGGTACACATCTGGAAATCTTCAACATACAGATATTATATAAAGCAATGTCACAGATGACATTACCTGGGACATGAATTATGATAGAGAAAAGATCTGGTAATTGACTTCTAGTTCTCTCCAGTGTTAGGTCAGGAAGATGAGAATGAAAAATAAGTGGCCAGTGGAGCAGGAGAGCTGAGTGTGGGGTCCTGAAAGCTAAGTGAAGAGAGTGTTTCAAATACGGAGTGATCAAGTGTGTCCAATACTACTAAGCCAAGTAAGCTAGATCTGAGAATTGACCTTTGCATATAGCCATGTGGAGGCCACTGGTGACTTTGACAAGAGATATTTCAGGAGACTGGTTTGATGAAAGCCTGATTGGAATGGGTTCAAGAGAGAACAGAAGAAGAGGAAGTGGAAACTGTGTGTGTGTGTGTGTGTGTGTAGGGTCGGGGGTGTGTGGTCAAAGTTATTTGATTTTTTAAGAGATAAGGGACATTATAGCACATTTATATGCCAGTAGGAAGGACTCAGAGAGGAAAGGTTTTGATCCTGGAGAAAGAGGACAATTAAAGGAACAGGTCTTTGAAAAAGCCAAAGCTTATGGGATCTAGTACACAAGGACAGAAGAGCTAAGTAGCGTCAGGACTAGAAATACTAAAACAAGGTACTTACTGTGTACCAGGAACTAAGCAATTTTACATGACTTAATTTACTTAGTTTTTGCAATAGCCCTAAGAGGTTTTGCTTTTGTTTCTACTTTATAAATAAGGAGATTGAGAAATGGAGAGGTTAAATGGCATGTGTAGGAACCAGAACTCCACTCAGGTGGGCAAACTCAAGAGCTTATGCTTTTATTAATTTATTTTTATTTTAGAGAGAGAGACAGAGAGAGAGACTGAGCACAAGTGGGGGAGAGGGGCAGAGGGAAAGAAAGAATCTTAAGCAGGCTTCACGCTCAGAGTGGAGCCTGATGCGGGGTTCGATCCCACAACCCTGGGATCATGACCTGAGCCAAAATCAAGAGTCAGATGCTCAACTGACTGAGCCACCCAGGTACCCTGAACCCAGGCTTTTAAAAACTGTATTCTATTGCCTCCGTAGAAGCAGGGACGATGGCGCCATGCAATAGAGCACAGGGGTAGCAATCAATACCTCTTCTTGAGAACAAGATCATTAAGTGTTGCGGTTGAGAAACTGTAGCTACTTTTATCAGAGTCCCTGTTGTGTCCTGAGCAGGGATAAATGATGTTCCAATTCTGTTACAGGCCTGATTACATGGCTGCTGAGAATGTGTTTGCTCCTTACAATATGAGAGAGTATTACTCTCACCAGCTTGGAGTAAAGCGGGACAACCACCTCCCTTGCTGTGGACACTGTACCTTGAATTATGTAAGCCAGGTTGCAGCCACTTACAGTCCCATCGTCACATCAGTGTTTTGCCCACAAAGGCAGTTTTTTGGACCCAAGTATTTTTGACATTTATACTTAATAAATTTCATTTGGTTATCACTCCTTTCCAGTGCTGTTGAAGTCAATAAATGTCAAAAGACATTTTTTTTTTTTTAAAGCAGGTTTCACACCCAGTGGAGTCCAATGAGGGGCTTGAACTCATGACTGTGAAATCAAGATCTAAGATCTAAAATCTAAGATCAAGATCTAAGATCAAGAGTTGGATGCTTAAGACTGAGCCACTGAGGCACCCCCCAGAAGACAACTTTTAAATACATATAGAACAATGGCAGCATTGTTAAGAAATATATAGCCTCCTAAAATGACAACTCATGTATGTGTATACATTTGGGTATGTTAAAAATTGAGTCACCTTCACAGAATCAACAGGCAAAGTCTATATATGATAAGAAGATATAAGCATACTGTTGAAAGCAGGGCTTCTTAAGCTTCAGTTATTTATAGATCAAATTCATGATATCCATGTTCCATCTGTATTAGTATTTAATATTTGTCTTTAATGTCACATTTCCCCACAGTCTAGTAGGTGGATATATGTTTTTCTAACACACAAAGACATATATGTCTACTCACGTAACATTTTGAATACCACTAGTGACATGTTATACATACATTTTGGTAAACACCAACTGATACATGTGGAAATAACAGACGAAAGAACAAAAAGAGAATGCCCCTGGGTGTGGGAGTGAGGCTGAGGGCTGGGGAGATCTGGTTTTCAGCAAAAGCACCTTTATGCTACATGATTTGCTACCACACTAGATGCTACGACACTGCCTGGCAAAACAGGAGGCACAAAGTAATTGCTCCAAATCCAACTATATTTCATACCTTTTCCTAATGATTTTATAATTTCGGCCATAGGCTCATGCTGCTCAACACTGACATTCACGGATATGAATTCATTCACAAAGTCTGAGGAAAAAACGACAGTTACTCACCGCAAAATGAAAACTTTCAATGTTTTATTTCTGACTGCAGCTGTTTACAGAAATATAGTTGCGAGTATACAAATGTTCCAATAGAAGCAAAATATCTTTTTAATATTTAACAAGTTATCACAGATAGCTAAAAACATAGATGCAAATGAAATTCCCCCAGAGAACAAACTGAAAATATCTGGTGTCAGTGCTCTGAAATCTCAACTATGAAAGCCATATACACAAAAATGTAATCCTTATTTCATTGCAGGACAATGGAAGAAGGCAGTTCAGTGGTTGATCAGTGTGCTCAAGCAAATAAAATTAAATTAAAAATTTTTAATGGCAGAATGGTAGCTAAACCACTTGAGAATGGGTTAATGAAATATGTGCAATATGTTAAATTAAAAGACTAATAAAAGAAGTGAATAAAACTCAGTAAAATTGTCCAAAAAGAGTAGCAACTACTTGGAGCTTATCAATTAGAAGGAAACAAGGCAAGCAGATACATTCATTAGCTCAAAAGAAATTAACTCAATGTCACTGGAATCAGTTTGTAGCTACTAAAGTCATAAACCCTTCAGTGCAGGACAGTTCTTCATTGGACTCATTAGTTTGATTCCAAAGCCACCCTCAAACATCTGAGACGGTGTGTGTGTGTGTATGTATATGTGTGTGCGTGTTGTCCTGAGGTTCATTAGGTAAAATAATAAGCGAACTCTATAAACTATTTCACACCAAATTTCTTCTGGGGAAGAAAAAGAACAGGGATAATATGGCTAAACATGGGGCTTCTAAAAGAGACACTACAAGTTGGAGTCAAATAGAACCGTGATAGAATTCTTTGGGCACAGGAATACATTATGCAATCAACTGGAGAAGAAGGGAAAGGGAACAAGAAAGGAGGAATGTACCTAGAGCATCTCCCCACAGTTTGCCTATGTGTTGCCAGCACCAAGGTTTGTAGAGTAAGCCACTTACACTTCCACTGCTAGTGTTAAGAAAAGACAGCAGTGGTGATTTTTATAAAGTGAATATACAATTATTTTTAATTTGAATGTGCATTTTTCTTCCATGAGTTAATTGATTGGTGATTTGTAAACAGTGGAAGGAAGATTACAGCAATTATGGAGGTACTAAATTACACACAAAATTAAAATGAACAAATAAATCTACTTATCTTGTTATATTTACCATGAGGCATATAATTGGGAAGGGAGAAATGCCCAGATTAATAATGCACTGTCTTGTCCAATATTTATTTTAGTAAATAATGCGTGTCTGAAGCGTAAGTTCCGAGGATAGCTATATCTCTACTGCATCAGTTCTCATACAAACCAAGCTACTTTTAAATAAGTTTTATTGATTTAAAAAAGAAATTAAATAAGGTGCTATGTTGACCTGGCCAGCCATCTTATTTAATATCTCAGATACAAATATAAATACAAGGAATGATGTTCCGAGAGTTGGTCTAGCCAGACCAAAATTGTGGTCTGCTGGTAAAGTAAGAGGCAATGAAAAGAAAGCTTGTGTTATCACTGCCCACAAGGTACCCATTTTATGGATAAACAGGAGACTGTAGCACCCGTCAATTGTTTCAGCTACTTAAATGTCATAACAATTAAAAGAAATATAGAAGATTGCACCTATATATTTAAATCAGTCATTTAATGTAAACTTTTTAGTAAATGGTAGGAAAATGCCAAACTAAGTTAACTGAATTATCAATAACTAGACTAAGTGTATATGTATATAAAATATACTATATTTCTATAGGCAGTACTAAGAATAACTTATCATTGCCAATAAATGATTACGGATAACCAGGTTAAGCTGAATTTACATAAAGAACAATATATAACTATTTGTATGAGTAGGGGGAAAAACCTTTCTAGATCTTACTGTATACCATTTACACCAGTGGTTTTCACGCTTGAGCATACATCAGAATTACCTGGAGGGCTTGTTAAAACACAGATTGCTAGGCCCCATTCCAAAGTTTCTGATTCAGTATGTCTATGATAGGGCTCCAGAATGTGCATTTCTACCTAGTTCCCAAGTGATACTGATGCTGGCTGGTGGGCTGAGGACCATATTTTGAAAACCACTGGTTACACTCTATATGTAAAAAACTATACACTACAATGTTCTCACAGACAAAACACAAAATACTGGAAGAGGGCTGATTTTAATTAAGTCTCAAACATATACATTAGCAAGCTGAACATTAATATTTCTAAACTGGTTTGCTGAAGTGTAATCATTTCTCCACATAGTCAATTACATTTCAAAGTCTTAACTCCTACGATACAGTCATTTTAGAAAATATTCACAGAACACTTACACCAAGCTGACTATCCAAAATAAAAAGGGATACAAATAGTTAAGATGTATTCATTAAGAAGGAATCATCACTATACAGCATTCTTGACTTCTTTGGAATGATTAAAGTGCATAATATCATTAGGGTATTAAGAATATTGCATAAAAGCCTGCAGTTTTCAGTGCCACTAAGTCAAAGAAATACCCAGGGGGGAAAGCAGCTCTATCCCAAAGCTACCGCTGTGATGCCCTCTCTTTCAGCACCACCACTGCAGCCAGGAGCCAGGAAAGAGGCAAAATAACAAAACCAGAGGGACAGTCAATCCAACTGTATCTTGTTGAAAGGAATTATTACCTTTGTTCTAGAGGGATTCCAATATAACTTCTTCATTTTCTTTGACACTATTTTTCATAGAGATTACAAAGGTTCTGATAGGCAAGAAGTGCACTACGACGAATTCCATGGCATTGTCTAGTTAGAAAAATGGACTTTACCAGGTTTTATCTAAATTTTGTGTCAGTGATTTATTTTTATCTAAGTAAGATGAGAGAAGATGTTTTAAATACTTCCTTCCTGAAATTTAACTACAAACATTTGTGTGCATGGAGTCTCGCAGACAATAAAATTTTCATTAGCGTTCAGATAAGACCTATCATTAGTTGGTCGAGATGAAGTCAAATTTAGATAATTTATATAAAGCCTCAACACTGTAACTCTAATGTTTATTTTATTTTTCAGAGACAGAGTGCCAGCAGGGGAGGGACAGAGAGAGAGAGAGGGAGTCACAGAATCCGAAGCAGGCTTCAGGCTCTGAGCTGCAGCACAGAGCCCGATGGAGGGCTTGATCTTATGAACTGTGAGATCATGACCTGAGCCACAGTTGGCACTTAAGCGACTGGGCCACCCAGGTGCCCCTAGTTCTATAATCTATTATTTACCCTCCCCCAAAGGAATAATTCTAGCAATGTATCTCTCTGTTACTCTTATGCCAAAGGGAGAGACTTATGAAGTTGTTTTCTCTGGTGATAGAAAAATGGAGAAAAGAATGCTAAATGAAATAACTGAAAGATGGGGCCTACTGAAATAATTTATTTGTTTTTGGCAATAGTGAAAAATGAAATTACAAGAAAGGGGCACTATTATGGTAGAAAGGCACTTTTCCATATGCATTTAGTCTAGATATAAAATATTAATTAAAAATTTTTTTTCTGAAAGAGAAAGTGGAGTAAAAATAGAATTTTATTAATGAATGAGGCTAGAATGGCATGAAAATAAATGGGAATTAAAGAATTAATTAGAGTACTGAGGCAATTCACAAATGATACTATAGGAATTACTCTGATATTTACTGCATTATGAACATTATGTCCACGATTTAGCTCTAGTGACACAAATAAGCGGAGGAGAAAACCTCTTTTTAATATGGATATACCTAACTTAGTAGGGAATGTGCTCTGAGTTTTTTTCCTAATAGAGCTGCTGAACTATACAGTCTTTGTCTTCATGGAGTCCCTCCAAATAAGCAAGGTGTGCAGACAGAACATGGCTGTACTGGTTAGGGATGAAGCCTGTGGTCATAACTTTTTTGTCAAAAAAGTTTTCTGAAACTTTTTGAAACTAAAGCTAACAGACCTCATCAAGTTTTCAATTAATTAGAAAAAAAATTAACAAATCTTAGAACAGAAATTTTCATCAGAATGATGAATAATTCTCAAATTACTCCTAGTGAGTATTTATAAGTCACGTTTGAGACTTTGATTATTAAAGCATTTAATCCTGGTTTTTAATTATTGATCTGTCTAAACAGATTTCACTCTTCTAAAACAAGTGTCTAAAACAGTTTAGATGGCCAAAAAGAATTATTACTTTAGTTCTAGGGGGACTCAGATAGAACTTTTTTCTCATTTGCTTTGACATTATTTTTCCTAGGCAGATTAACTGAGGTTCTGATGGATAAGAAATGCACTATAATGAAATTCTCAACTACAGCATAGACAAAATTACCACAAAAAGAAAGGAAGAAAGGGGGGTCCCTCATTAATTCTGCTTTTCATAATAAATAAAGCCCTTTAAAAACCTGTTCCAGAGAGTCTGGCAAAAACTGATTTGCATTGGCTGCTCTAATTACAAAGGTAACATGATAAAGCTCTGAGGCAAATATGATTTCTAGTTGTCTTCTCCCCTGTTGGTGTGGATATATCATGGAATGACAATAAGGAATAACACACACATACACACACACACACACACAGAAAGATAAGCTCCAAGCATTAAGGTGATTTGCTAAAGCAAGAGCAACTGAATATAACAATATAAAGGACTAAAAAAAGGTTCAGAGTTTATTTAGGTCCTTCTGCCATAAATAAATTTAATAAATTGTTGCTTCCAAGGCCTTTGCTGGCTCATGGAGTCTCTCTCATAGATCGCTATTATTTGTAACATTAATCTGGAAATTGTATTATTAGCACACGTATCAACCACTGACCACTGAGCTAACTCTTTAGTAAGAAGACAAATGTCTTTTGTAACCAAATAGTCAGAATGCTGTACTTAACAGTGACCTTTAGGGGTAGGGAACATTTAACGATGTTAAAAAAAATATCCATCATTATTGAATAAGAATGTGGTAGCATAGCACAGCCCTTGTATAAATAACCACAAAATTTATGAAAATAAAATTTGGGTTTTCTGCCTCCATCCAATCAAGCCACTACAGTTCAGGTGTATGTTCTGTTCTAAACTTAGATACTATAAAACAGAAAATTGGTCCCTGGTAACTTGGCATTGGCGATCAGCATTTTACGATGATAAGCCTCTTGCGAAACAACAGAACAGAAGTCAGCACACAAGCCAGTCTTCTTGCCACCACTTCATCCACAGAGCAGTGCTAAGAAACATTCTAGTTGAAACTTGGTGAGCAAATAGACTTCCTGAGTCTCCTGTGTAATCTCTTAGAAAAAAAGTCAGAAAACTCAGAAATAAACTTACAGTATTTTATTTCTACTTCTTATTTTTATACCTGCTGGGTAAGCTCTTTATACCTCTTTATACCTCTGCAGTTAGAGTTTTACATGTTAAAACTGAAGCACTGGATTGTGTGGCTGGTCCTTCTCATAACCTGAACTATATTGGGTAATTTTCCCTGATGCGGTGGGGAGAGATGATCTATTGAGGAAATGCTTTTGGTTCAGAGAATCTATAAAGTAGCTCTGGATATTACAAGATGGGGAAAACGTTATTAAAATTACAAACATGGTTTGTGGGTTTTTTTAGTGTTATTATAAATAAAAGGCATAGAATACAGAAAGCCAATTAATAATAACAATAACAACAATAAAATATTAAATATATAGTGAGCAAAGACTGAATGGCTCATTCTCATGAAACACCATCTGACACAATTGCCTGATGGGTTTCCTTACTCTAACATTTTGCTGAGTGAAAGATCCAGCAAACACACAGTAAGCTGCCTTTAGCCCACTAATAACATCAAGGAACTGCCTGATGGAATGGCCACAGATGAACAGGTCATTTGTTTCAAAAGATACTTAAATACTCAATAAAGACATAACAAACCCCCCCTCACTGTTATCAGACGCCACGTTGTGGTAGAACATCAGACAAACTCACAAATTTACCACAAAAATGTGTGGCAAAAAAAGAATAGTTTATATATATGTATATATATAAATTTCTATATTTATGCCAATGTACTCACTCAGTACAAATAGCAAAATAGTATACCATTTCCTAAATACAAAATATAGCTTTCCAAAAAAATGAAACACACATTAGATATAAACCATCCAAAACTTGAACGATTGAAAACTGTATTCAAAAGTAAATGACCCAGAGTAGGTCTCTTTCTGAAAAGTTCCCTTCATATCGGCAAGAAGCCTGTACTACTGAAAACGTAATTCAATGCCTCTCAATCAGAGAGAGAAAGAAAGAAAGGGTCAGGGTGGAGGGAAGAATATATAAGAACAAAGAGAAAAAACAAATTAGGAGAAGAGCACATTCAAAGAACTAAGGAGGACCACAAAAAGGGGGAAAAAAATCTGGCTGCATAAACAAAACCAACACCACAATTCCACAAAGTTCAACTAAATGTATAGGATAGAAAACAAATTAAAAAAAAAAAAAAAAAAAAACACAACAGAAAAGTAGCCTTCAACAAATAATTAACAGGCTATTTTTTTTGTACACTTAATAAAAATAAATGAAACAGACATGAATACCAAAACATCTTATCTACATATAGAAGCCACACACAATTTGGCCTTAAACTGTATAAACAGCTTTCTACATGCCAAAAGGAAAACGAGACGTAAGCACGTGCCCAAACGACAGGTTGTCGTGAGAAGCAGGCATCCCGTGGGTGGCAAGAACACCCAAAACTGTGTAACTAATGCTACAACTGCAACTGCAAATTCTGGAGTGTGTAATTTTGCTCTCTAGAGACGTAACACAATTTAATTCTTCATTTTAAGTCAATGATATGACCCTGTAAAGCCTAAGGCTTGTGGGAACCATCAGATAAGTGACCACTTCAAACTGTAAAGCACTGAGGTGACAAGTGAATTACACTCACTGCAGTTTAGGGAGAAGTGATGTTTCAAGAAATTTTAGTTTGCTTTTTTTTTTTTTTTTTTTTTAATTAAAATGTACACTGTTTCCTATTAGAGGGAAAAATTTGAAGACTTCAGGACAGCACCGTTCATGGGGAAAAAAATGCATTGTTTCTTGTTTCTCAGGAATCAGCTCCCCTCACTCCTAAAAGAGTGGCCCCCCACCCTGCCTGTGCTGCAGGAGTTGCTGGGTTACCCCAGACCAAAGCGGCCTTTTCCTTTAAGTTGCTACAGGGTCACAAAGCTCGTAGTATATTACTAATTGTCTAAAATAAAGTGAAGAAGAGGGGGAAAATAATAAAAATGAACATAAAAAGGGAACACCGGTCCAAGACGGGGATAAGAAGAAAACAGACTGAAGGTGCTCTGTCAGTTTTAACTGCTATAGGAGGATATCAGAACACAATTTACCATGTATTAACCCCTTCATTTTTTTGATAGAGCAAGATAATTATTCTTCTCTGCACAGGTATGGCTAAAACCCTTAATAGAAACACAGAGAATGAACAACTCTCTGGAAAATAAAATCAATAACATTTCAGCTGTTCCTAGATTGTGTGTTGTCTGCCTTTGTAACAAAGAGGCCTCTTATCTGTGTAGAGCTCTTACTACAGTTAACTTGTCAGAATGTTACCCCTTCAGTTTCTCCATAAAAACTGAAAAAAGATTCCTTCATTTTGGCCAATAGCTGTGCTATTTATATTGGAAAACCACAGCCTTACTTTTAGTTACTATTTGAACTTTCCTTTTTCAAAAGCCATTACTTGACTAAAACAATGCAGGTAAGAAAATATGAATGAAGAACAAAAGTAAACATGACAATATGAATTATTTTCTAATAGCAATAATAACTGAGCAGTCCAGCTTTTGAATTTGAACTATACTTTCAAAGGAATAGCGCCTAGGAAAATAGCAACAATTAATTCTGTCAGCTGGAAACTCAAATAGATTCTCAGTCATCACTGTTATTAGGAATATAAAATATGAAGATGTTAACAACGGTGGCTAATCACTGCAACAGGCAGCACAGGTGTGCTCTTTTGCAGTAAGAGTAAAATCTATCCATTTACTCAATCACAGTTTTTCATACTTTGTTTTGTTTTTAAAGTAACAGTTCAAAAATCCTCATGGAATCACATGATCTCAGGACATCTTGGAATCAGAATTTTCTTCATGGAATTTCTAAAAAAGAAGAAGAAGTTGAATATAACTCACTAAGGAGGGAACAAAATTACAAATTTCCTGCTACCCTGAAAGATTCCAAAGTATATTACAATACTATAAATGATACTGCATCATATTATACTTCCACACACTTTTCTGACTCAGTATTTATTTCTTGAGGAAGGGAGAAATAAGACTTAATTATATCCAATCAATCGTACATTGATCAGGTGTTCTGTCATTCCGTGGTGAAGAAACTTAGAACCAAAAGGATTGCCTAGTATCAATACTATGACCACAAGCTATCATCCAGAA
Organism: Panthera onca; assembly: GCF_046562875.1. Lineage (NCBI taxonomy): Eukaryota > Metazoa > Chordata > Mammalia > Carnivora > Felidae > Panthera > Panthera onca. The sequence goes on along the minus strand of NC_138353.1, from coordinate 44,637,506 downwards.
TAATTTATTCAAATTTAAAAAGTATCATCTTACATTTTATTTTGAGAGAGAGAGAGAGAGAGAGGCAGAGAGAGAGAGAGGGGAGGGAATCTCAAGCAGGTCCCACTCTGTCAGCACAGAGCCTGATATGGGGCTCGATCTCACAAGCCCGTGAGATCATGACCCGAGCTAAAATCAAGAGATGGACCACCCAAGTGTCCCTAAAAATACCATCTTGTGAGAAAGCCGTATTTCAAAAGAGTAGGGTCTAAAAAGTGTTATTACTTAAACCTAAATCTGATAAGAATAATAAAATTTATTGATGCTTTTCAATAAAAAAGAAACCAAAATGCAATACTTACTTATCCAGTTAAAAGGTGCCAGTCAAGTTGTTCCCTTGGTTTTGCAATGAAACAAGCAAATCAATCTTTTCAATGTTCTGGTTGGTGTTTATAGAGGACGTTAGTGAAGAACTCTCTGGCATTTGCTGAGAAAGAAGTGTTGTCACAGGTGGCTGGCCCTCATTCTGTGGTTGGCCTGGCTGACTTATGGCCATCAACTGATCTGGCAATGTAGCTGGTCCAGAAGTTAAAAGCTGACTACAGTCTGCAGAGATATTTAAAATAGAGAAGCTACTTGATTAGTTACTTTCTGTTAAGGTTCATAAGAAGATATTTATTAGTTGTTGGGGGAAATTCACTATTGTGTTTACTCAATATAGAACTAGAAGTGAGGCAACTGATAGCCCTCCAAAACGGTTTTTACCGAACAGTACTGGAATTCATCCCAGGTTTACTCAAAGCAGTATAAAAATACAACTTTGCTTAGTTGGCATCATAAGTCAGTCCTACATGCTTTCCTTGGTATGTAAACATTAACGATGGGTTAACCTCCTTGGAAACTACTTACTTTAATTGGCAGAGATATTTTCTGTCATTCTTACTTCATTTTCAAGTTTACAGCTTAAAATGGTAAACACATTCATTTATATTCATTACCACGTTTAGTCCTCCCAATATCCTTTTCAAGTATATAATTATTACCACCATTTAGATGTGGAAATTGAACCTTCTGCAGGTCAAATAACTTCTCTAAGATCTCACAGTATGTAAGTGGTATGGCTGGGATTGAACTCAGTTCTGACTACAATCTGTGTTCTTAAAACCACCGTGTTTTGCTTCCTTTTAATAAGAGTAAGAATTTGACCATCTCAGCCACTAACATTTAAGAAATAAATTTAGAGTTTCTTACTATTTTGAATGCCAAATAAGAACATTCCTGAAGTCTGTTGAGATGAGCCAGGAGAATTCTGTAGTTGGTTCATTGTGCCTCCAGTAGTGTTGTGAAATAAAGTAGCCTGTGGTTGAGGTGAAGATGTGGCTCCTTGGATTCCAGGCATATTGTTCTGAGGGGAATAAAGAGGAGACTGCTGCATGTCTTGTTGGTTCATACTGGTCTGCAAAGCAGACATGGATGCTGGAGAGAGGAACAGTGTTACTTGCTGCTCTTGAGAACTGGGTGACCCTTGGACTAACTGAATCTGAGGAGAGCTATGGAACAAGGAAGTCTGTGGCGACTCAGACTGGGTAGGACCTGGGTTCTGAAGAGAGGAAACTGTAGGCTGGTTCTGAAATTGCATGGGCTGCTGCTCTTGGTTCATGGGGGCCATATTATTTTGTTGGTGAAAGATGGACTGATTCTGTTGCTCCTGGTTAGCCAGCGCGTTTGGACTTGGGTTGAATATCATGTTTGGCGGTGGCTGCTTCTGAGATGCCATTGTAGCCATGGTGTTCTGATTACTGAATAAAATGCTCTGCTGTTGTTGCTGTTGCTGCTGCTGCTGCTGCTGCTGTTGCTGCTGCTGCTGTTCCTGGGATGGAGAGTTACTCTGGATAGCAACCATTGAGTGCTGTGACTGGAAAATTGTTCCTTGTTGGTTTTGAGGCATTGGATTTGGAGGAAGGGAGCCCAGGGACACCTGAGGCTGAAATATACCCTGCTGGGAGGGTTGGGCCTGTTCCTGGGAAAGCATAGGGGTCTGGATGTGTGATATTGGAGCCTGCTGTTGAAAAGCAGCTTGCTGCTCAGTGTTAGATGTGGACTGAAGCGGAGAAATTGAGTTCTGAGCTGCAAAAAATGAAATCTGTTCTTCTTGGGCTACGGTGTTACTTTGAAGATTATTCATTGGACTCTGGGAAAGAAAGATGTTGGCTGACTGCTGGTCTTGAGGAACAGAAGAGCCCTGTAGCACAGCCATGGTACTTTGCGAGTGAAACATCGGAGGCTGCATTTGTTCCGAGGACGTTGTAGAAGTCTGACTGTGAACGATAGGACTTGGGCTATGAAAAATAGAACCTTGAGTTTCCTGGGAAAGGTTCTGAGCATCAGCAATAGGATTTTGGGGATGAAAAAGTGGAGCCTGTGAATGAGAAGACTGCTGCAAAAAATTCCCAGATTGGAGGGACATCATCTCATTACTTTGCTGGAATAAACCATTACCTTGTTGCTGAGTACCATTATTCTGAACACCCATCATACTTTTCGTAGATGAGAAAAGGTTTACTTGAGGTTGACTGTCCCCACTATGTTGCATCTGGACCATGGTCTGAAAGACACTGTTCTGAATCTGCTTGGCTTGTGCTCCAGTCTCTTCTCCATCTCCTGAACTTGATGTCTGAAACATGGTAGTGCCAGGGGTGGCAACCTGCTGCGTGGTGGTTGTAGTAGTTTCATTTCCAGAAACTGCAGGGGGAGAAGAGAACAATTCGCACTGCATTTGCATGTCCTCGTTGGTAGATAATGCGCTCATCATGTGAGAGGTCTGCTGGTAAACTGGAGATTGCTGAAGGTTTCCATTTGCTGAAGCCGGTGAAGGAAATAACTCCGACTGAATCTGGGCAGCTGCCTGACAGATACTCTGTTGCATCTCCATCACCATTGCAGCCGATGATTCCATCACTTGCTGCTGCTGCTGTTGCTGTTGCTGATTGGACAATGTGTTTTCGCTCTGTGGGTGAACACTTTCGGCTCTTCCAGCTATTAAATTATCTGGTCTAGTATGGACTGTTGGCTCCGTTGAGGAGAACATTCCAGGGCTTACGCTGTTTTGAATTTGACTGACTTGTTGAAAAATGTCTGCGCTAAGCTGTTCTTGAACATTCTCATTACCATCTGGAGCAGAAAACAAAACTGAAGATAACTGTTGTTGTGCCTCTAAAACTTGCTGGACCAAGTCAACATTTCCACTGCTGCCACTAGCAGTACTGCCCGTAAAACTTCCGGCTTGCAAATGCTGAATCGTATTCTGTAGCTGACTCACGCTGTTTGGGGATGGGAAAATATTTGATGACATCTGCTGCTGTAAAGTCTGTGCTTGTTCTTGTAGTGGTGACTGCTGCTGTTGCTGGGATGACTCAGTCAGGTGTGACAAATTAACCACTGTGCCATCAGATTGTAATACTTCTCTGGACTGAGTGTCTCTTGTCTGAAATGGTGTAGCCGGCTGCAGCAGTGCATCACTGTTGGGCAGCTGACTAGAAGCAGAGACTGCTGGAAAGGTACCAGGCTGTGAAATGTCCTGTGTCTGGATAGTTGTCAGGGTGTCTGGGTTGTAGGTCTTGGGCTGAATCTGCTGCTGCTTTTCATTTTCAGAAGGTAAGTGGGAAGATGATGATGATGAAAAAGACCCATTTCCTGCTATGTTAGAGATATTTTCTAATGTTTGTTGAGTTGATCCAACTGTCTTTGTAGTCTAAAAAATAAAAATCCCCAAATAATATGTGTATATAAACATTAAATTAGCTCATATGACACTTCAAAAATTATTATTCTAAAAACACACATATATGCAGGACCAATTTCTACTCTACATTATTCTGTTGGAAAACAGGTGCAAGATTGATTCTCAGGGATACCATGACATCTGACTGTCATCAGGATATCTTTTTTTCTTAAGTTTATTTATTTATTTTGAGAGAGAGTGAGTACGTGAGCAGAGGAGGGCCAGAGAGAGAATCCCGCTGTCAGTGCAGAGCCTGATGCATGACTCGAACCCATGAACTATGAGATCATGACCTGAAACGAAATCAAGAGGGGTGCTCAACCAACTGAGCCACTCAGGTGCCCCTCTTTTTAACAAATGTTGTAAGTGAAGACAGCCAAACAAAAAACTAGAATAATCAGTTATTGATATGCTTAGGACAGGAAGAACACATTAATAGTAAATTTTAAAGTATCTCCATTTTGTGGATCATTGGTAGAATTATAGGGGGGAAAGTTATAAGTGAGAAAGGGAAAGAGACTTATAGAAAAAGACTGGGGGAAAAAAAGGAAATAAAAAACATCTCCAATTCTGAAAATACTAAACCTATACTGTCATTAATGCCCTACATCCCACAGGTACAGCTAACATTAATTCCTTCCTTACCAAAATATATATTAGAAGTCACTTTGCAGACTATTTTATTGGTTGGTAAAAGTATTCACTCTGAAAAGCAAAACTCATTAACTGCAACCAAAGAGAAACACATGTGAAAGAAACAGGAAAAGTAAAAAGCATAAACATGGGGAAAGGTAATCAAACTATTAAAAATATAGCAATTTTTATAACAGATTAAGATGTAGAGCACTTATCAATGCAGCTTACCTTAAAAATAGGGGAAGATCTTTTTTCTGTTACTTCCATTGGAGTAACATCTTCACTCTTAATCATACTGCTTGATATGAGTGGAGTGATCAGAGCACTGGGAAGAATATTTACCTTATCTAAGTTACAACCAGTAGTTTTCATTGCTGTACACACACAAAAAAAAAAGAAAGAAGGTTTAAAATCATCAACTATTTCATTCTATAATATATTGACTTAGTCATGATTTAAATGTCTTTTTTTTTTTTTTTTAAGGGAGAGAGAGAAAGTGTGCGAGCAGGGGAGAGGGGAACGGGGTGGGGAGGAGAGAGATGGAGAGGGAGAGAGAAAGAAAGAGAGAGAGAGAGAGAGAGAGAGAGAGAAAATGAATCTTTAAAAAAAAATTTTTTTTTAATGTTTATTTCTGAGAGAGAGACAGAGCGTGAGCGGGGAGGGGCAGAGAGAGAAGGAGACACATAATATGAAGCAGGCTCCAGGCTCCGAGCTGTAAGCGCAGAGCCCGATGAGGGGCTCAAACTCACGAACTGTGAGATCATGATCTGAGCCGAAGTCAGACACTCAACTGACTGAGCCACCCAGGCACCCGGAGAGAATGAATTTTAAACAGGCTTCACACTCAGCACCTATCACAGGGCTTGATCCCAAAACCCTGTGATCATGACCTGAGCTGAAATCAAGAGTCGGAAGCTCAAGTGACTGAGCCACCTGGGCGCCCCTAAATGTCTATTTTTTGATGCTATGCTGGTAGCATGAAATATAAAACTGGTGTATCAAAATGTGTCCTCCCTTTTTTGAAGCAGTAGTGGCTTGAGGCCTCCTGATATGAGCCAGGTTAGATAACAACAAGCTTAAGCAGTTCAGTTATCGAGCTATATGCCTCAGGGCCCTTTCGAGGTACTATGAATTGCACTAATCAACACAGCCACAGTAAATTGTAGGATACAGCTTAGAAATCTCCAGGTAAAAGCTACTCAATCACAACTCTCCTCTTAGCATATGGCTGCCCAGCAGCATAAAATCAAAACTTCGTAAGGGCCATAGGATTGTTGGAACATTTCTCTCAACAAAACTCAAGTGTCTCATTAACATATACCACCAAGTAACCAGACAGACTTTGCTTTTCTATATTAATGTCTTAGAAAACATGTATTTGCTAAGTTCTTTTAGACAGGACTTAAATTTTTTTCTTTTCAGAAATTTAAGAATTATTTTAGGTTTACCAATTAAATCTCCAAAGCAAAACCAGCAAGTATTTTCTATTTCCCTCTCCTTCATTCTGCAGGAATAGTTACAGATTTACACTACGGAGACATAATATATAGCAGATAACGTAGGTTTTACCATTTTGGCATATCTACTTTTCCTCCTTGATTCCTTTTCTTTCTTTTTTTATCTCAAGTCTGCACTACTGGCATTTAGTGGAGCCTACTGATACCACAAATGATAGTCCTCTGAACTGAACATCTAGCCAAATTCTGAATCTAAGTGTTTACCACTACTTTGAAACCCTGTGGAGACACATACAAATTCCCCAGAAGGCATAGCTGTTAAACTCCTTAGTTTGATATTGAGAAGAAATACCAGCTACAGAGAGGATTTTAAAGTGGCATATGGTATATGACCAGGATGGCTATCTTTGTAAATATTTTGATTTACAAATATCTGAAATTTTCTTGTCTTACTTCAGCTGGTCTCACAGCTAATTGGCTAGAAACAACTCCTGTGGAAATAGATTATATTGAGGGAGGGGAAAGTGCTCATTTAATTTTTCATATTCTACACTTTATTACTCTGAGAAATGGATCATTTACTCAAGAATTCTCAGGCCTATTTTCACCTAGATTCTAACAATACCAATACAATTCAATTCATAATCCAATTTTGACTGAGACAAAACTAAAGATCACGCACAAGGCAGGCATTTATTTTATTTATTTTTTTTTTTTTTAAATTTATTTTTTGGGACAGAGAGAGACAGAGCATGAACGGGGGAGGGGCAGAGAGAGAGGGAGACACAGAATCGGAAACAGGCTCCAGGCTCCGAGCCATCAGCCCAGAGCCCGACGCGGGGCTCGAACTCACGGACCGCGAGATCATGACCTGGCTGAAGTCGGACGCTTAACCGACTGCGCCACCCAGGCGCCCCAAGGCAGGCATTTAAAAGTATTCTAGGCCCATCTCGGGGCGCCTGGGTGGCTCAGTCGGTTAAGCGTTGGACTCCGGCTCAAGTCGTGATCTCGCAGTCCGTGAGTTCGAACCCCGCGTCGGGCTCTGTGCTGACAGCTCAGAGCCTGGAGCCTGTTTCAGATTCTGTGTCTCCCTCTCTCTGACCCCTCCCCATTCATGCTCTATCTCCCTCTGTCTCAAAAATAAATAAAGGTTAAAAAAAATTAAAAAAAAAAAAAAAAAGTATTCTAGGCCCATCTCAAAGGACAGTTTGAAAGACCACTGGTAATGTCCTAAGTTGATCCTATAATGTTCAACTATCCTTTTTTTTTTTTTTTTGATGTTTATTTACTTTTGAGAGAGAGAGAAAGAGAGTGAGGAAGGGGCAGAGAAAGAGGGGTATGAGGATCTGAAGCAGGCTCCATGCTGACAGCAAAGAGCCTGATGCGGGGCTCAAACCTGCGAACCAAGAGATCATGACCTGAGCTGAAGTCGGACGCTTAACCGAATGAGTCACCCAGACGCCCCTTCAACTGCTATTTCTGCTTTTTAGTTCTAGTAGAATATGAGCGCCATGAAGGCAGATTTTGTTGTTGTTGCGTGGTGCATAGTAGGTAACCAATAAACATTTGCTGAATTAATGAAGCAATGAATAATCTTACTTTACTTTTGTCATAGTTTAGTTTGTTGTGGACTGTTTGGTTAATGATACAGTGTAATGTTGCAAATTTTCATTATAATATTTCTGGCCTAAAAAGTTTAACATCTAAAGACAAATTTATATTACAATTCAATTAGAAACTATATAAAAATTCACTGACAAGTAAATGCACCACCTACAGTTAAATCGATCTGTACATGATTTTTGCCCAAATTTATTTAGAGAGTAATTCTTTCTTAAAAAATGTTATTTTGAGACACACATACATACAAGTGGGGAAGGGAAGAGAGTGAAGGAGTGAGGGGGAGAGGGAGAGAGAGAGAGAGAGAGAGAGAGAGAGAGAGAATCCCAAGCAGGCTCTGTGCTGAGCGTGGAGCCTGACTCAGGGCTTGATCTCACAACCCTGATATCATGACCTGAGCCAAAATCAAGAGTTGGATGCTTAACCAACTGAGCCACCCAGGAACCTCTGGAGAATAATTCTTATTATCAGAGTTTCCCCCCCCCCCCCCTTTTGGAAAGTGAGAATGGGTGGAATAAGTTGAGCAAGAGTCTTTAACTCCTCTAAGGAGACTACTGATAGGCAGGTCTATTGGTATAGACAAACAAGAAAAGGACAATTTGTCTAATGTCCACCCAAAGATACGAATCTTTCTATAGCCACAGGCACGAAGTCTTTCTATGGCCAATAACCATTTAGTTTTCTGACACTTATTCTGGTTTGCTTATTGTTTTAGCTATGTATGAACTACAGCTAGAATCTTGCTGGTGCTACTCACAAGAATGGAAGGTGCTTCCCTGAGCTCCCTGGTGTAGGTGGTGAGGGATGCTGGATCTGCATAAAGGGAAAGAGTTCTCCTGGTATGCTCTCTGGTCTCCTGATACTAATGGGCTTCCCATTCTATCCCTGCTGGTGCTGCTGGAGATAGGGAAGCGCTTATGTGGGCTACTTCTGCCACTGGTTGGAAGGTCAAAAACTTCAAGGTCAGGGTGGGTTCCCGGCCATTGGATGAGAGTTTGGGACACCCTGGATCTGTTTCACTTTCTGCCATTGGACTGCCTTCTATTACTGGGTGGAAGATTAGGAGACACTTGGCCTGGGTCTTCCTCTGCTGTTGGGGGAAGGACAGGGAGACACAGGACCTGCTGATACCACCAATACAGGCAGCACAGGGCCTGTGTGCTATGGCCTGGTATGGGGTAGGGGATGGGTTGGCTCCCTGGGTTCTGTTGTTCCCTCTTCTGCAGACCGACTGACCTGCTTCAGCTGGCTTATGTGAAGCCTGTGTTTTGGCCCTCCTCGGTTCTACTGTCTGGATATCTGGCCCACCGCTACTTGGCAGGTGTGAGGCATGGAGTGGGTTGACCATCTCAAGTTCTGCTGTTGCTACCACAAATGTGGGTGGGGGGGTTAGATGGTCCCCTAATTTTGCTAGTGGGTCAGCTGCTGCCACTAGGTATGAGTCATCCTACTAAGCCTCTACTAGGCTTGGCCTTTCCTGGTCTTTCAGAGCAGGCTATTCATGCTTATTTGTTGATTTATTCTGTCTGTACCTGTTGCCAGTTTTGAGTCACAGACTTCTCTGGTGCCCAATTCAGATAAATGGTAGATATAAAGAAAACCCAGAAAACTCACTTAGGGTCAGTCTCCAAGTTCTGAGGTCCCTAGCCTGTCCACTTTCTTCTTTCTATTTTCAAAGTGTTTTTACGACTGTTCAATTATCTCCAACATAATTTGGTAGATTTAGAAGGGAGGAATAGGGAAAAGTGAGTTTATACTATCTATCGTATCCCAGAACCTGTAACTGTATCTTAATGGACCAGTAAACAATATTAAATGGGTTGAGAGATGTCACTCTACCTTTCTTTCCTACATTCTCATTATGTATTTATAATCCTTTACAAAGTTTCAGGCACTGTTCTGGGTTCCAATGATGATTAAGATGGATAAATCCCAGGGCGCCTGGGTGGTTCAGTCAGTTAAATGTCCCCCTCTTGATCTTGGCTCAGGTCATGATCTTGCAGTTAATGAACTGAGCCCCATGCTGGCCTCTGGGCTAATAGCATGGGGCCTGCCTGAGATTCTCCCTCTTTCCCTCTCATTCTGCCCCTTGTCCACTTGCATGCTCGGTTTCTCTCTCTCTCAAAAAAATAAACTTAAAAAAAAAAAGATGGATAAAGTCCTACTGCCTAGAAATTATATTTTAGTGAAAAAGGAAAAAAACATCAAACATGTAAAGTCTTTGTATTGCCTAAGGGTTAGGGGAGAACTTTTAAGCCAATTCAGAAAATCCATAAGAGAAGATAAACACATTTCATCATCCAAACATCAATTTGAATTTGTGAAGAATATCAGTATTGATAGGTTATGCCAAACAACTTTTTAAAAAAATGTTTTAATGTTTATTAATTTTTTGAGGGAGAGAGACAGAGTGTGAGCAGGGGAGGGGCAGAGAGAGAGGGAGACATAAAATCCGAAGTATGCTCCAGGCTCTGAGACTGACGCAGGGCTCAAACTCATGAGATCATGGCCTGAGCTGAAGTCAGACACTTAACAGACTGAGCCATCCGGGGGTCCCTATGCCAAACAACTTTTAAACAGTATTCTCTTCTATCCCTGCAGACAGTTGTTGAAACTCAGAACAATCTTTACTGAAAGTTTGTTGTCAGCAAGCAGCCTTTAGATCAAGTACAAATATGTTAGATTAAAACATAAATTAAGATTTAGAGGGGAAGAAATAATAGTTTTGGGGGAAATCTAAGTTGCAAGCTATGTCAGTTACTAGCTGTGTGACCTTGAACAAATTACTTAACTTCTCTAAGCCTTGGTTTTATTCATCTGTAAAATGAGATTGAGATATGTCTCCTCCAAGCTTCAAAACCTTTCCACATAGTTAAAACCAGTTAGAAAAAAGTATATGTTCTCAACGATTTTTCACACTCATCCAATTAACCACTGCTTACAGAGCTGAAACCATGAGGGAATGCACATCAATACAAGTTGATCCTCGAACAATGTGGGGGTTGAGGTACTGACACTGCCACACAGTTGAAAATCTGCACAGAACTTTTGACTGTCTCAAAACTTTGTATCAAAACTAATACATAATTAGTTTTGACTGTATCAAAACTAATGATAGCCTACAGTTGACCAGAAGTCTAACCCATAAAATAAACAGTTGATTAACATATTTTGTATGTTATATGTATTACATACTATATTCTTACAATAAAGTAGGCTAGAGAAAATAAAGTGCTATTAAGAAAATCATTAGGAAAATAGATATACCATATCTACTGAAAAAATCTCCATAAGTGTACCTGTGCAGTTCAAACCTGTGTTATTCGAGGCTCAACTATACTTTATCCCTGAATCCTAAACCTGCAGTAAAAAAGTCTTTGAGCGATCTATCTAGAGAATCCCCTCACATCTACCTGTACCTATAGATACAAAAAACTTTCTGGAAATATGCCCAAGAAACTGTTAACAGTAGTTTATACTATATACTTTGTCTTACTTAATTTGTATTATTTTTGTGTAAAGGATACAGACACAGTGCACTTATCCTCTTTACTCTCCACCCACTCTCGCCTGACACCTCTCCAAGGAATTAGAAATTTCCTTTAGAGCAAAAGCTTTCAAAAACTATCATATTTAGGTTATCAAGTTCTAAATTTTGTTTTTTATTTTTTTTAAGTTTATTTATTTATGCTCTGAAAGAGAGAGAGAGAGAGCAGGTGAGTGAGCAGGGAAGGGGCAGAGAGACAGGGAGAGACAGAATCCCAAGCAGGCTCTGCACTGTCAGCACAGAGGCTCACATGGGACTTGAACCCAAGAACTGCAAGATAATGACCTGAGCCAAAATCAAGTCAGACATCTAATCGATTTAGCCACCCAGGCGCCCCAAGTTCTATATCTTACTGTAATTGATGTCTATTTAAGTCACTTGGAAGATTCCTGCCAGCACACAAGTTTAAAAGTCATTTATAATGCTCAGTCTTCATTAAACGATACCTAATTAAATCTCTCAGATGGCACTGTGATTTTTTTTTTTTTTTTTTTAATTTTTTTTTTCAACATTTTTTATTTATTTTTGGGACAGAGAGAGACAGAGCATGAACGGGGGAGGGGCAGAGAGAGAGGGAGACACAGAATCGGAAACAGGCTCCAGGCTCCGAGCCATCAGCCCAGAGCCTGATGCGGGGCTCGAACTCACGGACCGCAAGATCGTGACCTGGCTGAAGTCGGACACTTAACCGACTGCGCCACCCAGGCGCCCCGGCACTGTGATATTATACTAAAGCTCTGATTTCAAGCAATCATAAAAATAAGACATATGTCAAAAAAAATTCCTGGTTCTGAAAGCTACTATTTTTAAAATTGATCACGAATCTCCATATAATGATATTCTATTTAAAATGACAAGTGAAAAAATTAAATTGATAAGTTTAGCATTCAATTTAATATTCTATCTTCAAAAAATTTTTACCATGATTTCACTTGTAACTGTCAAAATAAGGTCTGAATTGTGAAAAATTAATAGCATGTATCTGTGTGTTTGTTTCTAATCCTTTTTAAAAAAATGTTTATTTATTTTTGAGACAGAGAGTGAGCGGGGGAGGTGCAGAGAGATAGAGGGATAGAGGATCAGAAGCCGGCTCTGTGTTGATAGCAGACAGCCCGATGTAAGGCTCGTACTCACAAATCGTGAGGTCATGACCTGAGCTGAAGCCGGACGCTCAACCGACTGAGCCACTCAGGTGCTCCTGTGGTCTGTTTTTTGCCAACTTTGCCATCCATGCAGGGCTTGATCCCACGAACTGTGAGATCATGACCTGAGCCGAGATCAAGAGTTGGTTGCTTAACGGACTGAGCTACCCAGGCACCCTTCCTTTGTTAACACTAGCTAAGTGACCTTGGGCAAATTATTTAATTTCTCTGGAACCTTGGTTTACTCCTCTGTGAAGTGAGAATAATAAATTACCTACCTCAGAGAGTTTGGAAATAGTGTCAGTAAAGAGCATGGCATTTTGCTGAGTACTTAATATACGTTCAATAAATGTTAGCTATTGTTAGCCATTATACAGTTTTGTAAATCTTGTAGTTGAATCAGATAACCTTGGCAGATTACTTACTGCTGCATTATTCCTCACTAACCTACTCTGAAAGTGTTCATGGTCAGAAATTAAAATGACAGGCATACCGAACATGCTATATGTATATGAATGCTGAATTTTACTGACAATATAAAAAAAAAAACCCACTGTATTTGATTAAGTATTTTTAATTTTAAAATTTTATTTGATTTAACTCACATGAATTCCAAGGCAGAAAAGTACAAATAAAGGCTAGAATTAGAAGAATAAATCAATGGCCATTATATAATTGACCTCTTCATATATAATGGCAAAAAAGCATCATCACTGAGTATCTACTTGTGTTAGAAGTCTATTAAGAAAAATATGTACTCGATTCTGGCTCCACCACCATGTGTCAGCCACCTGAGGTATTAAAGGTTGGGTGTGGAATAAAGCATGCAAGATAGGGGAATAAAAACTAGACAGACAGAAAGAAAAAAAATCTACTCTACTACATTATAACATCTTGAAGATATCTTCATTGTCTCTTGGGATTGGCAAAGAGTGAATAAAGATGTCAGAAGAAAAGAGTAAAAAAACTTAAAAAAATCTTAATGTTTATTCATTTTTGAGAGACAGAGACAGAGCATGAGTGGGGAAGGAGCAGAGAGAGAGGGAGACACAGAATCTGAAGTAGGCTCCAGGCTCTGAGCTGTCAGCACAGAGCCCGACACGGGGCTCGAACTCACGGACCGTGAGATCGTGACCTGAGCTGAAGTCAGATGCCCAACCGACTGAGCCACCCAGGTGCCCCAAGAAACTTTTAAAAACTCTATTTTACATACATTACTGTATTTTATATTTTTAATATTTTTAACACTGAGGAATGAAAAACAAAACAAAAGTCTCCTCTACTCCAACATGTTTAAAAAAAGTTTGTTCATATGGTGACTTAAGGGAAATATCAAGTTGGGAAACAAGCATTCAGTGAAGTTAAACAAATATTTATTTTGGGATATGGAAGATACCCTGCTAAGTGTCCCAAGTATGTGAGAGAAAACCAAATAGTAAGATTTGCTAGAGAAAACATATAGGATAACCTATTTATAATTTTTGAAAAGAATCAACTTGGTACCTTTCATGGCCTCTTCAAAAGAGCAAGGTCTTGAAGGACTAGATATTTCTTTCTTCACATTTACATTCAAAGCACCAGCTGCTGCTATTAAAGCAAAACAAAACGATTGATGTATTTATTTCAATTTGTACATAAAAAGATGTGTATCTTAAAATTCTTTCATCAGAATATTTCCCACAAGACATTATTAAATCATTTGTTTAGCAGAAAATCCAGGCAGAGAGGAGTTTTTAGAACCATCAATCTATGCTCTAAAATTCACCAACCGAGTAGGCAGCAGCACATGCTCACTTATCAAAACAAAAGCAACGGTAACTTTAAAAAAATCCTTCTTGTAACAGTATTCATATTAAGGATAACTGATGAGAAGACTGATATGAAACTTTTTAAACTGATCAAATATACTGTAACACTAGCATAAAAAAAATTCACCATTCATCCACCTAAATGATTTGTTAAAAAATATATATCGATTGAGAAACATTAGTCAATTAATTGAACTAAATTTTTAAAAACCTGTGATGAACATAAAGAATCTAGAGGGGTGCCTGGGTGGCTCAGTCGATTAAGCGTCCGACTTCAGCTCAGGTCACGATCTCACGGTCCGTGAGTTCAAGCCCCGTGTCGGGCTCTGGGCTGATGGCTCAGAGCCTGGAGCCTGTTTCCAATTCTGTGTCTCCCTCTCTCTCTGCCCCTCCCCCGTTCATGCTCTGTCTCTCTTTGTCTCAAAAATAAATAAACGTTAAAACAAAAATTAAAAAAAAAAAAAAAAGAATCTAGAGCATTATGATTATTCCTTTTGTAAAGCCTTGGAAAAATCCCTTGTGCACTGTTAATGGTGAATTGCTCAACTATTATTACATCAAGTCATATCAACTGTATCTACTATGGCAACCTAAAATTTTTTTTTTACGTTTATTTATTTTTGAGAGAGAGAGAGACAGAGTGCAAGCGGGGGCAGGGCAGAGAGACACAGCGAGACACAGAATCCGAAGCAGGCTCCAGGCTCCGAGCTGTCAGCACAGAGCCCGATGTGGGGCTCAAACTCACAACTGTGAGATCATGACCTGAACCGAAGTCAGACAGACAATCAATTGAGCCACCCAGATGCCCTGGCAACTTTAAATTTAATGGGCCTAAGAACAGAGTTCAGTTCTGAAATGATAAAGTTAAATAAATTCCAGGATCTCACTTAAAATGATTATACAATAATTTTATTAAAATTTTTAATTTCTATATTTCTATGTATTTATTTTATATCCCCTAATTCATTTAGAATGGGAATTGAGTCACCTTATTTACAATTTATTTTTTTAAAGTTTATTTACTTATTTTGAGAGAGAAAGAGAAAGTGCAAAAACGTGCAGGAGGGGCAGAGAAAGAATCCAAAGGAGGATGCACTGACAGTGCAAAGCCCAACGTGGGGCTCGAACTCACAAACCATGAGAGCATGACCTGAGTAGAAACCAAGAGTCAGTTGCTTAACTGACTGAGCCACCCAGGCACCCCACAATTTCTTATTTTTGACATGACAATGTGAAATGATATTTATAAAGATACTATAAAGAGCTAGTCAATTGTGGATAAAGAGACAAAATGTACACATCTAAGAATGAACTTAAATAATTTATCTTATTGTGCTACACAGAAGGTCCAACAAATGATATACAGGCAGTCGAATGGAAAAGAAATCCATAAACAGTTTTAATTATTTATTTTTAAAGATTTTGTTTTACTTTTATTTTTTAGTTTTTTAGGTTTTATATTTTTAAGTAATCTCTACACCCAACATGGGGCTTGAACTCACAACCCTGAGATCAAGAGTTGCATGCTCTTCCGACAGTCAGCCAGATGTCCCTCTAGACATTAAAAAGAAATTTTTTTAATGTTTATCTATTTTTGAGAGAAAGAGAGAGAGAGAGAGAGAGAGCAAGTGGTGAGAGAGAGGGAGACACAGAATCTGAAGTGGGCTCCAGGCTCTGAGCTGTCAGCACAGAGCCCAATGAGGGGCTTGAACTCACAAACTGCAAGACCATCATCTGAGCTGAAGTCCGATGTTTAACCGACTGAGTCACCCAGATGCCCATACTTTTAGATAGTTTTAAAGCGTAACATTAGTTCTAACAATTACAGATTTTAAAATAGAAAATAATCTTTGAAACCACTTTAAATTTCTACTTTTATTTATTTTTATTTTTTATTATTTAAATTTTAAGTAGGCTCCACACACAAGGTGGGGCTCAAACTCATAACCCCTGAGATCAAGAGTTGCATGCTCTACCGACTGAGCTGGCCAGGTACCCCTTAAATTTCTATTTTTATTTTTTTTAATTTTTATTTTATTTTATTTTGACAGAGAGAGAGAGACAGAACATGATCAGGGGAGGGGCAGAGAATCCCAAGCGGGCTCTGCACTGTCAGTGTGTAGCCTGATGTGGGGCTTGAACTCACGAACTATGAGATCATGACCTGAGCCAAAATCAAGAGTTAGATGCTTAACCGACTGGGCCACCCAGGTGCCTCTTAAATGTCTTCTTTTAAAATTAAGTTTTAGTCATTTCTTGTTAGAGTAACAAAACGATGAACAAATGTTATGTCCTTCATTTTATACAGAAATCACCACTGCTGAGTCACTACAAAATTAACCTAATGTGATTTATGTGTCATAATAGACTGAAGTAAAAGCTTTGGTGACTAACTGGCAATAAAACAAAGGTTTTATGACCCTGCAAAGTATCTAAATGTTTGAGAACATGCACGTGCAATGCCCTTTCTGGCAGTAATAGATTCAGAGGGCTTTAGAAGGGCTTGTGTCTGAAAGAGTGTGCAAAGCCAATTTATGTTCACTTGAGCCCTTGTCCAATCCTACTTTTAGACCATGTACCAAGTACCCATGATATCCAATTTTTCTGCAAAACTATTCTAGACTATGTGTGGAGTCTTAGACCTACGGAATGGACAAAGCTTGGAAGCACTGGTTGGTGCATTAAGGCCCTCTAGGTATAGCATGGGGCTAGGAAAGGGAAAAGGCGGTTGACAGGCTGGGTATTCTCTTTCCTCTTGTTGCCACATCCAGCTTGGAACTCCCAAGGCATTATGATAATCCTAAATCTGGCCTTCCAGGTTGATATGAAAATATCTTGGTCAAATTAGGAGAATAGGATATATTTAATTAGCCAGTTTATTTATAACTTTTAAATATTTAGACAAATAGTATAATAGTCGCCATTTCTACTCTGACTTGTGAATATTAGGGTAGGCCTAGTTTTTCTTCTTATAATTATATACCATTGAATGTTCAAATATTTAACCACAGTCCTTAGATGAATCACAACAGCAACTGGATGATCAAAATGAGATAGTGCAAATTTTCTATAACCAAGCTTTCCTGAAATCATATTCTCTCTCACATAAACCTGAAAAGATTATCACATTTTATAAAATACAAAAAAGTGAAATTATGGGAAGATTCTTTGATTAGCTATATCATAAAGGCAGAAACTGAAGCATTACATCTTATTACAAAGTTTGCATACTACTTATTTATTCAATTAAGAGTTTCTGAGAGTGAATGCTATCTACAGAATACAAAATATGAAGAGAAAAACTTAAAAGAATAAACATATGTTAATGATTGCCTAAATGTGGCCAAAGATAGTCAATTAGTATAGGCTATAAAGCAGAGGACTTAAAAGCTGTTTTATCTGGCAATCTATCAAAGGGAAATTTCTTTCTTTTTTTTAAGTTTATTTATTTTTGAGAGAGAGAGAGAGAGGATGTCAACAGGGGAGGGGCAGAAAGAGGGAGAGAGCAAGAATCCTAAGCAGCCTCTGTGCTGTCAGCACAGAGCCTGATGCGGGGCTTGAATTCCTGAACCGTGAGATCATGACCTGAGCCAAAATCAAGAGTGGATGCTTAATCCACTAAGCCACCCAGGTGCCCTGGGAAATTTCTAGTAATCAGCATTTATCACTAAGAAATTAAGATTCTTAGTGCTGACTCTAAGCACTTTAAAGTCCTGATGTTCTTCACCAGTAATCAATAAAAACAAACAAATGACAACAAAACCTCAGGACTGCAACATCTTTCAGGCTACCCTGACCACATACATACACTTCTTTCTTCCCTTCCCACACAAATGACACAGAAGTTCATTAGGAAGAACGTTCTTCTGTACCAATTATGCCAGCTTTTGCTGCATGGGTAAGCTCCTCTTCACATAAAATATTAAATGCCACTATTTAGTAATTAGCATTTAGTAAAATGTGTTAACTACCATTATTTTTAAATAAAACTTTCTTGGATTTTTGAGACCTTTCTAGAAAGAGAACAATTAAATATGTGGTCTGAGTATCTTCTCTTTCCTGTTTTTGTTGAAACCAATATATTATTTCTAAACATTGCCTTTTTCTGTCTGAAAATTTTACTGCTGATCTTTTATTCTAACACAACTATTAACTTCATTAATGTTATATATACTGTGGCATACTTTTGTAGCAGACTGGTGCATAATAAGCAATGCTGTGAAATCTAGACATATTTTTTAAAAGGGAGACACATTAAGTGAGAGAAAGTATTATCAAGACTAGTTACAACTCTGCCCTAGCTACTGTTTCCATTACTTTTTCTTGCCAGGGCTTTCTTTCCCCACCACCTTTATTCACTTTGTACCTCACTGAATCCTGAAGTATTTGGGAATAACATAAACAACTTTTAAATATGGAAGAACTGCTAATTCTGACGTATGCCTGAGACTGGAACGAACTGAAGCAATGGTAAACATGGCAGAAATCAAGCCTAGGTCAATGGAACATGTGAAGAATTTTAATTAGCAAATTAAATTTTCCAAACTGTTCTCCCTACTTTTGCTAGGAAAAGGCTTCTCTTCTTCAGGCAACTAAATCAATGTAGGCAAAAAATTCCTAAGAGGGGCATGTGAGTGGCTCAGTTGGTTAAGAGTCCAACTTTGGCTCAGGTCATGATCTCACAGTTCATGAGATCTCATAGTTCACAGCACACTGGTCTGCTGTCAGTGCAGACCCGCTTCTGATCCTGTGTCCCCCTCTCCTTCTGCTCCTCCCCTGCTCTCTCTCTCAAAACTAAATAACCATTAAAAAAAATTCTTAAGACACTTCTTACCCAGAGATCTTCTAACCTTTTAGGATTTCAATTGCTTTTATTGCTCTAGTTTCTAAAGCAACTATTTTACCTAAGTTCTTAAAATTATATTTAAAATACTTATTAACCAGCAGTCTTTGATATTTTTGACTACACAAATTAGAAAATGTTACAGGCATATAACTCTATTCGTGATTTTATCATTTATCAATCCAAGCCTATCTCTCACTTCTCCCGAAATACATCCTATAAGCCAGACTGAGACTAAACTATTAGCAGTTACCCAAAGTTGTCACTTTGACCTTTCTGCACATAAAAGGTCCTTAATGAATGGCACTTATTACTAAGGAGTAATTTGTATGATATAATTTTGAAGAGTAGGACTTGAGAGCATTCCTAGCTTTTCTTTAACCAGGACAGCACAAGGCAAAATGACACCCTAGATGTAAGAGCAAAAGCAGTATTTGGTGGCTATCTTCTTAGGAAATAATGCCCTTAGTATCAACTCATCTTAGCATACAACTTTTTCATTTTGCTTGGCTGGACTTCAATTGCTTCCAAAGAACTAGAAATTAATTATTGGTTTTAGATCAGAATTCTTTATTTTGACATACCTGGGTCTGGAGTGTAAGTGAATGGCTGAACATCATGAGATCTTCCAGCATTGGTCACTACATATATTCCCACGGATACTGGCAAAGTTATATGTTGGTCATGATATGGGGGAACCTTCACAATAAGATGATTCTAAATTTAAAGGAAATAACAAGAGTCAAAAAGAAGCAATATTTAAATTAAAATTTTGAAATAAAAATTATAATTAAGTAGATTTCCTTTTAGCAGCAAAGTGTAAAGAGTCTGACTAGGGAAAAAATGTATTTTAAAGCTCAGATTCACAGGCATCGGGACATTAATCTTAAAATTGCCTTTAATGTTTTACAGTGGCTTCCAAGGTGCTTTTCCTGTCAACTGTATCTCTTTTCCATTCTCCCCCAGCTTGTTACACTCTGGCTACACTGACCTTCTTAGTCCATTCTTTTAACATACTAAATTCATTTTTTTACCTCAGAGGCTTTACAACTTGCTGGTCTCTCCCACTGGAATATTCTTCCTTCACCTCTTTAAATGTCTAGTTCCTTATCCATTGTCAGGTCTTATTCAAATGTTACCTCCACAGAGAAGTCTTCTATGACCATCCTATCTAAAGTAGCACCCCTCCCAACCTGGTCACATAATCTTGTTTATTTCTAAAATAGCATTTAGCACCACTTGAAATTACTGTAGTTATTTGCTTGTTTTTTGTCTCTCTCCAATCACAAGAATGTAAGCTCCATAAGAACCTAGGATGTTTTCTTTTTCATTCTATATCCACTGTTAAGTATCTTATACAAAATACATGCAAATATATTTGTTGAATAAAAGAATGAATATAATTTTAAGGGAAAAATATGTTCACCAAGCACAATGTTCGTTATCATATGTTTTGGACAACATTAATTGTGAAATGTACTTTACAATGCAATTTACACTACTTCCTAACCATGTTAATTTTCATTTAAAGTCAAATAGAGCAAATCAAAGTTATTTTTTGTCAGAATAGTGGCAGAAGCATCCTTATAAGAAAAAAGTTCATAAATGCTTCACCAGCACTCACTCAAGGGGACTGCATCTTCTTGGAAGATAACCATGAACCGTATCTGACTTATGCCCTTCTTCCCTAGTACATTACAGAACTGGGAAGGAATATTAAGGGGTAATGATTATGTTTTTCTACTAGGATGTGATATGCAGGAGGCCAATACTGACAACTGAAGGTGATGTGAGTTTGATGACATTTGTTATTTAGCTAGACTATAGTTGGTTGATTCAGTTGAATAGATCAAATGACAAGTGGGATCAAGGTCAAGGTTTCAATTTCTGAGCACTTACTTTGTTTCTAAGCTATCTTAAGACACTGTGAAATAGTCAAAACAGCTTCTGATTTATGGCAGTTAGGCTTCTTAAGCCCAGTTACCCATCTCAAAAACAAAACAAAACAAAACAAAACAAAAACACATTTTTAAGCCAGGTGAAAAAAACATGTATACATGTGTGTATGTCCACAGATATTGAGGGACAAAAATCTGAGAGCACAGATTCAGTGCACATGAGGTCATCAAGACATGTACCTGCAATGATCCAATTTCTAAGAAACAGTTTTAAAATTCCATCGACTCTTAATTTTACTCTTTTGTTTAAATACTGTAACTACGTCACAAACTACCTACAGTTAAAGAAATGGTTGAATAGATGTTCTTGTGAGGTGTCCTCCTCGTTTGTATTTAAAAACTTTTATTACACTTGCTTTGGAGAGCATACTTAAACTTAATTTGAAATCTTTAAAAAACCAGAGGGCTTGGGTGGCTCAGTTGGTTAAGTGTCTGACTTTGGTTCAGATCATGATCTCACGGTTCATGAGTTTGGGCCCTGCATCAGACACTGTGCTGACAGCTCAGAGTCTGGACCCTGCTTTGGATTCTGTGTCTCCCTCTCTCTCTGCCCCTCTCCCACTTGTGCTCTATCTCTCTCAAAAACAAACATTAAAAATTTTTTTAAAAAACGGAATCTTTAAAAAACCAAATGAACTGGGGCACCTGGGTGGCTCAGTCAGTTAAGTGTCTAACTTCGGCTCAAGTCATGATGTCATGGTTTCTGAGTTTGAGCCCCACATCGGGCTCTGTGCTGACAGCTCAGAGCCTGGAGATTGCTTTAGATTCTGTGTCTCGTTCTCTCTCTGCCCCTCCCCTGCTTGTGCTCTGTCTCTCAAGAAATAAATGTAAAAAAAAAAATTAAAAACAAACACAAATGAACCTATTTAAAAAAAAAATTTTTTTTAAACGTTTATTTACTATTAAGAGACAGAGAGAGACAGAGCATGAGCATGGGAGGGGCAGAGAGAGAAGGAGACACAGAATCCGAAGCAGGCTCCAGGCTCTGAGCTGTCAGCACAGAGCCCGATGCGGGGCTCGAACTCACAAACCACGAGATCATGACCTGAGCCGCAGTCAGACACTTAACCGACTGAGCCACCCAGGCGCCCCCAAATGAACCTATTTCGATACTAATCCTTCATACTGCCTCAATCTGAATCTAGAAATTCTACAAGTGATTCGAAATAAAAAATAAGTAAATTATGAATAGTGACAGAAAGTTTGCTTCTTTAGAGGTGCCTGGGTTAAGAATCCTGCTTGGGATTCTCCTCCTCCTCTCTCTCGCAAACTTTTATTTACTTTTAATGTTTATTTATTCTTAATGTTTACTTATTTTGAGAGAGAGCAAGAGAGAGAAAAAGTACACACGAGGTGACAAATGGCAGAGAGAGAGAGAGAGAGAGAGAGAGAGAGACAGAATCCCAAGCAGGCTCTATGCTGGCAACACAGAAACTGCTATGGGGCTCGATCCCACAAACCCTAGGATCATGACCTGAGCCCAAATCGAGAGTCCAATGCTTAACCGATTGAGCCACCCAGGCTCTAGTTCCCTTTATTATTATTATTATTATTTTAAAGTTTATTTATCTTAAGAGAGAGCAGGATAGAGAGAGTGCAAGCAGAGAAGGGGCACAGAGAGAGAGGGAGAAAGAGAGAATCCCAGGCAGGCTTCGCAGTGTCAGCGTGGAGCCTGACGTGGGGCTCAAACTCATGACCCATGAGATGTGATCCAAGCCAAAACCAAGAGTCAGATGCTTAACTGACTGAGCCATCCAGGCGGCCCCCGCCTCTAGTTCCCTTTTTGAATCACTTCCACATTTCAAGCTGTGAAACTCTCTTGCTTTCTTTCAAAACAAACTTATCTTTAACACTATATGTAAATGCACATATAGAGAGAAAAAAAAGACTACATGTATATCTATATATATGTATGAGATCTATTACAGATTGATTTTTAAGATATATATCTTTTATATATATTTAATGGGCAATTCCTACAGAATTCATCTGGAATTGTTAAAATGGTAATAAATAAAATGACCCTGCATACCTATTATGGCTTTGAATAGAAGAGCCAAATATTAAACAAAGAACTGTTTTCCCAGATTTCATTAATCTGAATTTTTAAATAATAAAAAAGTTTAATATCTGAGGAGTTAATTTGGGGATTGCAAATGAATAGTCATTATAATTACCTTTATTTTTAAAATATTTTTAAAGTTTATTTTTTTATTTTGAGAAAGAGCATGAGAACGCACAGTAGGGGCAGAGAGAGAATCCCAAGAAGGCTCTGCACTCTTAGTGCAGCGCCCTACACAGGGCTTAAACTCACAAACTGCAAGATCATGACCTGAGCTAAACCAAGAGTCAGATGCTTAACCAACTGAGCAACCCAGGCACCCCAGCAAGGTTACATTTAAGTGGTCTTTTCTACTATACTATCTTTTCATCAATTTTTAATATTGTAGAGGTCCTTTTAGCTTTTCTGTAGAGGCCTGATATTTATGTATGGACCACAATTTCTTTTCTGTTGCTGTTTGAGTATCCTTCCCTCTAAATGTTTAATATTTTAAATAGATTTTATTTTTTTTAAGTAATTTCTACATGTGGGGCTCAAAACCACAATCCCTAGATCAAGAGTCACATGCACCACTGACTGAGTCAGCCAAGCACTCCTAAATGTTAATTTTTTTAAATTTTAATATAATCTGTTGGATCAATTCTTTATATCTCCACTGTGATCCCATTCTAAAACACTTCCCAGAGAGTCCCTTAAGAAAAAAAAGAAAAAAAAAAAAAGAAAGTTCTCTGAAAAAGATAAACTTAAAAATGAAGAGAACCACAGAATTAATGAAAAATCATATTATGTTTTAGTTTGTTATACATACTTGCTTGCAAAAACCCCAGGACCTCTAGATATAGCCACCAAATAAGGACATTAATTCCTTTTCATTCCACCATGTCTTATTTTTATGATTACTCTTCTTTAATCTATGGTAGCTGGCATTAACTACCCTGCAAAAAAGTGTTTTAAGAATATTAGCTACCCCATGCCTCAAAGGTAAAGAAGGAAGGAAGGAAAAAAGGATAAAGGAAAGAATGGAGAAGAAAGGAAGGGGGAGAGGGGGAGGTAAACAAAGAAGAGGAGGAGGAGGAGGAGGAGGAAGAGGGAGGACAAGGATGAGGAGGAGGAGGAACAAAGACTTCTTAATATTTAGTTCTATATGAGACAGCAAGTTAAGACTATAATTTGTTTGGGGACATCTTATTAATATTTTGTGTAATTTATAGGGTGAGTTTCTCCGTCTCCAGAACTAATTTTCTTATCCAAAAAGCTGCATCACAGGATAAGGTGATAGACAGACAGATAGATAGATAGAAAGAAAGGAAGGGAGGGAGGAAGAAAAGAAAAAGAAAGAAAGAAAGAAAGAAAGAAAGAGAAGGAAAGAAACAAACAAACAGGCATATTACTAGCAAGGGAGTTTACATTAATCTAACCAACTCATCAAAACCCAAAACATGTTTATGGCACACACAGAAGTACTGCATGGATAAATAAACCTTCAGTCAGGACCAAAACTATAGGTGTGCAAAAACCTGGTTGAAATCAGGGTTTGAAGTGCCCTCAGGAAGAAAAAGGAACCACAGACCCTAGAGTCCTCTTTTTCTTCGAAGTAAATAAAATAAACTAACAAGTTTTTCATGAGTATCTGTTAAGTGCTTAATATTATGAGGAACACAGAAGAGTCATATTACATTGCCCCTAACTTCTAGAAGTCCTCAAGAGGAAGCCACTGTTGGTTCACGGAGAGTGGGAATGGTCTGATCTAATAAGTTGTATAAGAAATCATAAAATGTTAGAAGGAACCTCAAATAATCTAGTAAAAAAAATTGTTTTGAGACAGAGGGGGTGCAAGTGAGTGAGGGGCAAAGAGAGAGAGAGAGAGAGAGAGAGAAGCAGGGCTCACCTGAAGCAGGGCTCATGTTTACCTGAAGTGGGGCCTGAGCTTACCCAATGTGGGCCTCGAACTGAGTTCATGACCCGAGCTGAAGTCAGATATTTAACAACAAAGCCACCCAGGTGCCCCCATCTAGTAAAATTTTATAGACTAGAAAACTGGGGCACAAAAGTGTTTTTTTCTCTTATTTAAGTAACATAGATGGTTAATGACAAAGCAAGTGCTAGAACTGCAGTTACGACAGAGATTGCCCAGGGGCGCCTGGGTGGCTCAGTCAGTTAAGTGTCCAACTTTGGCTCAGGTCATGATCTCATGGTTTGTGAGTTCGAGCCCAGTGTCGGGCTCTGTGCTGACAGCTCAGGGCCTGGAGCTTGCTTCAGATTCTGTGTCTCCCTCTCTTTCTCTCTCTCTCTCAAAAATAAATAAAAACATTAAAATAAATATCAGCAAAACTGAAAGCCAACCGACACAATGTGAGAAGATATTTGCAAATGACATATCAGATAAAGGGTTAGTATCCAAAATCTACAAAGAACTTATCAAACTCAACACCCAAAAAACAAATAATCCAGTGAAGAAAGGGGCAAAAGACATGAATAGACACTTCTCCAAAGAAGACATCCAGATGGCCAACCGACACATGAAAAAATGCTCAACATCACTCGTCATCAGGGAAATACAAAGCAAAACCACAATGAGATACTGCCTCACATCTGTCAGAATGGCTAACATTAACAACTCAGGCAACCACAGATGTTGGCAAGGATGCGGAGAAAGAGGATCTCTTTTGCATTGTTGGTGGGAATGCAAGCTGGTGCAGCCACTCTGGAAAACAGTACGGAGGTTCCTCAAAAAACTAAAAATAGAACTACCCTACGACCCAGCAATTGCACTACTAGGCATTTATCCAAGGGATACAGGTGTGCTGTTTTGAAGGGACACATGCACCCCCAGGTTTATAGCAGCACTATCAACAATAGCCAAAGTATGGAAAG
The DNA here is from genome assembly GCF_046562875.1 of Panthera onca. Classification (NCBI taxonomy): domain Eukaryota; kingdom Metazoa; phylum Chordata; class Mammalia; order Carnivora; family Felidae; genus Panthera; species Panthera onca. Next base: position 44,611,799 of record NC_138353.1, on the reverse strand, counting down.
AGCCCAAATGTCCACCGATGGATGAATGTATAAAGAAAATGTGGTATACATATATACAGTGGAGTATTACTCGGCAATCGAAAAGAATGAAATCTTGCCATTTGCAACTCTGTGGATGGAACTGGAGGGTATTATGCTAAGTGAAATTAGTCAGAGAAAAGACAAAAATCATATGATTTCACTCATATGAGGACTTTAAGAAACAAAACAGATGAACATAAGGGAAGGGAAACAAAAATAATATAAAAACAGGGAGGGGGACAAAACAAAACAGACTCATAAATATGGAGAACAAACTGAGGGTTGCTGGAGGGGTTATGGGAGGGGTGATGGGCTAAATGGGTAAGGGGAATTAAGGAATCTATTGAAATCATTGCTTCACTATATACTAACCAATTTGGATGTAAATTTTACAAAATAAAAAATAAAGTTAAATAAAAAAAAAAGAAAGAAAGAAAGAAAGAAAGAAAGAAATGAAAAATAAAATAAATAAATAAAAGCCATGACATCCTTAAAAAAAAAAAAAAAAAAAAAAAAGACAGAGATTGCCCAGGGGTGCCTGGGTGGATCAGTCAGTTAAGAGGCTAACTTCTGCTCAGGTCATGATCTCACGATTCATGAGTTTGAGCTCTGCATCAGGCTCTCTGATGTCAGCATGGAGCCTGTTTCAGATCCTCTGTCTCCACTCTTTCTGTCCCTCTCCCACTCAGGATCTCTCTTTCTCTCAAAAAACAAAACAAAACAAAACAAAACAAAACATTATTTTAATAAATTTTAACAAGTTAGCATTTATTATTTAGAAGTTTATAAATAAACTTAACATTCAATAACATTAAAAAAAAAAAAAGATTGCCCGATGGTATATGCGACAAAGGAATGACTGTTAAGTCCTACTATCTCTTTTTGACAGCATGTGGTAGCATAAACTAGAGGAAAACTTTCTACAAAGCATTTGTCTAGGTATACGAAAACCCCCACTTTATATGATACCATATACTTTACTAAGACTAAGGTCTAGTTTTTGGTGCTCTTGAAGACCCTAGAATTTCCCGTCGGATAGAAGTTATCTCTGACTGGGGGCTCTGACTATTGAACAGTCAGTACAGAACAATGTGATTTATGAAGGGGACTTTGGAATATGTCATCTCAGTTCCAAACTCTGGTGGAACTGGAAGCTCAAGATTTGCTGCATGGGCAGTATGTGATTGAGCCCAAACAAAAACTGTGGACACCAATGGCTTGGGTAAACCTCCTAATTGATAATACTCTGCATATTGTCACACATGGATGTGCTGAGAGTGTAAGTAAGGTTTCCCTGAGGGCAACAAAAGCTTTGTCTTTGGGACCTTCCCATACCAAGCTCTACGAATATTTCCCTTTGGCTGGTTCTGATTTGTGTCCTTTTGCTGTAATAAAACTGAAATTAAATATAGTGCATCCTGATTTCTGTGAGTTATTCTAGCAAATCTGAGTGGGGAGTGGGAACCCCTAAATTTGAAGCCATTTGTTAAAAAAACGAGAGTGGTCAGGAGACTACTGAACTTGTGGCTGGTATCTGAAGTGAGGGCAGCCTTAGGGAATATTGTGCCCTTAGCTTTGAATATGGCAATATGTTATAACAGATATACATTTTAAATTTTACTTTTTAAAAAATAGAAAGAAATAAATTTAAAAACTAAAAAGAAATTATAAACATTTTTGATAAAATGGTTCATCTCTAATTTTTGCCTCTTTCAGCTCTCTGCTTGCTTTCATGTGCTTTGACTCCAATTAGTATTTAATGGTAAATTTTAGGCTTTAGGTATTTTACACATTAGTTTGTTTCTGCTTTGCTGTTCTCTCCCTGTGATATACACCTGTATGTGCTACTCTTCTGCATATGTCTTCTATCTGATTGGTTCATAAATTTATCCTTCTCTTCTCTGCTAGTACCAATTTCTTTAAGTTTGATACCATTTGTTATACATCCTAATTCTTAAGTCAGTTTTTTTATCCTTGTTTTTAAGCTCTTTTTCCTTGTCATTTTGAGAATAATACACATGATGAGGTCCTACAAATACAGACTCTTTAACAGAAGTATAACAAACAGTACCTCTGTAAAAAAAGTAACTGACAAACAAAACACTTCAGGTACTCAACAAATAAGTTTCCCTTTGATTTAACCAAATAGTAGGTTAGGATAATCCAAATCCTCAGAGCAAACAAATCTTATAAAAGAAATGTCTCATTTATTAAAAATGATAATTTACCAATGCTCCTAATTTTTAAAAATAGAGAACTGTGGAATAATTCTACTTCAATTAAAGAAACTCAAGAAAGAAAATGAAATGATTTATATGAAACCCACATAAAGAAGAAATTTAATCTGTTGATTCAGGAAAATTTCAGAACAAAACTGAATTTCTCAGAGAGTAAACAAACTAAAAACAAAACAAAATAAAAACAAACTATAGAAAGGCTTAAATTATACCTGATGAAATAATTCCATGTCAATTTCAGCTTCTGACTTCCAAGAGTTTTCATCTGATTGAAATAAAAACAGTAATTTACTAAAATTTTGAAACTTTTTTTACTTTGTAACTATACCTTTATAACAAAGTATAACATGCAACAATCTCAGTACCAGTACTATGCCTACTTACCAGAAATATTTTCTTGGAAAATAACTTTAGTTCCTTTCAGAAAGTTCTTGCCGATTAAAAATACTTCTTCCTCTCCTTTCACTGAACAGCTATGCAAGCTTTTCTTTAAGATTTCTGGCACTCCTGCTGGCTGAGCTGTGGGTACACATAAGCGTTCCATAAAAAGAACCACCAACACTTATTTCTTTTCTAAAATCAACTCAATTATCCAGTTCTAAAGAAGTTCTCTTTGTTGACCCCTGAGTTTGACTTCCTGGACTGTGCAACTTAACTTTCACCCTAACAGAGAAAAAAACCCCAGAAAAGCCCTATTAATTTTTAATAACTCTTAAAAGATTTTGTAGGGATGGATTAATGTCTAAGATTAGGTTTTATTACATGTCATCTTTGTTTTCTCATTATGTGAATAATAAAGTTTTAAAATGTGAGCTCAGGCATTTTTTTGTCTTAATATTTTTTAAAAATTCTACTTAAAAACAACCTTGTCCCACAACCCTAACCTCAAAAATGTCAGCTATGCTTTGCCATTATAGTACAATATTTCTGAGGCAATGTGTGCCTCTGAGTGGTACTGACGGTTTCTTTAAGTATCTACACCCAGGACTCAAGAGGCTTCATACCAGAAGAACACCTAAAAACAGACTGAATCCAATTTAGAATAGTTTTTTCTACCAGGGGATGTCCCTGAATTAGGATAACCTGAGCTTAAGAAATAAAATGCACTTGTTTTTAAATTTTTAAATTTAACTAACTAACCACTGCTAAAATTAACAAAGAAGTTGAGGGGTGCCTTGGGTGGCTCAGCCGGTTAAGCGGCTGACTTCAGCTCAGGTCATGATGTCACCCTTCATGGGTTCGAGGCCCACATGGGGCTCCATGCTGACAGCTCAGAGCCTGGAGCCTGATTCAGATTTTGTGTCTCGCTCTCTCTCTCTCTCCTTCTCCCTCACTTGTGCTCTGTCTCTCTCTCCCAAAAATAAGTAAACAGGGGCTCCTGGGAGACTCAATCAGTTAAGCGCCTGACTTTAAGCTCAGGTCATGATCTCACTGTTCCTGAGTTCGAGCCTCACATCGGGCTCTGTGCTGACAGCTCAGAGCCTGGAGCCTGCTTTGGATTCTGTGTCTCCCTCTCTCTTTGCCCCTGCCTCACTCATGCACTCTCTCCCTGTCTGTCAAAAATAACATTAAAAAATGTTTTAAAAAAATAAGTAAACATTAAAAAATTTTTTTAAAATATAACACAAATAAGTTGGAAAGTACTGAGAGGGGCCAGATATAACGAATTAATTATAATTAGTCTAACAACTTCCTCATGCCAGGATTTCTGTGAGAATTTTATAGGTATTGCTTAGCAAAACAGGTTTCAAGGTCAAGTAAATCTGGGAAATAATGGATTAAAGTTAAATGAACAAAATTAATATTCAATATATACTATAAATAAATATCCAAGAAGTGAATATAGTATCCAGTTTCCCCCTTATGTTAGACTCCAGAAACATTCTTCCTTACTGATACCTAAGGACTGGTTTTCTACTGGTTTTCTGGGATGCTAGTGTATGCAAATAAATACCTTTTAAGTACTCAAAAGAACTGCTCCCCAGGAGGTTAAGCCCTTGGACACAGATTATATACTATGTGGCATTTTAGTAAACCCTCACAACATATGCACTGCGAAGGTAAACTTAAATATGGCTTATACAACTCACCACCTTCTAAATTAATAAGATATTCCACTAAACTTTAGGAAAAGCTTTTTTCTTAGACACTTCTATATTTAAATAGTTAATTTTATCCTTATAAGAATACAATATGGGAAATATTTAATGTCAAAATATTCACTGTTCCTCTTTCCCTAGGTCCTTCCTCGTGGAAAGGCTGTAATTCTTGCTCCACTCCCATCAGGACTGGCCATGTGCCTTGTCTGTATAATGAAATGTGACCTGAAATAATGTGCCAGTTCCAAGGAAAACCTTTATAAGAACCTCACATGGTTCCACCATTTCCTTTTTTCTTCTACTACAAAAATGGCAAAGTTCCAGATAAGGGCAGCTTCTTCAGCCTGGATCCAACAATGAAGAAAATGGATCCACTTCCAAACCACAGTCAGTATTTATCACAAAGTGAGGGAGAAGTAGGACTACTGTTGAACGCCACTGAGTTTGTTACTGCAACATCATTTAGCCTCACTTATTGATACAAGCTAGTAAGTATCCTAGCCTTTTAAAATATTTAAATGGCAAATGACATTTTCAGGAATGTCTAAGAGTTTAAAAGAAATTGTGAATGTATATCCATATACATTGGTTAGAACACACAGGGTTAATGCGTGAGGACAATGGAAATGGTTATTGGTCACGTGCTGGCAATCGTATACCCCCTTTAAATGAAGAATTAACTAATTTATAGCTTTTTAATGTTTATACATTTTTGAGAAAGAGAGAGAGCACAAGCAAGGGAAGGGCAGAGAGGGAGACACAGAATCCGAAGCAGGCTCCAGGCTATGAGCCGTCAGCACAGAGCCCAATGTGGAGCTCAAACCCACAAACCATGAGATCATGACCTGAGCCAAAGTCAGATGCTTAACTAACTGAGTCACTCAGGTGCCCTTAATTTATAGCTTTTTAGAGTAACACTGGAACTAGATACTTGTTTTGAAAGGACATTAAAAAAATACTAAATATTACTTTGAGTAGAAAACAAGAGGTGCAAAATTATATGAACACACTGTATTAACAAAATGAATGGAAAGTCTATAACCTTTCACCCCATTTTCAAATACTATGTGGAAATTCCATTTCAGTGATGCTTATCAAAACTTTTTTTTTCCTATCTCATTTTTTCCTCTTATGTATTAAGGTCATAAGATGGCCAAATGAGACTTCTCTGAAGGTACAATGTGTATATATCTTCTACAAACTTGTATTTACATTATACAAAGAACTAGTCTGTTACTGTTCAAGATAATTTAACTTTTGACCTTAAAAGGTCTTTTCTATTAAAAAGTTTAATGGTTACCCAACAGCCCAGACATTATATTAAACAGAAGTAAAGTCAGTATTATTTAAGCATTAACTATTTTATTTTTATCTTTAAGTAATTAGTAAACCAGTTCTTCAAAGTGATCACACTGCTTAAAAAATTATAACACAAAAAAAGCAGCCACTTTTTTGATATTATAAAAACAATGTGCTTCTAGATGCTTTTCAAATAGTAGCCTCAAATATAAAGCTGAAAAAGGGCACCTGGGTGGCTCAGTTGGTTAAGCATCCGACTTCAGCTCAGGTCATGATCTCATAGTTTGTGAGTTCGGGCCCCACACTGGGCTCTGTGCTGATAGCTCAGAGCCTGGAGCCTGCTTTGGATTCTCTGTCTCTCTCTCTCCCTGCCCCTACCCCGCTCACACTCACTCTCTCTCTCTCTCTCTCTCTCTCTCAAAAAATGAATAAACATTAAAATAAATAAATAAATAAATAAAGGTAAAAAAAATGAATATCTGAATACTGAAAAATAACAAAGCAAGTATTTCAAAGTGCCAAAAGAATTAGTAAAGCTTTTTGATAATGTCTCTGAAGAGTTGGAAACTTTACTCAATGATATTATCCTTTTCCTAAAGTTGTGGGATACACAGAAACAAGAGAGGTAGAAACTTGTTAAATTCAGTCAGATTTAGTACAATAATCATAGTAAGATAAAATCCAATATACATTATAGCAAAGAAAGCTATTTCTTCTTATTTTGCTGTATTTAAAAAATTAGTATTTGGGGTGGATACTAAAAAAGTATGCAAGCTGATACTCTTAGATTGATCTAGTATCATCAAATAAAAAATGTATGCCTGTATTGTCTGGAGAAATAGAAATACACCAAGACTATAAAAGGGGAGAATTCTTCCATTCCCTTAAAAACAAACAAACAAAAACCGACAATGGATCCAATGGTCATTGTTAAACTAACAAATAGAAGTAGGACTTCTTTTTCAACGTCACAAAGCACATGAATTCTGGCAATAGCCCTTCTTTCCACTGAGTGTTTCTAGATGGAAGATGAAGTGTCTGTTTCCTCTCCTCCCTTCCACCTCTATCACCTTTGGCCCCTCTTTCTTTTTTACCTCCCTCTTATTTTCCTGTTTCCTTCTACCTCCCATTCCAATTCTAACCCTTCATACTAACCTATTTCCTCTTCACCTCTCTTTCTACTCCAATTGCTCAAACCTGCCAAAAAGGTTATATTCATGGAAATAAACATAAACCAAAAACCCATAATCAACATTCTTATTTTTAATTTTTTAAATAAAAAGATTTTTTGGGTCCTTTGTTTCACTGTGTATTACCTATATGTTTACTTTTCCTCTTCCCTCATAACCCACTCCAAAGCCGAAGTGCAAGCCTCAGGCTTCCTAAGGTGGTCAGGTTAAAATTCAAATTCTTTAGCTCAACACACAAATCTTTACAAAAGAGATCTTGCCTAGGTCTACTAGCTTCAAATCTTACTACTTCTTCATAGTATCTTTTTATTCCAATCATATCAAACTCTTTTTAATTCCCCTAAAAGAAGCATACACTTTCATGGAGTAGATTTATATTCACTGTTCCTTCTGACGAGGATAATTTTCATCTAAACCCTGTCCTGCCCCGGCTTACTTCTATTTGTCCTTCTAGATACTGCACAAATATTACCATCTCCAAACAAGATGTTCTTCTTTCCTAATGTTTCCATTGTACCCTACTGATGCATCTATTGTTGCTTTTTTTTTCTTTTTTTTTTTAAACAGAGAGAGAGCACATGCGTGCACAGGAGAAGGGGCAGAAGGAGACAGAGAATCTCAAGCAGGCTAGATCTCCCCACTAAGAGATCATTACCTGAGCCGAAATCAAGAGTTGGATGCTTAACTGAATGAGCCACCCAAGCACCCCTGCTATAGTCTTTATATCATTTTATAATAGGACATTGACTTGTCTGTTTTTTCCTCTAGCTTGTTAGAGTAAGCTCCTTAAGCTATCATGTCTTTATTTCCAGAGTTGGGCATGTTGTAACTATCCCTTAAATTAGCTATGAAGTTTTGGGGCACCCAGGTGGCTCAGTTGGTTAAGCATCTGACTCTTGATTTCAGCTTGGCTTATGATCTCACAGTTCGTGGGTTTGAGCAGGCAGTGCAGAGCCTGCTTGGGATTCTCTCTCTCTCTCTCTCTCTCTCTCTCTCTCTCTCTCTGCACCCTGCCCCCCATGCTCTCTTTCTCTCAAAATAAATCAGCTTAAAAAAAAATTAGCTATGAAGTCTTCTCAAAACATTGCTAAGATCCAACTTCGGAGATTCTAACTAAGCGGCTTTTTTTTTTTTTTAATCCTAAATGTACCACAGAAGACTAACAAATAGCCAAGATTGAGGCACAATGCATTTATATTGAATAAATGATGACAGAATGTCAATCAGGCAGTATTCTGTTAGAATACAGTACTGTTTCTATGAAGTAAATTGTAGCCCCAATAAGCACAAGTGTTAAAAAAAAAAAAAAAAAAAAAAGCCCATCTGAACAATTTTATTGCCTGCCAAAATTTGCTGACCAATCCAATTAATACAAATATTTTGGTAGTAAATCATATTTTGTTTTCAAAAATAAGTCAAATAAAATTATTGAAAAACAGAGGTAAAATGATGATAAAATTAAAACAAAGAATTCAGTTCCCTTCAATATTTTCAGAAAACTGGTGTTAAAACAGGGAGTAGAAGTACAGAGAAATGGTTTTTTACTTTTTAAAAAACTTGTCTTCTATTAGTCATAAATGAATTTCAAAGAAATTTTAAACAAGAAAACTGTCCACCATATGATCCAGCAATTCTATTCCAAAGTCTATACTCAAGAGAACTGAAACCATATGCCCACACAAAACCTGTACACATATCTTCATAGTAGCATTATTCACAACCAAAAGTTGGAAACAACCCAAATGTCCATGAGTGGATGAATGGATAAACAAATTGTGGTATATCCAAACAATGGAATACCATTTAGCCAAAGTGCCTGATATATGCTACAGTATCAGTGGATCTTGAAAACATTATGCTAAGTGAAAGAAGCCAGATAAAAAGACCACACAGTGTATGATCCCATTTACATGAAATGTACAGAATAGGCAAATCCATAGAGACAGAAAATAGAACAGTGGTTACCAGGGTCTGGGGTAATAGAATAGAGAGTGACTGCTAAGAGTTACAGGATTTCTTTCTTTCTTTCTTTTTTTAATGATTATTTATTTTTGAGAGTGAGACCGAGAGATAGAGCACAAGCTGGGGAGGGGCACAGCGAGAGGGAGACACAGAATCTGAAACAGGCTCCAGGCTCTGAGCTGTCAGCCCAGAGCCCGACATGGGGCTTGAACTCACGAACTGTGAGATCATGACCTGAGCTGAAGTCAGACACTTAACTGACTGAGCCACCCCAGCACCCCAGGGTTTCTTTTTGAGGTAGCAATAAAAATGTTCTAAAATTAGATAATGGTGATGGTTGTACAACTTTGAATATGATAAAAAATTGTACACATTAAAAGTCTCAAATGCAAGGTGTGCAAATTATATCTCAGTGAACTATTATAAAAGAAAAAAAAGAAACCATCTTCTATGGGACAGAAAGCATAAGACTGATTGTACATAAATTTAAGATAATTAAGTGCCTATATGTCAATACCTTAATTATAAGCTATACAATTTAAGAAGTATATCTGCTATTATGTTAAAATTGATAAAAATAAAATCTTTCCTATATTCTGCAGTAGACACCAGCTCAAAACAATGAACAACAAAAAAATCAGATTATCTCCTATTTCTTTGTTCATTTCCTAACCTGAACAGTTTCATCCCTCTCCTATTATACAAAAAGTGAAGCTAATCATTTCTATTTTATTAATAACACAGTACTATTGTTAAGATCAAATGGGATGATGTAGCACTATTATTAACAGGTAACTCCATTAGATTAATATTCACTAGAGAGGTGAAATGAGTGAACTACGGAAGAGCTGGAACCAGGGCTTGGGCATGATTATCCCAGTCTTCTTTCCTCTCTCTTCTGCATCTACCTACATGCATAAAGCATACATTTTAAACTTTTAATATTTATTTATTTTTGAAAGAAGGAGAGAGCGTGAGCTGGGGAGGGACAGAGAGAGAGGGAAACAGGATCCGAAGCAGACTCCATGCTGACACAGAGAGCTTGACGTGGTGCTCGAACCCACAAACCATGAGATAACCTGAGCCTAAGTTGGACACTTAACCAACTGAACCACCCAAGTGCCCCTCACCTGTAGGACACCTGTTGTGTCCTAATGCTAATATTTAAACAACAGTAATTAAAAAGTAATAAAATTTTTTTAATATTTCATTTTGTTACCAGTGTAACAATAAAAAAGACTGACCAACCTACAGACTGCTGTGTAGTGTATTTAAAGAAAACTCATGATCAAGTAAAGTTACATTCTGAACACAGAATAAGGACATTCATTACATAAGATGACAGGTTTTTAGAAAAATCAAATCACTGATCCATTAGGAATGTACAGGTCAGGAGGCTTAGAGGTGCCTGGCTGGCTCAGTTGGAAGAGCATGTGACTCTTGATCTCAGGGTTGTGAGTTCAAGCTCCACATTGGGTATAGAGATTACTTATGTAATTTTTTTTTTTTTTTTGTAAGGGTCTTAGACTCTTGCCTAAATGATTAGATCTAATTGATATTCATAGAAATCACTATTAGAAATATTTTAAAGCTAGCTATACATTTTAAGGAAAAAATCCTATTTGCATGAAATTCTATGAAAATAACAATAAGAAATAAATAGGGAAATTATTGTCTAAACATTTGCAAATTAAAAGAAGCATGGCAACTATTACTGCCTCTTTATTTTTTTATTTCTTCTTGCAAAAAATACTAAATTTGAGAATAATTGACACACAATGTTACAATAATTTCAAATGTACAACACAGTGATTAAACAACTTTATACCTTATGCTATGCTCACTATCATGTTACTGTTATCATATGTTAGCTCAGCTATCATATGTTACCTACCATGCAATGCTATTCTAATACTATTAACTGTATTTCTGTACCTTTTATTCTCTTTCATTCCATAACTGGAAGCCTGTATCTTCTACTCCACTTCATCCATTCTGCCCATCCCCCAGCTCCCTGGCAGCCATCAGTTTGTTCTCTGTATTTACAAGTCTTATTCTTTTTATTTATTCACATTTCTTTTGTTTTTTAGATGCTACATATAAGTGAAATCACATGGTATTTGTCTTTCTCTGCCTGACTTACTTCACTTAGCATAATACCCTGTAGGTACATCTATGTTGTCACAGATGGCAAGACCTCATCATTAGTATCCCTTTCTTTCAATAAAGTACTGCTCATTTGTATCTAATCCAATTTCTCTAAGCAGATGGAAAGTAACAAATAGTCAATTAAAGGAATAAAAATATATATCCTAAATCTCCATAATAAATGACTTCTATAAAAGAAAATGGAAGGGACCATATAGGTATTCAAGTAAAATCCCCCAACTGAAATCTATTTTCTAAATTCATAAAGTCTAAATTACACAACATAAATCTCCTAGGTAGAGGAAGCAGTTCACTAACACAATCTCATTCTGTAACTATTGCCCTAACCATTCAGAGGCCATGGCTAGGATGCAGTAAAGTGCTCAAACTTGGTTTCAGCACTGCAATTTTAAGTGATTGTAATGACAATATAGCATAGTGGCTAAAAGAGGCTGTGAATCTTGGTCTTATTATTTACTAGCTATGTGATCTTGAGGAAGTTATTTAATCTCTCTAAGTCTTAGTTTCATCAACTGTAGAGTGGAATCCATATAAGGTAACAGAGAAGAGTAAATGATACAATGCTTATAAACAAAATCCCTGGCATACAGAGTTCAAAGCATGTTAACTTTTATCAATAACTGTATATCCTTTCCACTGTGCGCTGCTGCTTCTAAGGGCTGTCATATCCACCCCCCACCTCGACTCCCAGAGAGAGAGACTTTTTGAAATATGGACATTTATTATCTTTAATACTGATAATTAACAAATGATAATAATTACAGATGAAATTTCAGAAAATCATGTTTTCTATTTCTTTTGTATTCTCTACCACCTTTAGCTGAATATATTTATATCTTAACAATACCTTAATGAAACAGAAAATGAAGAAGTGACTAAACAAACTAATGAAAGAAAGAGCAAATGATTACATAAAGTTGGCAACCATTTGCCAGTCTCTGCTAAAGTAGTAGGATGTGAATTATCTAGCATTTCTGGCTCTGGCCTCCAGAGAATGGCTATGGTCATGCTCAAAGTATTACATCACATAAAAAAATAAATGCATACACACCACTAAAACTGGAACTGTATCCTAGTAAGAGTCAAGTTGGAACATATCACAAATTATAGCAAATCCAGAATTGGAGCACCCCAATTAGAAAAGCTTAAGAATTCAATAAACCATCTATAGACTCTTTATTTTGTCTTTATCTAAATATAATAGAATGGACATGGAATATATGATCTGTAAAAGCAGTCTATTTATAGTTGCACATCACCCAGAAATAGCCTAAAGAAATACTAGTATCAAAACAAATTTGTTATAATAACAAAAAATAGAGAAATCCAACTGAGCTCTCTTGAGGTCAGAAAGATATTTTAGTACTTTAAAAAAGATTATGGTGTTTGCTAAGCTAAAGTACGGCTATAAGCATTTTTGAGATGAATTAAAAGAAAGGGAAAATAAGATTTACAAAGGATGAATAATTTGACAAAACAAAAATACAATTACAAAGGCTGTGTAACTCTCCTAGGGGTAGCAAGGTCATAATACCCAAAACAACCCAACAGGAAATTCAATTGAATGGAACAGTCTATTCTGCTCTTCTGAATTCAGGTGTAAATTATAATGAAGCAATGCTAAAGAAAATTACACTCAATGAAAATCTTAAGTGATACATAAGGGAAAAAATTTTCTATTTACCGCTTGTAATAATGCTCATTATAGGGAAACCAGAATATACTGTGAGGCACATACAACAATAAGATTAAATTTAAAACACACATCATTTACTTCCTAAGCCAAGATTAGCAAAATAAGAATTATGATTCCCACTTCTGAAAACTATACTTTAATGCTTTAATTTGTAATCAGAACTCCAACTGCTGTATATTTACAAAGTTCTACTTACCTTAATGTTTCTTATGTTCTAATACCAAACAGACTTAAGATCACAGCAATTTATCACACAATGAAGAATCCTTTGGCTTTGGAATTTAATTCAGGTAAACCATTCAAAGTACTTTTTTAATTTTTTTTTTTTTTTTTTTTTTTTTTTTTTTTAATTTTAAGTAGGCTCCATAGCCCATATGGGGCTTGAACTCACGACCCTGAGATCAAGAGTCACATGCTCTAGCACCTGAGCCAGCCAGGTGTCCCCTCAAATTACCTTTAAAAGTAGTATGGGATAATTATAGGGAACTACAAAATGCTACATATCTTCTCAATTTTACTTGATATTATCCACCTATAGTCTAGGAAACCTGACTACAACTTTTAAATTTTTTTTTTCAACGTTTTTTATTTATTTTGGGACAGAGAGAGACAGAGCATGAACGGGGGAGGGGCAGAGAGAGAGGGAGACACAGAATCGGAAACAGGCTCCAGGCTCCGAGCCATCAGCCCAGAGCCTGACGCGGGGCTCGAACTCACGGACCGCGAGATCGTGACCTGGCTGAAGTCGGACGCTTAATCGACTGCGCCACCCAGGCGCCCTGACTACAACTTTTAAAATGCTTCAAATTTTGCACCATTATAAGCTACAGTCTTTAAAACATCTGAAATTTAGCTATGTCTGAAAATTAATAGAAAACAAAACAAAAAAAACTTGATATGTATTTTCTTACTTACTACATAAAATCGGAGAGGAGGGTGTTTGCAGTGTCAAAGTGGAGCCATCTTTCCTTGTGATATTAACTCTAAAAACCAATCTTGCACGAGTGCTTTTTTTCTTGGAACCAGCAATTCCTATTCTGGCTTCAACATCAGCATTCCTCAATTTCAATATCCCTACGCAGTCCACCCTGACACAGAAAAAAATACATTAACCAATATTTTCTGTTATATAAATAGCACAATATTCTTAACCAAATAAGTTTCTTTTTTAAAAAATTTGCTAATTATTAATTTTTTGAATATGTAATACAATCATAACGTTCCAAATTCAAAAAATACAGAAGGGTAAATTCTGAATATTCATAATTCTTAACCTTGACAACTTTTCATTTACAATAATGCAAAAAGTAGTAAAGTAAAATCACTATTTCAAAATCGGAACGTAAGTAATAGCTTACAAGAGATACTTTTGCCTTTTTTTTTTTTTTTTTTTTTTTGAGAGAGAAAGAGACCGTGCAAGCAAGGGAGGGGCAGAAAGAGAGGGAGAGAATCCCAAGCAGGCTCCACGCCCAGCACAGAGCCCCACATATGCCTGATCTCACAACCACGAGATCATGATCCCAGGCAAAATCAAGAGCCCTATACCTAACTGACTGAGCCACCCAGGCACCCTAGCCATTTTTTAATTTTAATTTATTTATTTTTAAAGTATGCTCAACATGGGGCTCAAACTCATGACCCTGAGATTAAGAGTCATATATTCTACTGACTGAGCCAGCCAGGCATCCCAATCGCTGTTTTTAGAAAATAAATGGGGGTGTCTGGGTGGCTGTCAGTTAAGCATCTGATTTCAGCTCGGGTCATGGTATTGGGTTCTTGAGTTCAAGCCACACATCAGGCTCTGTGCTGGTGGTATGGAGCCTGCTTGGGATTCCCTCTTCCCCCCTCTAATTCTGCCCCTTCCCCACTTGCATGCTTGCTCTCTCAAAATAAATAAACTTGAAATACATAAATAGATAGATAGATAAATGTAGCCTCTTTATTTTTGTAGCTAATTCAGATATTAAAATAGAAGGAATGAATTTTACTTAAAACAAAAACAAAAACAAAAACACACTAGCAAACTGTCCCCAAAAGAACAGAACACTACATAGCCATTAAAATATATGCCAAAAAATATTTACTATATGGAAAATGCTGATGGTAAGTGAAAGCAAGGTTACAAAACACTTATAATGAATAAGTACTATTTTTATAAACAGTAATTCCCTTCCTTTCTTCCACTATATATATTTTTATAATTTTCAAAAGTTAAAAATCAGGTCTACTATTTTTCAAAAATTTTCTTTTCCAATTAACCTCTTATTACTCAAAATGGCTGTCAAAAGGAAACTGAAAATTAAATAGAGAAATGTCATTAGCTATTTCAATACAAATAATTACAACATAAGTCTACCCCTTATCAATATATTTGCTGCTGTTATGGTTTCAAATTTAGGATAAAATCCCTTGACAAAAGGCTTAAGAAAAAAATGTTTTAATTTAAATTATTAACACCTCATATTTTTTAGGCAATGAAAATGCATATGACAGGAAAAAAAACATACTCCCAGTACATTCTTTTTTAATATAGGAAAACAAAAATAGAAGGTGAATTTAGAACAGCAACATGCTTTTCCACATCAGGATGGGTCAAGGTACCATGAAAGGTCTCTGTCAAATAGTTTTCTAATGCAAATACTAAGAATTTAGGAGAACAAATCAAATGGTTTGTAGTTTTTATTTTTAATGTTACTTTTATTAGTCCCAACAAATTAGTCCATATTATTTCCAAAAAAGCCATTATTCCACCTGGCTTTTATTTCCTTGCCTTTCATCATAGGAATTCTATGGCAAAGGGAAAAGAGCTCATTTTGACCAATTACCATTCTGCATTAATCTACGTTTTTTTGTTTTTTTTGTTTTTGTTTTTTTTTTTTTTTTAAATGTTTATTTATTTTTGAGACAGAGAGAGACAGAGCATGAACAGGGGAGGGGCAGAGAAAGAGGGAGACACAGAATCTGAAGCGGGCTCTGAGCTGTCAGCACAGAGCCCGACGCGGGGCTCGAACTCACGGACCGTGAGATCGTGACCTGAGCCCAAGTCGGACGCTTAACCGACTGAGCCACCCAGGCGCCCCATCTACGTTTTTATTTGTAATGTTTAAAACATTTTAATAAAATACTCAAAATCTTCTTTTTTTTACATTAGAAACTAAAATTTTTTTCCTGCCCACTGCAAAAGTGTAATGTATACTGAAAAAATTTTTACTAAGTACTTACGCCAATGTCATGTTGTTGCTTGGATCAAGGCCAACTTCTATAACAGTAGTGCCTTCAATGTCCACCTCTTTACAGGGAGTTGTATTTCGCCCAGTTACCCTGCAGGCCTGATAAAATCCATGTGGTTTCACTCGACCAGAGTCATTGCCCACAAACACTTGCAACACTACTGGCTCATTATGGCCCTCCAGCTGGAGTGAGATAACATAGAACATAAAGACTAATTAGCATTTCAAATAATCTAATTGTCAAATCAAACATTTAAGACCAAGTTCTACATTTATAACTAGATAACACTAAAGAAATAATTTAAATCCTCAAGAAAACCAAAAGTAAAATATTTTCATAAAGAGGAGAATTGGCTAAGTTTTTGCAGAAAATTATAAGTTTTAATCCTGTAATAATCACATTTTGATTAAAATGTTATATGTTTAATGATAAATTGTCATTTACAATTAATTTGTACAACCAGATGCAAATGAATACACAGTCCTTTATGTATTTATAAATTTATGGACTGCCAAAGCATGTGGGTTACTCAAAATTTACCATCACTACTAACGGAAAATTCATTAAACTATGTTAGTGGCATCATCATCATCATCATCATCATCAAATGTGTACACATACTGAATTTTTACTCTTTTAAAACTATTTGAATAGAAAAGTATTTGAAGTACAGCTATATAAATAATAAGGAAATGTAACTCATTTGCATAGGTTAGATACATATCCACAACCTCATGAAATTCTGGGCCAAAACATTATGGTTTGAAAAAGTGTTAGTTCAAACCAGGATCTATGGATCCTTACAGGTCTCTAACATGCTTTCATAAATTATAATTTATAATTTGTTGAAGAATGAATAAATAAAATAGCATTTGGGAACAAATCTTTCCAATGCTGATTTTTGTTCAGGTTTATAGTTAAACAGTGAAGCTACTAATATAGAATGCATAAAATCACAAAATAACTTGTACAATGTACACCAAAGTACTTTAAAAGATTCATACATCTTTTGTAACCCAGTATAGCAATATCTCTGTGAAACGATATCATGAGGGAAATAAATAGACAAAGAAGCAATCTACCTAAACCACTAGCAGTACCTAGAACAGTGTCTGGCACATAGAGGGGTGCTTATTTGTTGAATGAATGAATAGATAAACTTTTAAGGTCAATTCACTCCCTATCAGAGATAATTAATCTAATAATACTTCTGACCAGAGAGTACTTAACCAAAGCATAACTTAAAGTCAGATCAATATGGGTTAAAAATACTAACCAACCTATCAAAATGTCTGGTCAAACAAATATTTATAAAAAGCATGACTTAAACTTATCATTTACCTATTACTTCTTCTGAGTCTGGGGGAATGAGGATGGGGTTGGTGTGATGAGTAGCAGAGGAATAGGAGTGACACTGTACATGGGACTATTAACCAACCTTATTAATGACCATGGATAGATTTCCTGATCCTAAATTTCTACCATTATTCCATTAAAATTTAAAATGAAAAGCAAGCCAAGTAAATACTAACATTACATCTACACAAACTGTGTTTAACAAGAATTTACCACGTGACTAGTCAAAATTCCTACGTTTAATGTTTTACAAGGGGTAGGAACACTTGTTAAACATCCCCCACTCACTCCTTTTTGGTTTATCTTCAAAGAGAAATATTCTTTGTAACAAAGTTTCCCAGGGGCTGAAATTTAAGCCCCTTTTTTCTTTTAGTCTAAATTCTGAAAAGATGAAGAATCAGTTAATATCCTATTTCTCAAACTGAAGATTTGAATTATCTATCAACTAATTCTTTTCTGAAATGAATAGTCCTGATTCCTTTAGCCATCTCAAAAACCTTATTTTCCAAGTCCATACTAATTTCTACAATATTTCACTTTAAATGAATTCACTTTAAAATTTCTTCTTAAATACTAAGTTTGGGAAGAAGTGAATATAGTTGCTACCAATGTCAAATATAAGGGGAACGTAATTCATAAATTCCAAATATTATTGGGAACACATTCTCACTTCCCCTTTCATCTAAACTAAAAATCAAATTAAAGTAACAATACTGGGCTTATGATTCAGTCAGACTTGCTTTAATTTCCATTATATACGGTAATTCTACCATTTATTTTAGGCAGCTTTTGCCAGTTAAAAACAAAATAACTAGTAAGCAAAACTGGAGAAAATTCTTTTGCTAAATAAAATAAGTACCTTTACTGTAGGAAAGCCTTGCTGTGTTCTATCCTTTACTGAGCCACGGCTACCCTCAGTCAGGTACCGAGCTCGGTGCTGGGTCTCAGGCTGTACAACTATCTTCAGCTCCTTTCCCTCACTTTTAACAGGATACTGTCCGCACAACATAGGGCTCTTCTTTACTCCACTGCCTTTTTGGTTTTCCAATGTTCTGAGAAGTCAAAGCACAACACAGAAAGAGTATCAAGAAGAAGTTTTTTGGTTTTTGTTTGTTTTTTTTTTCTTTTACAAAAGTCATCTAAGGTAAAGGAAGGAACAGAAAAGGCAGTGTCATTAAAAACAACTGATAATCCTAACGACAAAATAAAACACAGCCTAAGGGAAGACACATTCCATAAGCAAAGTATCTTTTTAAACTTTTAAATAAAATTTAACTATACAATGCAAAAATAAAAGAAAGTAAATTGGACAGGGAAGACAACACCTATGTGTGGTAGGAGGAATGGAGGAAGAATGAATGTTAATGAACAGAAAAATAACAGGTAAGAGAATAGCGAATGTCACTATAACCTTTCACAATGCACTTCAGTCAAAACAAATTTAAAAAATTACACATATATGTGAGTGTAATATAAAACTATAAGATTAACTACCATTATTTTCTAATCAGACTTGCAATGCAAAAGAAAAGAGGGGTAGCAAAAAGAAATGAAGGCCTTAAAAAACAATCTAAAGTACATGTAGCATATATTTTTGGGGGATATCTTTTTCAGTACAATTTTTCTGAAAAAATTATAATAAAAAATCAGTGATCCAATTTTTATTGGGAAATCAGATTTATTCTAACCAATCTTTCCTAGAAGTACAATTTTTCACGGTGTTTTTAGTTATGATTAAATAATTAAAGCCCTTAGCATATAAAATCTTTATAATCTGGCCTTTACAGATAGGCAATCTATTTTTTAAAATTGTATTTCTAATATCTATTTGTTTATCATTCATTTGCTGTGTGGAATGTATGTTCAAAGAAAAATATTTCAACCGGTGGTTAGGACTTTAGGTCAACACCTTTCATTTGAGGCACTGCAAATATGTGATAAAATAAATATAAAACAATACTATTAGTTTTAAAACAGATTTAAAATTACCCATGTACATTTTAAAATAGAGTCAGGGCCTATACTGCTTTCTGTATGCCTCACATTGAAAATACAGGAGCTAAGAGATGACTATGGACAAAATCTCCAAAAGCAAACAGATCCCAGGAGGAATGTTATGATTTCAAACAAAGAAGAGCAACAGTGGCTAAGAAGCCTTAAATCTGCCCCTAATGTTTAACCCTCCAGCTCTAAGTTGTTGCCTCTATTATCAATAACAAAAAGAAGAAATGCTCTACTCTCAATGAAACCAGGCACTGGGATGAACCTCATAGTGAGGAAAGGGACAGAAGGATGGAGAAGAGAAGAAATGTGAAGTAAGACTGACTAGGTAAGTGGGAGAGTTCTGAGGGCTGGTACTGTGCTCCATCGTTTTCACATTCCCTGAACCTTGCACAATTCCTGAAGCTGCAGGTGCTGAAAAAATAGTTGTTGTTGCAAATAGGAAAAAGAAAGGGACAAAGAAAAGAAAGCAGAATAAAAAGAGTTCCTATAATATCAAGATGAAGAAGACTGGATCCTCGGATTCCTGGCCAAGGAATGCCATTCATGTAAGTTTCACATACTTAAGTCAAAGATTACCCGTGTAAGTCATTTAAAAGGCCCTGCAAGAATACATTCTATGAATCAAAGTACTGAGTTGAAACTGGAACAATGGGCAACAAATCCTATTTTTCTGTTCATCATTCTAGGTAGAAATTCAAACATGTGCTCTCAATACAATGTGCAGTCCCTTACATATGAAACTCTACAATTGTATCATTTTATATTTATTTTTAAATTCAAAGCAAAAAAATTCACTTACTGAAACTATGTAAAAACACCCCCTAAATATTCAATGAAAAGGACCAAAAGAAAATATAGTAAAATACTAATAGGAGTTGTATCGAGTGACTAAATTATAGGTTATTTATTTTCTTCTATTTTTCTGCATGTTTGTAATTAATATCTATTAATTTTATAATAGAAAAGGGAAAACTTTAGCTCGAATTATAAGGAAAATTTAGCATACCAATGAATTTGGCAAGATACAGTTTTTATATTCACTTAAGCTAGCCAAGCTAGTATTGATGAGGATAAACAGATAAAAACAAGTTTTATTATTTTAGTAAAACAAAATATTTCATTTGGGATGAAGACTAGTGAGTGAGTTGACAGTGTATACACATTATGGCTTAAAGAATAGTCCATGTAACTAAACAATTTTTGAAATGATACTTTTAAAAGCCCTTAAAACTACTTTTATTCTCTAAGGCTTAAATGTACAGATGGAATACATATATATTTAGATCTTCAGACATGTACAACAATGAAAATGTCAACTAATTCTTAGAAAAGAAGTCAGTGAAATTAGTAATTTTTAAGGCACAATGGCTTACAGTTAATTGTATGGGATTTTACTTCTAAATGGCATCCAAAAAGCTAAGTCCTTTGTCTTATTATATTCTATTCAGAAGTCTTAAAATGGCATTCTAATTCCTATGTGCTATGTATCCTTCTAGTTGTCTGTCACACAAAAAAATAATTTACACTACAAAATGCCTAAAAGGAGTTTCACATTACATTATACCTTAATTTTCAGGACTATCTAGAAAAAACATAAGCCTACTGATGCTCAGAACATTTAGTTGAAGAATTTAAGAACGTGGCTAAGGAATGTTTAAATATTGAGTAATTTTTTTTTAAGTGACTTTGGTTTTTTAATAAACTCTCTTATATAATACCTTAATTATACAAAAATGCTATTTCCATCTTGAAGATCAATAAACTGCTGTTTATAACATATTTCAGAGTACATTTCCTACAATTCAGTATTATATAAATTGTAAATTTATGGCACATTATGATATCTAAGGCTATATATACCTTATCCCTCAAAAGATTTCTGAATTTCTTTCATGTTTCTAATGCCTTTCTTATTGAAGAGTATAGGACTTTAGCTTGAGATCCTCTTAATAACTGCTTTCAAAAGCCTATGTTTCAATATATTTACATATTGCTTTATCCTTTCCTTGATATAGTTCTTATCTATTCAAAATTTAAACTTCTTCCACCACTTCTATTTGCCAGTGTCAAATATTTTTCCATTACCTAAGAAGCTGGACATTTCTTCTGCTGCTTGATGAGTTTCTGTTCCATGAATTATTTCATGAGAGATTTTGTCTCGACAAATGTTATTATACTTTCCCTGGGTAACCTCAAATCATTTCTAAGATATATCTATCATACAAAAGCAGAAGCAGAAAAGATGTAGGTCAAGATCTCTCTTAACAGGAACTGCAAATGATATGTGTTGACTAACCCTATGTCAAAATTCTATTTGTTCTTCATTTGGACCTTTAATGTTTATTTCAGTATAACAATGAAAATCTCTCTTTTGGAACTTAAAAAAACAAAAAAACCAAAAAACCTTTTGCATTGAAACCCAAATAAACGCATGCTCGTATTTAATGACAGATATACATGAGCCTTTTAAATCTGTGCTACTACATTTCAGAGCATTATTCTATAGCTACTAGTTCTACAAGTATGTTTTGAAATTAGCTCTAATGGTAACATTTTAGGAAAAGGTTAGTCTTGTTTTCTTTTAGATAATTTTTTAATCTGGACTTCCTAAAAAGAAAAAACATTTAAATGTTTATTTTTATTTAACTACATCACTCCAAAGGGGTTTTAAGTGAGAGTAGAGAAGAAAATAATATAAAATAATTATGCTTAAATGGTAGATATTGCTTAAAAATGTACTGAGAGAACATTTAAGAACAAGTTAAATATACATTAAGAATACTCTCCATAATAGTCAACCAGATTACTAACTTAAAAGATAAGAATGATGTCATCAAGTAGTAAACCAACCAAAAGCTTCTGCATCACTCTTTGTAACAACCTGAAATTGTAGGAGATTCTGGGTCAACTAAAGGACCATAATCTGCCTCCCCAAAAAGTAATCTCTTAAAATCCACTGAATTAAATTTGGTCAAAATTATATTGAATGTAATAGGAAAATGTAACTAAAAGTCTAGCAATTAAATATAATAAAAGTACTAAAAGAATTTTAAAAAGTTAAAAATAAGTCATAGTATTCTATACTGTAGCAATAAATATTCTATAATATGGCCATTGAAATATATTTATTTACAAATATATTTATAGTGGGTGCTGCAGACTGGCAGAGATGAATGAGAACTCAAATATGTACCATGATCCTGTTCTATCATGCTTTCAATACATAAACCCAGAATCACAGGGGAAAAAAATTAGTGATCTATTTACTTTTTTTTAAAGGTCAGGAGAATGTATTAAAGAAAAAGCTTAAAATAAATACAAGAATCAATGCAGCTTTTTCTTGTTTTCATCAAATAAAAGAGAAAGTCAAACCCTTACAGACATGGAAATGGGTTGAACCATATGGGGAGACAACATGAAAGAACACAAACTAGCCCTTTTTGAATGTGTTGAAGTTGTTTAACTACAGCCATTACACTGCTAGTTATTTGTCTGAGTAAAAATATTTTTAAATCCTTTTAAAATATGAATCCATTTGAAATTTAAAAATTATGTCAAAACAGATTATTTTCTACTACTTAATCATACTCATAATAAGATACCTATTGCTAAAATCTATTAATATGTTTTTCTCTAGCGAAACTTGGTAATTTTAAGTTCGAATTTTCATGTATTTCAATGATAAAATCAGTATTTGCTTTTATATTCAAACTTAAGCTGAGCAATTACAAAAAGTGGGGAATGATTTATTTTTCTTGCTTGTTTTGCACAATGGTGATAAAACTTTAAAAAATGTGAATACCAACCCATTTCCTGCTTTTGAGTTGCCTTTGTTGTCCGTGGTAAGCTGAGAAAGCACATAGTGAGGTGCTTTGGCACTGTCGGCATCAAATATATCCATATTAGATTCTTCACAATCTCGTCGTTTGACCCCCGGCCTCTGCTTTGGATTTCGTTTTCGTGATTTACGAGGTACCTCAGTGTTATCATTGTAGGAACTGGTGCTCATGTTACTGAAGTTGGAGGGGGAATCCTCCATCCACATACTGCAGCTCTGCTCTGATTCCAATCCACACCCCTCATCCTGGCAGGACATCCGACTGTTATCCAGCAAGTCCTCAGGTGGTGGTGAGATGTACAAGACTGTGTGCCTCTTCGGTGTTGATGGATGCTGCTGAACTGTGTTACTGGTTAACTGCTTTTCACTTACCCCTCTGTTACTTACCCCCAAGGCTGAGGAGCAGCTCTCCACTTGCATAGCCTTGCTGTCGGTGACTGAGGTAGAATAAATGGTAGGGCTGGAAGAGGTGGTAAAGGAGCTGCAAGCACCGCCCATGGAGGAAGAGGAGGGAGCTGAAGAAGCATCTGCGGTGTACAATTTAAGAGTAAATACACTATACATGTTTTCACCTATGCTGGCTAGCAGTCCCATTGAAAATGTGATTTGTGAACTGATTGTTTTTCCCCAAAATGAATAGTTGGAATTTGGTTAAGTTTTAGAATATAAATGCTTCAAGCAATACAAAGCCTAAAAAATGCAATTTTAAAAAATGCCCAAATAGCAATATTTTACTTGTGTTAGAATTGATAGATTTTAAAAAATCTAATTTAATGTTTAAAGCTGTAAAGCAAGAATAAAGCTTTTATTGCCTCAGCTGGATATTCTGTTGAATTTTAATCATTTAAAATAATAAAGAAAACCCCAATATGAAATATAAGCTTGTGGTCCACATTCAATGCCAATTAAATAATTTATTATAGAATTTGAAAAGTGGGACTGTGCTTAGCCACAAAATATTAAAATAAGTTTCTAACCTATGAAGCAGAGAACTACAGGTCATTTTTAATGCAGACACTCCCTGCTTCAGAGGCAAATCCTGGAATAAAAATATGAGAAAATAAATGAGAAAAGAGCTGCTGATTATTCCAGATATCAATTATAAAATGAGAAATAAATAGAAAAAATATATAATCAACTGAATTGGAGGCAAAATGGAACTGGTACCATCACTATGATTATTGTAAAATCTAGAATTAAAGTGAAAAAAGTTTGATTTGGAATATGCTGGGCTGTGGAAAATAAGGAAGTTAACCACTGAGGGTATCCAGAAGTTAGAAATGGCAGTTCAAAACCATGATCTCTAAAATAAATAAATCCATCCTTTATGGCAGAATGAAAAGCAGAGTAAGGACTGATTACTGGATGGATATTTCTTACAACATCCTTAATTACACACTCAGCAATTGGTTACCACTATCCAATACCCCTCTCTTTAAAGGGCCTGCTTGATTTTAACCAGTTAGGGAATTTCTTAATATGAGTAACAGTAACTTTTATTGACCGAAGTCTAACAAAAAAGAGGTTTAAACAAAAAAAAATTCTAGTCTTGGGGAAGGTTTTTTGTAAAAGCCATTTATTTATTACATCTAGCAAAAAAGATTTAAATAGACCTTTTCAAAATGGGTGGCAACTGGCAGAACAGCTTGTTGAAAAATAATACTACTTTAACCCTTAACAGCACAGCCTCAGAGGCATACTAATAACGTTAAGGTTGGACGTTTTTAGTTCTAAAATTTTAGAAATACCGTTTGATCTTGTATAAGATATAGAAAGGTTGATAATCACACACAAAACTAAAAATACATAATAACATTTAATTTAATTTAATACGGAGAACTAAAATATATGTTTAAAGCTAAAATTAGTTTTTATCTATAGCCAAGTATGCCACTGTGCTAAAGTGGTAGGATAAAACTTAAAACTGTGATGGGCAGTTATTGGAATTGCAATATTCTTATTAATTACAATGTACAGAGTGAAATGTTAAGAATGCCAATGTTCAGATAATCAAAAGCCAAGTGCCAAAGATCATTCTTAAAAACATGTACCAGAACACTTAAATTATTTGAAATCGCTAAATTCACCCATAATTTTTCACTGCTGTCAAAGCTGAAGAGCACAGTAATTAATATTAGCCATTAATGATGTAATCTACATAATGCCACATGGTAATATTTTTCCCAACTACCATAAGTCAAAGAACCTAGAGCAATAAGATGATACCAGTTCCATTTTCCAGTTTGTATCCTTGTCAAATGCAGTAGCTGAAATTGGAAAATTCAGTCACTTTAAACTGCATTCCAATTTAAAGAAAAATTTATCAATTTTGTATCATGCATTAATGCAATGTTTTCTTAGTAAATAAATACTTTAAAAGATTTGTAAAAACTACAAAATCTAGATGCTAATGTCAGTGATAGTTTAGGAGCTGATTTGTAGCCACTTTGGGTTTAAGTTAACAAGTTTTTTTTCTTGTTTTTTTTTTTTGAAAAATACTATAAAAATCATTAAAAAATAGAAAAGGTATTATGTATAACATTCCTCCATCTGTTCCAACTATTGGCAAAATTGAAACTAAATTTGTGTGTGTGTATAATAAGCCTCTGTTCTTCATCTTCAGAGAAATAAAAGTAGGCAGCATGCAGTATTTGCAGTGGAACACACAAAACATGCAGCATGAATGCTGTGAATGTGTATTTCTACGAAGCTTCCCCCCACCGCCCGCCACCACCCCTCTTTGAATCTAAGTACCATGCACATGAGAATGCAGAATATGAACATCTCAGGGATCCCTGTCCATGACAGATGGAAAGTACCGGTGAAAAGCAATCATGAACTCAAAAGCAAGTCATATGATATTTATGAATTTAATATGCAAGACATTACCTAGCATTGCTCTACAGGTATATATGATTTTATCTTGCAAATCTTATCAAAACAGTCATGGTTATAAAACCCAATTGATATAATCATACATAAACGTCTGTTCTGGGACAGGTATGCCAAACTGTGATCTCATACCCTACATAAATTAAAATATTCTATACATTTTCCTTGGGCACCTAACATATAATTTTTATGTTTTACCTGCAGTTTCCTGGACATACTTATTAAATAAAAAAGTTCATTAGCACAAAACTATGAAACTGAAAACATAAACTCTGTCACAAGACAGCAGTAAGCATTCTCTAATTTAAAAATAGTATTACTTTTTAAAGCTATCTCAGTTTGAGTCTAAATTACAAAGATTCTACTCATTTTAAGACTCTAACAAGACAATTTTTTTAAACTATAAAACTCTTTATAACAATATCAGTGTTACTTTGATGATCATGATAATGGTGTATAAAATCTTCACATAAAGATGTTACATTCTGGTTAGCAAGGGATCACCTAAGTGTAATAATGTTGCCAAATGAAGGGGTGAAGTGGAGAAATATGGGCCTCAATATGGGCCTCTTGAGAACACAGACATCTTTCTTAGACCCTCCCAATAACCTAACATAGTGTTTTGCATGTAGTAAAAATTCAACTTTTTTTTTCTTTGAGTAGGCTCCACATCCAGCGTGGAGCCCAAAATTCGGCTTGAACTCATGACCCTGAGATCAAGACCTGTAAAAATTCAACTTTTTTATTAAATTAATGGGAAGCCAATATTTGATACGTATGTTGAATTATACTAAAATTATATTGGCCAACAAATGTACCAGTGTGCCCATGATAGACACATCAGGTTTAAAAAAAAAGGATGTACTACTCAAAGTGTTTATATTATTACTATAAAGGCATTACCTGATACCAGGGAAGGGCTTAGAAGTAACTTAAGAGTTTAGAGGTAACTATTCGCTATTTCTACAAAGAGTGTGCTAATAACTATCCTTTTTTTTTTTTTTAAGATTTTACTTTTAAGTAATCTCTACCTCCAATGTGGGGCTCGAACTCACAACCCTGAGATCAAGAGTTGCATGCTCCACCGACTGAGACAGCCAGGTGTGCCCCAGTGCTAATAACTCTTTCGTGAAACTATATATAAGCCCTATTATCTACTTGTGTATCAATCCATAAACTGACTAAGAATAAAAAATCCTTAAAAATGCATAAGTGATATTAAAAACACTTTAGATTTCTAAACACAAATTTCTCATTTCCAAGCAGTCCCAGAAAAGCACTAAAAAACATTCCTGGGAATACTGTAAATGTACTTAAAATATCTACAAAGACTTTTCAGTTACTAAATCATTAAATGTCAAGAAACAGCTTAATTGACATTCTGTAGAACTAAAATGCTAATGTAATCCTGCCTCATCTATATATTCTTTTTTAAGTTGTTATAAACAAAATATGCTAATTACCTCTCCTTCTTTTTTGGTTTTGAGTCTCCATTTTTATCTGTTAGGAATGTACAATGTTTCACTGCTACATATTAAAAATAAAAAATTCCAACATAAAAAGTTTTATTAACTGGTTTTATTTTCTCACTAAGCAGAATAGTCATAATGTATTTCTATTGTATGCCTTTATAATTTTATTTGTTCTTTAAATCCCTTACCAATCCTTCATAAAGTTGTAAGTTTTTAAATTTTTTTCTTAAACTTATTCTCTTACCTAAGTAACACATGAATAAATTTTTATTATTCATTTTTTCTTTTATGAAAAAATTATCTTTGAATCTAGGGGAATTTTATTTTTCTATAACATTTTCTGTGACTAGAGAGCATGGTAAACCAAAGGGAAAACCCACTTCTATATTTACTAAAAGGCATTTACAATCTCAGAATAGATTAATTCTAAAATGTTTAAGTGAAGTTATCACATACATAGTGTTCTATGTCTACATCTAACAATTCTATTATTAGCATGAGCCAATTACCAGGCCAAATGCCAGTAATGATGGTGAACTGAAATTGTATATTCTTATATGCTTTTGAGAACCAATGGAATCATTAAGGTTCACTATGAGTATTCAAAGTAGCTGGGATAAAAAGAGTGGCAGATAATGCCTTCCCAGATACCCTAGAATTTATAAGTATTATTAGTTTGATGAGAAAGATGAAAATGGGACTTTTAAATGCTACCACATATAGAAACTCGTGTAGATTTTATATATTCCTTGCTTAAACTAAGTTTTGAAATTAAGAACTATTAGTTCTAGATTTGTGAACTAGAAATTATTTTAATTACTGTATCATTTTAGTGCTTAAAATACCATAAAAAAAGACATGACACTTTATATGGAACTAACTACACTTTTATAGAAAGCTTTGAAATTGGAAACATTCTTTAAAGTCCCTAAAAGAAACAAATACCTTTCACTAATTTAAAAGATGTGACAGAAATGACATTTAACTGAGCTTCCAAGATGAAAATGTGATCCTTTAGCATTTAAATATGCACATATATTTTATAACTTTCCAACATCCAGGCAAAATCAGTTGAGCTGCCTAAAAATGTCATGAAAACAAAAGCCATAAAATTTTGCAAGTGTGCTTAAGTGAACCAATAGTGGAACGGAGAAGGAGTAAACCACTGACTGTTCAGAAAATAATCTTAAAAAACAATCCAGATATTTCTGGTCTAAAACACTTATTGTTCAACCTTAGTTATCCTTTTTAAGTATTTCATTTTTCTTTCTGGTAACAAAGACTTCAAATCTAAACATCTTGCCTGATAAAAGTCACCAGATACAAGGACAAAATTTCAGATCAAAGAAGAAAGATATCAAGAGAAAAAAATTATAAGGCCAAGATTCATGTTGCTAAGGGATTGAAAAATCTAGAACACACAAAGTGGCTGCAAACCTGCTTTGTCAACACCTTACATGCCAACCTTCGTTTTCTACTTTTCTTCTTCTTCTTCTTATAGTATTAATGTAAAGTTTAAAACTTTACAAAGAGTTTTTAGTTTCAATCAGTATCAATCCACTATTTAGAAACAAAAAAAGAAAGGAAGGAAGGAAGAAAGAAAGAAAGAAAAAAAGACTTATGAAGAAGTCTGAAAACGAGACCGACCTATACCCTGGGTGAGATTGGATGGGTTAAGTGTCTCTGGCACTATTTGTCTTCACTATTGACAGACACTGTCACACAACCCACCACACGATGCCTGTCTCTGAATGGCGAAGCTAGAATGCAAGTTAAGTGTATTAATAGAAAAAACAACTAGCATCCCAGCATATAAAATAAGCAATCCAGATTACTTTACCAAAAGCAAAAGCAAAAAACAAAAATTGTAGGGTTGATCATTTAATTTACATGTTTAACAATTTCAATTTCCCATTTGTACTTTTCCCACCCAACATAAGTTTACATGCCACAATAAGCAATGTTTTAAAACAAACTTAAAAAAAAATTAAATTATCAACATCCAAATAAATGCCATGTGGAAAAATTTCTTATCCAAAATTTTTGTTAACTCATATTCACCAATTTGTTCTCCTGTTTACTAATGCAATCTAATCCATAAGCCAGAATGCTCTCTTTCTTAGATGTTTTTAGGCTGTGCCTTTACCCAAATTCTCTTATAGAGTAGAAGAGAATATGCTCTGACCAATACACTCAAGCAGAAAGACATAATCTGTATTTTAGCAGAAAAAGAATCTTTTCATTTCTCAGGCCAACTTTCACATACTTCTTTATACCCCTAAAAAAAAGTTACCAATTTTCACTTTTAAACTACATACATTTTTGATCCTAGAGGCTCTATTTTAAAAAAATAATTAGCACTGTTGCTGAAGCTGAAATGTTTGTTACTGATTTATTGGACACCATCTTTTTCTTCCCCAGGCCAAGAAATTGCCAGTCAGGGTTCTAATACTACACAATAATTATTCTATTTTTAATCTAAATTCTCCTAAAATAATTATTTTTACCTTGACAGAGTGACATTAATATATTCACAAAATATTTATTAAAGAATGTTTCCCAGGGGCGCCTGGGTGGCTCAGTCAGTTAAGCGGCCGACTTCAGCTCAGGTCATGATCTCGCGGTCCGTGAGTTCGAGCCCCGCGTCGGGCTCTGTGCTGACAGCTCAGAGCCTGGAGCCTGTTTCAGATTCTGTGTCTCCCTCTCTCTGACCCTCCCCTGTTCATGCTCTGTCTCTCCCTGTCTCAAAAATAAATAAAACGTTAAAAAAAAATTTAAAAAAAAATGCTTCCTGAAAAATAAAATGTTTAGAAAAATTGTAAGTGTTCTGACATTTATAGCAATATTTTAAATATATCTAAGCATGGTGTAAGACATGTACTAGGTATATATTATGCAATTTGGTGGAGGTTTTTTTGTTTTTATTAAAAAAATTTTTTTAAGTTTATTTATTTATTTTGAGAAGAGAGAGAGAAAGTAAGCAGTGGAGGGGCAGAGGTGGGGGGTGGGGTGGAGAGAGAGAGAGAACCCCAAGCAGACTCCTTGCTGTCAGTGCAGAGCCCAACCTGGGGCTTGAACTCACGAACCATGAGATCACAACCTGAACCGAAACCAAGAGTTGGACGTGTCACTGAGTCACCGGGCGCCCCTGCAATTGTTTTTAAATCATTTCCTATTGGAAAAGAAAGATGCTTTCTATGATCCAGTGATTTCAGTACTACCGGGCAGCATCACTGGTCACTACTGGATGAAGAGACTAAAGCCCAGAACAAATCCTTTACCTCAAGTAGATTAAACACAAAGGGGAGTACTTACACTAGCTGATAACTATATTTATCACAATGTCAAAAACTCCAAGAAGTACGGGGGGGAAAAAAAAAAAAAAAAAGACAATCATTTTACTACTTGAAAGGGAATGTTAAGACAAAAACAGAGATTATCACTATATTAACTTAGATAAGAATTAAAAAGAACAAGTCTGAAGGATGCTATTTGAAGGTCACCTCAATGCTTTATCATATAATACACTTTAATATATTTAGGTTAAATAATAAAGGTACTCCTGCCAACTCTAGTCCAATGTCTTCACATTTCTTTGTTTTAGACTAGGAGACCAAAAAGGGGAAAGAAAATAGTTTTTGTATCATTAAAATCTTGTAATATAATTAATCAGATTTTACATCTGGGTCTGTATTAGAGTAGATACTGGATTCAACTGCAGACAAAACAAAGTGTCTAAGCAAAAAACAGAAGGTAAGTCATACATTGCCCTACCAGCAGTTTTGATACCCGATCATGCAAATGTATCACTTTACTTAAAAAAAAAAAAAAAAAAAAGAAAAAAAAAAAGGAAGAGAATTCGAGGAAGAACTCTTAAATAGTCACCTTTCAGAACATCCCTTTGGGAAATGTCTGTTCTCCCTATGACTCATCATATTCTATCAATGTCTGTTTTATAGACAAGGGCTCCTATTGAGAGAGTGTCAACATGAAAGAATAAGTCAGAATGTAAATACCATGCCCCAAAAGCGGCTCTATCTTGGCTGACAGGCAAAAATTCAAAATAAGGTAAAACACAGACTGGATGAGAATAGAAAGAAAAAAGCAAAATAAGTTTAAAAACCTTATTTCTATAAAAATAAGATCTATTTTTTAAAACCTTATTAACAAGTGAACACATGAACAAATGAACACATGATACACATTATACAAATGAACAAATGAACACATGATACACATGTGGGAGAAAAGTCAATGTTTACTGAATGATCACTAATTGTTAGGTAATGTTAAGCATTTTACATATTTATACTACTAATAATCTTAAGAAAAAGTTGGTATCAATGTCTATTCACAGGGGCAATATTACAAATTTATTTAACTTCCACAAAATTCTGTCTATATGATAGAAATGATAGTAATGAGATTCAAATTAGATCCTTAAGATTCCAAAACCCGTATTATAATACATGTGTATGTGCATGTGTGTATGAGTGATATCTAGAATATGCCTGTATAGTCCTGGCACTTTGAGGTGCTTTCTCATTTATTTTCTGATTAAATTTAATTGACAGTAACACCTTTTCATGAAGGAATGACATGGGGGGGAATGAGTTTTACCTCAGTGGGCTAAATAAATACTACTGATGGACATCTACTTGCATTTATGAATGAAAAGATAAGGTACCCTCACTTATGCCAAAAATAAGTTCACCAAGCGTCCTATATAGCTCATACCTTTATTACCTTTCTAAATGTTTATTTATTTATTTTGACAGAGAGAAGAGCACATGCATGAGAGAGAGCTGGGCAGGGGCAGAGAGAGGGAGACAGAGAATCCCAAGCAGGCTTCAGGCTATCAGCACAGAGCCAGTGCGGGGCTCGAACTCACGAACCATGAGATCATGACCTGAGCTGAAATCGAGTCGGAAACTTAACCAACTGAGCCATCCAGGTGCCCCACCTTTATTACTTTTTAAAAACATAGTTGATTGGACATTTTGACTTACTTTTTTTTAACTTTTTAAAAAATAATTTCTACCTTTTTAAAATTTATTTATTTTGAGACAGAGAGAGAAAGAGGGAGGGAGAGAGAGAGTATGTGTAAGTGGGGGAGAGGCAGAGAGAGAGGAAGAGATAAAGAATCCCAAACATGTTCCATACTGTCAGTGTGGAGCCCAATGTGGGGCTCAAACCTGTGAACTGTGAGATCATGATGTGAGCTGAAACCAAGAATCAGACGCTTAACTGACAGAGCCACCCAGGCACCTCATTTTGACTTATTTTAATCAACTGCCACATGGGGTTTTTTAAAATATGAAATATTTAAAATTAATACTTATGTTTCCTTTGCTCATATTTTAACAAATGCTAACATTTTACTACATATGATTTTATGTTTAAGAGAAGAAAAGTAACAGAAACAGATGAAATCTCTTGTTGTATCCTACCCTAATCCCTTCTCCTCACTCCTGCCCCAGCTGGAGTACTATTTATATAATTTTATTCGTATATTTACACAACTAATTGTTATAAAACAACTACTTATGGCAATTAGTATGGTAACACCTTTTACTTATGATATCATCAATCTTATTGGTGATACAAGAAAGTAAGTCCACTTCTGTGCATTGCTTTGTTAATGTGAAATTGTGTAAAATACATACAGATAGAAACGGTGTCTATTTTATGTATGTATTTTGTCTATGAAAGGTTGAAAATCTGTGAGAAGTTTTAAAATGCTAATCTACAGACTCAGGTAATATAAAAATGTGCTTTTTCTAAGAAACAGAATAAATCGCAGTTATTTATAAAGTTGTTGCTAAAAATTATCAAGAGGACAACATTTAAGGAATAAATCAACAACAAGTTGTGTGTACTTTTTGTCAACGATAATTCATAATACAGTTAGCCTCTTGAATTAGTACTTGTTTCTGAATTAACCATTATGGCCCAAGTTTGTTTATGCTTTTCATTTTAATAGCGCAGATGTTAACATAAATCTATATACACATACATATATTATATTTCTGTATGTATAAATGTATACATTTAGATTTACTATATAATTACAATAAAAAGACAGAATAAGGAGTAGAGTTTTTATTTTTTATTAAAAAAATTTTTAATGTTTATCTAATTTTGAGAGACAAAGAGCAGGAGTGGGGGAGGGGCAGAGATACAGAGGGAGGGGCAGAGAGAGCAGGAGATACAGAATCCAAAGCAAGCTCCACGTTGCTGTCAGTACAGAGCCGGATGCAGGGTTTGAATCCACGAACTGCAAGATCACGACCTGAACTGAAGTCGGCCGCTTAACCAACTGAGCCACCCAGGTGCCCCAAGAGGAGTAGAGTTTTTAAACGTACTTGCAACATGTTTGTAACTAGAATCTGACTTCCTTCTGAGGTGGTCCTGTTTTCTAGAAAAAGCAGAAATGGCCATATGGAACAACCACATTAACTCATACTTTAGCTCACCACATCAATATATAGGTTACAAAGGTGAATCATCTTTCCAGGTAATGAGTTTTGAGTTTAATTTTAGGAATAGTATACTAAATAAATGGCCAAAACTCTGAAATATGTTTACCTAGTCAACCTAGGACAGCAATCAAAGACAAACTGGCTCTCAAAATTTATTCAACTCAAGAAAATGCAAATTATATAACTATAAATATTTTCTAACATAGTAAATAAGTTGTGAATCACTTTTATTAAAACTTAATATTCTTCTAGAAATCATATTTCCATTTTTTCTTTTTTTTTTTAATTTGAGAGAGTGAGCATGCGCAAGCAGGGGAAAGGGACAGAGGGAAAGAGAGAGAGAGAATCTTAAGCAGGGTACACAATCCATGCAGAGCCAGAGGTGGGGCTCAATCCTACAAGCCCAGGATCATGATCTGAGCCAAAATCAAGAGTCAGATGCTCAAGTGACTGAGCTATCCGGGCACCCCCATATTCCCATTTTGTAGGTCTTGAAACTTGCAGAGTTAAAGGGGAGTATGGCTTTTCCAATTCAATATCCTACACACTGCTTAGTCCAGGAACTACAGTTTCCTTAAGTGAAATAACAGCACACAATTCTCTGAAGTGCAGTAGCAAGAAGAAAAGAACTTAGACCCCAGCAGGGAAGAAGAGAGGTAGCTTGTGCCTGGAAGCAATGAGATATGATGATGATGCAAATTGTCTAGCACAATTCCTCTTACATAGTAGGAACTCAAAAATGGTAACTTACAGTTTCTTTAATTCATTTTTTTATACAGTCTGTTGTTATCGATGGTTTAGAAATTCCTATGATTTTATTAGGTGATTAAGATGTCTGAAACAAATTGAAACATGGTTGTCCTTCTTTGATTACAGGACATTCATTTAGCTCTCTCGTGTCCTCTCCTCTAATATAAATAGCACTCAATTAGGTTCTTTCAGTATAGCAAATACCTGTTAGATACTTGCGATCTATTAACTGCTACAGCACAAAATTCAAAGCACTATTTAATAAGTCTCTCTCTTCCAACAGAAAAGTTTATTAGATGGATCACTTCACGTAAAGTTATTAAGTAAAATTACAGCCTTTTTAAAAACCTGTAGTCAGCTAACTAGTAGAGATAGTCAACAGACATTTCAATTTACATGCCTAATCTGCTGGTATACCTACACATGCTAAAAAGTGTCTTGAGACTGTATTACTTCTAGAAGTATTAATATATAATTACTGAAAGTAACAATTTTACAAAAACAAATAACAAAAGAATCACCAATTATTCTTAAGATTCTCTGGCTGAATTATAAAACCTATGGTTTGATTAATTATTCATTGTTTATCTCATGAATTAGAATAAAAATTATAAAGAAACCTTAAACAGTTACTTAGCAAAATCTTATTTTGATATAAACTAATAAACATAATGCCATATACCAAAATGAAGAAAAACAGTCTAGGATAGAAAAAGAAAACAATCTGATTTCTTAAAATGAAGATTAAAGTTTATTGTTCACTTCTGTGAAAGACTTCCTATTTTAATTAAGTAAATCTAAGGATTAAAAATTATAAACATGTAAGTAGGTTAAAAAAATACTTGATTGGTATATGAGTTATATATCAATAAAGCTGTTATTTAAGAAAATTGCCTGCCATATCTTTTTGCAAAAACTCCCTCAACTCTGGTGTCACTGTTTTAGTTTTCTAAAATAATACTTGCATTTTAGTTCTTTATAACCTATACTATAGGATTCCCCTCACCCCACAAAAAAAAACCCAAATAACAAAAAGAATCCTTTCACAATTTGCATTTCTTGAGCAACTCCTTATTTTGCCAAAAATGCCATTAATTCATTTGGATAACTTTTTTTGTGTTAGGAAAATGGCCCGTCTTAACTACTAAGAACTTATAATAATGTTCAGAAGGTCTGTATTTCTAAAACTTATTCATTCACATATTGAACCTTGAACTCTCAACTACCGTTCTAGTGGGACAAAAGCAGAGGTCTTTAAAAAATGCGGAGTACAATTTGAAGACTGGCGACTCTCAACTACACCTCCCAGATTCTGACACTTGGCCCATGGAGAGGAGAGGAGTGGTGTAGAAGTAATCTCTCTTTCTCCCAGCCCCAACTCTGAAACTTACCAGATAAAAAGAATTTACTGATGGGAGTATGTAAAAGTGTGAATAGTATACAAGCAGAAAAATTTTAAGAGATACTTTTTTACCCAATATTCTGGATTGTGGATTAGCAGCACCATGTTTACTCATTCCCTCAGTAATATGTAAAGGGAAAAAAATCTAGATTGGCGAATCTGAGAAACACATTTTTAATAATTAAGTAATAAAAAAAAGTACATGAACACCTACATGCCCAGCCTCTAAATTTTAAAATTTAAATTGATTTAGAACTTGTGAAACACAAACCTTTATGGCAGAACTAGAAGTCTGTTCCCACCAGGCCCTCATACCTGATAGCAGCCAATCCGGCTCCTTCAAAACTCTGAAGAATTAACTACATCAAGAGTCATCATTTTTATGCATTTCATATTTAAACAGCAAATGTATAGATTTAAAAAAAAACTCACAGAAGTCTAAATTAATGTGCCTTTCCCTAAATGTCAAGTCTTTTGGTCAGGAAACACTGAGTAACTGGTAATTTACTCCAAATCCTTCTCTTTGACAGTTATGTCACTAAATATATTAATATGTTAAATAAAAAAGCAACTCTATAATGATATACACTAACTGATTTCCCTACAATAATTACTCTGTAATGTAAACTCTCTTACCTATAATGTTATATGACAAAAACTATTTTACCAATAAGACAGAATCCTAGAATAATATTATATTGGTTACTAAAGTTATATAAAAAAAAGTTACAAATGACTTGGTTGTAGACCACAGAAACTTTCTGTATGTGAATATAAGACAACTGTCAATGTCACCCCCTTACTCTCTTCATCATCTTTATAATGTGAATAACTTCTCAATCTAGCAAGAATTTATTACTTCAGAATATGTCCTTCGGTTCTCTTATTTTTATGATTTTTCAACTCATATCTTTCAATTTAATTTATGTGGATAGGATTTTCTGAAATATATGGAGGGAGGGAGGATCAACATTCTATTAGTGATTCAAATTCAAGAATTTTCAATATTTATATATAACAATTTGAAACTGAGTTTGGCATTATTTAAAAGGAAGTGTTCTTTTCCAAACCTAACTGACATTTTTTCAGCTTTTAAAAGGAACTGGATCTACTGTCAACAGATGTTAAAAAGCACAGAAGAAACAGACTTTTAGTTCTATATAGATTCAACAAGTCTATAAAAAACAATCTCAAACGATATAAAAGAAATCAGTTAGTCAATTTCTACTTGTGGATTTAAAGTGAAATATTTCATTACAACCTTTTTTCATATTTTATCATCTGATACAATTTTAAGCAATATTTAAAATTTTAAATTCCAGAAAAATATATTCCAGAACCCAGTGCATATAATGTAAAACCAGGTCATCTTACCAATTTGATTGTTAAAAAGTTCACAATTAAATCCACAGAATCTGTTAGAAAATGTCTGGCAACACATGAACAGTGAGCAGGGCTGATAAGTTTCCTTGCTATGTTTAAAGTTTTCCTGCCCTCAGCCAGAAAGGCTGCATACTGCCATATACAGCTCAGGGAAAAGACTGGTACACAAGATTAATGATACACTGGTTAATCCATACAAGAAAAATATATGAAGTCCTATTATAGTACCAAATCCTCATTTAAATCACCTCTCACTTCACCATTCTTTTTGAAATAAAATGAATTTACTGAAAACAATGGTGCGATGGATGTTAAGTACCATTTTAAAAGATGAGAGGTATCATTGGATAAGAAACCTCTATTTAGAGCGACAGATACAACTTCAGAGAATATATATATATGTATATTTTCCTTTGTTTTAAAAAACCAAATACATTTTGCAATCTATAAAACCCAACTAAAAAAAGAATTACAGTTGGGCAATCTAGTATTATTGTAAGCACTCATTAATTTATCAATAATCAAGACTTTTTCTATTACCTTATCTGTCAATCTTTTATTCTGGTTCAATAAAAAATTGAACCAATTTTATATAATTATAAAGTGTATGATTTGAGAGCTGAGTAAAAATAAACTTGATAAATTTCAAACATTACTTTCTATACTTTTTCACTGATATATCAAAATACCTTTACAATAAAAATTACATTCAAATTTCCCATTACTTTCAACTGAATTTAAAAGAAGTCTTAAGTCACATGTTTTTAAATGTAGGGAAAAGATTGTAGTAACATGCTACAAACAGAAAAGAGACTTGAGTGCTAGAGTCCTTTTTCAGGTTACACAAAATCAAATATTTTTCCCTTTCAGCAAATTTTTAAAAATAATTGTTTAAAGTAGAGACTCAAATGTAATTTTCTATCCATAGCTTGGTATGTAACCTTTTTATGAGCAGTCAACAAAAGAGCCTCAAATTTGTTTCCATAGCTGAAGATAAGCTCCTAGAAAGGAAATGGCACTAACAGATGTGCCAATGTGAAATTTTAAGAAGAATTATATCAAGAAATGCATATTGAAATATTTTAAGGTTAAAAGTATATGTTTTAAAACCTCCTAAAACAAACCCTCAAATCACACTCTTTTTGATATGGACTTTGCCAGCACTGTTCATGTTGGCCAGATAATACACTACTTTTCTTTAATGAAGTAAAATGAAATGCATACCAGCAGCAACTACAGCTGGAGGAGGCGAGCCTGCCTCACCACCACTTGTCTGACTCATTGATGCTACAGATGTTTCTCTAGATGGAGGTAACTGTAACTCCTTTGGGAGAAGATCATAGACAGATTCTGTAGGGGGAAGGAGAAAAAAATTTAAAAGAGTGTAAGTCAATAACCTAACAAATGAGCATGAAATTAATTAATAAGGAGAACACACACAAATCCATATAATTACTGTCATAAAGATTAGCAAATAGGGGCGCCTGGGTGGCGCAGTCGGTTAAGCGTCCGACTTCAGCCAGGTCACGATTTCGCGGTCCGTGAGTTCGAGCCCCGCGTCAGGCTCTGGGCTGATGGCTCGGAGCCTGGAGCCTGTTTCCGATTCTGTGTCTCCCTCTCTCTCTGCCCCTCCCCCGTTCATGCTCTGTCTCTCTCTGTCCCAAAAATAAAATAAAAAACGTTGAAAAAAAAAAAAATTAAAAAAAAAAAAAAAAAAGATTAGCAAATATTTTTCTTTTATTATGTAATTTTACTGAACTGAAGCATGAATTTTCCATTAGTTCGGTCCCCTGTTTTCTTCTTGGCTTTATCCCTTATGTTTAAGATGGTCTCCACACTTATTAAATTTTAGAATTGGACAAAATTAGACAAAATATAAGAAATATCAAATAACCCAAAATGGTCCATTATCTTCCTTTGTAATAAGACTGTAACTTAGCATACTCATAATTAGCTTTAAATTGGCTTCACCAGTGAGACCATTAGTCTAGTCTTGTTCTTCTTAGCACCTTTTAGCAAATATTTTAATTCACTCTCAAAATGCATTTTTGTCTCCCAAAACAAGCTAAACAAGGAATGTCAGAGCTCAAGGAAATAATGTCATTTCTATTCTGTATTTATACTCCAGAAAGGCACAAGAATAGGATACTCTTAAATCAGAAACCGTAAATGCCTAAATTAGACTATGATTAGTTTTATATCCCAGACTAAAGAATCCATATCTTTTTGATGTATTTTATAATCATTGTCTATAAAATTACATTTATATCTACTATTAAAAAAATTCTTTT
This sequence comes from Panthera onca, assembly GCF_046562875.1. Taxonomy (NCBI): domain Eukaryota; kingdom Metazoa; phylum Chordata; class Mammalia; order Carnivora; family Felidae; genus Panthera; species Panthera onca. The sequence goes on along the minus strand of NC_138353.1, from coordinate 44,572,025 downwards.
ATAGTTTCATGAGTTTGAGCCCCACATTGGGCTCTGCCCTGACAGCATGGAGCCTGCTTGGGATTCTCCCTCTCTCTCTCTCTCTGCCCGTCCCCTGCTCACACTCTCTGCGTCTCTCTCAAAATAAATAAATAAAAACTTAAAAAATATATATTCTTTTATAGTTACTATTGTATGGTTTTGGGCACAAATAAGTCTCAAAATATCCTGTAAAGGTAATAGAATCAATGTTGGAAGGAATTTCAAAAGACCAATTAGAATCATATGCCCATCAAAAGAACTGAGAAACAGGACTTAAGAGACTTGCCTAGTATTCCAAGAAACCCAACATTCCGACAAATAAAAAAGATTATTAATTTATTTTCATGAGTGATTAAAAAACAAAGGTAGCGCCATGGACATTTTATCCTTGATAACAAACAATACTTTCAGTTAAGTGATCACTGAATGCATGAATACTTTGATCCTTCCAATTAATTAATCTTTGAAGTATGTGCCCTAATTTTGACGTGGATAGGGATCAGGAAGAAAGTTGTGAAGGAAAGCTAAAATTAGAAGATTTACTATTAAATGTTATCTTCGTTCATAGTAAAGAGTCAACTTGAAAATTTTCTTTTGAAAAACTCTATTACCTAACTCTTGAAACTTTCATCTTTAAAACATCTGGCAAATTCAGTATTTGCCTGAACATAATATGCCTTGACTCAAATTTTTCTGTTTGTTACAATGCTGCTAAAAGCCTTAAGTAAATAATTCGTATCTTTCAAATAACATAGGGAGGAGAGCAGGGAGAACCTAAGTAAAACAAAAATGGCACTATCATCAGATATAGATTTTAAAACAATTATTTCTAAATCCATGTTGAAAACGACAGTTCCTTATACTTAAAAGAGAAGCATACTCAAGTCCTTTTTTGTTTTTTTGTTCAAACTAAAAGCAATATGAAAATAAAAAGAATTTAGATGAAAAGAGAAAGATCTACCAAAATATATTTACATCAAGAAAAAAAAAACTGTCCTACTAATAGCCCCATCACCAGTACTTCACTAGTTGGAACTATTTCTCCACTTCTCTAATTATTAAAATAAATCAATCAAAACAAAACAAACTCGTGTGGAATGAGACACACTACCCTTCCCAAAGAAGTGTATAAAGTTGAATCTATATTAGAGGTATAAAAGCAATGTTAATAAAAACACACAGGAAAGTAACTAATTATAGAACTTACTATATCTTAGCCCTCCCCACAACCTAGCCCCCAAAACAAACAAAGTAACATGCAAGGACAAATGGAAGGTGTGGGAAGTATGGACTCATCCCTTCAACAAAGGTATTTTCTGATTAACTGACACAAGTGTTTGGCAATTAAAGAAGTCAGAAGTTTTATCATGTCTACCTAAGGGAAGAAGCAGTTAATACGGTCATTACCATCACAGGCTATGATTTCAGACATAACTGGGTTGGCTCTGCTACTCCAAACAACCTAAGACTTAAATCCTCATTTAAACTTTTCCTTTACCCCATTATCTTGAAGAAATTCCCTCCAAGCTATGAATGTACAACCCAACCACATACAATGGCCTTACTTTTAAATCTGCTTCCCATAAGACATAAAAATATTAAAAGATTTATAATATTAAAATATTATGAATCATGCTGTTAATGCTATTGTCATTTGCTCCTAAATTCAATCCAAATTACAGTTTTACAGTATCCATTGCCCAATGAAAGAATTCTTGACAATCCATGAAAAATAGCCCTAAGTTGGTGCTAACTACCTCATGTTAAGAGGTCGCATCTATTTTTCTTGTGTTATCTTTTAAATTAGATAAGAAAGGAATGAAATTCTAGGTTTACAAACACAGAATATGAAGAAAGAGAATAGGAAATCCATGATGGAAAGGCAGTTTCCTGAGGAAAGACTTCCTTAGAAAACAAAATAAAATTACTTCTAGATATTTTTTTTTTAAGAGAAAGAGAGAATGGTCACAAGTTTTCTTTTTAGGATGGTAAAAATGTTCTAAATTTGGATTATGGTGGGGCACCTGGGTGGCTCAGTCAGTTAAGCATCTGACTCTTGGTTTCAGCTCAGGTAGCGATCTCACAGTTTGTGAGTTCGAGCCCCACAGTGGGCTCTGCACTGACAGCATGGAGTCTGCTTGGGATTCTCTCTCTCCTTCTCTGTCTGCCCCTCCCCTATGCATGGTTCTCTCTCTCTCTCTCTCTCTTTCTCTCCCTCAAAAGAAATAAATACTTTTTTTTAAAAATTAAAAAAAAAAAAACTAACCACTATTGAATCTTGTACACTCTAAATGGGTGAATTTCATGATATGTAAATTATTCATCAGTAAAGCTATTTTCAAAAAAAAAGAGAAAGAAGAATAGAACAAGTACAAGTGAAAACTGTATAAGAGCAAGCTATGTCTCTCACTGTTCCTAATAAACCTTATGGATAAAAATATCTCTTCACACAGCTTCTATTTGTAAAAAGTGAAATCATGAAGGCCAAGCTGAATGCTAATCTAATTTGCTTTTTAAGGGTCTTCTTTTGGAGGATCAGGAAAATGCTACAGGTATAGCTATCCTAAATTCAGTAAAATATCTTAAGGAAATATTATCAAGTTCTCATGACCGAGACGAAGAAATGGAGACTTAATAAACAGATGACTCTAAGCAAAAGTACCCAAAAATGTACAGGTTCACCTGGAGGGAGGTGGCTACTACATCAACAGCCTAAGCAAAGATAACAAATTTATGAATGACACAGGCTTAAGAGGGATATATTGTGTGTCATAATGCATCACAGATCATGCAAGGCAGGAAAACCTGCCCAAAGGAATAAAGTGAAATTTAGTTAGGATTAATGTAACAGTTGGTAAAAACTGCTCTTTTTACTTAAAGGCACTTTCTCTTTTTTTTTAATTGAGAAATAATTTTACTTTTTTTCTTGAATGTTTTACTTCTTTACTTTGAGAAACAGAGCATGAGCAGGGGAGGGGGAGAGAGAGAGAGAGAGAGAAGAGAGAGAGAGAATCCCAGTCAGGCACTGTGCTGCCAGGACAGAGCCTGATGCAGGGCTCAAACTCAGCAACCGTGAGATCATGACCAGCGCAGAAATCAAGAGTTGGATGCCTACCCACCTGAGCCACCCAGGCACCCCTCTTTTTTTTACTGTTATTTTTTATTTTATTTTAAGTAAGCTCTACACCCAACGTGGGGCTTGAACTCATGATGCTGATATCAAGAGTAGTATGTTCTATCAACTAAGCCAGCCAGGTACCCCTGTTGTCTAAGGAACTCTTTCCCTGGCCAGCCAGGCTTGAGGTGACTGTTGTCTTACCTATTTTTCCTATGAATGCTGCTAATTATGCAGTAATGTTTAACCAACTCACTTAATGGTACATTATGAATTTTAGTTGACCAAAATCCCCGGTAAGTGCATTGCTTAAATATCCATGTAGTAGAATTAGGACAGATGTGATATAATAAATAACTCTGTTAATAGAAATTATTAACATGAGTGTATGAAAAAAGGAAATTAGGCAGAAATTGGTAAAAAAGCTCAGAAGATCAAGAATTTGTCTTGAGTTGGTGCAATATTGCAGATCATAGGGCCATCAGGGGGAAGGAAGAAATGGAGGACTGAAATTATTTTCAGATATTGAAAACAAACCAAGGCTTCCCAATGTTGGGTGGGAAGGTGAACAGTGTAAAAATGGGCTGGGTGGGGGGTTTGTTTGCTTGATCATTCAGTAAACTCTAACTGATCCATTTATGTCACTGATTATTTTCTAGGTCAATTCGGTCTTTTATTCTTCAACACTGGCTATGAGGAGTTTCACTATACTGCATCAAACTCAAAGTAGACAGAAATCCTATCCCAAGGGCACAAAGCAGTGTGAAAGAGAAGGGAAAAATGGGAAACTTAATAGTGCAGTTTATTTATTTATTTTTCTCAGTTGGGAACTCAGTTCCCTAACCGGGGATAGTCCAAATCCCATTCTCTACTGCTTCATTCTGTAAATTGCTCAGTCCCATGAAAAGGTGAAAAGACTTCAAACCCTCATACTTTCTCACTTTTTCCTGGAAGGGTTCAGGAAGATAAAACATAGGAAAGAGCTGAGAAAAGGCATGCTTTTCTTGTTCTCTCTCCACAAAAGAACATTAATAACACAAGTGCCATTTGGGGATGGGTCAGGCACTGTGCAAAGCTTATTATATACATTTCTTAACTTAATTTCAAAACAATCCTGAGGTAGGTTGTACCAATAAAGAATATGAAGATTGTGCAACAGTAAAAAATAAAAAGCATATGTGACAGAACAAAAGAAAGGAATGATGAACGATGGTTTCCTTTGATGGGGAGAAAGGACAGGGCAAAGGATGAACAGAAATAAGTAGGGCTGGATGGTGGGCTCATAGATGTTCTTTTGCTAAAATATATAATAAATCAATAAATACAATAAAAATTAAGATTATGCATGGACAGTATGTAGCCTCAGAGAGTTGCTCTAAGATGATCTGCTCAAAAGAACTCTGTAAGTTATCATTCCTTTTCTGGAATTTGTATCCTCAACCTCACCCTTCTTGACCTGATGGCTACCATGTAATGTTCAGTTGCTTTTGGGTCAGAAAGTAAAGGCCGAATTTGTCAGAGAGCCCAGTTACTTTATGACTTTTCTGAAAACTACCCTATTTACTTTAAGGTAAGGAACAAAATAAATAAAAGTTGTACACAACTAATACTACAGACCTTAACTCCATGCACAGATGAATGATAAAAGGTGGGGGGAAGGGGGACTCTGGAAATAAGATGCTTCTGTTCAACTGTCAAACAAGCAGCCATGAATGGAAATATTTGTGGCAAAAAGGAGGATACTTTCTGCTGGGAATGCTTTAAAATTTAACAAAAAGTAAACTAATGATATAACACACATAATATATATATATATATTATATATATATAATATATTATATATATTACATAATAATACATTATATATATATATAATAATGAATGCTCCTTGATATCAGATGCAAACACTATTATACTGAAAAATGTAATTATAAACATCTGTACATTGTTTAAAAAATTGTTTTACTTACTTTTTTACACTCTAAATATGAAGCTACTATAGCACCTGAAAGAGTTAAAAAACTTTCAAAAAGTCCTTGCAAATGGTTTGAGAATTGCCTCACTCTTCCATCTCTCTATTAACTATCTCAATAAGCTGATAAATCCCAAGGCTATGGTTTCATGTCAGATATTCTAAAACAAAATGCCTGGCACCTCCAATGTGCCAACATAGTTCTGCATTGAAGAGACACAGCATTCATTCTGTTAAAAACACTTCAGGCTTGACAGTCATCATACTTGGCATGTCCACTGGAAAAATGTACTGGCTGCAGGTCTACTGGATATTTGGTTTCTAAAAGATTATGAAGTCCAAGAATAACTAGTAGGTGATGCTCTTTTTTAACAAATTTTTCTCCTCTCAGTTTAAGTCAATTAATAGTTTGCTATCACATATTTACTTAATCACATCACTTCTTCCTGATTATATTTTATTATTGTTTTTTGGGTTTTTAAAATTTTTCAGTTTATTTATTTGTTTTGAGAGAGAGAGAGAGAGAGAGAGAGAGAGAGAATGAGAATGAGTGGGGGAGGGGCAGAGAGAGGGGGAGAGAGAGAATATCCCAAGCAGGCTCTGCACTGTCAGCGCAGAGCCCAATGTGGGCTTAAACCCACAAAACAGTGAGATCATGACCTGAGCCAAAACCAAGAGCTGGATGCTTAACCAACTGAGCCACCCAGGTGCCCCTAAGGAAACTAATTTGAATTCCACAATCATTTTAATACATCATATTTTTTTCTTTTAAGTACTATTTTTCATCTAAAAACTTCACAATTATTTTCAAAATAACTTAAGACTTATGAAATATAGAATGGAGTATACTATTCAACTAACCATTTTAGTTATCTACATTCTAAATTCACTTATATTATTTTCAAAAGATATTACTTAAGTCTGTCCTAGAAAAAATAAGACATTCAATGTCATATCTATGACATAAATTATTGAGTAAAACATTTACGGTTTATTTACAATTTTCAAATATCTTATAAGAATACTTTTTCAATAGAGCTTTAAGAACTGTGGAGTTCAGACAGAGTCAAAGATGTGAGTATGAGAAGGACCCAGGGGGTGGGTGTCAGAAGCCTAGCTGGGTGAGGAGGGTCATCTATGGGGATGAGGGGAAGGGGGGGTCTCTAGCATGGGGTTTCAGAGCCCAAACAGGGTGAGGAAAGCATTAATGGGAGGGGAAGGGAGAGAAGAGATATCCAGGTGCACAGTTCAAGCAAGGTAAAGAAATTATCTGCAGCCTAGTATGTGCTATCAGAGCCATACATTGTAATGTATACACACTTAAAATTTAGCTGATGTTTATGAAAACAGTAATGAATACAGATCTCTTCCACTGCTTAAGTGTTAACTATATTATATAACCATATATTTTATAGTCACTTTTTTTGTAACTAAAGTAACCGTGTCCTTGGGGGCACCCGGGTGGCTCAGTGGGTTAAGCGTCCAACTCTTGATTTCAGTTCAGGTCAGGATCTCACAGTTCTTGGGATCGGGCCCTGCTGTCAGCACAGAGCCTGCTTGGGATTTTCTCTCTCCCTCTCTGTCTGCCCCTCCCTTGCTCTCTCTCTCTCAAATAAACATTAAAAAAAAAAAAAAAAAAAAAGAGGGATAAAATAACCATGCACTTATCAATGTATGTAATAATCTATCATTGAAAAGAAATAAGTGGAATTAACATGTTATTTTATCCATAGTTGTTGTTGATGTTGTTGTGTGCTGTCAGCACAGAGCCCGACTCAGGGCTCAACCCACAAACTGTAAGATCATGACCTGAGCCAAAATCAAGACTTAGATGCTTAACTGACTAAGCCACCTAGGCACCGCCCCCTATCCATATTGTTTTGAAACTTGAAGACATTTAATAAATGATTATTTGCTCATTCATTTATATATTTATTTTTTAAATTTTTTATTGTTTATTTATTTTCGAGAGAGAAAGGGAGAGAGCCAGAACATGAGTGGGGGAGAGGCAGAGAGAGGGAGACACAGAATCCAAAGCAGGCTCCAAGTTCTGAGCTGTGAGCACAGAGCCCAACATGGGGCTCAAACTCACAGACCATGAGATCATGACCTGAGCTGAAGTCGGAAGCCCAAACAACTGAGCCACTCAGGTGTCCCAATTCATTCATATATTAAACACAGAACTGAAGTGTCAATTCTGTGCCAGGCACAATAATCTAGTAAATAAAATAGATGGAATTCCTAACATCAGTGTTATTTCTAACTGCACAGACCCTGCATTACAACTAGGTAGTTCAGAAGTTTATTCTCTAGGGGTACCTAGAGATTTTCCTCTCTCCCTCTCTCTCTGCCCCTCCTGCTCACTCTCTCTCAAAAATATATAGTAAACATTTTTTTAAAGCTAATTTTCTTTAAAAAATTTTTTTAATGTTTATTTATTTTTGAGAGAGAGAAAGACAGAGCATGAGTGGGTGATGAGCAGAGAGAGAGAGGGAGACACAGAATCTGCAGCATGTCCAGGCTCTGATCTGTCAGCACAGAGCCCGACGCAGGGCTCAAACCCTCGAACCATGAGATCATGACCTGAGCTGAAATTGGACACTTAACTGACTTAGCCACCTAGGTGCCCCTAAAGTTTATTTTCTAAAAGAAGAAAAACTTAATTTTGTCACTAGTAATCCATTTTGTATGCATAGGTGCAGACACTAAAGTGACCTGTGTCTCTGTTTTCAAACAGCTTACAGTCCAGTGAGGTAGACAGCAAGTACATAAATAACCAATGGAATCAGTACCAAGACATAGATGTTATGTACAAAAAAAAAAAGAGAGAATAAATATAAAGAGGGCTAGGCAAGAATGGTATGAATGGAATGAATGTGTTTTTATGAGATTAACCTAAAATTCACATAAAAAGCATAGAATTTTAGAAACTGGTGAAAGTATTCAGCATAACCCTCAGTTTTTACAGAGAAGAAATTATATTCCAATTAGGTTATGACTTGATTACAATAGCCAAGACTAGATGGAGCTGGTTTCTGAACAGGAGAATAGCTGCTGAAAGATAAATCTTTTCTCCAACATTCCTGTCTATGCAATTAGAATGAATGAATGAATATTATGAATGAATGAGCAAATCATCTACCATGACTGATTCTACCCAAACAATGTAAAACATTAATTCTTGTTTCTATTCCCCAGAGTCTCAGTGAGGGAAAACCAAACAAACAAAAATCTTATTTTCCTTGTTATCACTACCAGTATGTTCCACTACTTTAATTAAAAATGTCATTTTTCTATAGTATTTTCTACTCCAAATACCCTATTTCCCCATATTCCATCTTCCACTCTGTTACCACTTAAACTACCATTTTTTTTTAAGTTTATTTATTTATTTTGAAAGAGAGAGAGAATAAGTAGAGGAGGGGTAGAGACAGAGAGAGAATATCCCAAGCAGGCTCTGCACTGTCAGTGCAGAGCCCATGTGGGGCTCCACTTCATGAACCATGAGATCACAACCTGAGCCAACATCAGATGCTTATTAACCAAATGAGTCACCCAGGCACCCCTAAACTACTGTTTTTCCTTTTTTTAAATTGAAAAGAAAGTTTATTTATTTTTGAGAGAGAGAAACAGAGAGACAGAATCCCAAGCAGGCTCCACACTGTCAGTGTAGAACCCGATACTGGACTTGGAATTCAAGAACCGTCAGATCACGACCTGAGCCAAAATCAAGAGTCAGCCGCCCAACAGAATGAGCCACCCAAGCGTACCTAAACTACCATTTTCTTAATGAACAAACATAAATTTTCATATTTTAGGATCTTCATTTTCACTTTAAAAAGTGATTTCCTGTAAAATTTCTTTTCTATTCATATAACATGATTTTTTTTTCCTCCCTCAAGCCAATACTGAATAAATCAACAATGCTCACTTTTTCCTCTCTACACAAGCATTATCAACAAACAGAATACGCAAACCTTATAATTTTTTTAAAGTTTATTTATTTGGGGGGGGGGGCAGGGAGAGGGAGGCGGGGAGAGAGAGTGAGAGAGAGGGAGGGAGGGAGGGAGGGAGGGAGGGAGAGAGGGAGGGAGGGAGAATTCCAAGCGGGTTCCATGCTGTCAGCACGGAACCCGACACAGGACTTGATTCCACGAACTGTGAGATCATGACCTGAGCCGAAATCAAGAGTCAGACACTTAACCAACTGAGCTACCCAGTTGCCCCTAAACCTCCTACTTCTAGACATAAGCTGATTGTTTAGAGAGCAAAATATTTGTCTACCATGAGCAGCAATAAACAAACAAGTTCATTACTTCTGCCTTTTAATTTAGGACAGTAGTAATCAATGAGGAATATCAGAATTGCTTATGGAAATATGTGGTGTTTTTTTTTTTTTTTCCCTTGAATGAAGATGCCCTGGGATTCCATCACAGACCTATTGAATAAGGGTTTACAGTAGGCAGGATCATAGAATGCATATTATAAAGCTCCACAGTTGATTCTGGCAAAGAGCCATTACTTTAAAGCATGAAATTTAGTCTCAAATGTTAAGGCATAAGTTTATTACCTCCTTAAGTATGGCTATTTTTCCCCCTAAAAGGTAAAAAAGAAGAGTAACAAAGAGTTGAACCATCCTTTGCAAGATTACTTAAATTTTAAACCTTGAAGAGAAAACAATTATATTTACATATCAAAAAGAAGAACTGAGTGTTGTCTATCATTCTTGACTTAAATGACAATTGTTATTTCACATGGCAATAGGTAATTTTAGATGTTTGATACTTGTATTTGATACATGTAGTCTTGAACAATACCTAAAATAATGAAGCAAATTAGTACATTTCTTGTTATTTTGAACCTGAGAGATATTATCTAGAATTACCACTTAGGGGCAAAACCCAAAGATTTTCAATGGGTAAAATTCTGACAGCATAGAGTATTCTTCCAGATCATTTACCTCCTGACTATTCTCTATTTACAAATAACATTTGTTATAACATGAAAATACTTTGTTTCTTACCAAAAAAGAACAGCTTTTGATTTTGATATAGTGAGTAGATGTGACTTTACTGATCAGCAAAGCCTCTCTTTTTATACTTTAAAAAAAATTTTTTTTTTTTTTTAACGTTTATTTATTTTTGAGACAGAGAGAGACAGAGCATGAACAGGGGAGGGGCAGAGAGAGAGGTAGACACAGAATCTGAAACAGGCTCCAGGCTCTGAGCTGTCAGCACAGAGCCCAACGCGGGGCTCGAACTCACGGACCGCGAGATAGTGACCTGAGCCGAAGTCGGCCGCTTAACCGACTGAGCCACCCAGGCGCCCCTAAAAAAAATTTTTTTTAATAATGTTTATTTATTTTTGAGACAGAGAAAGAGCATGAGTGGGGGAGGGGCAGAGAGAGAGGGGGGGGGGACACAGAATCCAAAGCAGACTCCAGGCTCCAAGCTGTCAGCACTTCAAGCTGTCAGGCTCCAAGCTGACCCGGGACTCGAACCCACGAACCATGAGATCATGACCTGAGACGAAGTTGGATACTCAACTGACTGAGCCACTCAGGTGCCCCTCTTTTTATTAATTCTGATAATGATTTTCAGTTGTCATTTTACAACAGCAAATGAAAGGGTAGCTTATGCAATCTTTTATGCCATGGTGTGGTCCATAAACAGAAACAGATAAACAGCTCTAGAAAATTGAAAATTGTTCCAAAAATAAATTATATCTGGTAATATTACAATTTAAAATTTACAAAATACTTTTTTATATTTATAATCATAGTATTGATATATGAAAAGGTGCTTTAACGTAAAGTATATATAAATAAAATAATTACTACTATCTTAATTTCAGAATAAATTGTTACTTTTTTCAGTATTTTAACTTTTTGTATAATTATTTATATATTATTTACATAATATTTACACAAATTATAAACATTCATATATTGATCATATATCATTTACATAAATTAAATAAGTTATTTATATAAATAAAATTGGTAATTATTACTATCATAATTTCAGAAGAGATTACTTTTTTCAGTGTTTCGACTTTTTATTAAAGCATAACATATACATATAGTAAAGTATACATAACTTAAGTTTTGAGCTTGAATAATTTTAAAAAGTGAACACACACATAACTACCACCCAGCAGATTATGCATCCTTCATGCTTCCTCTCAGGTATGAGCCCTAGAAGTAACCAGTCTTCTAACTTCTATCACCATAAATTATAGTTTTGCCTATTTTTGAGCTTTATATAATAAAAAAAAATCATACAGGACATATCCTTTTGTGCCTAGCTTCTTTTACTCAGCATTGTCTGTTCAGGTTATTGATGTTGCTTACAGCTGTTCATTCTTTTGCAATGCTATATATTATTTTGTTGTATGAATAGTCTACAATTAATCCACTCTGCTGTTAAATGATTGAGTTGTTTATAGTTTTTACTTATTCCAAAAATATGGCTAAGGACATTCTTACATGCACGTACATGTACTTCCTTTGGATATATACCTAGAGAAAATTGCTCGGTCATAAGGTATGTGTATACTCAACTTCAGTTGTTGGCACTAAATAGTTTTCCCAAGACGTTGTATCAATATACACTCTCATCATCAATGTATAAAAGTCCTGGCTATGGCACAAGCTCAGTCATAAAAAAATGTTTTCATAATTTTTTTAGAGGCTATCTGGTGGAGATGGAGTGGTATCACACTGCGATTTTAATATGATAACTAATGCTTTTGAGCACATTTACATATGTTTATTGGCCATGTGGTTAACTTCTTTTTTTTTTTAAGATTTAAAAAAAATGTTTATTTATTTTGAGAGAGAGGAGAAAGTGCTAGTGTGGTGGGAGAGGGAGAGGCAGAGGGAGAGGAAAGAGAGAATCTCAAGCAGGCTCTGCACAGATCAGAGCCTGACCCAGGGCTCAACTGACTGAGCTACCCAGGTGCCCCAGTATACACTTTTTTAAAAGATTTTATTTTTAGGAGCACTTGGGTGGCTCAGTCGGTTGAGCATCTGACTTCAGCTCAGGTCATGATCTCATGGTTTGTGAGTTCAAACCCCTGCATTGGGCTCTGCACTGTCAGTGCAGTCTGACACTGTCTGCTTCTTCAGATCCTCTGTCCCTCTCTCTCTCTGCCCCTCCCCCTGCTTGTATGCATGCTCTCTCAAAAATAAAGATTTTTTTAAATTAAAAAAAATAAAAAATGTATACATATGTGTAAGTATAGCTATAAAGTTACACAACAGAGCACTATTTGTTGAATGAATACTAACAAGTGCCTATTTTATAACCCTTCAATCTTACCCCTTTCCATTCTCCTCTTTCTCTCAACACTCTCAAGGTACAATGATTTTCAATCCTTCAGTCAAGCACCCCCTTACTTTTATTTCTTTGCAAATGCTATTGCTTCTGTCTGAAACACTGACCTTCCCACAGCCCTTTCAAATGTTACTTCTTCCCAAAAACCTTTTCCTGACCACTCCAGTCTTGGTTAAGTATCCATTCTATGTATTCCCTTTAACAGAATATGTTTTATACACTGTTTCACAACTGCCAATCAATCTATATGTATTTCCTATTAGACTATTCACATCATAGCTGTCGGTTTCGTTCACACTGATCTCAGCAATAGCACAGTGCCTTGCACAACAGGCATCATTTGATGAATGTATGAATGAGCAAGAAGATAGAAGCGGTGGGAATACATAAGATTACTAACAGACCATATAAAGAATAAAGAGGCAGAAGGATCAGAATAAGAAGCCAAGCAAGAAGCTAGAGTCAGAGGAGAGCCTGAAGAGTACAGCGTCCAAAAAAAAAAAAAAAAAAAAAAAAAAAGGAACAGTCTTGGTATGGACTGCCAAAAATGAAAATGCCTCATTCAGTTCAAGTAAGGAAAAACTTGAAAGAATGTATTTATTTGATGTGGCAAAAGGTATTTCTTGATACTTATGCCAAAGAAGTATCAAGGGAGTGATGGGGAGAGAAGCCCGAAGGCAAAGAGTTGAAGACCAAACATAAGTGAGGAAGTAAATGCAGTGCAAGCAGAAATATACACTACTATTTCATAAAGTCCTTCCAAAGACAAGGAAAAACTACTTAAGGAGACAGGACCAATTTCATTTAATTTTATTGTGCAGAAAAAGAAATTGTGTGTATGTTTGATGATATAAGGGAAACAGCCAGGAATCAGGAAATGTTTGAAGATCCAAGAGTGGACATATAGAAGAGATTTAATTTAAAAAGTGTGATCAGGGGGTGCCTGAGTGGGTCAGTTGGTTGAGATGCTGACTTCAGCTCAGGTCATGATCTCACATTTCGTGGGTTTAAGCCCCACATTAGGCTTTGCACTGGCAGCGCAGAGCCTGCTTTGGATTCTCTGTCTCTCTCTGTCCCTCTCTGTCCCCTCCCCACGCACTCTCTCTCAAAAAATAAACATTAAAAAAAAAAAAAAAACACCATCAGGTTTGACAATTGTGAAATTATAACTGAATTTCCTAGCAAATGCTTACATGCTAACAAAAGGTTTAGGAACAACTAGATGGTGAAGAAGTTGAGATCAGTAGAACAATGACTAAATAACAATTTTCCAGGGCATTTTTATAGGATTATACTACCATAAAGAATTCATTTTCCTTTGTAAGTACAATTTTTTTGGAAATTATATCATATACAGAGGAACCTCCATGGAAATCATAGTTTAAAAGTTTGACAACTACTGCTACAAGAATACAAAAACATGAAAGAAAATGAAAAAGAAGAGAGGAAAATATTAAAATGAGGTAAATGTCATGGAATCAAGTCCAGAAGATTGGGGGCATCTTAGGAAAAGACTGGGCATTTCTTCCAATGACATGAGAGAAATAGAAAATAAGAAGACCCAAACAAAAATTTGAGATGAAGAGGTAAAAAGTTGAGGGACTTCAGTGGGATGGTTTTAAAATGCTGTAGAAGATAAGTCAATTATTTTATTGTATTTTTAATTTTATTTTTAATGTTTATGTATTTTTAGAGAGTGTACACATGCCACATGCATGCACACATGTGCAAGAGGAGGAGGGGCAGAGAATGAAGGAGAAAGAGAATCTCCAGCAAACCCTATGGTGAGTCTGACATGGGCTTGATCTCACAAACTATGAGAACATGACCTGAGCCAAGATCAAGAGTTGGATGCTTAAAACTTGAGACAGCCACCCAGCTGGCCCCCTTTTTTTTTTTTTTTTTTTTAATTTTATAGAAAGAAAGCAAGAGCAGGGGAAAAAGGCAGAGGGAGAAAGAGAGGGAAAGAGGGAGAGAGAAAGGGAGGGAGGGAGGGAGGGAGGGAGGGAGCGAGAGAACTGCAAGCAGGCTCCACGCTCACTGCTGAGTTCAACATGTGGCTCGATCTCACAACCCTGGGATCACTGACCCAAGCTGGTATCAAGAGTCAATACCCAACTAACTGACTGAGCCATCAAGGCATCCTGAGAATTCAATTATTTCTATTTGCCAATGGCTGTGCTATAGAAGTAGATGCTTAAGAGGCATGTAAGAAATCCTTCCATACCTATCATGTTTAAATGGCTAATTATATCATATAGAAGAATTAAGAGGTTAAGACTCAGGGGATAAGTGTTCTAATACAAGAGAGTATGAATATTATTATTAAATAAAAATACACGAATTTTCATTTGGCTTTATCAGAAAGTCAAAATCATGATATACTATTAGTAGGCATTTAAAATATTATTGTAATCTTTTTTGCACGAAGGGGGAATAAGGAAGGAAGGAGAAAACCACGTCTGCAATCACTATAACAAAGCAGTATGATCCCTATGTTAGCATACCAATACTATTTACAATAAATAAGAGGTAGGTAGCATGTCATAATGAAAAAGCAAAGGCAGTGAGAACTGAGCTCTCATTATATTTTTATCACTTATTTTCTGTGTGACTTTGGGCAAGTTACTTTTCTCAATTACAATATGGCAGAAATATCTATCTACCTTATAGAGTTATGAGCACTAGCAATAATGTATACAATATGCCTAGAAAGCACTGGCCACCATCATGGAAGCATATGATTATTGTGCTGATGACTAATTAATTCAAAAGTAATTTACTGTGAGCCAAAGATACAAAATTGAGTAAGACAAAAGAGGTCCCTGTCTTTAAGGAGTTTTTCTGTAATGAGAGAAACAGAAAATATTCTGGAACAAGGAACTAGTTTTTAAATACAAAGTGGAATGAATGCTATGAAGAAAACAAACAGGGGCAGCTGGGTGGCTCAGTCAGTTAAGCCTCTGACTTCGACTAAGGTCATGATCTCTCAGTTCCTGAGTTTGAGCCCCTCATCGGGCTCTGTGCTGATAGCTCAGAGCCTGGAGGCTGCTTCGGATTCTGTGTCCCCCTCTCTCTCTGCTCCTACCCTGCTCGTACTCTTTCTCTCGAAAGAAAGAAAGAAAGAAAGAAAGAAAGAAAGAAAGAAAAAAGAAAGAAAGAAAGAAAGAAAAAAGAAAGAAAAAAAGAAAGAAAGAAAAGAAAACAAGCAGGAATCTGTAAGAAAGAACAATGTGAGAACTACTTTAAGAGAAGATAGTTCTTCTATCTAAGGGAGGCTTCTCTGAGTGGTTCCTGAGGGTAAGAAAGAATCAGCAACTCAAAGCAGAAAGAGAAGAAAAACATCTGAGGCAACAGCATGTATAAAAGACTTTAGGCAGGTAAAGACATGGCATGTCTGAGTAACCAAATGGTGCACAGTGTGACTAAAACACAGTAACCAAGACATTCCCCTTGCTACAATGAGATATGGTTAGTTAGTGGGTATGGCAGAGTAGATTATGCAGGGCCTTAGCATCTTTGAAAAGGTCAAGATAATGCTTACTGAATGAATGGATAGATGGATGCATGCAAGAAACAGAATTCAAAGTTCATACAAATGACTCACAAGAAAGAAATATCTAATGATATGGCCAGCATCTTTAAAAAACAAAAATGAGGGGCACCTGGGTGGCTCAGCTAGTTAAGCGTCCAGTTAAGCTCAGGCCATGTGTAATCTCGCAGTTCGTGAGTTCCAGCCCCACATCAGGCTCTGTGCTGATAGCTCACAGCGGAGACTGCTTCGGATGTCGTGTCTCCCTCTCTCTTTGCCCCTCTCCCACTTGCACTGTCTCTCTCTCAAAAATAAACAAATATTTTTTAAAAATTGTGGGGGGGAGGCCCTGGGTGGCTCAGTTGATTAAGTGTCCGACTTCGGCTCAGGTCATGATCTCATGGTTCATGAGTTCGAGCCCCACATCAGGCTCCACGCTGACACTGCAGAGCCTGGTCGGTATTCTCTCTTTTCCCACCTCTCTCTGCCCCTCCCCTGCTCACTCTCTGTCTCTCTCTCAAAATACATAAACTTAAAAAATTAAAAACAAAAACTTTTTAAATAAAAAATAAAAGTGAAAACAGTCAAGTTCAACTTACATTAGTTCACTTTGTAGGTAAGAAACAAAGTAAAAAATATAGGAATAATTACTATTTTCCTAGTAAGGCTAAAAACACAGATGTTAGGGTAAACAAGAGCTAAAAACATATTAACAACACAGTACTGCAGCTGCTCCCCCAACCTAAAATCTCCCAACTTAAAATGTGCAAAAATTTACATGTACACTGGTTATAATTTGTGATTGTCACTACCACAACCCTATAAACTCTGTTACGGATGAAGCCACTTGGCTTAAATTACATGCAGTCACTGAGAGGTTACCAGGAACCACTGAGTGGAAGTATTAATTGGAGTTACTAACAATAATAAAAGTCATAATTCCTACTCCCAAAAGGGTATGCAATGAAGAAGTATTACTGACATATTCCATGAGCATTATTTATTTTATTCCCAAGGCAATCAGGTGAATACCTCATGCTCATTCCAAGATAACTCTAATTTCACTTAAAAATACAAAGCTTTTCTTTCTGCAGGTCTTGCATCTTCTATAAGACATATCTGGACTCCAGATATATTTGGCCTGCACAGTGTTCTAAAACATTTTGAACTAACTGTCAACGTTTAATAATGGGATTTTACATAAAAATCTAGATTTCTGGCTCCTCTTGACAAATCAGAAGATCTGGCAACATTAAGTATATATTCCCATAAGGAAAACTGGAGCTGCCTCTTTTAGTGTGCTTTCCAGTTACTGTAAGTACCATTCAGCCAATTTCACTGATTTGCATTACACTCTGAGTCTTGCTGGCATCCGAGTCTTCAATCTCGACACTTGGGAGTTATGTGATTGAGGTCTTTTTATGAAATGGGAGAGAAGCCGGCAAAAGTCTTTCCTGAGAAACTTTGCAATGGCTTAAAGACTTTAATGGTGGTCTCAACTTTCTGCAACGATCATCAAAATTATAATTTTCTTGATCCCTATCCAGAGGCAAATTTAATAAGAAAGAAACAGCATACGATAGTCAACGGCTGATAAGTACCTAATCTTCCAGAGGGTGAAATAAGGATGTGGTACCCAAACACTTCCTATTAAACAAGTTGGACAGTCAACTGACTGAGCCACCCAGGCACCCCCAGAAACTTTTTTTTTTTAATATAAAAGAGAAAAGGAGCACCTGGGTGGCTCAGTTAGGTTAAGCATCTGACTTCAGCTCAGGTCCTGATCTTGCGGTTCTGAGTCTGAGCCCTGTGTCCGGCTCTGTGCTGACAGCTCAGAGCCTGGAGCCTGCTTTGGACTCTGTGTCTCCCTCTCTCTCTGCCCCTCCCCACTCACTCTCTGTCTCTCTCTCAAAAATAAACATTAAAACAATTTTTTTTAAGTATAAAAGAGAAAATAAAGTCACTTCAAATCCCAATTCTCAGAGATCATCATCCTAACATTTTATTTCCTACTAGTCTTATTTTTTAAAATAAAACTGGGATCATTACTTTGTATCTAATTTTTTTAATTAAAAAAATTTTAACATTTATTTTAATTTGGGGGGGGAGGGGCAGACAGAGAGGGGGACAGAAGATCCAAAGTGGGCTCTGTGCTGAAAACAAAGAGACTGATACAAGGCTTGAACTCAAGAACTGTGAGGCCATGACCTGAGCCGAAGTCGGACACTTAACCCACTAAGCCACCCAGGCACCCCTATTTAATTTTTTTTAAGTTTATTTATTTATTTTGAGAGAGAGCTGTGCATGCACAAGTAGGAGAGGAACAAAGAAAGAGAGGGAGAGACAGAATCCCAAGCGGGCTCTGCACTGTCAGCAGAGCCCAATACTTGACCTCATGAACCTACTTGATCTCATGAACTGTGAGATCATGACCTGAGAGGAAATCAAGAGCCAGTCGCTTAATTGACTGAGCCACCGAGGCATCCCTCTATCTTCTTTTTTTTTTTTTTTAATTTAACATCCATCATGGGCACTTCCCTGCATTAACTATTCTTTGAATATGATTTATAAGAATAGCACAGATTTCACTAATGAACACTTATTTTTTTTAAATGTTTATTTATTTTTGAGAGACAGAGCAGAAGTGGGGGAAGGGCAGAGAGAAAGGGAGACACAGAATCCAAAGCAAACTCCAGGCTCAGAGCTGTCAGCACAGAGCCTGATGCGCGGCTCAAACTCAAACCGTGAGATCATGACCTGAGCCGAAGTCAGACGCTCAACCGACTGAGCCACCCAGGCGCCCCATTAATGAACACTTATTAAACAAAAGATGATAACTGGGACACCCGGGTGGCTCAGTCAGTTACGCATCAGACTTTGGCTCAAGTCATGATCTCGTGGTTTGTGAGTTCGAGCTCTGCATCGGGCTCTGTGCTGACAGCTCGGAGCCTGGAGCCAGCTTCAGATTCTGTGTCTCCTTCTCTCAAAAAAGTAAAAAGATGATAACCAAAATTTCTCTACCTTTCCTTAACCTAGAAAAGGAAATAATTTTAAGTTGTACCCTGAAGGAAATAATTATTATTTCATCTTAGTTTAAAAATCCTCCCATTGAAAAAATGGTCTTATGCCTTAAATGCCTTTCATTTAAAAAACTGGAAAGGTGAAGTTTGGAGTTCTACAACCAAAGTAAGTAGCAGAGCAAGGATTTTTGAATATAGATCTGTTCTGGCTCCAAAGCCTAAGCACTTAACCACAACACTATATATTACAGGATGGTTTGAGTATGGTCTTACTCAATTACATGTAGGTAGTCTTATTTAGTTACTGCATCCTTTAGATAAAGCTAAAAGACGCAAGTCTGAAGGATTCTCCTTGAAATTTAACAGCAAAATAAATTTATAAATAAAAGACAAATTTAGGTGCTTAGAACACTGTTTACCATAGTGAAGATACTACATTAAGTATGAGCTATTATTATTCACAGGAAATATCCATAACAGTACAGAAAAAAAATGTATGCACTACTTACTATGTTCATTGCAGTGATGTTTGTAACAGTTAAAAAGGAAAATAGCCCATGATCAAAGGATTGGCTGATATAAGTATATTCTGTTACTTAAACTATAGAATATTCTGCAGTAATAGCAAAACAGATCTCTATTTAATAATATCTGTAAGCAGATAAGAAAACATGATTGTATAATCCAATTTATGCAGAAATATATGAATATGTAGATTTATACACATACATAGATGTCTGAAAGAATAATCACCAACATATTAATAGTGGTTATATCAAGAAACAACACACTTTCATGCGATTTATCCTTGTTTTGTACTTTCACATTTTTAAAAATTCAAGGAGTGTCTGTGTGTGTATTTTAATTCTAACAGATTAAACATAAGGCAGCATTAGCAGGGAAAAGTACAAAATGAAAAAGAAAAAGACCAATGGGGTACAACTTTAAGAAAAACATGAGATTTTGTTTTGAAGAATTCCTTTACGCTGTCCTTAGAGTTTTTCTATCATATTGATCCTAACCACTCATCTTCAACATTCCTGAACCATAGCTTCCAAGTTTTGATAGAAAAAACTGAAAACACATAGGATGATACATCCATATAATGAAATATAATGTAGCCATTAAAAATAAAGACACAGATCTATCTGGACCATAGAAAATATATTCTTGAGTGAGGGAAGCGTGCTACAGCTGTATAAAACCTAACGAAAATAATCTCACTTATGTAAAAAATATGTATATGTATCAAAATATAATAGTGGCTATCTAGGAGAGATGAAATTTTTTGTGAGTTTTACTTTATTCTTTATATTTTTATATTGTCTAGAGTTGTCACAATAAAAAATAAAGCTAAGTTACACTCCATTTATTAACCTAGAGTGGTATTCAAAATATATTAAGAGAAAAGAGGTTACAAAATTCATAATATGATCCTATTTTAGAAAAAACAAACATAAAATGTCCATACACACACAGAACAGATAAGTACAGAATGAGATATTATACATCAAAATATGAACAGTGATTACCTCTGTGTGATAGGAGTACATATTATTTTCCTTTTCTACTTTATATGACTTATACTTTTACAAGAGCCTAGCTTTTTGTGTAATAAGCATTAAAAAGTATAATTTTATTGTAATTTGAAAAAAATAAGCTTTCAATTTTTGAGAACTTTCTAAAAATATCTTAAGCACCCAAAAAGAATGACTTGTCCTAAAAAAATTAATTTTTCTTCAAATATATATACTCAACTTTTTCTCAAAATATCTAGAGCAAATTAGACATTCACATTCAAATGTTTTTAAGTACCAGCATAATGAAAAACATTATTTCATGTAACTTCATAATAACCCTGTTAGATAAAGAGGAAATGAGGATGAAAGGATTAAATTAAATAAGACTAGCAAAATGTAAAACTGATTATTTAAACACATGTTTCCTGACTATAAATTCTGTACTTTCTCTCACTATCAAACAGGTACCTCTAAATGAACTGAATTGCAAATAATATGTAACAGGAAGTAATTTTTCCCCGGTGGCCAGCCTGTAACTATCTAAAGCTTTTCTACTTCATCTAATTCACTCAGAATAAGAAAACTAAGCCTTGAAAACCAGACACCTTAGATAATACAATCGTTAGTAAAGAAGAGATGGTTGGAAGTATTAGTTGCTATTGTACTAGCAAAAATTGTTTTCTAACCCAAAGAAACTTTGGCACTGTTAGTATGTCTACAATCAGATAAATCAAGATACCACCCAAAGGAAAACAGCCACACACAGAGAATGCCAAAATGACTCAAAATAATACTTATTCTGCTTTATTTATTTTTTAATTTTTTTAAATATTTATTTATTTTTGAGACAGAGAGAGACAGAGCATGAACGGGGGAGGGGCAGAGAGAGGGAGACACAGAATCTGAAACAGGCTCCAGGCTCCGAGCAGTCAGCACAGAGCCTGACGCGGGGCTCGAACTCACGGACCACGAGATCATGACCTGAGCCGAAGTCGGACGCTTAACCAACTGAGCCACCCAGGCGCCCCTTATTCTGCTTTATTTAAAATGTGATGATGGGGCGCCTGGGTGGCGCAGTCGGTTAAGCGTCCGACTTCAGCCAGGTCACGATCTCACGGTCCGTGAGTTCGAGCCCCGCGTCAGGCTCTGGGCTGATGGCTCAGAGCCTGGAGCCTGTTTCTGATTCTGTGTCTCCCTCTCTCTCTGTCCCTCCCCCGTTCATGCTCTGTCTCTCTCTGTCCCAAAAATAAATAAACGTTGAAAAATTAAAAAAAAAAAAAAAAAAAAAAATAAAATGTGATGTTGGGGTGCCTGGGTGGTTCATTTGGTTGAGTGTCTAACTCTTGGGTCTCAGCTCAGGTCAAGATCTCAGGGTCATGAGATTGAACACCACGTTGGGCTCTTTCTCTCTCTCTCTCTCTGCCCCTCCCTTGCTTATTCTCTCTCTCTAAAAAAAAAAAAAAAAAAAAAATTTAAAAAATGAATAAAATGTGATGTTTTCAGGAAGAAATAGAAAATTTGAGCACACCCATAACCAGCAAAGAAACTGAATCAGTAATCAAAAATCTCCCAACAAACAAGAGTCCTGGGCCAGATGGCTTCCCAGAGGAATTCTACCTGACATTTAAAGAAGAGTTAATACCTATTCTTCCCAAACGGTTCCAAAAAATAGAAATGGAAGGAAAACTTCCAAACTCATTCTATGAAGCCAGCACTCCCTTGATTCCAAAACTAGACAAAAAGACCCCACTAAAAAGAATCACAGGTCAATATCCCTAATGAACATGGATGCAAAAATCCTCAATATAATACTAGCAAACTGAATTCAATAGGACATTAAAAGAATTATTCACCATGATCAAGTGGGATTTATTCCTGGGCTGCAGGGCTGGTTCAATATTTGCCAATCAGTGTGACATACCACATTAATAAAAGAACAGATAAGAACCAAATGATCCTGCGAATAGATATAGAAAAAGCATTTGACAAAATATAGCATCCATTGTTGATAAAAACTCTCAACAAACTAGGGATAGATGGAACATACCTCAACATCATAAAGGCCATATACAAAAAACCCACAGCTAATATCATCCTCAATGGGGAGAAACTGAGAGCCTTTCCCCTACAGTCAGGGACAAGACAAGGATGTCCACTATTCACCATTACTATTTAACACAGTACTAGAAGTCTTAGCCTCAGCAATCAGACAACAAAAAGAAATAAAAGGCATTGAAACTGGCAGGGAAGAAGTCAAACTTTCACTACTTGCCAACAGCATGATACTCTATGTAGAAAACCTGAAAGCCTCCACCAAAAAATTGCTAGAACGAATACATAAATTCAGAAGAGGTGCAGGATATAAAATCAATGTGCGGAACTCTGTTTCCATTTCTATACACCAATAATGAAACAGCAGTAAAAGAAATCAAGGAATTGATCCATTTGTAATTGCACCAAAATCATTAAGATACTTAGAAATAAACCTAACTAAAGAGGTAAAAGATCTGCACTCTGAAAGCTATAGAATGTTTATGAAAGAAATTGAAAAGCATTCCATGCTCATGGAATGGAAGAACACTGTTAAAATGTTTATACTACCCGTAGCAATCTATACATTTAATGAAATCCTTATCAAAATACCACCAGCCTTTTTTGCAGAGCAGAACAAACAATCCTAAAATTTGTATGGAACTACAAAAGACCCCTAATAGTCAAAGCAATCCTGAAAAAGAAAAAAACAAAACTGGAGGCATCACTATTTCAGACTTCAAGTTGTATTACAAAGCCGTAGTCATTATAATAGTATGGTACTAGCAGAAAAACAGACACATAGACCAATGGAACAGAACAGAAAATGCAGAAATGGACCCATGACCATATGGTCAACTAATCTTTGACAAAGCACGAAAGAATATTCACTGGAAAAAAGACAGTCTCTTCAACAAATGGTGCTGGAAAAAACTGGATGGCAACATAAAATGTGATGTTTTCCACTTTTTCTTGGGTACTAATAATGATCTTAGAATAAAAGTATGGTTTTTATCCTTTAAAAAAAGAGATAATGTAGCAACTATATTCCCATAACCATAACAACTTATGTAGCTTATGCAGTAACTATATTCCCATAATCATAACAACAACTTATGTAGTTTATGCTAGGTATGACTCTAAACACTTTACTCACATTAACTCATTTAATTCTTGCAACCCTATGATGAAAACTCTGTTATCGACAGCGTTTTACAGATGAAAAAGCTGAGGCACAGAGGTCAGTAAACTTGCCCAAGCTGTCACACACCTAGGGAACAACATAATCAGAACCTGAAGCCAGACAGTCTTTACACGCACATCTTTACACTCACTGTCCACATCTTTACACGCACTGTCATCTCCATGTTAACATATTATCATGGGAGACAGGATGGTAAACATACAAACAAATTTTTTTCAAATTGTCTTAATGTTTCAAAATTCTATATGGTCAGAGCAGAAGACTAATGCTCTTCAACAAGAACACTGGCCCCATGAAGTGAGATATTAAAGTTCCTAAGTAGTTGGGCATTAGACCTTGGAATTAGATCTGCTATAAAGCAGAGAATAGGGTCCCACAACATAATTTCTGTGTGACCCATAATTTCTGTGGAGAAATTAAATAAGGCAAAAGTGTGTAATTACTGAAGTAAGTTGTTAGAAAACAACTCACCTTTGAGGCAACAAGAGACTCAGTGGGACATAAGTGGGACAAACCTTCTTATCCTGTCAGGCTAAGGGAGAAAAAAGCCCGGAAAAGATATAGAATACAACTTAACAAATTAAAATATGATGTTGTCTATATCACTTTAGAATTTATTTTCTCCTTATGATCTTCTAACCTGAGACAAAGTAACTGTGAATGACAATTTTCCAATATTTACAAACTGAAATTCAACTGAGTTTTATTTTTACAATACAAAGAAATAGTACTGGTCTGTACTGTGAAATACCTATCCCTGAGAAATCCTAAACTTTGCCTAACGGTTTTTTAAATAAATGCTCAAACCTAAACTTATTAGAAAACCATTTTGCTTCCTTTGTATACCATAGCCTAATTGCCTAAAACAAGATTTGCCAATTCATTGGTTCATTTGGAATAGTCATATCTAGTCACCTGACACTTAGCACTCATTAAAAATCTGTACTGAGATGTACAAAAGCCAAAGTAAAGAGATTTTAGATACCTGGGTTGTCAAAGAATCACCTATGATGGAAGACAAATATACAGAAAAGGGATCCAAGAAAACAAAAGAACAAAACAAAGTATCAAAGAAAATAGCTTCTTGCTGCTCAGAGATAGAAAGAGAGAAAGGAAGGAAGGAAGCAAGCAAGGAAGGAGGGAAGGGAGGAAGGGAGGCAGACACTTCTCTTTTAATTTCTGGGACTGGAATTCAAGAACCTTACCCTGAAGACTCAAAGGAGTGATCTGAATCATCTTGAAGTACAGACTCTGCAACTTGCAGTTTCTATTCAATTTTAAATAACCAAAATTAGGGATATTGCTTTGTACTGTCTATTCCTAGCTATTTTAACTGATAAAACCTTTTTTACTCTTATTTTTATTAAATGGTATCCTCTGAATTTCTGTACTGAATTTTATGTATATTTAAGGATTTTTTTGCAATTCAAATGTGGATGTGCTACTAGCACGAAAAAAACCATAATATGGTATTTTTCTCACAGAACGCACCATCCAGTCCCTTTATAAAGAGCTATGTTTACTACAATCCATTATCTCTGCAAAACACAATTAGTAGTCAAGTAGATGAACATTGTCCTGCTAAAAAGAAAGAAGGAAAAGGAAAGATCCAACACACTGAGACGGACCTTCCATATAATGTTCTGGTCTACTTTTGTTCAAGAACTAGATGGTGAATATACAAATAGTTCTTAATGCAAAAAGGACCAGTACCTTTTCTCTACCAATTTCTCTCTAATTTGGCATTTGCAGATGGATAGGTTATCTCTTCTGGACAAATACCATAGGGTCCAACCTAAAATGATTTTTTCACAAGAGTTTACTTCTCATGGTTCACTTTTTGTTTCATTTTGCTCATACAATAAAAAGACTGCTAAATTTCACTTCTAAGTCCATTTGATTTGGAATATATCAAAATACAACTGGCTTCCATATGCTGGTTGACAACTGATGTTTCTGAAGAGGCCCAACAAGTTGAAGAAAGACTTCTTAGTATAAAGGCATAAGAGAGCAAAACACATATAAATTTAAGGGAAAATGCACTTTTGTATTTACACACAAACAAGCAAACAAGTATGGTGAGAACACAAATTTATCTTTCAGTTTTAGTTTACCTTTCTATTTTTAGAATTGGATGCCACCTCCCTCCAGAAGCTTGCCACCTCAAGCAGCCCATTATAATTCTATCAAATGAGTATATTCAACCCTGATTAAAGACCTAATCTTGGGGCGCCTGGGTGGCTCGGTCGGTTAAGCATGCGACTTCGGCTCAGGTCATGATCTCACAGTACGTGAGTTCGAGCCCCGCGCCGGGCTCTGTGCTGACAGCTCAGAGCCTGGAGCCTGTTTCAGATTCTGTGTCTCCCTCTCTCTCTGCCCCTCCCCTGTTCATGCTCTGTCTCTGTCTCAAAAATAAATAAACGTTAAAAAAAAAAAGACCTAATCTTAAATTTTCTTTGGAGTTAGTTTCTATAATTAGGGGAAATATTAGACTACCGGTAAGCCATGGTATCCATCAAGAAATTCTTACTTATAAAAGCACCAATCATTTTACAACAATTATTATGAATTACCAGAGTGCCTAATTTATTTTTTTGTTGGTTTTTTTTAAAGATATGTTTACTTACTTATTTTTTTAAGTTTACTTCTTTATTTTGAGAGACAAAGCGTGAGAGAGAGAAGAGTATGAGCTGGGTAGGGGCAGAGAGAGGAGGAAAGAGAATCCCAAGCAGGCTATGTGCTGTCAGAGCTGTCAGCATGGGACCTGATGCAGGGCTCCATGAACTGCGAGATCATGACCTGAGCCGAAATCAAGAGTCAGAAAGGGCCCCAAAGTGCCTAATTTATGCTTAAAACATTATTTATTCATAAAATCTACTTGTGCACAGAGTAATATGCATTTATTAGTAAACATACAAATACTAGTCAGGGTTAATTTACTAAATTGAATGATGTTCATATTTTCTCATTTATTCTCAAATTAAAACCTGAAGTACGGCAATAATAAAACATTTCTAAATAGAAAGTATTTTTGTAGTGGAGGACCATAACAAAGCAAATTAAAGAAAAGGAAATTAAGCACTTTAATGCTCACCCCAAAAAAATACTAAACTACCCAACAATGCCTCTTACCCAGGCCCTCTGATGAATACAATTACACCTATATTTAATCAAGCAGTTATGTAGAGTCCTCATTAACCCCTACTAATGTCTAATTAATCGTACCAACACAAAGAGAATACCTTTTTGAGACTTAGTACAGTTTACGGTTACCATAGCTACAGAAGTGTGTCTCAACTTCACTAATGCAGCTTTTCTTCTTCCTGGCTCACTGCCACAATTCTGTGACATTTATTGGAAAACTGCAATCCACTTGCTACTATTAAATATAAACATTTGCTTTCCAGAAATCAACAAAATGAATCAACTATGCATATTAATAGTAAAAAAAAAATTTCCACTCTAAACGAGCTTAATGTGTCTACTCCATGAATTTTTCACAAAGTCATCTGTAGTCTAGACTGGCTCATCAAAATTTTGGGTTTGAGCATTCAAGATGCAGCACACTCAGTGATGTCTAGGTCATCCCATTCACATTTAAAGTTAAAGATTATGGGTCCCCTACAGAAAGCAAGAGAAATTCACATATGAAAACACAAGAAAGAAAACCATATATGATTTAGATAACTAAAATATACTCTGTTAAATGGGACAGTCTCTTTTCAATGTACTACCACATAATTACCTCTGTCAGTAACTTCACCAAAAAAGTCAGTGTATATTAGACTCTTAAAATTACTTTTTAGGTGGCTCAGTTGGTTAAGCATCTGACTCTTGGTTTTGGCTCATGTCATGATCTCATGGTTCATGAGTCTGAGCCCTGCATCAGGCTCTGTACTATCAGCACAGAGCCTGCTTGGGATTCTCTCTCTCCCTCTCCCTCTTCCCCTCCCCTGCTTGTGTTTGCTCATTCAAAATAAATAAACTTTAATTTTAAAAAAATTACCTTCTTCTGTTTTAATATATTTTTGTGGTAAAATATACATAACATAAAATTTACCACTGCATCTTTTTTTTTTATTATTATTTTAGAGAGAGAACGAGAGAGAGAGAGAGAGAAACAGTGCATGCGCACATATGCAAGAGCCAGGGAGAGGGGCAGAGGGAGAGAGAGATAAAATCTTAAGCAGGGTCCGTGCTCAGCCAAGAGCCTGATGTGGGGCTCAATCCCATGACCCTAGGATCATGACATGAGCTGACATCAAGAGTTGGATGCTCAAATGACTGAGCAACCCATGCACCCCACCACTGCATTTTTTAAGTGTACAATTCAATGGCCTTAAGTTCATTCACGATGTTGTGCAACCATCACCACTACCCATTCACAGCACTTTTTCATCATTTCAAATATAAACTCTGTACCCATTAGACAATAACTCTCCAATGCCCTCTCACCATAGTCCCTAGTGACCACTATTCTACTTTCTATGTCTATTCTAGATACTTCAAGAAATCCTACAATATTTGTCCTTTTTGTACCTGGCTTATTTCATTTAAAATATGTTTTCATCCACATTGTAAAATGTATTAGAATGTCATTCCTTTTTAAGGTGAATAATATTCCGTTATCTGCATAAGACCATATTTTATTTATCCATTCATCTGTTGATGGACACTTGGTTTTTAGTATAGTCAAAATGTTGTGCAACTATCACCACAATAAATTTTAGAACATTTTTATCACTCTTCCAGAAGAACCCCCAAACCTTTTACTGTCATCCCTATCCTCAACTCCCACTTCACCCAAGGAACCACTAATCTACCTTCTGCCCCTATAGATCTGGCTAT
This sequence comes from Panthera onca, assembly GCF_046562875.1. Classification (NCBI taxonomy): domain Eukaryota; kingdom Metazoa; phylum Chordata; class Mammalia; order Carnivora; family Felidae; genus Panthera; species Panthera onca. The sequence goes on along the minus strand of NC_138353.1, from coordinate 44,543,425 downwards.
TCTGTACATTTCATATAAATGGAATCATACAATATGTGGTCTTTTGTGACTGGCTTCTTTTACTTAGCATGTTTTCAAGATTCATCCATGTTGTAGCATGTACCAGTAATTCATTTTTTTATGCCAAATATTACTCCATTGAATGGATGTACATTTTATCCACCCATTCATCAGTTGATGTACATCTAGGCTGTTTCCACATTTTGGCTATTAAGAATAATGCTGCTATTATGTACAGGTTTTTGTGTATACAGAAGTTTTAATTTCTGTTGGGTATCTATCTAGAAGTGAGATTACTAGATTATATGGTACCCTATGTTTAATTTTTTGAGGAATTACCAGATTATTTTCTAAAGTGGCTGTACCATTTTACACTTCCACTAGCAGTATACAAAGTGATTTGTCCACCAGCTTGCCACACCTGTCTTTTTGATTATAGCCATCCTAGGTGGGTAGAAAGTATTATCTCACTGTACTTTAAATTTGCATTTCCCTAATGACCAATGATGCTGAAAAACTTTTCATGTGTTTATTGATATTGCATACATCTTGATTATTGTATCATTGCTTTTGTATTTTTATTGTATCGGTGTTTTTACATTAAAACATTTACATGCGGGCATCTGGGTGACTCAGTCGGTTACGTGTCTGACTTTGGCTGGGTCATGATCTCACGGTTCAAGAGTTTGAGCCCACATCGGGCTCTCTGCTGTCAGCACAGAGCCCACTTCGGCTCCTCTGTCTCCTTCTTTCTCTCTGTCCATACCCAACCAGTGTGCATGTACGTGCTTGCACTCTTTTTCTCTCTCTCAAAAACAAATAAACATTTACAAAAATCTATACATTTACCAATAATTATGGGAAAGATATTAAAGTATGTTCTTTTTAAAAAAATATTTACTCATTTTTGAGAGAAAGAGAGCATGTATGAGTTGGGGAGGGGCAGAGAGAGAGGGAGACAGAGGATCTAAAAGCAGGATCTCCACTGTCAGCGCACAGCTCAATGTAGGGCTCAATTCATGAACTGTGAGATCATGACCTGAGCCGAAATCCGACACTTAACTGACTGAACCACCCAGGTGCCCCAAAGTCAGTATGTTCTTACATATAACTTAAATAAATATGTATAATAGCACAAGCAGTATTCTGCTATATCATATAACATTATATATTATATAGACAAATAATTGTTCTAATCAATAAGATGGAGTAGACTCTCTTCATACTGTATTCATTTATAGGCAACCACTTAAGTGTTTCTCTTAAAGAACACATTTTTGGGGCACCTGGGTGGCTCAGTCAGTTGCTTAAGCGTCGGACTCTATATCAGCTCAGGTCATGATCTCACGGTTCGTTTGTAAGTCTGAGCCCTGCGTCAGGCTCTGCACTGACTGTGAGGAGCCTATTTGGGATTCTCTCTCCCTCTCTCTCTGTGCCTCCTGTGCTCATCCTCTCTCTCAAAAATAAATAAACATTAAAAAAAATACAAAGAACACATTTTTATTCAAACAGAATCAATTTCTATACTTAAAAAGATGTCAATCAGGGGCAGCCACTATGTAAACCAGTATGAAGGTTCCTCAAAAAATTAAAAATTAAAAATAAAACTACCATATGATCCAGCAATTTCATTTCTGGGTATTTATCCTAAGAAAATGAAATCACTATCTTGAAAAGATACCTGCACCCCCATGTTCGCCGAAACATTACATACAATAGTCAAGACGTGGAAACAACTTAAGTGTCCATCGATGGGATACTTTACATGAGTAAAGAAAAAGTGATACACACATGAACAGGAATATTACTGAGCCATAAAAAAGAAGGAAATCCTGCTGTATGTGACGTGAATGGAACTTGAGAACATTAAGCTAGGTGAAATAAGACAGAGAAAGACAAATGCTGTATGATCTCACTTATATGTGTTATCTAAAACAAAAGAAAATAATATAAAACAAAAACCCTGAACTCACAGGTACAGAGAACTACAGAAAAGAGACTGATTGTTTCCAGAAGTGGCAAGTGGTGGGGGGAATAGGTGAAGCTGATCAATGGTACAAAATTCCAGTTCAGAAGACAAGTAAGTTCTAGGGATATAATGTACATCAGGGTGGCTATAGTTGCCAATACCGTATTGTATATTTGAAAGTTGCTAAGAGAGTAAAAAAAGTCTCATCACAGGAAAAAAACTGTAACTACATGTGGTGATGGATATTAAGTAAACTTATTGTTATAATCATTCCCAATAATCATTCCCCACTTGTGCGCACTCGCTCTCTCTCAAACATAAACATTAAAAAGAAAAAAAAGTGTTTAAAAAGTATCCTTAACTCTTAACACAATTATTCCAAAATTAGTGGTATTATACCAATGAAATAAATAATACAAGTATGGTAGTCCCAAATCGTTGTCTTAGATGCTATATCCCTCCTAAGACCCTGCAGAAATTAAAGGCTAAAAAAAAATTTTAAGCAGTGTTTCTACACATGAAAGATATACACACACAGTTTTTAAAATCTGTCTATAAAAAAGATTAAGGCTTACTTCTCATTCACTTACATACTTAAAGTGAAGTTTGATCCTAGAAAATGACAGTTAAAAATGAGAAGACTGAATAGTTGTTGAAGACCAAGGGTTTAACAGAAATGATCTTCACACACACCCATACACATACCCCACTTCACTCTACTGAATTCCCAGGAAAACTATACTTGAAAAAGCTAAGTTATGCAGAACTGATGCTGAATAAAAATGTCTTCTTTCAGTTCTATAAAATCACATCATCTTTCCTGGTTATTCTGTTCTGTGGGGCACAGAATTTTTAAAAACCTTTTTTCCTAAGACCCACCACCCAAAATATAACTATCCCAAGCACAGAGAAAAAAGTTCTGTTGGGAAAAATTACATTTTCTGATAAAGGCACTAAATATTTTCTATACCATAAAATTAAATTCACATCTCCAGCTTTCTCAATTAATTAACCATGATGGTCATCTTATTATGTATTAATTTAACTAACCATTCTAGATCCTATTTATTTTCAGTTGTAACATGTAAAAGTTCCCCTAAGAGAACTATTACATAGTCATACACTTTGCCTTAACATTGTTACATTCAAGTTTCAAGAAAACTTTCTTATTTGAGTATTCTAGGTTTAGAGAACAAATTTACCTCCATTTTCATCTTTATTATCTAAATTTTTGTCTTTAAATAGCTCTGATTCTTTAAAGGCCTAGTTTTTGATCTGTTGTAATTTTAATGCAATTGTTATTTCAATTGAAGCTTTCCACAAGGTTTTATATGACTAGAACATAATCTTCTCAGACTTTCAATATCATTCCTTCCTTCTTTTCTGGATGTGGTATTCATTCATTCTTCAATATTTATGAAGCACCTTTTAGATTATAAAGCACTTGTGCCAAATGCTATGAGAAGGCAAGGTATAGTTGCTATCCTTGAGAAAATTACCACCCAGTACAACCTTTTTTTTTTTTTTTAATTTTTTTAACGTTTATTTATTTTTGAGACAGAGAGAGACAGAGCATGAACGGGGGAGGGGCAGAGAGAGAGGGAGACACAGAATCTGAAACGGGCTCCAGGCTCTGAGCAGTCAGCACAGAGCCCAACGCAGGGCTCGAACTCACGGACCGCGAGATCATGACCTGAGCCGAAGTCAGATGCTTAACCGACCGAGCCACCCAGGCGCCCCCACCCAGTACAACTTTTTAAACAAAACTGGACTTTACTAGATGTTCTTTATGGCTTATTGCAGCTTTAATTTTATGGCAGCTTTAATTTTTACAATATTTTACAATTATTTTACCACAGTTTGGTTTTTTTCTGACTATATGTATAATCTAGTACTTCAATACTAGAGTTCTCCTAAGTTTTAAGAGACCATTCCTCAAATTATTTCTGTAATTTTGCTAACACTTAAAAACAATGATTAAAAAGAATATGTAAAAATAAATGTTTAAAAAGATGTGTAAAACGTATACTCTGAAAACTACAAGACACTACTGAAAGAAATTAAAGATCTAAATAAAAGGGAAAAAAATCCCATGGTCCTAGACAGGAAGGTTTAATATTATTAAGATGGCAATATTCCACAAACGACACTCTTCAAAATAGATTCAATACAATCTGTATTAAAACCACAGCTCACTCTTTTGCAGAGGTTGAGAAGCTAATCTTAAAACTCAATGGAAATTCAAGGAACTCTGAGTAGCCAAAATAATCCCGTAAAAGAAGAACAAAATTGGAAGACTCACCCTTCTCAATTTCAAGATTTATTTCAAAGCTACATAATCAAGACAGAACAGTACTGACATAAGAACAGACAAATGAAAAAGAATTGAGACACCAAAAATAAATTAACTCAAAGTGGATCAAAGATCAAAATATGAAAGCCAAAACTATAACACTCTCAAAAGAAAATATAGGTGTCTTTGTGACACTAAGTTAGCCAACAGTTTCTTAAATATGATACAAACCATGAGCAACAACAACAAAAGATAAAATAGACTTAAGCAAAATTTAAAATGTTAATGCATTAAAAGGTACCATCACGAAAGTGAAGACAACCCACAGAATGGGAGAAAATTTCTGTAAATCACCTATTTGATAAGGGACTTGTGTACAGAATATATAAGGAATTCTTACAACTCAACAATAAGACAAGTAATTCAATTTAAAAATGCCAAAATCCTTGAATACACATTTTTCCAATGAAGACATACTAACGGCCAATAAACACATGGAAAGATGCTCAACAGTATTAGTCAATAGGGAAATGGAAATCAAAACCATAAAGATGTCTATAATAAAAAAGAGATAATATTAAGTGTTGACAAGGATATGGAGAAATCAGAACTCTCACACATTGCTGCTGAAAATGTGAAATGATGCACCCATCATGTACTCTGAAAAGCTCCAATCTGTGCTGACAGCTCAGAGCTTGGAGCCTGCTTCAGATTCTGTCTCCCTCTCTCTCTTGGGCCTCCCCTGCTCGTGCTCTGTCTCTGTCTCTCAAAAATGAATAAACGTTAAAAAAAAAAAAAAGTATTTTAATACCTAAGGTCCAAACTAGCAGTATGGTATATAGTATATATGATTACTGGGCAAATTTGAATTTTATTACAAATTAGTACTTACAATACAGTTAAGCACAAGACAGACTCACTTATCAGGGATAGAAAGCTCATAATCTGTTTTGACCTTTACAATTAACCTACAGAAACAATCAGAGTAAATAAGTACATACTCCCTACACACTCTTCAGCTATATAACCCTCTCAAGACTTAAACTACTTTACCAAAAAATGTTAAAGTTCTAAACTTCAATTACAATTATTAAGTATAGGGGCAAACCATATACTCTGGTATAAGGTGCACAAAAGTATTGCCCTATTAGCAAATAAAAGTTAAAAGTCAAACATATTAATTTCATTCTCCAATCTAGATCGAATTATGAAACCCTTTAAAATACTGTTATCACTGTTTATTCACATACAATCTCTTCTACTAAGCTGTAAACTACATGTGGCTAGAATCTAGGTGTAAATTCATTTTGAGTGAATGAATAAATACAAATATCATGACTAAGTAACTTAGACTTGTGCATAAATATCAAAAGTCATCCCTAAAAAACTGCACTTGGCTACAGTATAGAATACAAGAATGTTTAAGAGAATAAAAAATTTCATTACTTTTATGCCCTTTAAAAAAAATAGCTTTCCCTTTAAGAACGTTACGGTGGTTAAACAAAAGTTAAAGAGAAAAGAATATACGGTGTATAAATCCATTTATATAAACTTCTAAAAATGGCAAAACTAATCTATTTTAAGGAAAAACAGATTAGTAGTTGCCTGAGGGGCCAGAGTGGGCAGAACTGATTATAAAAGAGCAAGAGATAGACTGAAATGTTCTGTATCCTATCTGCAGTAATTACACAAATGTATACACTTGTTTAAAACTCCTGGAATGTCAAAACTGGTGAATCTCTGTATCTCTATATAAAAATGGTTTGTTATTAAAAGAGAAGGGAAAGAGAGAAAAGATACAAGTAGTAACCACAGAGCCAACAAGTAAAATGTAGAGTACCCTGAGAAAATGGGAGACATGAATAAAAGACCAAAAAAAAAAAAAAAAAAAAAAGGGTCAGTGGAAAAACCACCAAAGTCAATTAATAGGCCCTATGCAAAATATCAATACTCATACAGCATTTCATAGTTTGGTCTTCTAACATAGTGTCAGTTGTTCTTCCTCTTAACTCTGAGGTAAGCAAAACTGACATTAATGTCTCTACTGAAGAAAAGGAACGCTTGCACGATTTTTCACAGGGTCTCAAGGCCAAACTAGAATGAAAATCCATATTTTTCTAATGGCTAACACAGAATTTTCAGGAAGTTCATTAACAATGAATTAACTCCTGAAGCACTATTAGTACTGTTTTTCCTGTTGCTCATCTCCTTTCAAATTTAGTTAGGCTCTGAGACACATCAGCAGAAAAAGGTGCAACGATTCCATGCTTCCATAAACTACTGCCAAAGATACCAAGAGTCGCATGGCATCCTCCATCCCTCAAGTAATTCTCCTGAGGGGATAGTTTGCTTACTCTTCCCCCGCTTTTCACTTCTGAGTATCATCATCTGTCAAAACAGAGGTGGCTCAACCAGTGATGTGCTTCAGCTACATCTTAAAGACACTCACCAAAGCCAGGCAATGATTTGCTAATTTTATGTGTTAAAATGTTCCCCAAAAGGGTCATCATCATATTCTTAACTGTTTTTTATGTGTGGCTTATAGACTGTCTCTCTTCTTTTATGGGAACTGTTTAGGTAAAGAATCCTACACAAACCACTCTTTTTACACCATCTGAACAGTGGTGTAATTTTAGTAGGGCCCAAAGTGTAAATACCAATTATCAAATGTTTATATTAAAGAAATTCATGATAAGCTCAATACTCTGTGGTAAAATAGTCAAGTTTCAAATTCCAGCCTCTTCGATTAGCTATGCGACGCTGGGAAAATTAGTGAATCCCTCTGTACCTCAGTTTGCTCATTTATGAAATATGAATACTGATACGATCTCATAGGATTTTTCTGAGGACTAATGTGAAAAATATCTATAAAATTCTGGCACATACAAATAGCTGAAAAATGTATTCAATTATTACTAATATTGAATTTATTAATCTTTCTTTACCAACACTTTCTTTTAACATGTCCTATAAATATTACTTTAAGGAAATTTTTTAAAACTAAAACTAAACAAAAAAACCAAAAAACCCTATATTTATAATGACAAGAGTAATCAACAACAACTTAGGTCACTCTTAGAAACTTTTCTGTTCTTGCCTCACCTTCAAAAACAATACCAATAAATAAATAAATAAATAAATAAATAAATAAATAAATAAAATATTAAATTTACTAAAAGTCTCATCATACCATTTCTAAATGGGAAAGAAATGAATAAACATTCATGACTGACCAGCCATAATTATCATCATCTGTCAAGTAAATATTAAAAAAAAAAAAAAAAAAAAAGCAAGAAAAAACTTTAATTTTTCAATAGCTATTAAGAGTAAATAGGGGTGGTGCCTGGGTGGCTCAGTTGGTTGGGTGTCTGACTTTAGCTCAGGTCATGATCCCACGGTTCATGGGTTTGAGCCCTGCATAAGGTTCTGCGCTGACAGCTCAGGGCCTGGAGCTGCTTCGGATTCTGTGTCTTTCTCTCTGCCCATCCCTCACTTGCACTCTGTCTCTCTCAAAAATAAATAAACATTAAAAAAATGTTTTTAATAATTAAAAAATAATAATAATAACAAATAAAAGAGGGGCACCTGGGTGGCTCAGTCATTTGAGCACCCAACTTCAGCTCAGGTCATGGTCTCACGGTTTGTGGGTTGGAGCCCCGCATTGGGCTCTGTGCTGACAGCTCGGAGCCTGGAGCCTGCTTCAGATTCTGCGTCTCCCTCTCTCTCTCTGCCCCTTCCCTGCTCATGCTTGTCTCTCTCTATCTCTCAAAAATAAATACACGTCAAAAAAAAATTTTTAAGTTAAAAAAAAAAAGAATAAAAGTAACTGAAAATTTCCATATAGCATATCTTTCGTTCAAATTATCAGAAATATAGATCCTTTATCACAACACCAGGTTTTATTTATATTTAGAAGCTAAAATCATTATCTGTAGTTCATCCATAAAGAAAATGTCTACATTTTCATTCAAGGACATGTTTATATTTAATGCATTACATACTGTTAGTTTTTTTTTAACCTTGATTTTTATTAAGACAACAGCAAATAAAAGTCACACGAATCTCTTTTATGTAACTTGAAATAAAGTCTTTGCAACAAGACGGTAACATAAGATAATAAGCAACATTTCTACTGAAGAGTGTCTTATACCTTAGAACTAACAGGACTGTCTTCTCTCACTAAACAAGCAGGCCCAATGATGTCTTGGATTAATATGATCTTTTATTTTTTTCTAATTCTCTATTATTTTACAGAAAATATAATCTGAGACAACTTTTTCTAATATAAAGTGACTATTTTTTATATATAATATTAATCACAGTAAGAAATGTTTCTCTGTACTATCACTTTCAAGTTTTAGGGAACTCCTGGAATAATTATACTACAGTCAAGGGTGAGTTAAGAGCAAGCCAAGAACCATTTAATTATGAATTTCTATCCTCTTACTGTAATAAGCAACAGAATTGTAGTACTGAATGAAAATTACAAAAACAGAGTTTAGAAAAACACAAAAACAAATGGTAGGAAAATCAGAGAAAGATGGATCCTAGAACTAAGAAGTTAGAAGGAACTAGATGTGTAACTTTTATCATGTTTGAACTTCATTTTCATAATTATTTCCATAATGATATTTTTTGTGTACTAGGTAATAATGTATAGAGATTAATAGATACTAAACAAGAAAAGAATCCAATAGGTTGTTTTTAATTTTAAATATTTTCAAAAAAATCTAATTTTTTTCTAATTTCTAGTAAGATCTCTTCATTTCTAATGAAGATTATCATTTCTAATAAGATACCTTCATACATTTCATCATTTAAGAAGTAATGGCTTAACTATCTTATGAACTATCAGCTCTAGGAAGAGAAATAAATTGGGCTCAATGGCAATTCAGAAATATTCCATAAAGTCAGCAAAACACTGCTGCTATTTTTAGGATTTTCATTTTGTGAACTATAAAGTATAATTATGCCTGGTACTATATCAAATAATTTGACAGCGGTTAAGAAAAAATAGTTTATTGTCCCTCATTGTTAAAATAAATATAAAAAATAAAAATCTTCCAGTTTCAAATATTAAATTCATACTACGATCACCTCACATTGGTATTTAGCTCTTATTTAACCAGTTACTTAATTTTATCCATCATGTAATCTTGTAACTCCTGCTTGTAAACACATTTTAAAATTTTAATCCATTGTTTTTATTACTCTATTTTTTCCAACTCACTTCTATTATTTTTCCTATTTTATCTGATTTTATACTATCTTATCTTACATCTCTGTATTTCCAGAATGACCTCTTAATCATATTCGTTTACTTTCATTTAGTTTAATTTTTATCTCAATTTTTTCTATAGCAAACAATATATGCCCAAATCAGTATTTTTCAATACAGAAAAGTATAAGAAATGATAACTTTTTCTCTGTAGTGAATCTTTTCTCTAGGTACTCAAGAAGACTCCTAGCCTTCATATTTGTAAACCATTTTATTTTTCCAATATATATAAACTATCGTCCTTAAAAAAGGCAGAGAAAATGCAAAAATAGAATTAAAAAGTAAAATATTACAGTACATGCTTTTGCAAAGGACTTTTTTTTTTAAGTTTATTTATTTATTGTGAGACAGAAAATCCCAAAAATCCCAAGCAGGCTCCGTGATGTCAGCGCAGAGCCAGACCTGGGACATGTTCTCAGGATGGTGAGATCATGATCTGAGCTGAAATCAAGAGTCAAACGCTTAACCCACTGAGCAACCCATGTGGCCCTGTAAAGGAGTTTCTATGGGAGTTATTTTTAATATAATTGCAACAGTATTTCTTTTATTTACTTATTTTATTAAGAGTTTCACATGTAATTATGGGGTCATCAGAAACATTATTTATGGTTATGTATTATTGAATTAGATACCTACACTCTTTTCTCATTGTCAGGCCATCACATTGAGTAAAAAGGTAGTAGGAGAACTAAATATGGTGACCAATGTTAACTAGACTTATTGTGGTGGTCACTTCCCAATATATACAAATAATAAATCATTACCTTGTGAAACTGAAATTAATATGGTGTTTTATGTCAACTATATCTCAATTAAAAAAAAAACTAATTCCCTATTCTTTTAAAAAAAATATGTATAGTAGCAAGAAGGACCAGCATCAATATGTAGGATAAAAGCAAACTTAATTAAAATGGTAAAGAGATTTTGAAGCTATTTTTCAAGTTCAGTAATATTCAACTATAAATTTTCCAACCTTGTTTTCCTACAGAGAGAACTTACATTTGGAAAAAACATGTTCTATAAAAAATTTAACAAATGTATGATAGTAATTAAATTCTCCTCACTCTGGGCTGACTTCACTATTAAATGGATATCTAGACCACTGATAGAAAGTATACACACATAATACCAGAAAGTACTTCATATTATATAACATAGGGAGTCAGTACAGTATAGTAGTTAAGAGCACAGACTATAGTGACAATACCTGTGTTGGAATCTTGGCTACAATGTACCAGCTGTGTGACTCTGGGTAAGTTACTAAACCTCCCTACACTTTAGCTCCCTCATCTATAAAATGGAATAACAACCAACTTAAAGGGTTGTTATGAGAGTTCAGTGAGTTCACACTTATAAAGTTCTTGGCACACAGTAAAAGCCATATAAGTGGATGTTGTATTAAATTTTTAATTTAGCTAACATTTATTGTGCACTTACTATGTGCTAGGTTAAATGCTTTACACGTGAATTTGCCTTAAATAATCTTCAGTAACCCACAATGAAGACACTATGATTGCCTCCATCTGAAGATGAGAAAATTAAAGCACAATGAGATTAAATAACTAAGCTGAGGTCATGCATAAGTGTTGAAACAAGGATTTGAACCCAAATCTGATGCATGACTTACAATTTTAACACAGATTGCAAGGTACACTACATACTAGAAGCAGTAGCCTCCAATCATACTGTATCTTAAGGAAAGGGCAGGAGAGAGGACAGACTTTGCTGAAATAAATCAAAATAAGTATTTCCTGGAATAAAGTAGGGTACTTTAAAAATTAATATAAGAAATATCACTACAATACAGAAGTATTTATATATGAAATAATAGATGTCTGATATTTGTTTTAAAATAATATAGCTTGGTGCAAATGGGTGGCTCAGTTGGTTAAGCATCTGACTCTTGGTTTCGGCTCAGGTCATGATCTCATGGTTTGTGAGCTCAAGGCTTGCATTGTTGGGCTCTGCACTGCCAGTGTGGAGCCTGCTTAGGATTCTCTCTCTCTCCCTCTCTCTCTCTCTGCCCCTCTCCCATTCGTGCACACTCTCTTTCTCAAAATAAATGAATAAACTTTAAAAATAAAATAAAATAAAATAATAGTTTGGGAGAAAATAAAAGAAATAAGACTAGACATGTATTGATGATTGTTAAAACTTAGTAATAGGTATCTGGGGGTCCATCATTTTATTCTCTTTACTTTTGTATGTTCCTTAAAATGCCCATAATAAATGGTTAAAAGAGAAGTAGGGTGCAGAGATTAAATACTTCACTTTCATTCCACAACCAAACAACTTTATTAGGATTCCCTGTATCAAAGACATAAAAGGATACTTGATATTTATACATTTTACAATGTATATATAATCTGTAAAAGGATGGTCTTATTTTTAAAAAATTGAGTATCCTCTCAACCAAAATAAGAAATTAATGAAAATATTTAAGCACATACATGTAAATATACATATTAAATGACTGGCTGCAGTTCCATCAACTTGTTAAAATTATTTGCTGAAATAATTAACACCCTTTTTTTTTCATCTCTCTCTCCTGCCCAATAATCTCTATGATTATGATACTCTCTGGTCTGCTGCCCAGAAAATGGATACATTTGTATAGACAAATATGAATCTACAGCATGGCACAAACTGAACAATATGAATAAAAAACAGAAATCTGCTTCACTAAGAAACACTTATAAAATTCCTCACCTCAAGTTGTAGTTGATCTTTATACTAATATATATCAATGGGTTTCTGATAAGTATAATCAATAATTAGAGAATATTTTATATGCTCTAAATTATAGTTGAAACAATTTAGCTAATACTAAACAACAACAACAACAAAAAAAAAACAAAACCAAAAAAAAATTTATTAAGCCAGACACTAAACTAGGCATTTTCATACACCTTATGTCACTAAATTTAAGAGATTGTATCTATTTTTATAGAAAGAATAGTAAAGTTTAGAGAGGTGAAATCACCTGCCCAAGGTCACAGAGCTAATAAGCAACTAAACTGGTATGTATTCAAACTTAAGCTCAATTACAAAACCCACTCCCCCCCCCCCCCAGCTATGAGAAGTAAACATCTCAACTCAAATCAAACTTAAATATTTAGAGCATTTTTTAAGTTGACCACAAAATGTTTAAGTTACTGGTCACAAATATATTTTACAGTGGCAGCTTGGCTTTGGGTAAAGAACTCTAGCTAAAACACAAAAGGCATTGTTTCTGCTATCATGTGACTTCCCGCGCCCCCCCACCCCCCCAAGTCTCTTAATTTCGACCTCAGGTTACTCATCTCTACAATGGGGAAATTAATATCCTTGCTGTCCAATTGCAGGATTAGAAAATTCAAAGAGGATATATGTAAAGCCCCTTCAAAAACTACAAAACACTGGGGTGCCCGGCTGGCTCAGTCCAAAGAGCATGTAACTCTTGATCTAGGGGGTCATGAGTTTGAGCCCCACACTGAGTGTAGAGATTACTAAAAAAAATAAACTTTAAAAAATATATTTTAAAAAATTACAAAAAACAAATAGAGTCTTTTTTTGTCTTAAAATGCTAAAATAACAAAGTTTTCTAAAGTAATTGTCAGCTGTTTAAATTCTACACCTTCTATTAACATTTCCAGAACTTTCTCAAACCCTTTTTTTCTAAGCGTAGTTCATTCATCATGTCTGTCACTTGGCTTTCCTTATCCTTAAAAGTAATACAACAGTAATGACAGCAATGCTTTTGTAATAAATAATTAACATACCGTTTTGAAATGCCTAGCATATAAAAGTTCTAAATTCTGAATTTTCAAACTAAGTATGTGTTTGGTGTCATTCTTAGTTATATTCATGATCCTAATGTTTGAGCCTTTTCATATTCAGTTTGTTTCTAAAAAGCTAGAATTAAGACCTGGGATTCTAAAGTAGAACACCCAACACATAATTTTTAACGATTTTGTGGGAGTTTTTTCAAGGCTTCTCAAAGCAGATACAATAAGCTAACAAGCACATCAAACACAGCAACAAAATCCACTGAAACATTCAGCTGCTCTAAAAGAAGGATCAGGCTCTTTAAGAGAAAACTACATTGTGTGAGTTTGCAAAGTTTCACACTTTCTCATTTAAACTCCATTTCAGAGAAAGCCTTTGCATACTCACACAATATGCTTTTAAAATGGCACTTTGCTGACCTTCCAATAGTCCAGCTCTATGAAAATTCTGTGATGGGTGTAACTTCAGAGAATCTGAAAAACACAAAAAGCATTAAGCACTTTTTATGCTGAATGACTTAAAAAAAAAAAAAAAAGGAAAAAAAAAAGGGCAAGGGTAGCATACATCTCTTACATAACTGCCACGTATTTTTAAGAGCTAAAGCCCATATTCGCGAATATGTCAAAGAAGGCTGAACTGCCTCTCACATCGGTCTCTGTGCTAAACTTAGATGGTCATAAAGTGTTTGTTTCATGGAAAATTATCTGATGATTACTGCACAAACGGTGTTAATGTCTTGGCTATTTTTAGCACCGATGGTACCACATTAGCCCTCTTCTAAGAATCACCTCTTGACATCATCTTTTTCTTCTGACGCTCAAAACTACAGTATTTCCAAACTACTTCAGGTACGTTGCCGGAGAAACATCCTACAGGATGGTGACTGCCAACTAAAGTCATCAGAGCAACAGACAATGGCCACAGTTACTAAGTAGGACTCTGTGCACAAACCCAATCGTCGGTGTGCGAAGTCCAGTACCTTCCAGACGAAACCATCGCACACTGATTTACTTAAACAATTTCAAGGTACTCGCGTGAAGGCTGAAGTCCCCCTTTCCGGAGGGGGTGGAATCAGCGGATGGATACGGAACACCAAAAAAAAAACAAAAAAAAATGAAGGCACGCTGGCCGTCTCAGGAAGGAGGTTCGCAATGGCACTCAATTTTTTTTTTTTTTTAAATATGGTGAAATGAAGAGCTAATAACCCAGTTATGTCTTTTGCCCCTCCCAGTGGTGTAAAAAGTGGTGAGGAGTGCGGAGGGAGCATTTCGGTTTGATGCCCCTTTCGCACAGGGAACCTGTTCTAACACATTCTTGTGGTGCCCAGTATAGGAATTTAAACCCAGCAGAGATCAGCTCCAGTGCTGGTACCGTGGATCCCGGGAATCCCCTTCAGGCCTTGGCCAAAAGAGTTTTTAAAACGGGAATCTCGCTGCCCCCTCCCTGCAACGAACCCTTGAACGGCCACGAAAGAGAAAATTCTCAGAGGACGACAGCGTCAGTGCCTGAGCTGGTACCCCCGGGACAGGAGAGGGATAAAACTGAGCCAGAGAGAGACCACCCCCGTCTTTGTAAAAGAGAGGGAGATGCAAGTCGTTAGAATGCCACATAGGTGGAAAGAGAGGAAAACAGAAAATTCGGGCCCTTTCCAGCAATAAGATGACGAGGAAAGGAAGAACGCCTGGTCGAGGGGGGCCGTCCCAACAAGGGGAGGGAGTGGACTAGGCCGGAGGGAGAGGGGGGTAGAACGACGGCGCACAAACAACCTGGAGGGGGAGGAAAATGGTGCCCCTGCACCCAGAACCGGCTCCAAGCCACGCCGCCCGCTTGGGGGCAACTTTGCTGGGGAGGATGGTCCTGGTAAGAGCGGCCGCGGCGCACCGATCGCAGCGGCCCCAGCGCGGGGCCCAGTCGGGGGTGGGGGAGAGGACGTGGGGGGGGGGGGGCGGGGGGAAGATCCCTGAGCTGGGGAGGCCGGGGCCGGCTGCTCGGGGAGTGTGGCGGGGCCGGACACGCCGAGGGACTCTCAGTGCGACTGGTGCCGCAGAGACCCGGGGCCGACGGCAATTGGGCCCCGTGTGGCCGGCGGCTCCGCGGGGGAGGGGCCGCCACTCCTCCCCGGCCCCTTCCACCACCACCCGACCCCATCGGCCTCTCCCCATCCCCCAAAACAGGCCCGACCGGCCCGGGCTTGCCCCTACCCCCCGACGGGGACCCCTCCGGCTCCCCCGGGCCGGGCCTCCCCGCCCCCACGCCCCAGCCCCCAGCCTGACTCACCTCGCGAGTACAGGGACTTGGGCGATTCCAGGTCTAGGTCCGCGCTGAGCAATGAGATGAAGTCCGAGGGCATCGCAGCTCGACCCAGCCCGGCCCGAGGGCAGCGGGAGGGGGGGAGCGGCGGTGGCGGCGGCACCTCCTCTCCGGGACCGCGGGCACCGAACCGGGGGCGGCGAGGCGAGGGCGGCTGCTGCTGCTGCCTCCTCCTCGAGGGCAGTGACTTCCACCGGGCCGAGGAAACCGCAGCGAGGTGGAGGCGAAACTCCACGGGGACTAATTCCCGGCGAGCCAGGAGGGGGGTTCAGGGCGGGGAAAGGGAGGGGGGAGAGCCAACGGGTCCGTTTCGTGCTTCTCCTCAGCGAAAACTGACGGTCGCCGCCACCGCCGCCGCCGCTGACAGGAATCTGAGCCCCGCCCCCCGCGGGGCACTGCGCAGGCGCGGAGGGGGGCGCCCCGGAGCCGGGAAGAGCCGGGGCGGCCACCGGAGGGCGGGGGGGCGCGCCATGGAACAGCATCAACAAGGGCTTCGCTTCCTGCCGCCGCGGCCGGGGCTGCTGTTCCCCAGCCGGGAAAGGGCCCCGCCAGCAGGGAGGGAGGCAGGGAGGTGTCCGCGCCTGGGGCCCCGGGGAGGGAAAAGGTATTTGCGCCGACCTGGTGGCGGCGAGCCCGTGGCGGCCGGTCCAGCGCGGAACTGAGGGCAAGAGAAGACAGACCTGGGGAAGCCGAGGTGCCTGCTGGACGAGTGGGAAGGACCCCAGTCAGAGCTGGGCAGGGTCGGCCAGGGGCGCGGGCTGGCCTGGGGTCTCGCAGGGGAATGGAGTTTAGTCCCTGGGACAGCCACCAGCCCTTTAGGGTTTTCATAGGAGTGTCTAACTTGTGTTGGCCAAAGGACTATTAAACTCATTTCTTAATTAGGAAATGAAAAACCTTATCTAAAAAACTCGAGTTATTGGTTGTTTTTAATTAAAGTACTTCTCCGTCCTTTGCCCTCCCCCTCTTTTGTTTCCCTTCCCCCATCCTTTAGAGGCTGAAAATTCAAAACAAAACAAAAAACAACTTTCTGATTGTGCTGGGTGGCCGGATTTATTCGGAATGGGAGATAAAAGACTATTTAAAAATTGGATCATATGAATCCACCTGGCCGTTCTACAGGAAAAAACGAAGAAAAGCAAACCTAAACACCACTCTTCCAAACCATTTTTCATTTTTTACCTTTGGATTAGGCAAGGATGGAGGAAAAACACATTTAATTGAGTTTTTGCTATTCTGTTCATGGGGCCAAAAGTTTCCGTTGCAAAAACTGAAAATCCTCACCTACACCGCAGACCGTTTCCTGACTCTAATAGACTTCTGAGAAATTTTTAATCAAGTTATTAAAATATCAATTGGAGTGCAGGGGATGCAACTTGGGGAATAATTTTAATCTTGTGTGGGATATTGATGCCAGCAATCACTGGGCAACGTTTTTAAGCTATTAGGTTAGGTTTTGTTTTTGTTATTTTATCTACAAAGATGGTTACAAATCATACAAATTAGTCTGTTGTGTATATATACACATATCTCTCTATACATACATATGTAGTTATGTATATAGATAGATATAAGTGATATAATACAGCCTTTCCCCCAGGAATGCGCAATTCATCTAGACTTAGAGTCCTGGAGATGGGGAAGAAACAGCAAAGGAGGCCCCAGTGCAGGTGTCTCTGGGGTGGGGCTCTTTCCAAAGCTTTACCTGCAGACCTAGAATTTAAACTTGTGTCATCAGAGTCTCCCTATCTTTCCATCTGAACATCTGACTCAGGTTGCCCAACTATCTTCACTGCATTCTGTGTAGTAATGAATCAACCCTGTGAACATTTTCTTCCTGTCAGAGGTAAGAAAGCTTTTCAGAGCCACCCCAAGATGGCAAAGCAGAACCGGAAACTACCTTCCAATCTCCATTGCCACTGTATGCTGTTGCAACAAGTCCCAAGGGAAGTCCCTCATAACTGGTAAGAGCCCCACTCATTTGAGAGAGGAAGATTCAAACCCAAATTGCCCAACAGGCCTAACCTTTTGAATTGGAGCAAACACCTGTTGGAGACCTCTCCCCTCCCATTAGTCAATACAAAATGTGAGAAGAGGAAATTGCAACTTACTAGGTAGAACCCCAATACTAAAAAGTTGGGTGTATCAGTCTAAGCATATCCCCTTTCCCTAGACCTATGTAATCATTCAACAAACTTAGGGTATAGGAAATTCCCAGTACTATTCTGACCCCAATTAACAAGAATTGGCAAGGCCTCTTCCTTCCCCTTTTCCTCAGTACTTCTCTGCCCCTTTGTACCTTTTTGTCCCTCCAGTATGAGTGCTTTGTTGTCCATGTTAATCAGATTTCCCCTGATTTGATAAAACAAAGTAATGAGATGGCCCCCCAAGTGTGACTTGACTTAGACTGTGAATTCTCCTAGATGGATTCTTTAGGCGCAGGCCCTACCTCACCAGGCCCTGCATCAAGCAGTGATTCTATCTCAATGGATATTTGAAAATTCTGTGTCCCTCCCATGTCCTTTTACAGAGATAAATTTTTTGAAAAACTGTTTAGATGGATAGTTTTCATGGCCATGCTTTAGCATTGAGACCTAGATCTTATGTTATCCTTAAAATTTCAGTGACTAAAAACCCAAACTCATTAGTAAACATGTTTGCTCTGCTCTGATCACAAAATATGACATGACCCGCATAATGTTGAGAGTTACCAAAAATAACTACCTGGTCATTGTGTCTTTAGTAAATACATGCTACCCCCAGTTCCAAGGATATTTCCCTCTGTAGTCATTAATGTCTCAGTTGTTTCCTCTTTTATTTGATCTTGGAAATATTCTCATGTTATATTTTAAAAACCACCCATCACCCAAATAGACGCCTTCATAAAACTTTGTGCACAATAAAAAGTAAAACTTTAAGCGTGTAAAATTTGGAAATTTCCTCTCATTGAAAACTACAATAGGATTATGGAACAAAACATAAAGCAGATTTAGTAGTTTGTAGAATTCCTTTATATTGCTCCCCAATCATCATATCGCATTCCCAAGTTACTTGATTAAAATTTCACAAGAACCCAGATTCAACTACAAGGTTGTATAGATTACGCAAGAGAGTGGCAGTTTTTATATTGGTGGTGTGTTCTTTAACCCCTCCTGGACCTGTTTAGGCGCTTAGTGAATTGTGTTGCTGGATCTCCTCTAAATGAAAGAGGTTCAAATATCAACCACTGAAAAGGAATTAAATCAACTCCTACAGAAGAATGTGTTGTCACAAGATCTACAGAATCTTTGTCATTGTAATACAATTAAGGCTGTTAAAATAATTTTAGTCACATGCATATTGTAAAGAACCTGCTAAACAAACACGAGATCTGAAAGGAAAATTTCCAGAGCAATTCAAGTCACAGACAAAAAAAAGTTTAGACCGAAAATTATCTTCGCTTCACCTTGGGAGCACTCCTTAATAATAATAATGGAGAATTGATAGTGGTGGGAAATAGCAATGACTGCATTTGTGCTAAAATTGTAAACAAAGTCTTATTTGTGATTGTGTGTCAGTTTTCACCTTAGATCATGTTCTAGCAAATATTTCTGAAGGCAAAATTAGTTTTGATAGTTTTGCCTTTGGATTTAGAAGGCAAATCTCACTCCTTGTATCTTTCACTGCCTAAATCTGATAATCAGGCATCTAATTCACTTTGATGAAGTACTTCTGTACTTTATGACTGGGTCTGAGTCAGAGTTTTCATCTGAAATCCCACAGAGACCAGTTCAGTTTCTCAAGATCTAGAATAATTGCAAGTCCTGAGATACAGAGCAATCAGCTTGAATTGGAAGAACCTGGTGAACAATGGCGAAGGGAGGTAAATGCCAGAGAAATTCAAAGGGTGGATTAGGGAGGAGAAATTTTAATGGGAAAATAGAAACCCCTGAGGTTTACCAAGAAAGGAAGGAGGATGCCTCTAGGTCATCCCAACAGTAGGCATGGTTGGACTTATGCAAACTGTCCTTATTCACACAAACAAGTCCTTATTCACACTGGCTTGGACACTACCACGTTTGCTAAGATGTTCTTTCCACATCTAATCATGATATGATTAGTAGCCCCACCTCAGCTGTGATACTAGTTAGACCAAGAGTGTGAATTAAAAATCATTTTACCATTTCCTGTTACCCTCTCTCTTAATTCAGGGAGTTTTAACCTAAAGTCTATGGGTTTGTTTCAAGGCATCTGTGATCTCCTTAAACTTGGATACACATTTTTGCAAGCTCATACCTACATGCACCTTTTTCCGAAGGGTGAAAGTCTTTAACTTTCATAAGATTTCTGAAAACAAAAACAAAACCAATCCATAACCCAGAGCAGATGGAAAAGCATTCTTCTGTATGAAGCAAATCCATTCTTCCCTCTTTCCACAAACGGGCTCCGGGAACTGTGCTAGGTGCAGGAAATACAAAGATTTGACGAAGATGAATATGAGAAGTCAACTCTCAGCCTGATGTGGGGGATGACCTTTAAACAAATATATGCATTGTGACGGATGCTATGCTAGAGTTTTGTTCAGGTACTAGAAATCAGTGATCTTTTGCTTTATTAGTAGGCTGATAGAGGAAAAGGAAAAGGATGCCATCTAACACACATCACTTTCTTCTCTGCCCGCTATCCCCCACACCTGATTTCTCTTCACTCCAACCACAATTTCCTACAGTGGTTAAGACAGACTAGACAGTTGCAGGGCAAAGTCCTGACATAGAAATGTTTACATTGTGAGGCATCACAGCTATTACGTGTTGATACAAATATTCCAAGAAATACCTGGGCTTCATTGGACTTTGTCAGTGGATTGTCAAAGAAACACGGAGTATCTTTTTTCGGCTTTGCTGAGGATTAGGGCTAAATGCTTAGGTTAAGGATGTAATGATAAAATAGCTGAATTGGTCATCCACAACTAAGCCCAGAATTGAAGGGCTAGGTTGAAGTTACTAGATAAACGAGACCGGCTTTAGAAATAATGTATTCCACCTGAGAAGCATTTGTTTCAGCTGAATGAGGAAACGTAGACTCCTCCAACATGGGAAGAGGCATGCAAGGGATCTGCCCACAGCTGTTAGAATCTAATTATAAAATATGAGGCTTAAAGACAATTATTCATTTATTTATTCATTCAGTTTCTCGACCCACAAAAATCCTGTTTATTCTTCAAAGTCCAGCTCAGATATTACATCTGTGAATTCATCCTGAACCCTTCCAAGTAATATTAATTATTCTCTGGGTTCCCATAGCATTTCATCCAAAATGTTGGTAGGGTGATCATGACAGTGAATTACACACAGTTCATGGGTCTCTCTCTAATGTGTTGTGAACACTTGGTTGAACAGTATCTGAGAAGGTTAAACAAATCCTTGCCTTAAATAACTTGTAATTGATTTTGAGCACATGACTTTAGTACCCACACAGAATGAAACAAACTCTCTAGTATGCCATTCGTTGATATTGTACTAGGAATTTGACATTCAGTATAGAGATTAATAGAAGGAAAGAAGAAACTGGAAAGGTAAGAAAAGGTTAGAGGTGAAAGGCCACAAACAAGGATTTTGTTCTTTATTCCATAAGCACCGGGGAGCTCTTGAAAGTTTTGAAGGAGGGAGATAACCTGACCAGAGCTGTATTTTAAGAATGTAACAGAGGGAACAGTGTAGAGAGAAAGTTGGTAGCTGAGAGCCTAGAAAGAGAGCCCAGCAAAGACCAATGAGGCCCTGAAGGGTAAAGGCTAAAAAGATGGAAAGGAGTCGTATATGCAAGACATTATGGAAATAGAATCAGAAGAACTCAGAAATTGCTTGAATGTTGAGAGTAAGAAAGAGAGAAAAGTATGAGAATATTCAAGAAAAGGAGATGGTGAGAGAGAAGTTTAAAACATCCACTAACAGGTTCTTCATTGTTGGAGTCCAACAGTTTAAGATGCCAAAAAACTATTTAACAGAGAGAAGCAAACACCACTTAAACATGAATCACCCAAGAGACTTTATACTTTGTTACATGGAGTGGCAAAAACTCTAACCAGAAAAGAAGTTATCCTAGATTTACCTCTTACCTGTAGGAAATCCAAGTAAACATAAATTGCTGAAACTCAGTGAAAGAGTAAATTGATTAGAAACAAATCTACATGAGCATGTGTTCCGGGTGTTCACTCCAAATACACTTGAGCATTAACACATAAGCCTCTAAATGCTTATTTTCATAGTAACTAAATATGGAAGAATTTTAAGAATCCTAAAGGCCAACAACTCTTCCAAAAAAGAAAAAAAGACTTGCAGAGATAAAAAGCAGCCATAATGTCTTTAAAGAGGATCAGTTTGCAAAACTTCCATTCATGGAAGTCTTGGGTAATAATGGACCTAGCAAGGTTTACTCTGTAAGGCCTGGACTGAGGACCAAAGCACTTAAAAACCAGGCACAAAGTGACTGAGGGAACTCGGAACTCATCCCTGACCACTTGAACTGGAATCACAAGGAACAATGAGCTGGTCTGCCCTTTGTACTTATTATTATTGTTGTTTTATTTAGTTAAGCATTTCTACACCTAGTTTGGGGCTCGAACTCACCACCCTGAGATCAAGAGCCTCATGCTCTACTGGCTGAGCAAGCCAGGCACCCTTGCCTTTGTGGTTATTAAATAAATACCTTTTTGGGGGTGCAAGTTGTTCCAATAGGCTTCCCTCCAGAAATAAAGAGGAAAATGCAACCTGTATCACTGCTCATGAGCGGGTCAACCCCAAACCCCCAATCCAACTTGGTCATCGGTGCTGGGGACCATCTTTTTTTAAATTATTTTTTTTATGTTTATCTTTATTTTTGAGACAGAAAGAGACAGAGCATGAGCGGGGGAGAGGCAGAAAGGGAGACACAGAATCCAAAGCAGGCTCCAGGCTCTGAGCTGTCAGCACAGAGCCCAATGCGG
This sequence comes from Panthera onca, assembly GCF_046562875.1. Classification (NCBI taxonomy): domain Eukaryota; kingdom Metazoa; phylum Chordata; class Mammalia; order Carnivora; family Felidae; genus Panthera; species Panthera onca. Next base: position 44,520,849 of record NC_138353.1, on the reverse strand, counting down.
GGCTCGAACTCGTCAACTGCAAGATCATGACCTGAGCTGAAGTTGGATGCTCAACCAACTGAGCCACCCAGGTACCCCAATTTTTTTAATGTTTATTTGTTTTTGAGAGAGAGAGGGAGTGAGCGAGCAAATGGAGAAGGGACAGAGAGAGAGGGAGACCCAGAATCCGAAGCAGGCTCGAGGCTCTGGGCTGTCAGCACAGAGCCCGACGTGGGGCTTGAACTCACAAACTGTGAAATCATGACCGGAGCCGAAGTCGGTTGCCTAACCGACTGAGCCACCCGGTGCCCCTAGGGGCCATCTTTAAATATGGTGCCCAGTGAATTCTAATTTCTTCTGGATAGACTCTACAGTATTCACATACTGTGGTGATCAAAAGCTACCAAAGGAGCATATAATCATTTATATGATCCAAAGAAATATCTGATAGATATGTATTTCTTATGGGTGGTGCACATACCTATTTATGTTAAATGAGAGGCTACTTGATGAAGTAGGAAGTGAAGTCACTTGGAAACAGGAGCCCTAAATTCTAGTTCTAGGCACTGAGGCATCTAGGATGTCCATTTTTGGAATGCCCAGCAGGTGGTCACACTTCTCCCCGAGTACTGTGACTTTCTTCCAGGGAACAGTTCTTGCTTTTCCTCTGGAATTAACCCTGGGTGGGGTAAGGCAGGAGCTGTTGGCTTCCCCTTGCCACAAAGAGATTAAGAGCCTGTTTGGAGTGGAGAGAGCAGCCACAAGATGGAAAGAGAGAAAACCCAGACCAGAAACTGAAATACTACTACTACTAAGTTTCTGGAAGAGGCCACACCTGACTTCAATGATCTGAAATGAAAAATTCTTTTGCTTACTTAACAGGTTTGGGATTGGGTTTTCTGTCCCTTCAAAGTAAGAAAATCTTAACTTGATACAACCTGCCCAGGCTTATGGAACTTTCTCGGACCTCTGTCTCCTCTCTCTGTGAAATAAGTGGGTGAGATTATTTACCAGGCAGGCATTGTGTTTGGCCGCTAACAACAAACACCAGTGGCTTAGAGGTTTAATTTTTCTCATACAAAAAGCCTGGATTAGACAATCCAGGCTAATCTCACAGTACCACATGCAATCAGGCACACAAACTTTCAAGGTGGCCCTTGTTCTCATGCTTACAAGATGTCACCTCCGAGGGGCGCCCGGCTGTCTCAGTCCGGGAAGCATCCGACTTCAGCTCAGGTCATGGTCTCCCGGTCTGTGAGTTGGAGCCCCGCAAGGGGCTCTGTGCTGACAGCTTGGAGCCTGGAACCTGCTCCGGATTCTGTGTCTCCCTCTGCCTCTACCCCTACCCCTCTTGCTCTCTGTCTCTGTCTCTGTCTCTGTCTCTGTCTCTGTCTCTCTCTCTCTCTCTCTCCCTCTCTCTCTCTCTCTCTCTCTCTCTCTTTCTCTCTCTCTCAACAAAAATAAAATAAAATAAAAAAACCAAGATGTCACCTCCAAGCATCCTGTCTGCATTCTAGGTGAGAGGAAGAAAACAGAGTAAAGGACTAAAAGGTCAATTTTGGCCCCTGGAAGACCCACATAATGGCTTCTATTTACGTCGCATTGGCTAGGACTACATCACATGGTCACCCCATCTGAAAGGCTAGGAAGTGTGCGGGTTTTTTTAGTTTAGAAGAGTACATTGATGCTCTGAACACAATTGGAGGTCAGTTGGCAAGGAAGAAGAGGAGAACAGATGTTGGGGAGACAACTACAGTATTCGCTACAGACTACATAATAGCAAAAGGTAACCTCATTCTCTGAAATTCTGTAATTCTAATTTCCTTTCTATTTTGTTTTACCTAATCCTTTCTTAATGGAAAAGAGCTAAATATTTTCTGGAAAAGAATCACATTTTTAAAATCTCAAATTTTGAAGAAGTAGAGAGAGGTACATCTCATAAATGAAATGACAATAGGTACATAGGAAATATCAGGTTATGTCAAAAGCTCTTCACGTTTATCTCATCCCTGAAACTTTCTTAAACTTTTATTTTTAACTTTTTAATAAAAGTTTATTGATTTGTTTTGAGAGAGGGAGAGAGAGGGAGGGCAGAGAGAGAAGGAAAGAGAGAACCCAAGCAGGCTTTGCACTGCCAGAACAAAGCTCGAGGCAGGGTTTAAACCCACAAATCATGAGATCATGACCTGAGGGGAAACCAAGAGTCAGGCACTTAACCGACTGAGCCACGCAAGCGCCCCAGGAAACGTTCTTACATTTTGAAATTCCATCTTCAGAAACCTCTTCTCACTGATCCCAACTATTCTTACCCTTTTTTTAATTGAACAAAGTCACCTATTTTTCCTTCTCATTTCCAGGACTTCTCACATGATTTCATAACCTCATCTTTTATTGCTCCCAACTAAATTGTAAACTAGTAAAGAGCAGAGCCCAACACTTAGCACAATGCTGGATTTGTAGTGAACAATCAAGAATGGTTGAGCAATGAATGAATGAATAAATGAATGAATAATTGAAATCTGAATTTCTGTTTCTTTTTTCCTCTTCACAACTCTGTCCTCCGTGCAAGCTTGCTAACTGACTGCATCTCAGAGTCATTACCAAGGCAATTTGTATCCTAGGAAGCCAGCTTTAGAAAGAAAGCCTTTTATTTTCTACCTTTAAATCCTCTCCACCCCTGTATATTCAACTCACCACAGGAGTCAGTACCTGACCACCTCCCTTCACCTGTTTCACGTAGGCGCCTTCCCATTTTCACTGATTTTTAATCAGTTAAGGTCTTACCTTCAGGAAATTCTTATGTTTAAATTAAATTCTATGCAAGTCATTTCCTCTTCCTTTGCTAAGTTGCCAGAACACAGCAAGGGACGTGTTTATCAATGTTTACAAAGGCCCGAGTGGGTTTTCTTTTTTACTGAAAGATAATTTATGTGGGGGTTTTATATTGCAAAAGCAATATGTGTTCATTGTAAAAACTAAAAATAATAGCTGAAAATATAAAAAAAACAAGATAATAAATAGGAATGATTCAAAAACTCGGGGTACCTGGCTGGCCGAGTCAGAAGAACATGTGACTTGATTTTGGGGTTCTGAGTTTGAGCCCCATGTTCAGTGTAGAGATTACTTAAATAAATAAACTTAATAAAAAAAAGAATTATTCAAAAACCCATAAACCACCACATAGAGAAGATCATTTAGCATAGATCTTTCTGGAATTTTTAAAATGTATATTTACATATACAAAAATTGGCCACACTATGTTTACTGTTATCCTGTATTCCTGATGTAACTGTGAACATCAATACGCATCAGTGAATATTCTTAATAATATGTGATGGCAGAGGAGTATTCCATTATAGAATATATCTTATTGGTCAGTCCCCTACTTTGTCATTTATTTCCTTTTTTGAAAACCTTTGTAAATATGTAAATACCACTGAGATGAACATCCTTGTAGCTAATCTGTGCTTATAGTCTTTTCTTAATTATTTCCTTTGGATATACCCCTTAGTAAGTTTTACTCTGATGAGGAAGAAGGAGAAAATGGCAGATGTAATGTAAGAGAGTGAAGCAAGGCCATAGTGGCTCTATTTAGCCTTGTTTGGGGACCTAAAATGTGTTTGGTTTGCAGGGTCTAGGGCTTACTTAGCATAGGACAATGATTTTAAAATATATTCCTATGGCCCCATTCCTATGGCCCCTATGGAATCTGAGCTGTCTGCAGAACACAGCAGAAATGCTGGTAGGGAAACTTAAAATCACAAAACATACAACTTCATGCTGCATCAGATACCATCCTATTCCAGCATCTAGTACAGACAAGCATGAGGTACCGACTTAAGAAAAACACATTAGAGAAAACTTTATTTGAGAAAATTTGGCCCATTAATTATTTTTCTGTCTAAACTGGTGAAAGGCTGGCATTATCTGATTTGGTGGAGCCCAAAAAGTATTAGTGCAAGTGAAAAAAGCAGAATATTTTGTTCTAAATTTCCACTCTACCACTTATTAAATGCATAAATCTCTTAATCATCCTGAAACTTCAGTCTCCTCCTTGGCAAAACGGCTTTATAACAGAGCCCGTGTCATTCACAGAGGCATCATAGGAAGACAATGAGCTAAAATGTAAGAAATTGCTTTGTAAAGTGTAATACTGTAACTAACATAAATGTTACTGGTAATTGTTATTGTCATTGATGGAGTGTTGAAAAATTCAGGCTTTACAAGAACTGAGTTTTTCACAAAGATCAGACAGCAGGGGCACCTGGGTGGCACAGTTGGTTAAGCAACCAACTTCGGCTCAGGTCATGATCTCATGGTTGGTGAGTTCGAGCCCCGTCTCGGGCTCTGTGCTGACAGCTCAAATTTCGTGTCTCCCCTCTCTCTACCCCTCCCCTGCTCATGCTCTGTGTCTCTCTGTCTCTCAACAATGAATAATGTCTAGGGGCGCCTGGGTGGCTCAGTCGGTTGGGCGTCCGACTTCAGCTCAGGTCATGATCTCGCGGTCCGTGAGTTCAAGCCCCGTATCGGGCTCTGGGCTGACAGCTCAGAGCCTGGAGCATGTTTTGGATTCTGTGTCTCCCTCTCTCTCTGCCCCTCCCCTGCTCGTGCTCTGTCTCTCTCTGTCTCAAAAATAAATAAATGTTAAAAAAAAAATTTAAAAAAAATAATGTTTAAAAAAATATCATACAGCATAAATGCAATCCTAAATATAAGAATGTAATGTGATGACAGCATTCAATCAAACCAATCATCAAATAATTATCTTATAGAAATAAATACTAAAATCAACCTTCAAAAGGTGAGATAAAAGAACTAAAGGCCTAACACTTCTTTTATTTTATGACTCAAGAGGGAAGGGATATGTATTCTATGCACTTTCATTCTTGTTGGTCAGGAGTTTATTCTTACATGGAGACATAAAGGACCTAAACTTTAAAATAAGTAATTATTGGGGGGGGGGGGGGGCGGGAGGACGCCAGGGTGGCTCAGTTGGTTGGGCATCTGACTCTTGATTTCAGCTCAAGTCATGATCTGTGGTTTGTGGGATCAAGCCCTGCATCGGGCTCTGAGCTGATAGTGAGAAATCTGCTTGGAATTTCTTTCTCCCTCTCTCTTTCTGCCCCTCCCACCTGCTTACATGCATGTGCACTCTCTCTCTCTCTCAAAATAAATAAACTTTATTCTTTTAATTTTTTTTAATGTTTATTTGTTTTTTGAGATAGAGACAGAGCATGAGTGCAGGAGGCACAGAGAGGGAGGGAGACACAGAATCTGAGGCAGGGCTCCAGGCTGTGAGCTGATGCTTAACTGACCAAGCCACCCAGGTGACTCAGGTCATGATCCCCTCTCTGCTGTCAGCACAGAGCCCTCTACGGATCCTCTGTCCCCCTGTCTCTCTGCACCTCCCTTGCTCGTTCTCTCTCTCTCAAATAAAAAAACTTAAAATAAATAAATAAATAAACAAACAAACAAATAAATAAATAAATAAAATTTTAAAATGCAAAAAGCATCTCTATAGTATGATCGTAAGTGCAAAAACAGGAGTATATGGGGGCACCTGGGTGGCTCAGTTGGTTAAGTGGCCAACTTCGGCTCAGGTCATGATCTCACCGTTTGTGGGTTCGAGCCCCACATCGGGCTCTGTGCTGACAGCTCAGAGCCTGGAGCCTGCTTCGGATTCTGTCTCCATCTCTCTGTCCCTCTCCTGCTCTCTCTCTGTCTGTCTCTCTCTCTTAAACATAAAATAAAACATAAAGGAAAGAAAGAAAGAAAGAGAGAAAGAGAGAAAGAAAGCAAGCAACAATAAGAATACTCACACTTAGAAGGCAACTTTATAGATTTTCTTTTAAAAAATTTCTCGGGGTGCCTGGGTGGCTCAGTCATTAAGCATCTGACTTTGGCTCAGGTCATGATCTCACGGTTTGTGAGTTTGGGCCCCACATCAGTCTCTGTGTGGACAGCTTGGAGCGTGGAGCCTGCTTTAGATTCTGTGTCTCCTTTTCTCTCTGCCCCTCCCCAACTTGTGCTCTGTCTCTCTATGTCTCTCAAAAAGTAAATAAGTAAAAAAAAAAATTAAGAAAAATAAAATAAAAATAAAAAATTTCTTTATTCATAATACATCACTTCAAATGAATGTTTTTAAGTTTATTTATTTTTGAGGAGGGGGAAGGGCAGAGAGAGAGAGGGAGAGAGAGAATCCCAAGTAGGCTCTGTACCATCAGCATGGAGCCTGATGTGGGGCTCAAACCCACAAAGTGTGAGATCATGACCTGAGCTGAAACCAAGATTTGGATGCCTAACGAGCTGAGCCACCCAGGCACTCCTAAATAAATGTTTTAATGTATAAAGAATAAATAGGCTTCCTTCTTTGCTTTATTTTTTTCTTTTTACTTCTTTAGAATTTTTAATGCCATGGACAAATCAACTTAAAGAAATTCATCCCAAGTTGAGAGTATTTAGGGTTTTATGTCCCTGAATCAGTTTATTCTCACCCAGCTTTCAAAATATTTATAAATAGGCAGAAGACATATCATTCTAATCTATGTTCTAGAAGAATAAAATTAATCTTACTGTCCCGGTTAGAAACAAACCACAAGATAAATAAATGTTATAGGTGAGGTGGAAAGAACCTTGTAAAGGAGACAAAATTATGGTCATCTCAATCAACACAAAGTATTGTGCCATGTGCATTACTCGGTCATGTTTAAAATAAAAAAGAAAAAAGAAAAAAGAAAATCTAAGCAAACTAGGAGTCAAAGGGAATTTCTTTAACCTAATGAAGGTTTCATTAAGATAAAGTTAGATGCAAATGATGAAATAAAAACAAAAATAGCGGCTCAAGAACCTGTTTCTTACTCAAGTCAACATGGGCATTCCCTGGGTAGCACAGCAGCTCCAATAGCCCCAAAACCCAAAGCTCCTTCTACTGTGATTTCCTGTCATCTTTCCATGTTGTGTTTCAAGATGGCTGTTCTACCGCTTCTATCTAGAATGTATATCATCAACAGAGAGGAATAGTAAAAGGAAAGGGAAGAGCATTCCCCTTCCCTTTAAGACATGGACCACCTCTAATTATGTCTTACTGGCTGAAGTTTAAAGATAACCACATCTACTAAATGCAAGGAATGCTGAGAAATGTAGTATGCATTTCGGGTAGCTATATGATTAGCTACAAATCTAAGGTTCTGTGACTGTAAGAAAAATAGAACAGTTCATGGGAGGCAGTTGTCTACCAGAGAATAACAGCAAATCTACAGCAAACCTCATAAAGGTGAAAAAAATAGAAGCATTTCATTACCGTAAGAAACAAGACAAGGATACTTTCCTCTCAATGCTGCTATGAAACATTGTCCTAGAGATCCCAGCCAATGCAGTTAGAAAAAATAAGAGGACTAAGAATTGGAAAAATAAGAGAGAAGAATCTTTGTTACTTGCAGTTGAAATGGTTGTACATAAGAAGTCCAAGAAAAACATTAAAATAGTTCAGCAACTCACTGGTAAAGACCACATCCAAAAATCAACAGTGTTGTTAATGATAAAAAATACAATTACAAGAGCAGCAAAAACTATGAGACATCCGTGAATAAATAGAAAAAAGATGGGCAAGACTATTAAGGAGAAATCTATAAAACATTAGTGAGGGATAGAAAAGGACACTTAAGTAAATGGAAACTATCCTATGTTTGTGGATCAAAGGACTCAGTATCAGTCTATAACTGGTCTCTACATTCATTAATCTATGTCAGTTAATCTATAAATTCACTGTTATACCAATCAAAATTCCAAGAGAACATTTTATTGGTCTTTATAAACTGATCCTAACTTTCATACGAAAGAACAAATAGTCCCAAAACAGCCAAGATAATTTTAAGGAAAAAATAAGAAGGACCTATGAGACCTGACCTGATCTACCAGATCAGTTAAGAAAAATGTGTCATAAAGTCTTATTTTTAAAAACAATTCAACTTTTGTTTAGAAATAGACAAATAGATTAAAGGAGCAGATATAACCCACAAACAGCTTAAAGACATATGGCATAAAACAGAAACTGCATTAGAAATCAGTGGGAAAAATTGAAAAACATAATAAATAGTGCCAGAACAATTAGGTACTTACACAAAAAAGTAAAATAAATGAGTTCCTTACCTTATACCAGATCAAAATAAATCAGACTGGATTAAATTTTTAATGTTTTTTTAATGTTTGTTTATTTTTGAGAGAGAGAGAGGGAGACTGAGCATGAGTGGGGGAGGGGCAGAGAGAGAGAGGGGACAGAGAGGGAGACACAGAATCCGAAGCAGGCTCCAGGCTCTTAGCTGTCAGCACAGAGCCCGACACGGGGCTCGAACTCACAAACCGAGAGATCATGACCTGAGCCGAAGTCGGTCGCTTGACCAACTGAGCCAACCAGGCATCCCCCCCAAAAAAAACCCAATTTTTAAAGTAGGCAAAGGTGAACAAGAAGTTCATCAAAGAGGGGCGCCTGGGTGGCTCAGTTGGTTAAACGTCCAACTTCAGTTCAGGTCATGATCTCACAGTTGGTGGGTTCGAGCCCCGTGTCGGGCTCTGACAGCTCAGAAGCTGGAGCCTGTTCAGATTCTGTGTCTCCCTCTTTCTCTGCCCCTCCCCTGCTCATGCTCTGTCTTTCCCTCTCTTTCTCTCAAAAATAAATAAATATTAAAAACAACAGAAATTCATCAAAGAGAATTCTGGATGGTTAATAAACATGAGAAAGTGCTCAACCTCACCAGTAACTGGAGTAATGAAAATTAAAACAAGGAGGTACCTTTATGAGTAGAACAAAATTTAATAGACCTTGTGTTTTGGAACAGTTTCACATTTACAGAAAATTGGAGAAAATAATACAGAGTTTCCATATACCTCCTGCCCAGGTTCGGTGAATATTAACACCTTATCTTAATGTGGTACATTTGTTACAATTAATGTATGAATACTGACACATCATCATTAAAGCCCACAGTTTATCCAGATTTCCTCAGTTTACCTAATGTCCTTTTTGTATTCCAGGATTCCATTCAGGATACTACTTCACATTTAGTCACCATATATGCTCCTTAGGCTCCTCTTGGCTGTGACAGTTTCTGAGACTGTCCTTGGTTTTGATGACTCTGACAGTTTTGAGGACTACTGGACAGGTACATTGTATGGCACCCCTCTACTATATTTGATGTTTTTCTTGTACCTAGACTGGAGCAATGAGATTTGGGGAGGAAAACCATAGAGTTTAAGTGCCATTTTTATCATATCATGTCAAGGATACATACTATCAAGATAATTTATGACTGTTGATGATCTTGATCACCTGGCTGAAGAATAGAAAAATTTTAAGATCTTAAAATTCTAAGTGTAGGTGTGCCTGGGTGCCTCAGTAGGTAAAGCGTCCAACTTCGGCTCAGGTCATGACCTCGTAGTCCGTAGGTTCAAGCCCCTGTCGGGCTCTATACTGACAGATCGGAGGCTGGAGCCTGCGTCAGATTCTGTGTCTCCCTCTCTCGCTGCCCCTCCCCCCATTCATGCTCTGTCTCTCAAAAATAGATACACTTTATTAAAAAAAATTCTAAGTGTAATAAGGACAAAAGGAAAGGAAACAAGAAGTTTCATACACTGCTGGTGCTTATGGAAGTATAAAGTGACAAAATAAAAACCTCTCACTTTGGGTAGAAATTTGGCAATATCTGGTGAAGTTGGAAATGTCTATACTCTTGGCCTGGCAATTCCACTTCCAGACTTGAGAACCTCTCACTCATGTATATAAGCATGCAATGACATGTTTATTGCAACATTATTTATGATACTGAAAAACTAGTAAGTTGGAATCATTGAAGACCTGGATCCACTGGTACCTGAAGCCTGACCAGCTACTTTGCAGCCAAGAACGCTTCAGTGACATGACAAAATAACATTCTATGTTAAGTATGCTTGAGATGATTTTCTGTCACTTGTAGACTTACTGAGTTCTAACTGATACACCAAGATATTAATGTCACCTTCATCTAAGTCCACGCCCAGTTTGGTTTTTTTAAAAGCAAGAAGTCAACATCTATTAAGCAAAGCCTAAAAGCCTAGACTCTAGACCCTAGAGGATAATTAAACCGCAATGACCAACAGCTTTTAGGTTTATAATATGCAAACTATTCCAGGCAGTCTTGATCAAAGCACAAAAATCAATAAATGAAATAAACATAGTACTTGAAACTGAAGGAAGTAATTTCATAAAGTGATGCCTTGCAAAGTTTTATATTCATATAAATCAGCCCAAAATGAAGGTTTTTTTTCATCTCAAAATAGGAAATATTTCAAATATATAGGAAACAGATGCCATATATCCATCACCCAGATAACAAATTCAACATTTCCCTATATTTGTTCATATTTTTTAGAAAAACTTAAGACATTACACATAACACTGAAGTCTCACTACCTGTCCTTTTTTCCTTTCTCCCTCCCCATAGTAACCACCGTCTTAAAGTTGAAGTATATCATCCCATGTTGGTGTTTATACTGTTACTATATATATGTATAACATTGTTTGGATTTGCATTTTCCTATTATTAGCAAGTTTGAACACCTTTTCAGATATTTATTGACCATTCAAGTTCCTCTTCTGTTTATTTCCTTTGGCCACTTTTTTCATTTGGGTTGTTTATATCTTTTGTTAGTCTTTCATATATTCTGGTTACAGATCTGTTGTTGTTTACATGTGTTGCAAGTATCTCCTCCCTGTTAATGCTGGTCTTTGCCTTGGTTTATGGCATTAGTCATACAGAACTCCCAAGGACATTCGGAAGAAATGGTTATTTCTTTTTTTAATTTTTTTTAATTAAAAAATTAGCAACGTGGATGGAACTGGAGAGTGTTGTGCTAAGTGAAATAGGTCATACAGAGAAAGACAGATACCGTATGTTTTCACTCTTATGTGGATCCTGAGAAACTCAACAGAAGACCATGGGGGAGGGGAAGGAAAAAAGAAAAAAAGAGAGAGAGGGAGCCAAACCATAAGAGACTCTTAAAAACTGAGGATAAACTAAGGGTTGATGGGGGTGGGAGGGAGGGGAAAGTGGGTGATGGGCATTGAGGAGGGCACCTGTTGGGATGAGTACTGGGTGTTGTATGGAAACTAATGTGACAATAAATTTCATATTAAAATTTGTTTAATGTTTGTTTATTTTTGAGAGAGAGGGGGAGAGTAGAAGGGGCAGAGAGAGAGAGAGAGAGACAGAATCTGAAGCAGGCTCCAGGCTCTAAGCTGTCAGCTCAGAGCCCGACGCGGGGCTCAAGCTCAAGAGCGCCCCTTTAATTTTTTTTAATGTTTATTTATTTTTGAGAGGTGGAGGGGAGGGCAGAGAGAAAGGTAGAGAATCTGAAGCAGGCTCCACGCTGTCAGCGCAGAACCTGATGCAGGGCTCAAACTCACGAACCTTGAGATCATGACCTGAGTTGAAATCAAGAGTTGGTTGCTTAACTGACTGTGCCACTCAGGCGCCCTAAAAAACAGTTATACTGAGTTATGGTGAGAATATGGGTGAGTTGTTGTTGTTATTCTTTGTACTTTTCTGTATTTTAAAAACTTCTCAAGCTATAAAAGAATTTCTAAAGAAAAATGGGAAGAAAAAGGAATAAAGATCATCTTTTTATTCTTCCTTCTGCTTTTCTATAATTTCCAAAGTTTTTGTAATAAGCAAATCTATAATGGGAGGGAAACCACCAAATCATTTTTTTTCTAAAGTTTTGTTTTTAGCAAACTTCATCCTAATATTGGGAGTAGTCAGTGTCAGTTTAGAGTCAACACTATCTACCTTATGCATTTTTATATATATTCTTATTACTATATGCCCTAGTATATTAATAGTATTTGTAACTTAATAGGTGATGGAAAAGCCCATATTATCCGAAAAATATCCCCCACTCAGATAAGTGGTTTAAATCCCTCTCATGAGCTTGGAATCATGCAGACATGAGTCATGGACAAGATGTCAGTGGTATTGTTTCTTTAATTTCGAAGGAACAGAATTTATATGTGCCTGTGTGTGTGTGTGTGTGTGTGTGTGTGTGTGTGTGTATTCTGATATCCTGAATTGTGGTTACTGCTCAGAGACAATGGACACATTCAAAATTGGTAGAAATGAGGTATTTGCTAAGATTAGATTGAGTTCCTCTTACAATGTTTTATCATTCATTGCACTGATATTAAGTTGGGTAACAGCAGGTGTGAGTGGGTAAAATGACTCTAAATCACAACCACGTGGGGGAAGTTAGAAAAACTGTGCATAGCATGGAAACCTTTTTACTTTAGTAGCTATCTGAGCAAGCAAACTTGAGCTTCCAAATCTAGTGACAGATTTATATTAATGTAATTGAATAATCGGAGTTTTCCACTGTCAGAAACCTTTATCCACTCCATTACTTAGAGGATTAAAAGAACATTTGATCTGGTGTTTTATGGAGTTTTCTCTTCCCAGGGACCCAGAGAGGGAACAACTGGGAACATATGACCCTGGATATTATCTGTTTCCGCTGCATCTGACTGAGCACAGTATATACTAGATCACTGCCAAAAGTTTCAAGTCTGCTTCTCACCTCTATTGGCTCAGAATGATTGGGTTTCAGAACTGGGGGAGAAAAATCTTAGAAATCACTGAATCCCTCTTATTTTACAGGTGAAAAATTGGGGCATAATTTTGGCAGGAAGTAATAAAATTATACTTATGCATATACTATGACCCAGCAATTCCACTGCGGAGAGCTACCAAGGAGAGGCCTGAGGAGACATTCAAAGATGTTTGTTGCAGCATTGTTTGTAACAGAAAAAAAATTAGTAGGAAAATGGCTAATAAAACATAAAATAGTCATACCAAAAAGCACTATGCAGTAGATAAAAGGAATGAGCTAGATCTAAGTGGACAGAGGTGAAAAAACAGAGTGACAAGTTGCAGAAACCTGTGAAAAATATATTTATATAAAAACCCATCTAGCAATACTATTTTCAGGTGGGTATAAAATGAATGATACGTGATATGATACTGAATACAAAAATCTTATAGAACGTGTAGAATTATGCTGTCCAATACAGTAGCTGCTAGGTACCTTGTGGCTATTGAAATTTAAAGTAAGTAAAATAGCACTAGCCACATTGCAAGGGTTCAGTAGCCACATTTGGCTAGGAGCTACTGTATTGGACTGCATAGATATGTACAATTTCCATAATTGCATAAGTTCTACTGGACAATGCTTGTCTGAAACAAATATATGCCAAATTCATAAGATCACGTAGCTAGGTAGTAGTAAAACCAAAACAGATGTCAGAAGACCGCTACTTGAGTGTTCTTGGCATGAGGGTTCATTTGGGTCATTTGGGAATGGGTGAATGGATGGATAGATAGATGGATGGATGGATGGATGGATTCATTCATTCATTCATTCATAATAATGTAATTACTACATATTAAGCCTTGGGTTCAGCCCTTGGGAAACAAAATTCAATTGGATGCCACCCCAGTCCCAGAGGACAGACTAGACAAGTGTCAGTCATCAACTATTCGCTGAATACCTTTTCTCTGGCCAACCCTGTGTGAGGCCTAGGGTCAGTGGTGAACCAAACAAAGTACCGGTCCTCATGGAATTCATAATCCACAGCAGGCTTCTCAACACTGTGGACATTTTGATGGGTAATTCTTCGTTGTGGGAGCTGTTCTGCATACCATAGGATGTTTAATAGCCTCCCTGGCCTCTACTTACTAAATACCAGCAGAATCCACCCTCTATTTTGGTAACCAAAAATGTCTTCAGATATTGCCAAATGTCCCCTGGGGGACAACATTGCCACCATGAGAACCACAGGGAAAGAGAGACATTAATCAAATCATAACAAGTTAGGTAAATGATAATAAATGTGCTGACTGCTGTGCTGGGGACATGCAGGACGCTTTGAAAGTATTTTCCAGGGCCCTACGACCCAGGAATTGCACTACTAGGTATTTATCCAAGGGATACAGGTGTGCTGTTTCAAAGGGACACCTGCACTCCAGTGTTTATAGCAGCACTATCGACAATAGCCAAAGTATGGAAAGAGCCCAAATGTCCACTGATGGATGAATGAATAAAGAAGATGTGGTACATATATACAGTGGAGTATTACTCAGCAATCCAAAAGAATCAAATCTTGCCATTTGCAACTATGTGGATAGGACTGGAGGGTATGCTAAGTGAAATTAGTCAGAGAAAGACAAAAATCATATGACTTCACTCAAATGAGGACTTTAAGACATAGAACAGATGGACATAAGGGAAGGGAAGCAAAAATAATATAAAAACAGGGAGGGAGACAAAACAGAAGAGACTCATAAATATGGAGAACAAACAGAGGGTTGCTGGAGGGGTTGTGTGAGGGAGGATGGGGTGAATGGATAAGGGGCATTAAGGAATCTACCCCTGAAATCATTGTTGCACTATATGCTAAGTAACTTGGATGTAAATTAAAAAAATAAGATAAAAAATAAAAAGAGAGGAAAAATAAAGAAAAGAAAAGAAAGTATTTACCAGGAGCCTGACCTAATCTTTAAGGGGTAGATAAGGATGTTTCCCTAAGGATGTGACAACATTGCCTGCTCTGTTAGCCAAACATGGACAGAACTTGCCTGCCATGGACACAGTTCTGAATGAATAAATCCATGCCAATTGCCAGGGGCAAAGGAAGTAAGATGTTCAAGGGCAGAGATGTCAGGTTTCTCTAGGAGAGGTAAGGTAAGCTGGGTTTTGATGCATAATTATCCACGTCAGCGCCTACTGTCTAAAGCTCACTCAACTGGCAAGCTTGGGCAGGTTGCCATGAACTTAAGACTAAACCAGCTGGTAAAAAAAATGGAGACCAGTTGCAGGTCCTGTCTTCTTCATCAGAGATCAGAAAGTCGTAAGTAATAAAGCAAAATGAGAATCAGGATTTATATTTCTGATTTGTCCAACAATTTGGACAAAACCTCCCCCTGTTCTACTCCATTACACTAAAAATAATCCTAGTAGAGAGAAACGGAAGATACTTGTTAGATCACCAAATACCTCCCTCCCCAGTGGCCATGGTAGTTGGGATCCCCGTTGGAAGATGTAATCAGGTCTTTAACCGTTCCTTTCCTTAATGAGGCCAAAAGGGACTCCTTGGAGCTAAGACATCTATTTTAATATTTTGAGAGTTGTGTTTACTTTAACTTCTTCATTTTTTTTCTCATCTAGAAAACAGTGGGCCTGTACTGTGAGAGAGGGAGCTTAGTAATCACTTACCCTCCCCATTTATTTTATAGATGAGGAAACTAAGGCCCAGAGGGGGGAAGCATCTGGCTCAAAGCTGCACAGATATTTATGGCAGTCATTCCCAAATCTCTTAATCTCCTCTCTCCCTTATATTCAGGAACAACGAAAGAATATATAATACAATACAATACAATACAATACAATACAATACAATACAATATAACATAATATTACAATATATAAAGTATAAAATACATAATATGTATAGTCTTTTGTTATTTTCAAATATAGGAGAATATATGTATTTATTATATAAATATATGTAAGTTTAAAAGTGATATAACTAAATGCAAAGTGGGTACAGGATCCCAGAACGGAAAAAGGATGTTAATGGAAAGATAAATGAAGTCTGAAGAAAGTCCAAAGTTTAATGGCAGTAATGTAATGTACCAATACAGGTTTCTTAGTTCTGACAAATGTTCCATGGTTATGCAAAATGTTAACAAGAGGGGAAACTGGGAGTATAAGTACTCTCTGTACTATTTTTGTATGTCTTCTGTAAATCTTAAATAATTCCCAAATAATACTATTATTTATAAAGTAAAAAAGTATTTAACAGGAGCACCTGGCTGGCTCAGTCGGTAGAGCATGCAACTCTTGATCTTGGTGTCACGAGTTCAAGCCCCACATTGAGTGTAGAGCTTACTTAAAAAAATTAATTAAAAAAATAAAATAAAATTATCTTAAAAAAAAAAAGTAGGGGCACCTGGCTGGCTCAGTCAGTGGAGCATGTAACTCTTGATCTTGGGGTTGTAAGTTCAAGCCCTGTACTGGGTGTAAAGATTACTTAAAAATAAAATCTTTAAAAAATAATAATGAAATTGGGGCACCTGGGTGGCTTAGTCAGTTAAGCATCTGACTTCGGCTGGGGTCATGATCTTGGGGTCCTGGGGTTTGAGCCCCGTGTCACGTTCTGTGTGGATAGCTCGAAGCCTGGAGCCTACTTCAGATGTTGTGTCTCCTCTCTCTCTGCCCCTCCCCCCCTCACACTGTGTCTGTCTCTCAAAAATGAATAAACATCAAAAAATAAATAAATAAATAAATGATTTTAAAATAAAAAAGTAAAGATAAATGTAATAAAATAATAAACAAGTTCAAACAAAACAGAAGTGTTTAAAGAAACAACAACAAAAAAGGAGACTTGTAATTCTTCCCCTAAATTCTAACCACGTTTCATAGCTCAGTGTGCCTTTCCAGGCATTTTCTTTTATGTTTATCCAAACACACAAATAGTTTTTAAATATTCTATTGCATTTAACCTTTCAAATAATCGTAGGAAATTGGCATTATAATCAAATGAGAAAAGGAGGCTCAGGGCAGGTAAATAATTGGCTCAGGGTCACTGGTAGATGTCTGGGACTAGATTTAAAGCTGACTCTACCTAACTCCGAACTCCGTGCCGTTCCCAGAATCCACAAGGCTGTGCCCTGCACGAGAGCTTTCAGCTCAGGAGGTGAGTCAGGGCCTACTCTCGTGTTTCCTACTCTTGTGACTCTTGTCACTCACTCCGGCAAGGGCTGTATCTGCTTGGAGGGTGGGGACCCCTTTACTTGGCACTAAGGCTCCACATGGACCAGCACCACCTCTCTTCTCTCCCTCTCTCCTATGCCGACAGGATGGTGATGCTGGTCACGGCCATGATCGTCGGAGAATATGGCGAGTGTGATTTGGGATGTGTTTTGCATTGCCCGTGGTGAAGGACAGAAGAGGGGTGTATTCTGAAATATAAGGAAACACACGGGCACGACACTTCATAATATGTTATAGCAAGCTTGTCGCCTGCAGATGATGATGGCACATATTTGGGTCCTCTGACGTTAACCAATAGCAGAGGATTCAAAACACAAAGTAAGTTCAGCTCTCATCCCCAAAGCAATGTGCTTCACTTGCCAGGAATGGAATTTTCACACATTTAAGGTCAAAGTGAAATTTCTGGGAGGGATCTCAGTGAATCATAAAGCCAGTCACCACGTGCAGGGGCTCTGAATAGGAGGAAATTGGAACAACAATATGCTGAGTTTTTCAACATTAGTCTGTGAGCAGTTCAGGATTCTGGCCCCGTGTGACCTTCCCAACAGAAAAATCACCTTTGGTTATATTAGCAAAGCTGCATTTTGCATTTTTTTAAATGTTTATTTATTTTTGAGAGAGGCAGAGTGCAAGCAGGGGAGGGGCAGAGAGAGAGAGGGAGACACAGAATCCAAAACAGGCTCCAAGCTGTCAGCACAGAGCCTGACGCGGGGCTGGAACTCACAAACCACGAGATCATGACCTGAGCTGAAGTCGGACACTTAACCGACTGAGCCACCCAAGCACCCCAGCAAAGCTGCATTCTGAATAATTCACTGACGAAACAAAGAGGGTTGCCCCTTAGAAAGAAGGAAACCTCACTGGGTATTAGCCTCACTCTGCGCGAGCCCCACGTTAGCACTTTCACATGCTCACTTAATCCTCACACCTCTCTGTGAGGGAGGTTCCAGCATCATCCCTGTTTCACAGGTGAAGACACTGAGGCCCACAGAGAGGTGACTAACCTAAATGTCACACAACTACTAAGCAGCTGACAAAAGATTCTAATCCAGAAGTGTTTGACTCTGAAACAGATGTTTTTAAAAATGTTTCAGAGTGACTTTGCAAACAAACTATATATATTTTAATCTCTTAAACTCAAAAAAAAAAAAAAAAATACCACTTCTACAGCATATGCTATCCCCACACTGTGGTTTATATTCTGAGACCAGATGGTAAAATAAAAACCAACAGTCCTTTCCAGCACTCACTCAAATTCTGGTCATACTTTTCTGTACTCAGGGAAGATCTAAATACATTTGACGTAGTACCCGAGGAACAGATTCCACATTTCAAGCTTGGTTTAATGTGTTTACATTGGACCTGATGTTCTCTGAGATCTGCCCCATGCTCTCTTTAGTAAATAGCTGTGATGTCAACTAACATTATATTTATTTGTGAAATTGTCTTTTCCTAACATTTTAGTATAAAAACTTTTCAACACAAGGTGAAAGGATTTCACAGGGAACGCTCATATACCTACCAGCTAGACTCTACCATGAACAGTTTACAATACTTTACCTTTTTTATTGTTTTTTCTAGGTGCCGATATCTTTGTGTGCATTATCTCACTTAATCCATGAAAAACTCTCTGAAGCTTATACTGTTATCACTCCCATTTAGTGGATGAGGAAATTAAGGCTCAAAGAGTTAAAGTGACAGACAACAAGTTTGTCTACAAAAACGCTACTCCAGTTATACTCACAAAGATGGAGGCCAACCTGAGCTGAATTCAAGGGAATTTTATTAGTTCAGTTAATGTTGGATATTTGTTTTCTGAAATAGAGGAGTTTCCAGATGTAAAACTTAACAAAAGGAGTCTAGATGCTGAATAGGAAGGGATTTGCTCTTTTGGATTTCATACTTAGGGTATTGATTTTTTATTTAAAAAAATTGTAAAGCTGAGATATAGGCCCAAAGATGTTCACTACAGGGTTATTTATAATGAGAAAATTTGGAAACAATCTAAATGCTCCAAACTAGAGAAACAGTTAATGTTAAAAAGTGTTTCCTTTGCCTCGTGGAAATATTTGTCAATCTAGCATCAGACATATGTGCATAATCCAAGTGTAATATGACAGTCAGGAATGTAAATGCTAAGATTGCACATCACTCTCCCTCGCATAAAAAAAATAACAGATTGAATACCAGAAGCAGAAAGGAGGAAAGGATTTGGAAAGGGCACTATCATCTGGGCCATGTATCAGGTGCATTTGGCTCAGTCCTGAAAAGCCTAATAGTAGGTACAACACGACAAAATATCACCAGCCTCCTTCACCGTGCACACATTTGTTGAGTGCTTATTAGGTGCAGATACTAGAAACCCACTGGTGGAGGGAAAAGATTCCTGTCTTCGTGAGGATGGCAGGCCATATAGGAAGGCATTGCCTTACCCGTACTCTGGGTTCTATCAAATGACTAGTTTAGGAAAGACTCTTCTCTCTGTTAATACGTAGAGCAATGGCTCTCAAACCATTGGGCAATATCCACACATCCCCAGCCCCCAAGGACATTTGACAACGTCTGCAGATACTTTTGATGGTCACAACTGGCAGCGGTGGTGGTGGCAGTGCCATTCGGATCTAGTGGACAGAGGTCAGCGATGCTGCTAACCACCTACAAGGCACAGAAGAGCGCCTCATGTCAGTAGTGCTGAGGATGAGAAATGGACTTAACAGAGACTCCCAGGATCCTTTCTTAGAAGCTACAGAGAAGGAAAACCCGGAGGGGGACGGATGTCCCACAGGAAGGTGGCAGCAGGCATATGTGTGCAAGGGGAAGAGGATTTGCCTGGGTGATTCTGGAGGTTATTAGGCAAAACTATGGGTAGAGACAGTCTCAATTTAGTGAGAATCCTACTCCAGAAGTTAATTTGTAAATTGCTTCTTTGGCATGTCTTGGGTCCCCTGCCTGCCTTCCTCCAGAAGGAGTCCATATGGTGAAATGAAAGGCTCTTGGAGATGAAATCAGAGGATCTGGGTTAAATCCCAACTTGGCAATAACGAAAATCACTTTACTTTTCTGAGCCCCCAATTCCACTTTTGAGAACTGGGGTTGGAAACGCTTGCCCACCCCTCCCCACTTCCCCGCCCCTCCCACCCCCCACTGCAGAGATGAGAGCAGGTGTTTGAACATGCCTGGCTCGCTGCAGAGGCTCAAAGGTGACCCTGTCATTATTACTGTTGGTGTTTTCACAAGGCATCATTAACTGAAAAGAGTGGTTATAAAACAGAACATATTTTTTAATAATAAATAAATAAAACAAAACAGAACATATTGTATGCATCCAGTTTTTGCTCGATCTGAATATTTGCCGAGAAAATAGTCTAAAAGTGATTCTGTCAGATGGCTAACACAAATTGTCCCTGAGTGAGGAGACAGAACAAAACAGAACAGAAATAAATATATTACCTTTGGGAGTAGATAGTAAATACGTGGTATTTAAACTCTTAGAGGTTATTTTTGCCAAAAGATATTTTATGAAAAAAGAAAGATATTTTAGGATGTGAGGAAATACCTAGGATACAATTTCAGCAAAAACAAAGGCAAGGTAGAAATCGTATGGAGCGGCGCTGTCTACGAGCTCCATGTGGCCGGGCTGAATTGAGATATGGTGTAGTGGAGAAAAAGAAAGATCTCAAAGACTTCAAGCGACTGTAAAGTGTCTCACTAGTAATTTTAATAGTGAGGATATGAGGAAATGATTCTTGTGTGAAATATAATGTTAAAAGCAATTTTACCTTTTTGTGTTCATTTCTCTTTAACGAGGCTACCAAAACATTTAAAATTACATGCGTGGCTCACATTTGTGATTCAACTATTTCTTCTGAGTAGTGCTGAAATAAACAATATAAGCTTGACCGTATTATGAAAAAAAGACAGAAAAAAATAGAATGGAAAAATACCAAACTCATCCCTATGGCTCAATCTAAATGACAGGATGATGGGTGGCTCTTTCAGTTACTTTACACTTTTGTGTGTTTCCCTAACGTTCTATGGGGTGCAGAAACCTCTGTGATAATCTCGAAAAGGGCAAAATGAGTCTAGATTCTCTCCTGTGTTCCAGAGCAAAAACTGTCCTTTCTCAAAATGCAACCTCAGGGACTGGTATTTTGTAGGGCGAAAAAGGATTTTTCTAGCCGGCTGACCTCTCTTTCAGTCCCGGGTGGAAGGGGAAGGTCTGGCATCCAGCTCCCCATTCCCCGTGGGTACAGGGCGACCTTCTCTGGGCCTTCCCCACAAAAAGGGAACAGAGGGTGTGAGGACTACGAGGAGCAGCTCAGTGGATGCTCAGAACATCCTTGGGCAAGGAAATGAGTCATCCAGTGAGTCAGCCCCACCACCCTGCTTTCGTTCTCGGTATTGTTCCACATCGCTGCTCCTGGGTCTGTCACCCTTTCCCCCCCGAACCATATGCGTGGCCTTGAGTTGGCCCTGGCGGACCTGGCTGAGAAGGGCTCCCGGGTGCTAAGTACCTAAGGTGCGTCTTTCACGGTGCTGCCTGTCACCACATAATCTCCGTTCACCTGTGTGGCGACGCACTCAACACAGGTGTCATTAGGATTCTCGTTTCGCAAATGAGGAAACTGAGGCACAGAGAGGTTAAATACTTGGCCGAGGGTCGTAGCTGGGAAGAGGGTAACGTGAGATTCAAACTCAAGCTTGACTCCAGAGCACGTGCTCTGGGATGCGGCAGGCCCCCCCGGCACTCTGTGTTTTCTAGAGCCCGCCCAGATGAGACTGAGAAGTATTTAACTGGGGTCTCTCCACCGCCCTCTATGTCAGGTGCCCGGGGCCCTGAAACGGGCTGCACACCCAAAATATAAGTGGGCTGCTTGCTCTCTTCCAAAATACGAGTCTGGGAGAGAGTCTGAGTCTGATATCAGACGTCTACGCCAAAGTATGACTTTCAGCCTGTAATGACACCTGCAGGGAGCAATTGTGGGTGAAATCCTGCTTCGATGGTGAAAGACTAAAAGAATTTCTGCCAGCGGGAGGCACACAGGGGAGACATGCGGAGGAAAAGGAGGGTGTTCGTTCACAATTCTGCTCTTTCCTGAGAACGGGAGCCCACCTCCTCCAGGAGCCAAGCCTTGCCTTGGGTTTATTAGCAGGGTAGGTGGGGCAAGGCCGAGTAAGCTGTGCTCACGTGATGTGCCTGCCACAGAATGCCACCCCCTCACAGATTCCACCAGGGGAGAGTCATGCCTCGGCAGTAAGCATTTCTCTGTCTCGGAAACCTTTTGATTTTTAAGAAGAATTTCATGTTTTTATGTGTAACACATTCACGTGGTTCCAAAATTATATAATGCTTATAATAAACATTATATATAATATTATTATATAATAACAATTATATAATTTTCGAACCACGTGAATGTACTACACACACACACACACACAGAAGTTATTTTTGAAAGTCTTCCTCCTACGGGGTCCCCATCTGCCCAGTTCCTACCGCACCCCCATAGTTACTGCTGTTATTAGTTTCTTGTGTATCTTTTCAGAGTTTCTTTATACATATATAAATAAACACAAATAGACACATACAGACAGACACACACACACGGGCATACTCTGTCACCCTTCTTTTTCTACAAAAGTTACAGGCTCTTTTCACAAGAGTGAAAATACTGGAGAGAAGAACACACTGTTATTAACACTTCAGTGAAAAGGAGTCCATAGGTATTCTTCTGGGGGGGAACTGATGACCTGGGCCCTTTTCCTTTGTTTTCACGTTTTTTCAGAAGTCAGGTTTCATGAGACATAACTTATACACAGTAAAATTCACTCTTTTCAGTGGACAGCTCTGTGATTTCTGACAAATGCATACAGTTGTATAGCTACTACCAAAGTCAAGATACAGAACAGTTCTTTTTTAAAAAAATGTTTTTAATGTTTTGCATATATTTGAGAGAGAGAGAGGGAGAGCAAGCAGGGGAGGGACAGAGAGAAGAGAGGGACAGAAGATCCAAAGCGGGCTCCATGCTGAGAGCAGAAAGCCCAACGCGGGGCTCGACCTCATGAACTGCGAGATCATGACCTGAGCCGAAGTCGGATGCTCAATCAACTGAGCCACCCAAGCGCCCCAAGATACAGAACAGTTCTATCCCTCCCCCCAAATTCTCTCATGCCCATCTCTAGCCGTCCTCTACCCCCATCTCCAGCCCCTAGCAACCCTATCGGCGCCACCAGCCCCAGCCCCTAGCAACGACTGATATGTTCTCTGTCCCTATAGTTTTGCTTTTCCCAGAATGTCACGTAGATGGATCAGGCAATATGTAATTTTTTGCATCTGACCTTTTTCACTTACCAGACTCCTATTCCATTGTATGGATGTATCACAGTTTGTTTATCCATTCATCAGCTGGAGGACATTTAGGTCTGCAGTTTGGGGCAATTATGAGTGGAACTTCTTTTTTTTTTTTTTTTTTTTTTTTTTTATGAGTGGAACTTCTATAGACATTCATACACAGGTTTTTGTGTGAATATACATTTCTCATCGACCAGTATGTCGGAGTGGGATTACAGGGTCACATGGACAGTGTGTATCATCTCATTTTCCATCCTTACAATCGTGCTGTGATCTGGCCTTGCCAGCTCGTTCTCAGAGGGGAAATCTGAGGGCCAGAGTGTTTTAGTAGGGTGTCTCCTGCATCACCCATCAGGTAAGTGGCAGAGACAGGATTTGAACTCAGATCCAACAACAACAACTGCCTTCTGCTTGTAACTTTGATGTAACACTGGCTTTCCGCCACCCGGTTAAAAGGGGTCAGAGATATCCAGGCGTAAGGGCTAAAGCTGCGAATAAAATACAAACCTCACTTTCTCTCTAATTTTGGCTCCCTTAGAAGAATTCAGTCTTCTGGTTGAAAGGAAATCCCAGCGGGGCCCCCTCTGGGCTGGTAGTACACTCTGTTGCCTCAAGAATATTAGCTTTCCCAAAGGGAATGATTCCTAATGTTTATGAGTGGGTCTGGAATGTGCTCTTAAAAGTTTATAGTTCACTTAACATGCATCATCTCATCAGAGAACGATTTTGTGAGGGGGTGGACCTGTCTCTCCCCGTAACCCACCCACAGAGCCACCGACACCTGGTGAACGTCGGCAGAGGGAGCCTATTTGTGACCCTTATTATTTCACTCTATTCGGAGCTGCACACCCCTCCCTTTGTGCAATGACAACCTGGCAATTCCAAACGCCCTCCTGGCACGCCTGGATTGGCAGGGTGGTGGCCTGGAACGGGCACGGGCCCGGGACTCCAGGCCTTCCCTTGGCATTTTGTTGGGCATTAGGAGGGTCCCAGGATGGAGGAGGCAGTGAGCGAATGTCAGTCCCCTTCCCTTTCCCTAACAGAGAGACAGGCACCAAGCCAGCAAGGAAGACCCCAGAGCTCAGTCAGCGAGCTGTGGGCTTCAAGCAAGTCGCCTCCCTACTCTGCGCCTTTGGTTTTCACATTCATAAAAGTGGACCAGCTCCAAGTTCACTGTATGGAATGTAATCATAAACGTAGCCTTTCAGCCTAAAGAGGAGGGATTAAGGGAAAACCCCCTTAATCTCCTGGCTGCCTAGAAGGCCCCGCCCTCTCTGAGCAGAGATGAGACTTTACAGCCGTGGAGAGGCTGCTGGAAGTGGCAGGGAGAGGCCTGAATCTTACGGATCACCTAGGGCCAGGCCCACAAGGGGAACCAAGGGAATGTTTCACCGGCTCCTGGAAGAATTCTCTGCCTCACACTCGTTGTAGGGGATGTGAGTCTCTGTTCACTGGGAGTAACAGTGCATCTTCCTCCTGGGGTTTTGAGGATGGGGACTGGAGGACATATGTTCCTTGCTTAGCTACCTCACGGATTGTTTCTGGCTGAAACGAGAGTGTGTGGGCCACAAGTATCACGTGTGCTCCTTTTGGCCCACAGGTAGGGTGACCAGCTTGTCCTGGTTTGCAATCTTAGTTCCACATCCCAGAAAACTCTTTAGTCCTAGGCAAACCGGGATAGTCAGTCACCCTACCTACATACCCATTTTTTTTTTTTTAATCAAAAACTCACAATGTTCAACGTTTAGAATTTCACAGTGAACATTCCAAATGTCTGAAATCTATTAAAAACCATAGGACCTGTCAACTCCGTGCCCACATATGCACACGGAAGCAACGGGCCGGGGCTGCAGGTAGCAGCTTCCCTTGGAAGGGCCAAGCGCCCACCACTTTGCCACAGTCCCCATCACTCACTCTCGTCCTTTTTTCTTTTTTTAATATTTATTTATTTTGAGGTGGGGGAGGGGCAGAGAGAGAGAGAGAGGGAGACACAGAATCTGAAGCAGGCTCCGGGCTCTGAGCTGTCAGCACAGAACCTGACATGGGCTTGGACTCACAGGACCTGAGCTGAAGGCAGACGCTTAACTGACTGAGCCACCCAGGCGCCCCAAGATTGACTGATTTAAAGGGTTCTGTAATCTAACGCAGACCAGTAGGAGTGGGTGTCTGGATCCAGGGTCCATTGGGTTCAGAGACTGTTCCAGCTTCTCCTCACAAACTGTATTGTCTCAGGCCTGCTTCTGCACATGGAAGGGAGAAAGGAGCAAAGGCAACTCTGGGCTCATATTTTTACTATTTGAATCCCCAAAGAGGGGAAAAGGACGGGTGGTGAGTAGTGGTGATATTCTCTTCCCACCAGTTGGAAGATCCAGTTAGAAAAATCCTAGGGGGGGTGCGCCTGGGTGGCTCCGTCGGTTGAGCATCAGCTCAGGTCATGATCTCGCATCCATGGGTTTGAGCCCCGCATGGGACTCTGTGCTGATAGCTCAGAGCCTGGAGCCTGTTTTGGATTCTGTGTGTGTGTGTGTGTGTGTGTGTGTGTGTGTGTGTGTCTGCCCCTTCCCTGCTCACGCTCTCTGTCTCTCAAAAAATAAAATAAAACATTAAAAAGAAAAGAAAAAAAATCCTAGGGAAGAATTATGATTGGCCTGGCTTAGCTCCTAGACCAATTAGATCTGTTCCTGGAAGAAAGAAGGGATGGGTGTTAGACCCAAATAATAGCCACTAACTGGTGGGTTATGCAGGTTTTAAAGGAGCTCCAGAACCCTCCAGTCTGGGAAGCTCTTCTCTGCAGTCTGGTTTTTTTTTTTTGTTTTTTGTTTTTGTACCAATTATAGTAATCATGATGGCTTAAAATGTGCCAGGCACTGTTTTAATTGCTTTGCAGATATCATCTCATTGAATCTTCTCATCGACCCTCTAAGGAGGTTTATTATCCCTGTTTTACAAAGGAGGAAACTGAGACACGAAGTAGTTAAGGAGTTAGGCAGCTTGCCCAAGAGGCAGACCTGGGCTGGGAGGCCAGGTGGTCCGGCCAGGAATGCCATGCTCACTGGCATCAAAGCTGCCTGTCTGGAGAGAGCCACACACTCCACTATGAAAGATCCGTCACAGCTGCCTGTGTGGCGGCAGTGCTCAAAGGTGTGGCCACTAATGGCGTGGCTTTCCATCTGTGAGCATGGGTGAAGGACTGGGTGAGAGGTCCCCCAGATTCCTGCCATGCTTGCTGCCCGTGCTGGGGAAGCTGGCTTTGATCTGCCTCTGGGCCACTGGGCACGGCACTATCTGTCCATCTAGCCCTCTGCCAGGCAGCCTGGCCCAGACTCCTTCTGCCGCATTTTTGCTTCTCACCAAGTCTGCAGTCAGTGACCCGAGCCCTGCATCAGGAATCAGAAAAATCATATTTTGAATTTTGCTTTGTTTTGTTCTGTGTTCCTGGTCCTGGCTCTG
Organism: Panthera onca; assembly: GCF_046562875.1. NCBI lineage: Eukaryota > Metazoa > Chordata > Mammalia > Carnivora > Felidae > Panthera > Panthera onca. Next base: position 44,494,214 of record NC_138353.1, on the reverse strand, counting down.
TCCCTAACAGAATACAAATAGCAATATGTTCAGTTGTTTGTCTGGGTTTTAGGGAAATTTGATTCATTCTGACAACTGTGTAGTGAATTTCTTCTCTGAGCCTGACTATGAGGACAGGGTTATAGCAATAAATGAGAAGCTGACTCTGCCCTATAACAATTTAGGCTACTTTTATTTTTAAAATCCTTATCTCTAAACTGCTCCATTCTAGATCAGGCAAAAGTTTTCTTGATGGTCTGGGTCCCTTCAGTTTCTGACCTATGGGCCACAGTCAGTCTAACTGCTCTAAAATACTGCTTTCATCCACAGCTGGGAATTGTTTTTTTCTCCTAAGACTAAATCAGACCTTTATTTGTTTACTTATTTTTTAAAGTTCATTTATTTATTTTGAGAGAGAGAGAAAGAGAGAGAATGTGGGGGAGGGGCGGGGGGGGAGAGAAAGAGAAAAATCCCAATCCCAAGCAGACTCTGCATTGTCAGCATGGAGCCTGAGGTGGGGCTCAAACCCCTGAATTGTGATATCATGGCCTGAGCTGAAGTCAGAAGCTTAACCAACGGAGCCACCCAGGTGCCCCTAATTCAAACCTTTCAATCAGATACTGTTTATGTCTGATAGTCTTCCCCCTTTACCACCCCCACCCGCTGAATTGATTTGCTCCCTGCACTGTTAACCAGCAGGAATTAGGCTTGTCTATTACTGCCCTCCAGTCCATATCCCTTCTTGGAATGTCCCTTATCTGCAGTTCTTGGTAGGCTTAGGCAGTCATGTTTAAATCACATGATTTGCCTTCTGACCATAGCTGATTGGTTCTAAGTGATCACCTGACCCAGGCGTACCCATCCACAGGCTAAGCTGAGCCAATCAGCCTCTGCTTCCTCCATATGCTGCCCTAAAAGGCTCAGAGAGCAGACGATGATGGCCGGCCCTGGAGCAGGAGGGTCTTGTGTTGTCAGAGTGTAAGCTTGCACCAAGTAAAATCCTAGGAAGGGAGGGAAGCAGGAGAATGGAGCATACACAGAGAGAGGGGCAGAGGTGAGAGACCACCCATGAGGCAATGCAGAGGGAGAGGCAGGGAGGAGAACCAGCCCAATTTACCAGGTTGAGCCCTCTCCTGTCACTTTTGAAGTCCACTTCCTAGCCTTGGCTGTCTAATATACCTTTTAATAGAGTCTCAGTTAAATTGAGCAAGTTTGACATGGCCTGAATTTCTTGCAACCAAACTGTGACTAGAATGTCAAAATATTTCATCCATTCCATCACTATCACACCATTTATTACAACAATAAAGTGCAGATATTCCACCTATCCCCAATGGATGGTAAGACCTTTAATTCGTCTTTTTATCCCTCCTTTTCTCCCTTGCCTAGTACATGGTCTGCGCTCGGTAAGAGCTTGAGGAAGGAATGAAGGAATACTCATCTCTGAATTTCTCTGTCTCGTTTTCCAGCCTCCCCCGTCTGGCCCCATATCTAACCTCATTTCCCACTACTCCTCACTACACACCCTACGCTGTGGTTAAACCAGTCTCACCGAGACATCCGACCATTTCTCTGGGCCTTTCCTCACGCTGGAATGCCCTCCTCCCTCTTCGCCTGTTTATCCTTCTAATATCACCCCCCTCCTTCTGCATTCATTCCTCAAATATTTACTGAATGCCCACTCCGCATTGGGAATTATGCTACATGCCAGGGTACGGCGGAGAACAAGACAGATAGGCTTTCCTTCACCATGTTGTTAATTGTCTTACGAACTTCCTCCAAGAGCTCCCCAACTCCCACTCCTTACCTCCCTCATCTCTTACCTCTTGCAAGATTAGTTCTTAGTACCTCACACTGCTGTTTGTTAACAGTTTCTCTTGAATTTGTTTGGTCTCTCCCCACCCCTGCCCCCAGCCTCCTCCTGCAGGCTTGATTTTATGTGCCTTGAGGGCTGGAGCTAGAATTTTGTACTTTTTCTATTTATATTTAGGTGGCTCAGCATTGGGGACACAGTGGGCACCTAAAAAATAATTCTTCACCGCTTGCCTGCTTGATTGAAATTGTCTCCTGCCCTCTTGGCCTGGAAAATGGAAGGACAGAGAGGTATTTGTCTGTCTTTGCAATCCCAGGAATAAACATCAGCCTGGGTTTCAGCTGATCCCAATAACCCTGGCCATAAAGCACCATCTAAATCCAGGGTAGAGATGAACAAATAGAGGTTTTATTTGTTCTGTTTAGTCCGGGGTACTCTGGGGGAGGGCTTCACAGACCTCCTTGCCACAAACCTACGCTAACAAACAAGAAGCCACTTCTTTGGCCTCCTGTACAGCGTCCTCTTACCTACGAGTCAACTCCCTTGTCTCTGGCCCTTCTGAAAGACACCTTTCAGCTCTGCATCTTTACTGGGTGGGAGGGGAAAAAAAAATAGGGGCGCTAGATTTCATTCTCTCCCAGACATAAGCAAAGGTGGTTCTTCCCACACCAAGCCCAGCAAGCTCTCACCACAGAATTTCTCTGCAGAAAGAAAGTGCCTTTTTGAAACACAGAGTTACTCTTTCAACTCAGGAAGGGGAAAAAATAATCCACCAACCAACCCCGAAACCTACACTTGGCCAAAATCCTGAGCTCAACGACAGGATTGGAGTGAATCACTGCTCTTTGCTCTGATTGTGTCAGCAACAGGCAGCTGAGAGCTGTCTCATCCTCCCAGCAGAGGCCTTATGCCATATTTGCGCCTAACTCTGATTCCCTTTTTGCTTGTAAGCAGCGCCATCTTAACTAATGCAGGACAGGAATTAGGTTCAACCCATCTGGTTGAGTCCAGGGACTGACAGTTCTGAGAAAGAAGCTGTTCCATCACAAGGGGCTGACCTCTTGTGTCTAAAGCTCAAGCCCAACTCATTCTAACTCTGTTGCCAGTTCGAAACACTCTACAATGCCTTCAACATGAAGTCTTAGCTCACAGGGATTCTAAGCTCTACACAACAATAAGTAGAACTTTCTGGAGCACCTGGGTGGTTCAGTTGGTCAGGTGTCTGACTTCGGCTCAGGTCATGATCTCACAGTTCGAGGGTTCAAGCCCCGCATCGGCCTCACTGCTGTCAGCACAGAGCCTGCTTCGGGTCCTCTGTCTCCCTCTCTCTCTCTGCCCCTCCCCAGCTGGTTCTCTCCTTCTCTCTCTCTCTCAATTAATAAATAAACATAAAAAAAAGTAGCACTTTTTGAACACGTCTTCCTAAGTGCCTTGCCCTCACTGGACATTATTTATACATTATTTCATTTGATCCTAAAACAACCCAAGCACCCCTATGAGGTAGGTACAATGGTAATCTCTATTTTATAGATACAGAAACTGAGACCCAGAGAAGAATCTCTGTTTTACAGACATAGAAACTGGCATCCAGAGAAACAGACTACCTCGTCTATACCTACTACATGATGGAGACAGAACGTGGACCCAAGCCAGGTGATTCCAAAACGGGTACTCTGCAACTCTATGCCAAGGGTTCTCTCTTCATCCTCATCCTTCTAAGGAGTCCTCATTCTCCAAAGACTGAAGGAAATCCCATCCCCTTCCAGATATCTGCAGTCTTCCATGGCCTTCCCTAATCTGACTTACTTCCTTTTACCTGTTAGCACCTCTCAGGCCATTCTGAAATAAGCATTCATTCATGCAGCAGATATTAGACGCCTACACTAGGACTGTTGTATTCTATATAATCATGGACTCTGTTCTAGTTGAGGGAGGACAGACATTAAAGAATATAGGGGGCACCTGGCTGGCTTAGTTGGCAGAGCATGTGACTCCTGATCTCAGAGCTGTAAGATCGAGCCCCACATGGGGCACAGAGCTTACTTTGAAACAAAACGGGGCACCTGGGTGGCTCAGTCGGTTAAGCACCTGACTCTTGATTTCGGCTCAGGTCATAATCTCATGGTCATGAGATCGAGCCTCATGTCAGACTCCATGCTGAGTGTGGAGCCTGCTTGGGATTCTCTCTGTCCTCTCTTCTGCCCCTTCCCTGCTTGCACATGCATGCTCTCTCTCTCTCTTTCTCTCAAAAATAAATCAACATTTTTTAAAAAAAGAGTATAAGTACATGACACTATATGCATAGTAGGTGACAGTAAGTGTTAAAGAGAGAAATAAGAAAGAGAAAGAAGATTGAGAATATCTGAGAAAGTGTAGACTTTCAGGCAGGGTGGCAAGGGTGGGCCTTACTGAGAAAATAGTACCAGACTTAAGATCTATAGACATGAGAACGGCCGTGTAGGGCAAGGGCATTTGAAATGGAAGGGCAGCTGCAAAGGCACTGGGGCAGGAGCGTGCCTGGTATGTTCCAGGAACAACAAGGAGGCCAGTGTGGCTGGAATAGAGTGAGTGAGGGAAGAGCAGTTGCAGATGAAGTAAGAGGGAAGAAGAGGCCAGGCTCCGGAGCCTTGCAGGCCACTGGCAGGGTGTTGGCACTCATTCTGAGTGAAATGGAAAGCCACTGGAGGGTTTTGAGCAGAGATGCATTTTAATAGTGTCTTTCTGGTGGTTGTGTTGAGAGCAGGCTGAAAGGGGACAAGGTCGGGAGGCTATCTATAATCCAAGTGAGAAATGATGGCAGCTTGGATGGAGGGCAGTGGTGACAGCAGTGAGATTCTTGATGTATTTTGATGTTAACTCAGTAGGACTTCCTGACAGATTAGAGATGGGAAGTGAGAGAAAGAGAGGAGTCAGAAATGACACCCAAGTTTTTGTCCTGAGCATCTGGAAGATGGACGCTCTATCGAGATAAGGGTGGAGGGACAGTTTGAAGGAGGGCTATCAGGAGTTCAGTACTGGATATGATAAATTTGAGATGCCTATTCAAGATCTAAGTGAGTAGGTGGATAAATACACAGTTGTGGAGTTCAGGGGAGAGATCTAGCTGGAAACACAAATATGGAAGTCATTAGGGTGTGGATGGTATTTTTTAGGCCATAAATATTGAGTGAAATCATCCAGGGAGTCAAAGCAGCTAAAGAGGTGAGGTCAAAGGACCACGTCCTGGGGCACTCTAACATTTAGAGGTCAAAGAGATGAACAGGAACCAACTGGAGACTAAGAAGGAACAGACAAGGAGGTAAGAAGCAACCCAGAAGCGTTTCAAGGAAGAGGGAGAGATCACTTGTGTCAGATGCTTCTGGCTGATCAAGTAACAAGAAGACCAAAAATTGACCCATCAGATAAATAGAAGAAATGCTTAATTAAATAGTTGCCTTGTTTTGTTTAGATGTGTATTCACCTTGACTTCTCAACAGATAGCAAGATTGGGAAGAACAGGGATCGGTTCCTGTTGTTATTCTGTACCTGGTTCCCTTCCCCCCACCATGCCTCTCCTCCCCCTCCTCCAGTTGACCACCTCTACCCCTACACCCGGCCATTTGCTGGGGTCTGGAGGTTGACTTACCAGCCAAGGGAACCTTGGTCCTGAGCTGAAGCACTAGGACAATCTCTAAGGCAAGTCACTGTTTCCAGATTTGGCGAAGGGAGTAAGATGCCACTACCACTTTAAAGAGAAGAGGATGAAAGGGATAAACTGAGGGTGGTAGAAGGGGAAGATGGAGACACCCATATAGAGGGAAAACAAATTTTGCTTTTAAAAACTGCCTGTAGCAATTACTGTTGTCAGGAAGCAAAGGAATTTATCTTGGGGCTGCATGGCTCCTTGATTTAGATAAAGTCATGAATGAGCCTTTTCCAGTTGGCTCCATCCTGGAGCCTCGACTAGGGTAGGGGTTGAGAATTAAATTCCTCTGCACTGAGTTTTTCCCTGGCAGGTGAGGAAGACAGGCGTGTCAGAGCCTGGGAAATGGGAGAAGAGAGATGGGAGAAAGATGGCTGGCACAGAATTCCCAGAGGTGGGGCGAGGCTGAGGAACCTGTTTTAAGAACAGTGAGGTCTAACACTAATTTCTTTGAGCTTTTTGTTGAAGTAATAGTAGATACAGAGGGAAGCGTGGATTTTCACAAACCCACATAACCCGCACTCAAGTCAGGAACCCCAGGAGCCCCCGTCATGTTCTCCTCCAATCATGACTCCACCCAAGGGCAATCACTATCCTGACTTTGAACAGCACAGACTAGTTTTGCCTGTTTTTTTGTACTTTATACAAATGAGTTGTGCCTTTAGCATCTGACTTCTTTCATTTCACATTGTGTTTGTGAGGGTCATCCATACTGTTGCGTCCAGTCCATCTTACATCCTCACTGCTGTAGACTATTCCATTATATGATGATAATGCAATTGATTTATCTCTTCTCCTGTTGATGGGCATAGAAATTGTTTCCATTTGGGGGCCATTACAAATAGTGCTGCCACAAATGTATTTGGACGTGCCTAGTGTTCACTCTCCCACTCCCAACAGTTTATTTGGAAAATTTTCAAATATAGAAAATAGAAATAGGGGTGCCTGGCTGGCTCAGATCGTGGGGCGTATGCCTCCTGATGTTGTGGGTTGTGAGTTCGAGCCCCACGTTGGGTGGAGAGATTAAAAATAAAATCTTTTAAAAAAAAGAAAGTTGATGGGGCGCCTGGGTGGCTCAGTTGGTTAAGCGGCCGACTTTGGCTCAGGTCATGATCTCGCAGTCTGTGAGTTCGAGCCCCGCGTCAGGCTCTGTGCTGACAGCTCAGAGCCTGGAGCCCGTTTCAGATTCTGTGTCTCCCTCTCGCTGACCCTCCCCTGTTCATGCTGTCTCTTTCTGTCTCAAAAAATAAAATAAAAACGTTAAAAAAAATTAAAAAAAAAAAGTTGAAATAATTGTATAGTGAACATCCTCTATATGAATCACTTATATTACTAAAAAGTTAATACTGTACTATATTTGCTCTGTCATGTATCTATCCCTTTACCCATCCATGAAGCCACCATTTGCCTCCCCTTTTGATGCATTTCAATGTAAGGTGCACTTTCCCTAGCGGTATACTTCACCCAAAAACATTTCAGTATATATATATCACTGACAAAAGTTACTATTTATTCTTTGAGGGAAAACTGTACACAAAGTAAAATGCATTCATGTTAACAGTATTATTATTCAATGAGTTTTTGAAATGCATGCATCTGTATAACCCAAATGTCTGTCAAAATATAAAATATTATTATCATCCAGAAAGTTCCCTGTGCCCCTTCCCAGTCAATGTCCTCCCCGCACAACCATAGTGTTCTCATCTTTTTTTTTTTTTTTTTACCATAGATGAATTTTGCCTGCTTTAGAACTTCATGTAAATGCAATCATACAATATGTACTCTCTTGTCTAAAGCTTCTTTCATTCAGCATAATATTTTTGAAATTCATTCATGGTGTTGCATAAGCAGTTTGTTCCTTTTTATTGCATGAATATACCACAATTTGTACATCTTCCTGTTGACTGACATCTGGGATGTTTCCAGTTGGGGCTTTATGAAGAAAAATACTATTACCATTCTTATACTAGTCTTTTTGTAGACATATGCTTTCATTTCTCTTGGGTAAATACCTAAAACCAAAATTGCTGGGTCATAGGGGGTATGTTTAGTTTCATACAAAACTGCCAGACCTTTATTTCAAAGTGCTTACATGTTTTTACACTCCCAGTAACAAAATAGGAAAGTTAATATTGTTCAATCCCCTTGCTAACGTTTAGTATTGTCAGTCTTTTTAATGTAAGTTATTCTGGTGAGTATGTAGCAGTACCTCATTTTACATTTGTTTTAATTTGCACTCTTTCTGATAATTAATGATATTGAGCACATTTTCAAGCACCCACTGGCCATTCATCTATCTTCCCTTGTGAAGTGTCTGCTCAAATTGTAGCCATTGTTTTATTGGGTTGTTTGTCTTTTTTGCTCTTGAAGTATAGGTGTCTTAAAGTCCTAAAGGCCAATGCTTTGTCAGATAAATGCTTTCTTTACAAATAATGTCTCCCAGTCTATGGCCTGCCTATTCATTTTCTTGAATGTCTAAAAAAAAATCTTTGCTTATCACCAGGTCATGAAGATGCTGTCCTAGGTTTTCTTATAGGAGTTTTATCATGTTAGTTACTACACTTAGCTCTATGATCCACCTCAAATTCATTTTTGTATATAGTACAAGATAATGTTGTAAGGGATATCCAGCTGTTTAGCATCATTTATTGCAAAGACTTTTCTTTCCTATTAGATTGCTTTGGTACCTGCCAAAAATTAAATGGCCACTTAAGTGTATTTTTGAACTCTTCATTCTATTCCATTAACCTAATGGTTATCCTTATGATAGAATCATGCTGTCTTTTTTAAGTTTATTTATTTATTTTGATGGGGGTGGGTGGGGGCAGAGAGAGGGAGAGAGGATCCCAAGCAGGCTCTGCACTGTCAGCGTGAAGATCAACACAGGGCTCAAACCCATGAACCCATGAGATCATGACCTGAGCTGAAACCGAGTCGGACGCTCAACCAACTGAGCTACCCAGGCGCCCTGCGTACTGTCCGATTACTGTAGCTTCAAGGTAAATCCTGAAATAGGATGAGTTCTACACTTTTTTTTTTCTTTCAGTATTGCTTTGGATATTCCAGGTCCTCCACATAAATTTTAGAATCAATTTGTCATTTAAAAAAGAAGGTGGCTAGGATTATGAAGGAGACTTTGTTAAATCTACATATCAATACACTGGAATTGACTAATAATACCGAGTTTTCCAAGCTATGACATGGCATATTTCTGCATTTATTAGGTCTTACTGAATTTCTCTCAGCAATGATTGGCAGTTTTCACTGTATAGGACTTGTCTTTTGTTAAATGTATCCCTAAGCAGTGTATGTTTTTGTTTGTTTTTTATTTGAGAGAGAGTGAGACAGAGAGAGAGAGAGCACAAAAGGGGAGAGGAGCAGAGAGAGAATCCTAAGCAGGTTCCGTACTATCAGCTCAGAGCCCCATGTGGGGTTTGGTCCCACAAACCATGAGATCATAACCTGAGCCAAAATCAAGAGTCATACACTCAACCAACTGAGCCACCCAGGTGCCCCCGTTTTTTGATACTATTATAAGTGGAATTTTTTTTTCCACCTGTATGCTGCTGATATACAAAAATACAACTGATTTTTAAAATTATAGCCCTGTATCGTGTGAAGTTGCTAATTCTGGTTATTATTTCTGTTGTAGATCTCTTAGTGCTTTTTTTTTTTTTTTAAAGTAATCTCTACACCCAACATGGGGCTTAAACTTACAACCCCAAGATCAAGAGTCACAGGTTCTACCAACGAAGCCAGCCAGGCACCCCCCTTGGTATTTCCATATAAACAATCATGTCATGTACAAATAGAGTACTTTTTACTTTCCAATCTTTATGTCTCTCGTGCTACTGCACTGACTAGGATCTCCAGTACAATGTTGAATACCAAAGGTGAGAGTATACTTGCCTTGTTCCTAAGCTTGGGGGGGAAGCATTCAATATTTCACCATTAAATATGATGTTGGCTCTAGATTTTTCACAGATATGCTTTTTCACATTGAGAAACTTTTTTTCTATTCCTAACTTGCTGAGAGCTTTGTCATGAATAGATGTCGAAAACGTATAAAGTTTTTTCTACCAGCGATTATCTTTTTTTCCTTCTTTTTGTTAATATGGTGCATTACATTGATTTTCCAATGTTAGACCAGTTTTGCATTCCTAAGAGAAATCCCATAGGTTATGATGTATTTTTATATACCATCAGATTTTATTTGCTGACATTTTATTATGAATTTTTGCATCTATGTTCATGAGAGATATTGGTTTTTAACTTCCTTCCTTTGTCCCTCCCTCTCCCTCTTTCTTTTTTCTTTTCTAATGTCTTTCAAGTTTTGGTATCAGGGTTACACTGGCCTCACAAAACAAATTGGAAAGCATTCCTTTATTTTCTGGAAGAGTTTTTGTAGCATTGGTAATACTTTTCTTAAGTAGTTAATAGAATTCATGAATAGACCATCTGGGCCCAGAGTTTCCTTTGCAAGAAGTTCTTGGTAATGCATTGTTTATTTACTAGCTAAAGGGACATTCAGGGGGTCCCTGGGTGGCTCAGTCAGTTAAGTGTCCAACTTCAGCTCAGGTCATGATCTCATGGTTCATGGGTTCGAACCCCACGTCAGGCTCTGTGCTGACAGCTCAGAGCCTGGAGCCTGCTTCAGATTCTGTGTCTCTCCCTCTCTCTCTGCCCTTCTCCAATTCGTGCTCTGTCTTTCTCTCAAAAATAAATAAACATTAAAAAAATTATTTTAATAAAATAAAATAAAGGGACATTCAGATTTTCTATTTTATCTTATATCAGTTTTGGAAGGTGTAATTTTCAAGGAATTTGTCCATTTCCTCTACATTGTCTAATTTATTGGCATAGACTTGTTTATGACATCCTTTTAATAGCCTTTTAATATCTTTAGCACAGTGATATGCCTTCTTTTGTTCCTGATATTGGTAGTCTGTCTTCTCTCTTTTATTGGGGGGCAGGGGGAAGGTGGTCAGTCTGGCTAGGGGTTAATCAATTTTGTTACCTTCTCAAATAACCAACTTTTGGCTTTGCTATTGCTAAATGTATTATTTATCTGCTTTCTATTTTATAATTTCTGTTCTTCTATCATTTCCTTCCTATCATTTACTTTAGGTTTACTTTGCTCTTCTTTTTCTATCTTCTGAAAGTGAAACTTAGGCCTTTTTTCCCCAATACATACATCTCTAAGAACTGCTATAAATACATCTCTAAGAACTGCTTTGTTTCATCTTGCAAAGTTTGGTATGTTTTATTTTTATTATCATTCAAATCAAAATATTTTCTAATATTCTCTGGGATTTCTTAGACTTTTTGTTGTGTAGAACTGTGCTGTTTAATTTCCAAGTATTTGGGGTTTTCTACATACATTGTTATTGATTTGGAATTTAACTCCATGGTCGTCAGATAACATACTCTATATGATTTTAGCCCTTTTGAATTTATTGAGATTTGTTTTATGGCCCAGAATGTGATTTACCTTGGTGAATATATCAAGGGCACTTAAACTTGAAAATAATGTGTATTCTGGTGGGTACTTTGTTCCATAAATATTTATTAGATTGAGGTGGTTCAAAGTGTTGTTCGAATCTTTTATGTATTTACTGATTTTTGTCTAGTTGTTTTTTATAATTGCTGAGAGAGTGGTGTTAAAATGGCCAACTACAATAGTGTATTTGTGTCTTTCTCCCTTTATTTCTGTCATTCTGTTAGTTTTTCCTGCATGTATTTTGAAACTCTGTAATGTATGCTTATTATACCTTCCTGATGATATTTATTATTATGAGGTTTCTTTTTTAATCTCTGATGATAGTCTCCATCTTAATACTTCATTTTATATTAATTTAGCCACTTCAACTTTCTTATCCTTACTGTCTGCATGATACATCTTTTCTCATCTGCTTCCTATCAACGTCTTTTATGTGTCCCTCATAGACAGTATTGTTGGGCTGTGCTTTTCTATCTGGCAGATTCTGCCTTTTAATTGAAGTGATTTAGACTAGTAACCTTAATGTAATTACTGATATGGTTGAATGTTGGTCTACCATTTTACTATTTTTTTTTCCTCTTTATCTCCTGTTGTTGTTGTTGTTGTTGTTGTTGTTTCCTCTGTTCCTCCTCTCTTGCCTTCTTTTCGGGCTAATTGATTATTTATTAGAAATCTACCCTCATTTATCAATTAGCTTTTTTGTTATACTTCTTTGCATTTTTAAGAAGTGATCACCATAGAAATATAATATATATCCATAACATTTCAGTCTATTTAGAATTAATATCGTGCCACTTCATGCAAAATATGTATTAAGTGTTACATCTATGTAAGTTAAAAACCTCACAATACAATGTTAAAATGTTTGTTTTGGGGGCACCTGGGCGTCTGACTCTTGATTTTGATTCAGGTCATGTTCTCAGGTTTTGTGAGTTCAAACACTGCATGGGGCTCTGTACTGACAGCATAGAGCCTGCTTGGGATTCTCAGTCTCCCTCTCTCTCTGCTCCCCACTCTCAAAACTAATAAATAAACTTAAAAATAATGTGTCTAAATTCTATTTTTAAAAAAATGTTTGCTTTGGGGCACCTGAGTGGCTCAGTCAGTTGGGCATCCGACTCTTGATTCTGGCTCAGGTCGTGATCTCACGGATTGAGCCCCCACATCAGCACTGTCAGCACTGAGCCTGCTTGGGGTTCTCTCTCCTTCTCTCTCTGCCCCTCCCCTGCATGCCCACGAACTCTCACCAGAAAGAGAGAGAGAGAGAGAGAAAGTGAAGCTTTAAAAATGTTTGCTTTAAACATTTATAAGTATTTTAAGAAATGGAGAGGAAAGTGATTTCTTATATTCTTTTTTTAATTTGTAAATGTTTATTCATTTTTGAGAGATAGAGACAGAATGCGAGTGGGGGATGGGCAGAGAGAGAGGGAGACACAGAATCTGAAGCAGGCTCCATGCTCTGAGCTGTCAGCACAGAACCTGATGTGGGGTTTGAACCCATGGACTGTGAGATCATGACCTGAGTTGAAGTCAGACACTCCACCGACTGAGCCACCCAGGCACCCCTTATATTTATTCTTATATTTACTATCTCTGGTGCTTTTCATTATTCCTGAAGATCCAAATTTCGACCTGGTATCATTTCCTTTCACTCTGAAAAAACTTCTTTAGCATTTCCTACAGTGCAGATCTGTTGTCTATGAATTCTCCTAGGTTTTGTTTATCCATAAATGTATTTATTTAATTTTAAACGGTTTCCTGTCCAGGACTATGCTGTAGTGCCTTTCTGTTTCCCACAAGACTTCAGGAAAGGCTGTTTCACAAAGAGCCTGGTTACTGGGGTCTTGGGGAGCATGGGGAGAAAAGCATCTGCGGGGGTAAAAAGCCTCACAGCTAGAGGGGCAAGACGGAGAATCAGAGCAGCAGAAATTGAGAAGAGAGATGATGCAAACTATCCTTCTCTCATCGTGGAGCACCCCAACGTTTACGCAAGCCTCCAAGCCTCTCGTGTGTCTGTTAGAGGAAGAGTAACCCCAGAAACACGGAGCATGTGAGGACATTCAGGTTACACAAAAGCCAAGTTTAATTCAACTTGACAAGTATTATTAAGTGTGTGATGTGTACTTTCAGTTCTTTGGGCCTTCATTAGGACTCTTCAGAAATCTTACTTTTCAGCTGGGGAATGTGCAAACTCAGCGGAAAGACTCCCTTCCCATTGGCCTGTGGGCTCAGCTGACTCCATGACTCTACCTGGGAAGTTGCTCACTAGCCAGAGGCCGCCAGATGTGCCCCATAAACTGGTAAACGTGTCACAACAGAGAGGGTTGAAAAAAGCTTCCTCTCACCACCAGTGACACTAGGGAAAGAACTTTTCCTGAGACGTATGTCACTCAGCTCCCCAAAGCCAGGCGTGCCTGGGGCGCAGGGTGTGGGAACTTCTTTCTAGCTCTCCCTGGGAAAGATTCAGGCCCAGTGCAGGCCAGGGCTGGGGTGAGACAGGAGATGCACTCGCCTCCTGTGTGAAATTGAAGAGGCCGCCCCACATCTCAGAAATCAAGATAAATACTATTTTACTGCCACGTTTTTCTTTTCTTTTTTAAATTTTTTAAGTATGAAATTTATTGTCAAATAGGTTCCATACAACACCCAGTGCTCATCCCAACAGGTGCCCTCCTCAATGCCCATCACCTACTTTCCCCTCCCTCCCACCCCCTATCAACCCTCAGTTTATTCTCAGTTTTTAAGAGTCTCCTATGGTTTGCCTCCTTCCCTCTCTGTAACTCCCCACCCCCCTTCTCCTCCTCCCTGGTCTTCTGTTAAGTTTCTCAGGATCCACATATGAGTGAAAATATATGGTATCTGTCTTTCTCTGTATGACTTATTTCACTTAGCATCACACTCTCCAGTTCCAACCACATTGCTACAAAGGGCCATGTTTCATTCTTTCTCATTGCCACGTAGTACTCCATTGTGTATATAAACCACAATTTCTTTATCCATTCATCATTTGATGCACATTTAGGCTCTTTCCATAATTTGGCTATAGTTGGAAGTGCTGCTATAAACATTGGGGTACAAGTGCCCCTATGCATCAGTACTCCTGTATCCCTTGGGTAAATTCCTAGCAGTGCTATTGCTGGGTCATAGGGTAGGTCTATTTTTAATTTTCTGAGGAACCTCCACACTGCTTTCCAGAGCGGCTGCACCAATTTGCATTCCCACCAACAGTGCAAGAGGGTTCCCGTTTCTCCACATCCTCTCCAGCATCTATAGTCTCCTGATTTGTTCATTTTGGCCACTCTGACTGGCGTGAGGTGATATCTCAATGTGGTTTTGATTTGTATTTCCCTGATGAGGAGCAGCATTGAGCATCTTTTCATGTGCCTGTTGGCCATCTGGATGCCTTCTTTAGAGAAGTATCTATTCATGTCTTCTGCCCATTTCTTCACTGGATTATTTGTTTTTCCGGTGTGGAGTTTGGTGAGTTCTTTATAGATTTTGGATACTAGCCTTTTATCTGATGTCATTTGCAAATATCTGTTCCTATTCCGTCAGTTGCCTTTTAGTTCTGTTGATTGTTTCCTTTGCAGTGCAGAAGCTTTTTATCTTCATGAGGTCCCAATAGTTCATTTTTGCTTTTAATTCCCTTGCCTTTGGAGATGTGTCAAGTAAGAAATTGCTGCAGCTGAGGTCAGAGAGGTTTTTTCCTGCTTTCTCCTCTAGGGTTTTGATAGTTTCCTATCTCACATTCAGGTCCTTTATCCATTTTGAGTTTATTTTTGTGAATGGTGTGAGAAGGTGGTCTAGTTTTATCCTTCTGCATGTTGCTGTCCAGTTCTCAGCACCATTTGTTAAAGAGACTGTCTTTTTTCCATTGGATATTCTTTCCTGCTTTGTCAAAGATTAGTTGGCCATACTTTTGTGGGTCCAGTTCTAGAGTCTCTATTCTATTCCACTGGTCTATGTGTCTGTTTTTGTGCCAACTGCCATATTTCTCTTTACAAAAAAAAAAAAAAACAACAAAATTAAGGCGAAAAAGCTCTACGATGAACCAAATATTAAAATTTTCAATAAGTCAGTGCAACTCTGCAATTGTATAATTCATATCACTTGCCCTCTCCTGGTCCCACCCATGCTGGGACCTACCTTCACTTAAAATATTGGTGTTTTGTTCATCATGGATCTTTTTGCATTAATTTTGATTTAAAAAAATATTCCATTAAAATGACATTTTTCTTGATTACTGTGGTTTTGGGCGCTCTCTCAAATTTTGCACTTGCTTTACCCTGGTACCAGCCCTGAACATCTTTAAGAACCTCTTTAAAATCTTCCCTGCCACTCTTCCAGCCCATCAAAAGAAATCCCCAACATACCTTGATGATAGAAAGGCATTTTTTACATACATAAATGTAAAAAGCTTACTGGAGACACTAATAACAGCCAAAAGAAGGATTTGCGTAAACTCCTGGCACAGTTCATTTGGCAGATTTATAAAAAGGAGTTCTAACAGACTTCTAGATCCCAGAGTAAACATTCATCAATTAAAATGACCTTAAATTTCTTCACTTGAACATAAGAGACTAAGAACTAAGGCTGAAAAAAATAAGAATGTGAGTTTATTTTGTTACATTGGTGATATAATACGCAAGAATGTATTTGTTATGTATTCATGATTTCATTTGGATGGAATAATTAAATCTCAGCTCTGATACTTTTGGTAGAGTATGGTCAGCATGGGTGCCATTCATAAAATACTGAATCCATTTTACTCAGTCCCATCGCATGCCAGTAGAGGCAACGTGGAATAACAGCGAGAATTCTAGATTGTGAATCCCAGTGAGGATCTATATTACCCATGTCATTTGGAGCATGTCATGAAATGTCCTTGGGTCTCACTTTCCTCATCTTTAAAAGGGGGCTACAAATTTAGCTTAAATACCATGTCATTAAGAAGAACTCTTAATTGCTTGCCCCTTTATTTATGCTAAATAATTACAGGTCATCTTGATTATCCTTGGTGTCTAAAATTAGAAAAGCTAATTTTGAAAAATAAAGAATTATTTATAAAGAACATTTTGAAAAAGGAGATAGGAATAAGTAGAACCAAATTTTGTTTTAAACAATAATGATTATAAAATTTTTTGGAGTCCAACGAATTGGTATTCATATACCAAACGGGAGAGAGAGTGACCATTTCTAACCAGTAACTTAATAGCGTTCAGAATAGACATTCTGAGGGGCACCTGGCTGGCTTGGTTGGTAGAACATGTAACGCTTTAAAAAATTTTTGTTTAATGTTTATTTTTGAGACAGAGACAGCGCATGAGTGGGGGAGGGGCAGAGAGAGAGGGAGACACAGAATCTGAAACAGGCTCCAGGCTCTGAGCCGTCAGCACAGAGCCCGACGCGGGGCTCGAACTCACAAACCGCGAGATCATGACCTGAGTCAAAGTCAGACGCTCAACTGACTGAGCCACCCAGGTGCCCCAAGAACATGCAACTCTTGATCTTGGGGTCATGAGTTTGAGCCCCATATTGGGCATAGAGATTACTTTAAAAACAAAGTTCAAAATAAAGACTCTGGGCTAAAACATCAGTGGTCTGGGGTGATTAAAAAAAAAACGATGAGCTTAGCATCTGAGCTAAAGCTCCAGCAGGTGGAGGAGGAACACTGCACTTGACAATGGCTGTCATTCTTCAGAGGTAGAAACATCACATTCTCACCAGGACTTAATGAAGAATCCAGATTCTATTATTAATTTCCTCCCCAAAGTCTAATCTTGTTGGGATTATGATTCATGATTCTGACTATATAGCATTTGGAAGGTTATTCTTTAATTTTCTTAGCAGACCATCTCCTCTGCTCCTCACTTTCAATTCTAGCTGTTCTTTCCCACCTTGTAGCCAGATGAGTCCCTTAGGACCTTCTCCAAGAACCCCACAGACACTAATATCTTAACTAAAAAGAACAGGAACAAAAGTCTTATGAGCTCCCTGTACAGTTTGTCTCTTTGTAATTTTGTAACAGCTTTGTTGAGGTATAATTCACCTACCATACAATTCACCCATATGAAGTGTACAATTCATATTTTCATCACTCTGAAAGGAAACCTTGTGCCCATTAATAGTCACCTCCCATTCTCCCATATCCCCCAGCCCCAGGCAACCACTAAGTCACTTTCTGTCCCTATAGATTTGCCTAGTGTGGACATTTTATATAAATGAATCATTATGTGGTCTTTTGTGACTGGCTTATGTCACTGGGGCTGATGTCCTCAAGGTTCATCCATGTTGAACCATGAATCTGCACTCCAATCTTTTTGATGCCTGAATAATAGTCCATTGGATGGAATGGCATTTCATTTATCCGTTCATCAGAGGGTGGACATTTGAGCTTGGACACTTTTTGGCTATTGTGAATAACGCCTCAATGAACACAGTGTACAAGTTTTGTTGGATAGATGTTTTCAGTTCTCTTGGGCACATATCTAGAAATGGAATTGTTGGGTCACATGTACCTTTATACTTTTTTTTTTTTTTTTTTTGAGAGAGAGAGAGAGAGAGAGAGAGAGAGAGAGAGAGAGAGAGAGAGAATGCGAGCCAGGGGAGGGGCAAAGCAAGAGGGAGAGAGAGAATCTCAAGCAGGCTCCATGCCCAGGCCAGAGCCTGATGCAGAGCTCAATCTCATTGGCTCATGATTGAGCCAAAATCAAGAGTCAAACACTCAACCAACTGAGCCACCCAGGCACCCCTTTACTTTTCAATAGACTAATGTGACAATTATCGATCTCTGCATGGAAAATTACCTCGAGCTTCATGGCTTAAAAGAACAATAATCAGGGGCACCCGGTGGCTCAGTCAGTTAAGTACCCTACTTCTGCTCAGGTCAGGATCTCGCGGTTTGTGAGTTTGAGCCCTACATCAGGCTCTGTGCTGACAGCTTGGAGCCTGGAGCCTGCTTCGGATTCTGTGTCTCTCTCTCTGCCCCACTCATCCTCTCATTCTCTCTCCTCTCTCTCTCTCTCAGAAAATAAACATTAAAAATTAAAAAAACAACAACTAATCATTTACTATCTCTCACTAATCATTTACTATTTCCTGTGGGTCAGGAATTTGGGAGTAACTTGAGTAGGAGGCTGCAGTCAGACGCTGGTCACTGCGGAAGTCCTCTGAAGGCTGGGTTGGAGCTGGGGGACCCACCTCTAGGGTGGCTCACTCACGACTGGCAAGTTAGTGCCGGCTTTTGGGTGGGGCCTCAGTTCGTCTCTGCATGGGCTTCCCTACAGGGATGCCCAAGTGTCCTCAAAATAGCAGTCTTCCTCTAAAGCAAGCTAGCCAAGAGACCTAGGTGGAAGCTGCATTATCTTTTATGACTTAGCCTCAGAAGGCAGACAACTGTCACCTTTACCAAGTTCTGTCGTTCACATAGGCCGGCCCTGATTCACGTGGGAGGGGGTGTGCAAGGGACAGATGGCAGGGGAGGCAGGTTGGAGACATCTTGGAGGCTGGCAACCACAAATAGGTTGATTTCAAAGCTCCATTCTCTGTTGTTCCTGCGGAGATGATCTAAATTTACAGACCCTAGGCAAGAGGTCAAAAAATACGTGGCAGGGTTTACAGGATTGTAACAGCACCAGGTTGCACCCCGCCACCACTTGGTGGATTTAACAACCTGCAGTGGAGCTTCCCGACTGTCCTGCTGGGGACTTCGAGGAGAAGGAGAATCTAAGCAAACTACAGAATAGAAAGATACAGCCTTCCTGCTGTCCTTGGATTATTGCCCCTGGTATTCACCTCTGGAAGAGCCAATGCTTTGTCCCCCTATCTACATCAGCAAAATCCTCCTGGAATGTCACTGGGGTTATTTGATCCAGTAGCCAAATCCATGTTGTCTCCTGGCAAATCAGCAAGTACTTATTAAGCATCTACTGTGTACCCAAGACCAAAGCCCGGGATCATCTGAGACTAGTGTAGATGGAAACGCCAGAAAGGGCCAGGCATGACCAAAATAGATTGTTGTCAAACCCACCTGTCTTGAGGCTTCAAAGGCAACAAGTGGAAAGGATTTTTTGTTTTTGAGTTAGCATTTAGAGTAGTTACAGCCTCAAGAATGCCTTCAGGTGATTTTCATTTGGAAAATTCCCGAGGACAAGAAACACAAAGATAGATTAAGGAGCATTTCTAGAGACTTTTAGTCACCTGACAACAAGATGTAATGCTTATCCTGGATTAGATCCTGGATGGGGGAAAAGTGGCTAGAAAATACATTACTGGAAATTGGTCAAATTGGAACACAAACTGTAGATTAAATAATAGTATTGGATCAGTACTATGTTAACGTTTCTGAATTTTATAATCATATTGTGGTGATGCAATAAAACATTTATTCTTAGGAAATATGCATTGAAGTATTATGGGGTAAATGTGTCTACACCTTAGTTTTGAGTGGTTCAGAAAAAAAATTCTGCATATACATATGTGCATGCGCACGCACACACACACGCATATGGAAAGAGAGACAGCAAGTAAATGCAGCAAAATGTGAGCAGTGAATCTGGGTGAAGGGCATATGGGAATTCTTCATACATATGCTGTTTGCCACTTTTCTGTAAAATTGAAATTGTTTTGAAATAAAAAGATTTTAAAGAGAAAAAGAAACACCCGAGGGTCTTATGTGAAGGCCAAGATAGTCTGGTGTCATTGCTCCTTCATGGAACGGTAGATTGAAAAAGTCAAGGTCAGCCAGGTGCCGATTACCCACATGACCCAGACAGTGCTGTGGGTAGGGTGCTGGAAGTGTCAACCAACGGTTTCAGCTGACAACATCTGCTGGCAGTTAATAAAAACTCCAGGGGCACCTGGCTGGCTTAGTCAGTGGAGCATGCAACTCTTGGTCTGGGGGTTGTGAGTTCGAGGCCCACATTGGGTGTAGAGGTTACTTAAAAATAAAATATTTAAAAAAATAAAGACTCCAGCAATACTGAAGTTTTACAGTGTCCTTGTGACCCCACAGTCAGCCCCTGAAAGTGACAGTCTCAGCTTGCTCTGCCCCCAACCTCTGGCCCAGCAGCCACCTCAACAGCTCCTCTGAGACATCCCAAGCTGGCCAAGAGCGTCACTTGCCCTCTTGTTTCCCAAGACCGAGTGCCTTCTTCTGCTCATTCGGGCCCTGGGCTGAAAGGCAGAGACCTCCCCTGTTCCCCCAACATCAGAGGCAGCCTGGCTAGAAACCCGTGGCAACAAATCCCCCAAGTTTCCAAGAACATCTCAGAGCCGCAGGGTCAGCCAAATGTCTTTGAAATGGTCCAGGGTAAGAACCCCCCTCCACACGACACTACTCAGTCTCAGAGGTCAAGGTGCATGTTCTGATTCTTATTCCATTAGATGTGTAGGAGGCAGCTGGGAGCCCCAGAGACTCAGAAGACACAGATCCAATCAAGGCCCGGAGGATTCCCAAGTTAAAAACATTGGCCTTCAGAGCTCACTAAATGTGAACTCTACAAATTGGTTTCAAAGTCAGCCAAGCCTGGGTTTCGTCATCTGCCCGCCAGAGCCAACTGACTGGCTTCCCATTAGCAGGGGGAGGAAGTGGAAAGGCCCAGCCCCGGGGGGCTTCAAAGAGGAGGAGGTCCCTGACAAGAGAATCAATCACAGAGCCCTGATGAGAACGACAGGGGAAAAGGTCTTTCTAGTCCCCATGAAAGTGGTTACCAGACTGTGATGGCTCCAGGCAAGCCACCTGCTGGGGACAAAGACCTTTCTCCTTTAGCTCAGACTCTCTGATGTGTGTGAGGGGAAGAACAGCCTCCCACTGTCTGCCTTTCACAGAGGATGTTCTTGGCCTTCCTGATTACCTGAGACCAGGCCAGTGGATCACAGGCCCGACACACAGCAAGTTCTCATGAATAGCAAACACTTTCATGGCACTTACCGAGTGCCAGGGACTGTCCTAGGCGCTTTACAGATCACTCATGTGACCCCCGCCCGGTAACACTATGAGGGTGGTACTCCTATTATCCCTATTTAGCAGGTGGGGAAACTGAGTCAGGAGAGGTAAAGAAACATGTTCAAAGTCACTGACCTAGTAAATAAGGATTTGAATGTTGGCTTGTGTCTGTGCTTTTAACCACTTTCCTTTTTTTCTGCTTTTAAGTTTATTTATTTATTTTGAGAGAGGGAGAGAGAGAGAGAAGGAGAGTGCAAGCGGGGGAGAGGTAAAGAGGGAGAGAGAGGGATTCCCAAGCAGGCTCCGTGCTGAGGAGCCCAACCTTAACAAACCGTGAGGTCATGACCTGAGCTGAAATCAAGAGTCAGTCACTTAACCAACTGAGCCACTCAGCTGCCTCGCTTTTAACCACTTTCTTTGCAAGAACTCCTAGCATGCTTGATGTGCTCCTTCGAAAAACCCATAATCGAGGAAATAAACACTCACGTTTCAAAAATCATATCTAGACAGCACGAGATGGATAAGGAGGTCTGCAGAGCAGGTTGGCGGGTGATAGGAAAGTGCAGTGGGTCTCACTGTTCCCTGCTGTACTGATAATCTGTCCCATACGTCCATCCATCCATCCGTTCATTCAACCTCTCACATTTAGAATTTAGGGCCCTACTAGGGCTTGAGTGGGAGGAAACAAGAGGAGCACTGCTTAGATAATGAACTGAAACGGAGCACACAAACAGTGAAAGAGTCAGAGGAGGGGGATTGGGGCCAAGTAGTAGTGCGTCAGGAGCAAGGTGGAGGGACGCAGTTCCAAGAAGCATTCCCTGGCCACACACCCCCACCATAGCTTGCGGGTCCTCCTCCACCGGACGATGGATGGCATCCTTACTGTAGCATTTTCCATACTGGGTTTCGGTTTCCTACTTGCTTCTCTGCTATTAATTTCTGTAATCCCAGTACTAGGCAAGGACCAGTCACTCAGCATTTGTTGAATGACTTTCTGAATGAAAAAGGCCCTGAGGGGAAAGAGCTCAGCTGCACTGAGGGGAAAAGAGCAGACAAGCTCAGCAGAGCAGGGCTTCTCAAACTACACAAAGCAGAATTACATAGGGATCTGGTGAAAATGCAAATCCTGATTCAGGAGGCGTGGGGTGTGGCCCGAGTTCCTCTATTCCCAACAAGCTACAGTGGGTGATGCCCAGACTCCTGCTCCCTGGATCCCACTTTTGTGCCAAGGCCCTTGATGATTCCCTGGCCCTTCTCAGCCCCAAGGGAGCCTCATCCCACACTAAGGCTCCCTTCCTCTGCCCCTGAGCTCCTCTACTGCCCCCCTCCCCGCCCCGCTCCCCAACAGCCTTAGCCACTGATCCCATTTGCCCTACTGCCCAGACACCGATTTGAAGAACATCTACCCAAATCCCGGCAGTTCCCACAGTGGGGCCCACTGGTCCCAGGGTGGACCTGGTGAGGGGGCTCCTGGGGTCAAGGATATCTCCCAGATCACCTCTCCCAGAACTCAGGATCACAGGTCACCTCAGCATCTCTGAGGCTCCCAGAAATCCTGCGATGACAAAGATTTGTGCAGGAGCCCAAGGAATGGCTGAGATGGGGGAGAAACTTAATGCTCCGTAATCCTCCTCAGCACCACCCCTAGCTGCTCAGACCTCAGTGGAGCATGTGATTGCTCAGTGGTGGTTTCCTACCCGTCCCCAGATTACCATCCTTATGAACAAGTGTACAGACATATGGAAATTCTAGAACCACCACAGGAAACAGGCAAGGTTTGCCTTTTTTCGTAAGGGGACGTATGCTTTCCCCAAACAGCGGTGCTCTTCTCTTTCTAAATCTTCAGGACCCTGGTCTCTTACCCCTCCGTCTTCTTAAAGGATCGGATGCTGTCATTTATGCTGAATTGCACACGATTGATAAGATTAAAACATGTCACTTCTGAAGGCTTATTGTTCTCGGTTTGCTCCTCTCCCCTCCGCCCAGATCCATTTTCTCTCGCTCTCTGTCCCTGGGAGCCTGGACCCTTGGGCCCCCTCACCCTCCGGCTTCCGGGTGGCCAATGGTGTGGGGCGGGGAATGGGGGGGAGCACTGCAGAGAGATCTGAGGGCAAGAGGAGAGGAACAAGGAGATATTTAGTCCCCGCTGCAGCCTCGCATCACTGGGCAGTGTCTGCATCACCACGGCATCGATGCTCCCTCAAGGCGGCCCCTCCGAGGCTCAGCTTCCATTAGGCTCCCTTTGGCTCCTCTGCCCTAGGGTACTACCAGCTGCCTGCTGTCGCACATCCCAGGGTGCCTCACCATCCCTGCCAGCAGCTTCCATCCTGCACACTTCACTGTAAACACTCCTGTCACTAACTGTCTGATTTTGTTTTTTTTAGTTAAACCCTTTTGAGTGTGCCTTCTGCTTCCTGCTAGGATTCTGAATGATACAGAATGTTGCATTTTTATCAAGTATGGGGTCCCCAATTTGGTTTAAGCCAAAGCAATGAAGCTCTAATTGTAGAATTTGGGGGTTGAGGGAGTCCAGAGACAGGAGGTATTTTTGAGGAGGGGGGAGTATGCCGGTATTTCTCAGTGCCTTGAAAACCAACTACAACAAGGCCTGGGAGTTAGCTTCTCATTTTATTTTCTTCAGCCGCCATGAACTGAGCGGCTGCTGTGTTCTGGAACCGGTGCTTAGGATTGTGGGAATCAAGGACGATAGAGACCAGGCCCCATGTCCCACAACCTCACACTCAGGGACACTCGGGCCAGGGCAGGATGAAAGGCCTGGAATGGAATTGAATGTGACAGGCAGCCAAGCAGGGCAAAGCCGCTGAGATAAGGGCCTAATCAGAGTTCAGACAGAGAACAGTGGCAGAACGGCAGGCGGAGGCTTTGTTCCAAAGCTGGGGACCTGGGAGGACCTCACGGGGTGGGGGAGGAGGTCACAGGGGACCTTGGAGCGCTGCAAAGCAGCCCATCAGCAGCCTCAGCCCAGAAGCCAGAGCGGGCCCCTTTCTGCAGCCTCCGTGGACGCCCGGGCGGGTTTTGTTTGCTCCTCCCCTGGGTTCTTACTGCACATCTACTCAACTCCAGCAGCAACCACTGAGCCAGCGCTCACCCTGTGCACGGAGCTCCTTCAATCCTCCCAACAACCCTGTGGGTGGGCGTTATTCAGCCCTTTTTATAGCTAAGGAAATTGAGGCTCGGTCCAAATGACTGGCCCACAAATTTATAAATAGACACTGGAGACCAGAATTTGAATCCAGACTGCCTGGCTCTGAAATGCACTCTCAGCCACTGATCTGTCTGCTGCGATTTCTTACTCTTATAGAAGAGTCAAGGGTGGTGCCGAGCACTTGTGTGGAGTATCTCATTTGGTCTTCACAGCTCCCCCCTGAGGGAGGTCCTAGTATTACCACTTACTTTCCAGAAGAAGACACTGTCCCACCGAGAGGGTTACATCTCTCTCTAGGGCCCACAGCCAGGTCACGGTACAGCCAGGGTTTGAACCCAGGAAACCCACTCCAAGTTCATGCCCCCAGCCACCACATTCCTCCAAGGCAGAGCCTAAATTATTATTTTTATTTTTTTATTTTGTTTGTCTGTTTTGAGAGACGATGCGCGTGCTCAGGAGGGGCAGAGAGAGAGAGAGACAGAGACAGAGACGGAGACAGAGAGGAAGAGAGAGAATCCCAAGCAGGCTCCACACTGTCAGTGCAGAGCCTGATGTGGGGCTCGAACCCACGAACCGTGAGATCATGACCTGAGCCAAGATCAAGAGTCTGATGCTAACTGACTGAGCCACCCAGGTGCCCCCTGAATTATTTTTTTAAAGGTCTTTATTTTGTTGAATGGTTTTACCTTTATAGAAAATTATAAAGATAATACAAAGAGTCTCCTAAATAATCAGGCCGGGACTTTCAATACCATGTTGAATAAAAGTGTTGAGAGTGGGCATCCTTGTCTTGTTCCTGACCTTAGAGCAAAAGCTCTCAGCTTTCACTGTTGAGCATGATGTTAGCTGCGGGCCTGTCACATACAGTATGCGTGCGTGCATGCATGTATGTATTTGTTTATTTTTAAGTTTTTATTTTAAACACCTGGTGCTCTTCAGGACAAGCACACTCCTTCACCCCCATCCCCTATCTCACCCATCCTTCCAACCACCTCCCCCTCTGGTAACCATCAATTTGTTCTCCTTAGCTAAGAGTCTGTTCCTTGGTTTGCCTCTCTCTCTTTTTCCCTTTTGCTTATTTCTTAAGTTCCACATATGAGTGAAATCACATGGTATTCGTCTTTCTCTGACTGACTGATTACACTTAGCGTAATACTCTCTAGCTCCATCCATGTCGTTGCCAATGGCAAGATTTCACTCTTTTTGCTGGCTGGATAAACATACGGCCTTTATTACGTGGAGGCATGGTTTCCTCTGGACTCGCCATTTGTTTTTATCATATATGATGTTGAATTTTATCAAATACTTTTTCTGCATTCATTTAGATGATCCTATAACTTCTATCCCTCACTTTGTCAGTGTGATGTATCCTCTTGATGGATTTGTATACGTTGACTCATCCTTGCATCCCTGGAATAAATCCCAGTTGACCATGACGTAGGATCCTTTTCATGTATTCGATTTGGTTGGCTAATATTTTGTAAAGGATTTTTCTTTTCTTGTGGCATCCGTGTCTGGTTTCGGTATCAGGGTAATGTTGGCCTCATAAAATGAATTTGGAAGAGTTTTCTCTTCTGTTTTTAGAAGAGTTTGGGAAGAAGTGGTATTAATTCTTTAAATGTCTGGTAGGATTCACCAGTGAAGCCATCTAGTCCTGGACTTTTGTTTGTTGGAGGTTTTTGATTACTGGTTTAATCTCTTTTCTAATAATCAGTCTTTCAGATTTTCTATTTTTTCACGAAATAAAGAAAGACAAATTACGTCCAATCTTACTCATATGTGGAATCTAAAAAATGATACAAACAGGGGCACCTGGCTGGCTCAGTCAGTAGAGCATGCAACTCTTGATCTAGGGGTTGTGAGTTTGAGCCCTATGTTGGGTATAGAGAATAAAAATAAATAAAAATTAAAAACAAACAAGCAAAGAAACAAAAACTACACTCATGGATACAGAAAACAGATTGGTGATTGCCAGAGCTGTGGGGGGGCGGGGGGGGGGGGGAGGCTGGTTGGCAAAATGGGTGAAGGTGGTCAAAAGGTACCAAAAAAAAGTTTCCATATACCCCAGGCGGGCTTTCCCTTACTCTTTTGTTTTGTTTTTAATGTTTCTTTATTTTTGAGAGAGAGAGAGAGAGAGTGTGTGTGTGTGTGTGTATGCGCGCAAGCAGGGGAGAGGCAGGGAGAGAGGGGACAAAGGATCCAAAGCAGGCCCTGCACTGACAACAGAGAGCCCAATGCAGGGCTCGAACTCGTGAACCAGGAGATCATGACCTGAACCGAACTCGGATGCTTAACTTACTGAGCCACCCAGGAACCCTTTGTTTTGTTTTTTAAGTAGGCTTCAAACCTCACATGGAGCCTAGGGCAGGACCTGAACTTATAACCCCAAGATCAAGACCTGAGCTGAGATCAAGATTCAGATGCCAAACCAACTCAGCCACCCAGGCACCCCTAGTTTCCCTTACTGTTAAGATCTCGCAGTATGGTACATTTGTTACAATTAACATACCAGTGTTGATGTATCATTATTTACTAAAGTCCATAGTTGATTCAGATTTCCTCAGCTTACCTAATGTCTCTTTGTGTCCCAGGACCCCATCCAGGACACTCTACTGCATTCAGTCATCATATATATTCCTCAGGCTCCTCTTGTCTCTGACAGTTTCTCAGACTTTCCTCATTTTTGATGACCTTGACAGCTTTTTAAATTGTGATTTAAAAAAAAAACAACCCACACATAAAAATCTACCAACTTAACCATACTTAAGTGTACTGTCAGTAGCATTAAGCACATTCACACTGTTGTGCAACAGATCTCCAGAATGTTTTCATCTTGCAACACTGAAACGCTACCCTCATAAACAACAACTTTCCCCCCTCTCCCCAGCCCCTGGTAACCACCATTCTACTTTGTGTTCCTATGAATTTGACTACTTGATTTATTTTTTAAGCTAATTTTTTTAATTTTTTAGTAATCTCTACACCTAACATGGGGCTTGAACTCCTAACCCTAAGAGCAAGAGTTGCACGTCTACCGACTGAGCCAGCCACACACCCCTCAACTACTTTATTACCTCTTTTAGATATGGGATCATACAGTATTTAGCTTTTTGTGGCTGGCTTATTTCACGTATCATAATGTCCTCAAGGTTCACCCATGTTGCAGCCTGTGTCAGAACTTCCTTCCTTGTCAAGGCTGAGCACTATCCCATCATATGCATCTACCGCGTTTAGTTTATATGTTCATCCATCAGCAGACAGGGTGCTGCTCCCACCTTTTGTCTTTTGTGAACATAAGTAACTGGGAAACTGCCCTATTATTTTCCATAGTGGCCGTAGCATTTCACATTCCCACCAGTGGCGCACAGGGGTCCGCTTTTTCCACATCCTTGCCGACACCTCCAACTGTCTAGGGGATTTTGACAGGAGCCATCCCGATGGGTGTGAGGGGGTCTCACACTAGGGTTTTGACTTTCATTTCCCTGATGATCGGTGATGTTGAACATCTTTTCGTGTGCTCGTGGGCCATTTGCACATTTTCTGTGGAGAAATGTCTACTCAAGCCCTTGGTCCATATTTGTATCGCTAAGCAATAAATGCCTATGTCATAATTTATTTATCTGTTCTCCTGTGCATGGGCATTTGTTACTACCAGTCTTGGCTATTGCACATAAAGCTGCTGTGAACATTTTTGCAGAGGTTTTTTGGTGGGTCTGTGTTCTCACTTCTCTTGGATAAAGACTTTTTGTACATTTCTGTACTCACCAGAGCTTAGGACCTAGCTGGTACTAAAAAAAAAAAGTGGGATAAAAAAAAGTGTGACTAAGTCACAGAACTAAGACCTCTGAGGTAGTAATAATCATTTCACATAATAAAGTTTCAATGTGGAGCATGAATACCAAAAGCACGGGCTGAATAAAAAGAAAGGACATCTGAGGTGGAGACTTAGTGATTCAGCTAAGAATTTTGAAAAAGGATAGGCTTTGAAGAAGAGCCAAAACATGGGGACAACCAGAAAACTTCCTTCTGCAAGGGACAGAGACTTCTCTCCCCCACACTGACCGGATAGGGAGTCCTGGAGGGTGTCTGGCTGGAGTCACAACAGAGGGCCCACACAGGGGAGGCAGGCCCAGCTAGAGCAAAGATTGCAATGCCCATAGTTTGTTAAGAGAGATTTTTTGTGATATTTTATACCTTGCTGAGGAGCATTAATACCCTTTGTCTTCTCCTCTCTAAATCCACTCCTGGTTTGCCACACGGAGAGAGTTTGTCCTGGCCAGGATAATCCAGAACAGGAGACAATCCAGCAACCTTTTCTCCTTGGCTCTAGAAATTGTTTGTGTGTAGTCGGGAAACCTGGGTTTCTGCCTTTAACTAGCCGAATGTGCTTTCATCTCAAAATTCCTTCCAGCTCTCAAATATTATTACTTAGCAACTATACTTCTTTCTGCAGATTTTTTTAAGTTTATTTTTAAATTTATTTTTAGTACTCTACATCCAAAGTAGCGCTCGAACTCACGACCCTGAAATCAAGAGTCGCATGCTCTACGGAGCCCCTGGGTGGCTCAGTTGGTTGAGCATCTGAATTTGGCTCAGGTCATGATCTTCCGTCTGTAGGTTCAAACCCCACATCAGGCTCTGTGCTGACAGCTCAGAGCCTGGAGCCTGCTTTGGATTTTGTGTCTCCCTCTCTCTTTGCCCCTCCCCTGCTCATGCTCTGTCTCTGTCTGTCTCTCAAAAAATAAAATGTTAAAAAAAAAAAAAGGAGTAGCACGCTCTTCTGACTGAGCCAGCCAGGCACCCCTGTTCAGGAAATATTCTTTTTTCAATGTGTTCACCACAGAAAGTGAGAAAATACAATAAGGGAGCAGAAGCACATATAAAATCACTCATAATTTCATCACCCAGTGCTAACTCTTATTAACATACACTCGTTCGTATAAAAATATATGATGAGTGCCTGCCATGTATTGAGACATTTGAAATATATCTTTCTAGGCTATTTATATCTACATTTTAATGAAATCATCCTGCTTTATAACCTGCCTTTCACTCAAAAGACAGTTGTGAACATATTCCCATGTCAGTAAATACTTTCCCTACAGCGTTCCAGTTTTTCATTAATAAACATTCTCAGAGCTCAGTTTTGAACAAAGTCATAACCATTTTTTTAATGTTTATTTATTTTTGAAAGAGAGACAGAGTGTGAGTGGTGGAGGGGTAGAGAGAGAGGGAGACACAGAATCCGAAGCAGGCTCCAGGCCCTGAGCTGTCAGCACAGAGCCTGACACGGGGCTCGAACTCTCAAACCGTGAGATCATGACCTGAGCCGAAGTCAGACACTCAACCAACTGAGCCACCCAGGCACCCTAGTCATAACCATTTTTTAAAGATAATTCCTAGAAATGGAATTACTAAATCAATTAGTAATCATGATTATGTGTTTGGGCAATGCCAAGCATCCGCAGCCTTTTTTATACATCTTTCCACTCATGCGTACGCACTCAGCGGGGGGTAGAACTGTGCTGTCCATTGCAGCAGGCATCAGACACCCAGGGTTATGTATGTTTAAGTTAAAGTTAATTAAAAAAAAATAATAATAAGCAATTCAGTTCTTCAAATGCAATAGCCACATTTCAAGCACTCAACAGGCATATGTTACTAATGGTTACTTCGATAGTGTGGAAACATTTATGTCATCACAGAAAGTTCTATTAGACATCACTGGTCCAGAATAATGTTCAATTGATGTTAATTATTGTTATTTTGGGGTGGAGAGATTTGGAGTAATTTTCCTTCTTATTGTATTTCTTGGCCCGTGACCATTTATCACTTTTGTTTTACATATATTATGTCTAAATGCTCTCTTCCCTTTGGAGGGCTAAACCTCATTCCCAGTGGCTGCCTGTGGATATTTCATTATGGGAAATCTCCAGAGTCCTTATGTCTAGTCATTGGTTTGAATTCAAATTTTCCCTCCCAGAGATAGAGTTCAAAAAAGTTGTATTAAGAATCTTTATATAGGGGCACCTGGGTGGTTCAGTCAGTTGAGTATCCAACATTTGATTTTGGCTCAGGTCATGATCTCACAGTCACGAGATCAAGCCCCACCTTGGGCTTGGCGTTGACCATGAAGCCTGCTTGAGATTCTCTCTCTCTCTCTCTCTCTCTCTCTCTCTCTCTCTCTCTCTCTCCCCTCTGCCCCTCCCATCACTTGCACGTGCTCTCTATTAAAAAAAAAAAGAAACTTTATATAAATTTACTTAAATACGCATAAAGAAATTCTGGAAAGATACATAATTAAGAACATTACTCACCTGCAGCATGCGGAGAGGGTGTCTCTGCAGATGAGGGCAAGAATGGGAAGATTTTCTATGTGAATGTATCACCTATTTAAACATAGAGTAAAAATATATCTTTTTAAAAAATTATGCAAACAGCAAACAATTCTAAAAAAAAAGAAAAAAGAAGTAGACAGTGAAACTCCTTTCCCTGAAGGTTACTGGCAGGTTAGTGAGAATCCTTCCAGGCTTATTAGAGACAATCACACATGATAACTTTATTATGTAAGTGGCTTGTGCACTCATTCCCTAGACATCACCGGAGTCCTACCTCCATCCCTATTGGTAAGAATTTAAAAAAGGGTTTCTAAAGCTCCCGGACTTTTTCCTCTCACCTCTCCAGGTGGTCCCTGTGAAGACTCCATGTCTCTTTTGAAAGCAGACCCATTTCCAGGTAATTGCAGAGCCGGTGCCAGTCATTAGCCAGCTGTAGGTTTGCCCCCCTTCCTCCCATCCACCCCCCTTGTAGACTTAGCCCCTTTGCTTCTCAACCTCTCCCTTCCTCAGCTGTTCCTTTGGCCACACCTTTCCAAGGCAGTGGGGGTGGAGGGAGTGAGGACCGTTTCCATAGTCCTGGGTGGAGTCTTGGTGTGGGAAAGAGCCAGATACATGGGGCACGAGCCACCTCCAGGTGCCCCGTCCTCCAGGAGGCTGGCAACAGCCCCTTAACTTACTCATCTTGCCCAACCTCTGTTCCAAGTCCACTCCCAACCCCCACCTTGCTGGACACATTTCTGAGACCTTACTTACTTCTTTGCATTTCTGTGATGGGTTTGCCCATGGACTTTGGAAAGTCCATTCTCCACTCCTTCACTGGTGCATCATCGTCCAGATCTTCACCAGGAGAGCAAGGGGCACTTCCGGAGGACTGAACGGGCCTGGGGTCTGTGTAGGAAGGAGGTGGGGACACAGGGTGTGAGTCATCTGCCAGCGTCTCTGATGCTCTTGGAGTTCACCACCCAGTGCCAGGACCAAATAGAGAAATCCCAGTTGTGGTGAGTGGTGGCCCCTGAGAGGCCCAGTAACCAGTCTAACTTCAAAGGCTGCTCTCCCGGCCACGCAAGACTGAAACCAGCGAATCCACAGAGACAGAAAGTAGATTAGTGGTTGCCAGGGACTAGGGTTGGGGGGATGGGAAGTGACTGTTAATGGGTACGGGGCTTCTTTCCGGAGTAATGAAAATGTTCTGACCTTGGACTGTGGTCACAGTTGCTCTGTGACTATACTAAAAATCACTTAAGTATCCACTTTAAAAGGGTGAGTTTTGTGAAATGTGAATTGTATCTCAATAAAAATTAGAGGGTTGCAAATCTGAGATCTAACTGACATGCAATAAAAGGCACCCATTTTAATACAGAGTTCAACGATTTTGGGCAAAGACATCCATGCCACCACCACCTTCATCAAAATACAGAATATGTCGGTCACCCCAGAAAGTAACCCTTTGCCCCTTCAGGATTCTTTCAACAAAACTGAACACAATGCAAACCGTCAAAGTTCATCACACATAGTAAGGGTCTTAGTTCACAAAATTTATAGTTCGGTTATATTTAAAGAGACATGCACACACATTAGAAGGTTGTGGTGTGGGTCACAGTCAAAAAAAATGTAAAAGTTCCCACGGAGACATGAAGAACCACGCAAGGCGCCGGGGGTGGTTGTAGAAGTGCTATGCACTCACTCCGGTGGGCGCTATGTGCCGAGAATTCTGCTAAGCACTTAGGTGCACGACCTCATGCTCATCGCCTCATTCCACAGATGGGAAAACCAAGGCTTCCCTCCCTGTGCTGGCAGCTAGTTTTTACCTGATCCTAAAACGTACTCTTCCTAATGCCTTGGTTTCCTCTTGCTGGGCTTCTAACTCCCACTGACGTGTCCAGTTCTGGAGGATCCAGACATATCTGTCAGCCAACCTCAGGTAACCCACTCAAGCACAGCGGAAACAAGAAGAGAGAAGAAAAGGCCTCCTGCACTGAGCTTGTAGTCTAGTAGGCAGCACCCAGCAGATGGTAAAAGCCCCGAAGACAAGGTCACAGTGTCATGCTGCTCTGCGTAACCCTGGGTGTAACCCGGGGTGTGAGGCTCTTCCTTTGTGCCGTCACTGGGCACGTCGCCCGGTCGTTCTCTGGCGCAGGCCTGGGCAGTCAGGCCGGGTGGAACCTGCAAGGCCCAGTCCGTTCTGAGTTGCCTGAGACCCACAGGGGTCTTAGGTGACACAGTCACCCTCCAGAACCCTGCGGAGTCCTCCTACCAAGCAACTGGCCACAGAGCAGCAGGGGCAGGATTCACAGCCTAGACTCTGTCATCAGAGTCTTTGCCCCTGAGCATGCCTCCATGATAACTGGTAGCCACCATCAGTCTCTCATTTCAAGAGTCAACAGAGAGCAGAGGCTGTACCTTCCAGTTAGCCCTAATTGATTTCACCCAAACGGAATGAGTGCTAATGAGCTTGTCTCAAGACCCAAACTCCTTCTGTCTTTACTAGATTCGCTGGCATTGGGAAATCTTCCGACCATTGGGACTGTCTTAAAACATGACTCTTCCACATCACTGCACCCAGCACACCCCCAGGGTCTGGAAAAGTCAGCAGACCCCCAACAGAGACCAGCTTTCATCCGAGGAGTAGCTAAAACCCTGGGGAGCCTCGGGGCCATTCAGGCCTACTCAGTGTGCTCACCTGGTCTCGCCAGCCCAAGGCCCAATGTGGAAGGAACTGGACTCAGACAGACCTGGGTTTGGATCCCAGCCCTGTCACTTGTTAGCTCTGTGACCTTGGACAATTAAACTAACCTCTCTGAACTTGTTTCCTCATCTCAAAAAAAAAAAAAAAAAAAAAAAAAGGTGAGGCTTGCAGGGTTCTTGGATAATGAGATCAAGGTATGCAGTCGGCACTTAATACATATCCGCTGTCCTTCCCCTCCTCTTGCCTGCCAAGCACATTGACATTCTGGAGACAAGAACAGCCAAGCAACTTTCTCTTCTGGAGGATTTGTATCTTTGTCATTGTTTTTCCTGGAATGGCACGAACAGGAAGCCTTGGACTGGCCAAGAGCGAGAACAACATAGCCCTGGCCCTTCGAAAACATATTAAACTTAAGTTTCCATGGAGTCTTAACGTTATACTATGCACCCCGTGCATTATACTATGCACCCCGTGCGTTCACCTGGAAGACAGCCTCCTCCTCTCTCCGAGTAGAGCGCCACCGAGAGGCCTGAGCCGCCATCCCCGCCCCCCTCCCTCACCTGGCCCCCACGACCGGCCTCGCGCTGCCTCCACTTCCGCTCGCTCTCGCTCTCTCCAAATGTGCTTCTCTCCAGGAGGCCCGTTCCCAAACTGCAAATGACATCACATCAGACGTCTGCTCTAGACCCTTCGTCGTCTTTCCGACAAAGCACACAGCCATCTGCCCACCGCCTGCCTCTCTCCTTCCCTCCCCTCCCTCCCCACTTCGGACCGCGCCGTCCACAAGCGCTTTTCTTTTCCTCTGCGTGCGCACCAGTTCGTTCCAGCCTCAAGGCCCTGCAGCGGCCGCTGCCTCCACCTGGAGCTCGCTTCCTCCCGGTGGATGCTCCCTTCTCAATAATCAGGCTGGAGCTCCAGTGCCACCTGCTCAGAGACATCTTCTCTCGTCGTGGCGGCCGCACGGTCACATCTATCACTTCGTCCTATTTTCATACTTGCACTTGTCACTACCTAAAGTTCTCTGGCGCCTTGTCTGTCTCATTCACCACGTGCCCCCGGCCCCCCCCAGGCGCCTAGAACCCGCCTAGAGCACCAGCAGGTACAATACTTGTTTGTTACTTAAATGACCCCCTTTGTCTCACCATTTAAGCATAAATCCATGATCTTCAGGATGGTCTGTCTTCATAGGAGAGCTTCTAATATGTGTCTAGACAGTCCTTTTATTTTTGGCAATTTTGGCAAAGTGACTTGCTTCTGGAATTTAACAAAACCAGACAACGCCTGTCTCCCTAGTCTCATCCAAAGCTGTGCCCCCTCGTCTAGAATCTGCAGAGACTCTTGCTGTCTGCCCCCTCCGTAACAGCTAGGCACGGATGAGACAAAAGTTTTACAAATCCCACTGGAATATTCTGCTGCCTGAAAAACTGGAGCGACACCGGACTGGAGCCTCCGAGCCAAAAGCAGCTTGAAGCTAGCAAAGGCCCCTGCTCCTCAGAGGCTGGGCACCTGGGATTAATTCAGGCAGAAAGCAGGCAAGAAATGCTGGCCCCTGAGAAGTGCTAAAGAAAGGGAATTTTAAGATCCAGACTGAAAAGAAAGAGGGGGCAGAGGGGATTGGGAGTGGGGGAGTTGGAAGGACTGACCTTCCTTAACCCAAGGGATCTCTTAACCTGCTAGGATTGATGTTAAATGTTAAATTTGGGAGGGGTGTGTGTGTGTGTGTGTGTGTGTGTGTGTGTGTGTGTGTGTGTGTGTTTTAGGGAGAGGGTCTATGGTTTTTATCAGGGTTGCAGTAGGATCTGTGCCCCCAAAGCTTAAGAACCACAGATCTAAAAGGCAAGCAATTAGGTTAGCAAATCATCTCCATCCTAAACATGACCTGAACTGAAACAATCACGAGAAAGGAAAAGTGCTTTGTGCTCCAAAGAAAACAAAAGCCATTTCCAACAGGAATTGGCTGTCACATTCTCTGCACTTGGAAAAAAAATCAACAGAGCATCCGCCCAGCCTGCTCAAGGCCCATCCCTTAAGCCCAGG
Source organism: Panthera onca (assembly GCF_046562875.1). NCBI lineage: Eukaryota > Metazoa > Chordata > Mammalia > Carnivora > Felidae > Panthera > Panthera onca. The sequence continues at coordinate 44,459,067 of NC_138353.1, read as the reverse complement.
TCTCTAGGGAAGGCAGTGAGCCTTTGTTTTCCAGTCTGTGGGCAACTGGCTGGGCCAGGAGCCAGAGAGGAGAGACCTCTATGGAAGAAAATACAGACATGTGCCAAGTTGTGTGGGCTAGAGGCACCCGAAGGAGGACTCCAGCTGATGCCACAAGACCCACCGGGTGAGGAAGAATGTGCCAGTTGTAGACTCACTTCTCTCCTGCTGTCTTTCTTGATTTGGCTCCAGCTAGGATGTTGGGCCAGCTTTTCCCTCTGGGTGCTCCGAAGCACCACCATATTAGTCACAGGCCTGGGTGCCTTTCCAAGTAGGTTTTGGACCCTTCGTGGTCGGCAGGCCTACCTGTGGCCCCCCTAGCTATCACACTGAAGCTCCTGCCCGGTCAAGGCGATGTGTCACGTCTGGTGTTCAGAAAGGATACTCCCTTCCCCTGGCCCTTCTCGCCTTCATGAAGGAAGAACCCGGGATGTGGCAAAGTCCCAATAAATGCTGGGAGGAGGCCTGGGAGCGGGCGGGAGGCCCCGAGCCAGCGCGCTGTGCCAGCACTTGGTGTAACCTCCAGGGAGGGCGCAGTCCACGCAAGTCCTGGCTTCCGAGAGGTAGGCCCTGGGTGTCAGCCCGCAGCCGTGGCCTCTCCCGAGTCCCGTGGATTCACACTCCAACTTGAGTTGTTATTTTTCGATGTTGGTGTATGTTCTGTCTTTAATATATCCCAGAGGGCATTCTTGATTTCCTCCCCTAAAGCTGATTCTCCTCCAAGCTTCCCCATCTCAATAAATAACACTTGAATCACCTAGGCGCTCATTCTTCGGGTCCCAGCTAAACGGCACCGCCTCCTTCCCCTTGGAAAGACCTCCCCAGGCAGCAAATCTAGTGTCGTCTTCCCGCGCCCCCCACACACACCCACACACCAAGATGCTCTCTTTCATGTCAGCCTGTTTGCTTATCACATTCTGTTGCTTTTATTTTGCTGGTATGTCTCTCCACTGAAAATGTAAAGTCCGTGAGGACAGAGAGTCTATTTGCTTCTCCAGAGTCCCTCTCCAGCCTTCTCCCCTGTCCTCTAGGCCTGCGGAGGCTGACTGATGGGGTCTGCATGGCCCACGCTCCCATACCCTCCAGCAGCAGACGGGAGAGGGAGCCGTGGGTAGGTGGCCCCCTCTCTGCCACAGCCCCTGTGACGCAGTTTCTCCTGCAGCTCTTGCTGGGTTCCGGGAACCACTTTTCTCCCCTTGCCTTCCCAGGCCTGGGGTGGTGGGGGGGGGGGCGGTAATGGCTGCCGTCTGTTGCCAACCCTGAAATGCCTCACTTCCCCAGGGACCTCTTAACCCTGCCCATACTTCTGCAAGCAGTCCCTTCATTAAACTCTGCTCAGTGACCGCTCTTGAATGTGTCACTTGCTCTCTGACAATGGTTCTGACCCACATGGGGGCCGTGTCTAACTCACTGACCAATGTCTCCCAACAATGTGCCGAGGGATGTCTGGCATATCTTAGGTACTTAATACGTACGTAATACGCGTGTTTTGAGTAAATGAATGAGCAAAGATACTATGTTTTTAGTTACATTTTCATTAAGATGTAATTCATATACCATGAAACCTACCCTTCTAAGGACTATAGTTCAGTGGCTTTTAGTTTATTCACAAGCTGTGAGACCAACATCACTAATGCCAAAACATTTTCATCACTTCCTAAAGGAACCCTGTACCCATAAGGGTCACTCCCCACTTCACCCCTTCGCCCAGCCCCTGGCAACCACAATCTACTTCCTGTCTCTATAAATTTGCCTATTCTGGACACTTCATGTAAGCAGAATTATGTAATATATGGTTTTCCGTGCCTGCTTCTTTCACTTAGCATAACGTGGTCTCATGTATCAGCATTTAATTCCTTTTTATGCTGAACAATATCCCGTTGTATGGATAGACCACATCGTGTTTATCCATTCATCAATTGATGGGCCTTTTGGCTATTCTGAATAGTGCTGCTATAAATATTCATGTACAAGTTTTAACATTAACATATGTTTTTAGTTCTCTTGGGTAGATACCTTGGAGTGGAATTTCTGGGCCATGTGGTAACCCTATGTTTCAGTTTTTGAGGAAAGATACTTTGTTTTAAATCTCTATGTGTCCTACAGCACTACACAGTACTGTCTTCAACCTCTGGCCCCGGTACTGGCATGTGCCTGGGAAAGAACCCAAACCCCCAAGTATGTGGAGCAGAGGAAGTCTCAGATACGACAGGTACACTCCAAGTAGGTACTCAGGAGACATTCCTGCATACATGCACCAGCATATACAGACCAGGATGCCCTTGGTAATACCACTGGCTGAAAATCGGAAATCACCTAATGCTCGTCACCAGTAGCTTGGATAAATCCACTGTGGAAGAAAGAAAGAAAATAAATGGATTACAACTATGCATAACAGCATAGAGGAACTTCACAAATACAGTGTCGAAATTTTTAAAAAGTTACAAAAGAATATGTACAGTCTCATTTTCTAAATGCCAAAACAAGTGAAGCTAAATCATGTAGTTTAGGGGTGCACATGTAGGTGGAAAAACTATTAAAAGCCATTTCAACAAAAAACAGGATATTGGTTACCTCTGGCAGGGAGTCATGGCAGGGAGAGGCACAGGACGGTCTTCCGAGCTACAGCCAGTTTTCTAGTTCCTGTCCTGGGTGAGATACACCAAGGTTCACTGCGAGTTATTTTTAACTACACCTAGATACTTAGCTACCCATGCGCTATTCTGAAAGTTTTATTTCACAATTTAAAGAACAGACAGAACAGAACCTCAGTCTAGATGTGAGGAGACCCGGATTTCAGATCACCTTTACTGCTAAAGAGCTGTGTGACAACGAGACAAATTATTTAATCTCTCGGTGTCAACTTTTTTTATCTCTAATATGGGATGATAATAATAATTGCCACTTATTCGGGGCTTAATTCCTGGGCACCATGCCAAGTGCTGTTACATATGTTCTCGCTGGTTATTATGTGTCTCTTGGACATGAGAGACACATAACCGAAGCCAGGTTAAGCAGAAAGTCTTACAAGGATGTAGAAATGGGCTACGGGGCCTAAGGGCAGGGAGCAGCCAGGACACAGACTCTGGGAACTGGGTCTCTTCTGGCTGCCTTTCTCTCCATAATTGTTGCAATTTTCTCCTTTGTTATAAACTGCACCCCCGACCACATGGGAGAAAATGGCCACCCACAACTCCCAGGTTTGTATCTTCTCCATTCAAGACCCTAGCAGACTTGACTCTCAGTGCAAATCACTAAGTTTCCTGGGGAGAGAATTCTAACTGCTTTGGTTTGGATCGAGTGTCCACCCCTGACCCAGTCAACTGTGGCAAAGGGGCAGAGTCATACTACGCAAAATGCCTGCTAGGGACAAACATCATGAAACTAGATGGAACTGTAGGTTATTGGCATTCAGCCCGTAGAAATCTAATTCTGTAGAGATGTAAAGTCCTGTGAGGGCAGTTCCTTGAACAGGGGGAAGGGATGGTGGAAGAACAGACAATCCAATGTCAACTGTTATTTAATCTACCCTTCACAATAACCCAATGAGATAATGTTGATATCCCCATTCTACAGACAAAGAGACCGAGAATCAGATAGAACCCAGCGTTTCTCAACAGTGGCACTATTGACATTTTGGACTGAACAATTCTTTGTGGTGGGGGGCTGTTCTGTGCATTGTAGGATGTTGAGCAGTATCCCTGGCCTCTACCCACTAGATGCTAATGGCCCTCCTCCAGTTGTGACAATCAAAAATATCTCCACGTTGCCTAATGTCCTCTGAAGCAGAGAACCACAAACACAGGCTATGTAGATTGCACAAACATTCCACTAGCAAGACAGAGACAGGAACCAAACCCAGGTCTTAGTGACTCTAGAACCTGTTCTCTTAGTCAGTGTCTCTCTTAGGATCAGTTCTAACTTACCTACATCACCAGGTGGTAGTGAGGATATAATGGTGTGAAAGCACCCTGAAGAGATAGGTGGAATATAATAAAATACATTGTCTCCACATTCTTTTTGTCAGCCTCCGGTTCTGCAGATCGATGTGGCTGCTCAAACAGAACAGGGCTCTACATCCCTCAGGAATTTGAATTCCAAGGGCCTGACCACCAATCAACCATACTCCCCATTTAGTTTCATGATGGGATCCCTCTTCAAATCCTCTCCCTCATGAAGGTTGGTATTCCCAGAGTCTTGCTGTCACATTATTCAATTCCACTCTCCATCTAACCTATGATTTATGGTAACTTTCCTTAGCTAGTTTTCTTGTAGCGGAGTCAAGTCTTTCTCTAGATAATTGGGTCCCCAAAGACCATATATTTTTTCTTCCAAACAAACAAACAAAAAACCTGACTAAGCATGTTATAGCTCTTCCTCCATGAATTAAAACTCTCAATAACCTGAACTGCATGAGGTCCGTGACTGCATTCTTCCAAACCCAGTGGTTTCCTTGGAGTGGACCCCCTATAACTAAAATACCTCTCAGAGAATGCGGCTTGACAAAGCCCTTCGTGGACTGACTCTGCTCTGTTAGTTTTTAGTTGGGTTTTTAATATTCATTGTGACTGCATTCTAAAAATGATGAAGCCCTTCCTTTGCAAGGCTTTGAGGCTCTCCCAGCCTAACCAAAAGGGAAAACATTTTGGCTGAGATTAGAGTGGGCTGGTCACACCCAAGGTCATTACAGTGAGCTTCTGGAAGTTTATAAAAGAAAGCATGTCCCTAGCTTAATTCAGCTGCCTAAAAACATGACCACAATATACCATTCATATCCTTCCAGTCAAGATACAGCTTGTTTGGGGGCGCCTGGGTGGCGCAGTCGGTTAAGCGTCCGACTTCAGCCAGGTCACGATCTCGCGGTCCGTGAGTTCGAGCCCCGCGTCGGGCTCTGGGCTGATGGCTCAGAGCCTGGAGCCTGCTTCCGATTCTGTGTCTCCCTCTCTCTCTGACCCTCCCCCGTTCATGCTATGTCTCTCTCTGTCCCAAAAATAAATTAAAAAAAAAAAAACGCTGAAAAAAAAAAAAAAAAAACGCTGAAAAAAAAAAAAGATACAGCTTGTTTGGAGGCCTGGTTACAATATAGTATTTTTCAGCAAGCTTTTTAAATTGAAGTACAACTTACATGCAGAAAGGTACACAAATCACAGATATATGGTTTGATGAATTTATCTTAAAGTACACACACCCATATAACCACAACTCCGATCAAGAAACACTAGCATTCCAGAAGCCCCTCTCAGACCCCCTTCCAGCCACTACTCCTCTCCCTAAATGTAACCACTAAAATTTTAATCCTATGACCTCCATATTTTTTTATGCATCTGATGGCCCAGATAATTATCTCTGGAGGCCAAAGTTAATCAGAAGCTGGGAGGATTGTTTCCCCATGAGTCATTCTTCTTAAGAATAGTTCATCAGTGAGGATGCTTCCAGCTGCAAGTAATAGAAACCTCAACTCAAAAGGCTTGAACAACATTAGGAAATTTGTGATCTCCACCTAAATGGAAGTCCTGCTGTAGAGAGAGCTTCGGGGTTCATTGAATCAGCGGCTGGAGTCAACAAAGTCCCATGTTCTTTCCATCTCTCCGTTCGGCCATTTTAGTGCATGCTTCCTCCTCAGGCTGGTAGCAGGAGAGCCACACCACTTCTTTCTGTGACTCTCTCTTTGGAGAGGAAACTTCTTACAGAGGTCTCATGTACAACCGATCAGGCCAGGGGGATAGGACTGCTCAACTGTCTTAGACTTAGTATGTGGGGTGGGATGGATGTTGAGAAGTCCACTCCAATGCTTCCTATGGAACGCCACACAGTACAAATGGAAAATGTCTGGCTCAATGCATCTATAAACATGCTTTATAACGCTAAATGGTAACAAGGGTTATAAACAGTGGAGACTTGTGGCTGAACATACTGCTGGAGATTCAAGGTTACAGGTAAGTAACTCTCAGTGAGGAAAGACTAAATGGACCGTGGCAAAATAAACACAGCAGCTCTTGCCCTCTCTCTCTCCTCTGAACGCCAGTGATCTTTCCTCTCTGAGTTGCCTGTTTGGGCACTGAGTCATAAACATCATTTTAAAAGTTATTGGGATAGTGTCTGTTACCAGTTATGTTAATCACAAGACATGTTTCAGTATACACTTAGGACAAATCCCAGTTCTTTACAAGTCACGTGATGGCAAGCAGCAAAGGACATGCCATTAAAATGCTACCAGGTGCAGGAGTCATGGCTCCTCAAGGACTCCAATTCCTTCACTTACCTTGATAACACCCAACAGCCATTCATTCCCTCTGAAGTTTGGATATTCTCCACATTAAAATCCCAATTTTAAAATAAGTAATATGATAAATATCAGTCATACATGTCTATTGTATTAATATTCATTTGCCTAAGTTAGTTCAAAATGTAGTATATTTACATCCCTTTTTATCAATGTGCTGGTCACATATTATGAGGGCACTGGTGAATACCTCTCAGAGGTGAAATCTATCATCAAAGAAGATCTGGGTTGGTAAGCTATATGCATCAGTGGAAAACGATCATAAAAATGATATACAATAGTCATATTTTTGTATTAAATGGTAAAATGTGCATGTCTGTGGATATGGCAAACAGGTTTCAAAGATAAGGTATCACACTGTATATGCATATAAATTTTACATATATGAGTGTATGTGCACCAATAATTTTACATTTTGTAAAGAAAAGAAGGGTCTTTAATCGTTCATGGTGGATAAATACACAACTGACACTATTCTCAGCACCAAGAAAAAATGAATACAAGGGCAATTCCAACTGACGCATAAAATATCCAGCATATCCTTCAAAAAAAAATACATACCACAAAACTACTCTTGAAGAATTTTTTTTATGTGTTTCTTTTTCTCAAACTTTTTAAATGTTTATTTATTTTTAAGAGAGAGAGACACAGCACGAGTAGGAGAGGGGCACATAGAGAGGGAGACACAGAATCTGAAATAGGCTCTAGTCTCTGAACTGTCAGCACAGAGCCCAACCTGGGGCTCAAACTCATGACGTGTGAGATCATGACCTGAGCCGAAGTCGGACACTTAACCGACTGAGCCACCCCGGTACTTCTGTAAGTGTTTCTAATTTTAATCGCTACTATATTTATAAGGCAACAATATCAGCACAATAACATCTAAATGTACAGTTCTGGGGCACCTGGGTGGCTAAGTCAGTTGAGCTTCTGACTCTTGATTTCAGCTCAGGTTATGATCCCAGGGTCATGATATTGAGCCCTGTATCAGGCTCCATACTGAGTGTGGAGCTTATTTGAGATTCTCTCTCTCTCTCTGCCCCTCTTCCCTCGTGCTCTCTCTATAATAAAAGATTTTGGGGGAGGGGTGGTGCCTGGGTGACTCAGTCAGCTGGGCAGCCAACTCTTGGTTTCAGCTCAGGTCATGATCTCGCGGTTCTTGGGTTCGAGCTCCACATCAGGCCCTTCGCTGGCAGTGTGGAGCCTGTTTGGGATTCTCTCTTTCCCTCTCAAATAAATAAATGTTAAAAAAAAAATAATGAAATAAAATGTTCTTTTAATCAAAAAAAAAAAAAAAAAACCTGTATAGTTCTAATATGGGAAAATACATCAAACACATTTGATCCCAACGGGTCTAACCCCTGTCCCCCAGTTTCAGAAAATGTATTCCTTTTTACCAAAGTAAAAATAAATACCCTGTGATCATCAATCATTTTATTTTTTTAAGTTTTTTATTTATGTCATCTCTGCACCCAACGCGGGGCTGGAACTCCCGACCCCAAGATGAAGAGTCACATGCTCTTCCAACTGAGCCAGCCAGATGCCCCATCATCAATCATTTTAATTGTGGGTTGTTGTTTTTTTATAACCAGCACTCTTCCAATTAACTCCTGGATGTTCGAATGTTCGTTGTTATTAGAATTCCAGTTCTTTCTCATGAATAACATATGAGGCATATATATTTTACTATTTCTGTGTATATCAACTGGGAATTTATCTTTTATTTATAATCCCAAACTACCCCAGTTTGCTCTCTGGTATAGGTCAGACCTTTTTGAAAGAAGTTGAGTATCGCACAATGCCAAGACCCAACAGAGTCAAAATAGAAGGTACAGACCTTCATTATAATGAAGATTCCCAAATGGTATGAAGAGCTTGTTCATTTGCTCTACAAAGGTCAGATTAAGGTTGTAGAGATTTTAAGAATGCTCATTTCTACCATACCAGCAGAGGGTACATTTTCTACGTCCCTATATAATGGGTCCCCCTTCTCAGTAAGTCAGTTTTAAGATCCCCAAAGGATTCTTGAAACAAGCGATAATACAAAACCCTAAGTATGTTTTTTCCCATGCACACTTATCTATGATATAGTTTAATTTTTAAGTTAGGCACAGTAAGAGATTAACAATAACTAATAATTAAAAAAACAGTTTTGGGGCACCTGGGTGGCTCAGTCGGTTAAGCTCCTGACTCTTGATTTCAACTCAGGTCATGATCTCACAGTTCATGAGTTCGAGCCATGCACTGGGGGGCTCACTGCTGAAAGCATGGAGCCTGCTTGGGATTCTCTCTCTGCCCCTCCCCCACTCGCACACGCATTCTCCCTCTCAACAAACTTAAAAAAAATCCATTTTAACGACAAACTATAATAAAAGTTATGTGAATGTGGTGCCTCTCTCAAAGTATCTTATTGTACCGTACACATCCTTCTCCTTGTGATGATGTGAGATGACAAAATGCCCCCACGAGGAGATGAAGCGAGGGGTGGATGACATAGTCACTGTGACACGGTGTTAGCTTACGACTGACCTTCTGACCATACCGCAGAAGCAGGATCATCTGCTCCCACACCACAGCCGGCACAGGTAACTGAAACTGCCAAAAAAGAGCCCGCGGGGAAGGTGAGGGACGACTATGCCTACTCCAACCGAGCAAATGTATTCCGAGCACCTACAATGTGTAGAACATTGCACCCTGTACAGGGAAGAAACAAAGGAAGTATACTGCTCAATCCTCTCTTTCAAGGACACTCCAGTCTAGTTGGAAAGATTAACAAAGGAACTAGTCTGGCACCAAAGAATGAAAATGGTTATGAGTGTGATGGGCACTTAGAGAAGGAAGAAGTGAGTGGACTGGGGTAATGTGAGGTTTCATAGAGAGAGTGAGACTCAGCATCTGACTGTGCAGTCTGGGTATGATTCATCCAGCATGGTAAAGGTGCCTCCCATCTGCTGCCACTCTTTGTACCTGTGGCGGGCACTGCTATGAACGCCAGGGTGGCTCCACTTCCCGCCGAGCTCAGACCAGACGCAGTGCGACTCGCAACCCAGACTGGTCAACAGGAATCAAAACTCATGAAAAAACCCACTTGGCATTAGGAATGGGATGGAGGTGGATATTCTGGCTCATGGAAAAGAACTTTCAAGGATACAAAAACTGGGAAAATGCAGGTGGACGTAGTAGATAGTAGGGGGAGTGACTGGCGGGGAGCAGAAGATCTAGGTAATAAAATCTGATAGGCGGTATTGGGTCCGATCACAGAAGATACTGAAAACTAAGCAGTTCTTGAATAAAGAATGTGTTTAAGAACAAATAGCTTAGGGTGCACCTGGGTGGCTCAGTGGGTTAAGTGTCCAACTTTGGCTCAGGTCATGATAATGGCCATTCATGGGTTTGAGCCCTGTGCTGGGCTCTGTGCTGACAACTTGGAGCCTGGAGCCTACTTCGGATCCTGTGTTTCCCTCCCTGCCCCTCCCCTGCTCATGTTCTGTCTGTCTCTCTCTCTCTCAAAAATGAATGGACATTAAAAAATATTTTTAAAAACTAAGAAAAAAATTTAAAAAAAGAAAGAATAGCTTGGAAGGAATAGGCATAGCAAATACAGAAAAATGGGTGCACCCACTTAAAAAAAAAAAAAAAAAAAGTCTTGAGAAAAAGCCCAAACCTTGGATAGACTTAAAGGTGATAGTTCTTTAAATTTTTTTAATGTTTTTTTTTTTTATTTATTTTTGAGACCAAGAGAGATAGAGCATTAGCAGGAGAGGGGCAGAGACAGAGGGAGACATAGAATCTGAAGCAGGCTCCAGGTTCCAAGCTGTCAGCACAGAGCCCGATGCAGGGCTCGAACTCACAGACTGTGAGATCATGACCTGAGCAGAAGTCGGACGCTCAACTGACTGAGCCACCCAGGCGCCCCTAAAGGTGATAATTCTTAATTCTCATGAACAAGAGATTTCTTAAGTGTCCTGAATTCTAGGTTAGAAGATATATTCATTCAGAAGGCATTGTTGCTTGGTGTTCTTGTTTACAGTGTTGTTGGTCACGGATACAGGTTTCCTGATTCTTTGTAAGTCATCTGTTGTTTCTCTTTGGAAGCTTACGGGACAGTGGTTCTCAACTGTCACCATGAATCAGATTCCCCTGAAACAGAGATTCTGTTTTCACTGATGTGTGGCATGGCCACAGATGGTATTTCTTCATGTTTCACCATGATTTCAAGGTGATCCAAAGTGTTGCCACGGTCTGTGATTTTGGACTTTATTCTTAATCCTTCAAGTGTTCTGGAATTCCACAATGACAGGCCTCTGCAGGAGTCCCTTTTTCATTATTGTGCTGAGCACTCAGGGCTCCTTTCCAGACCCCAAATCATAATTATTAGTTCTGGGATGTTTTCTTGTATTATTTCTGTGACAATTTCTTCATTTTCACCTCCAGATTTCCTACAGGGTATCTATCTTCTTATGTGAACCTCTCACTTTCCATCATTTCCTTTTTGTTCTACCTTGTGGGAGGATTTCTTCATTTTTATTTTCCAATCCTGCTATTGCTTTCCTTTTTATTCCTGCTTTAAATAAACAAAACAAAAAACCAAAACAAAACAAAACGAAAAAACCTTTTATTTTGAAATAATTCTAGGGTTATAAAGATTTGCAAAGATAGTACAGAGTTCCCATATATTCACCACAGAGCATCCTCTAATGTCAACATGTTACATAACCAAAGAACAATTACCAAAATGAAGAGTTAACATTGCAAAAGTGCTATTAAGTACAGACTTTATTTAAAAAAAAAAAGTACAGACTTTTTTTTTGAATGTCACCAGTTTTTCCACTGGTGACAAAGAAAAAAGACATTTCCTTTTTCTGTTCCAGGAGCCAATCCAGGATCCCAATTGCATTTAGTTGTCATTCCTCCTTTGTCAATCTCCCCACCCCCAATCTGTGACAGGTCTTCAGTCTTTCCTTGTCTTTCATGAGCTTGACAACTTTTGAAGAAACCGGTCAGTGGTTTGGTAGAACGTTTGCCAACTTGAGACTGATATTTTCTCATGATTAGACAGAGGTTATAAATTATGGGGAATGCAGTGGGGGTGATGTATCCTCAAGGCATCATTTCAAGGGTACATGATGTTATTTATTGCTGGGGACGTTAAATTGAATCACCTGCCAGCTTTCTTCACTGTAAAATTACTGCTTTTGTCCTTGTGACTAATAAATGCTTTGGGGGAGATACTTAGAGGCTATGCAAATATCCTGTTTCTACCTAAGCTTTTGCCCACTGATTTTAGCATTCATTGGTGGACTCAAATTTGTAATTTTCATAATTCTCATTCTCTTAATGTTCCATTTTATTTTTATTTGAATGTTCCTTTGTAAATCGCATCCTAGGTTTGTACAGTTTGTAGTAGGTGGGCACAGTATCATCTCGCTGAAGTTATCAGGGAGTTTGTGTTTTTTTGGTTGCTTTTCTTCTGCCTTATCTTTTACTCTGACTTTTCCCCTATTTGTTTTGATCTCTATCATGATAAGGCTTTCAAAGAATGGTTGACAGTCCTTGGCTCTCCATTCATATTCAACTGTTAAGCAAGGCACCATACACCTTTGTGGATGTTTTGCAACAGCAAAGCTTGTTGACTGAAGGATTTCACTACAGGGTGAGCATGTGGAAGCCACGAAATGTCACTTATCCGTAGATCTTCTCTTGGACTGATGAGTTTCTCCCGAGAGGAATCTTCCTATTCCTATTGTATCTGAGGAGCCAAGGGGTGAGGGCGGAGGTCTCAGCAATTAGTATGAACTTCCACTTAAGCCCTACTTTCCACTCTACTTGCCACTGCCCGTGGCTCAGCCTTGTGATCGCCCATCAGGATCGTCTCAGGTTCAACTTTGCCCAGGATTAAGCCTCCAGTTTTCGTCAGGAGAGGAACAGTTGCCTCTCTGTGCAGGCTAGGTTTGGTGGAGCGGGCATTGGGAGGGAAGTTTAACTCACTGTTTTCAAGGGTGCTACACACCTTCTACACTCACAGTTAAACAGTGCTTCCCATTTATGAGTTTTTCAGGGATCTGTGGTGTGACTTCATTCCTGTTGACTTTTCTTCCTGTAGGCATTTAAATTGTTTTTCTAAGTTTACTGGCCTTCCTTCTTCCGAAATTTTCTTGAGATCTTTCATCAACTAAAGTGTACTCTCTCATTCACTGTCTATGGATTTAGATCTCTCTTTATACCTTACTCTCATTTGTGTGGCTTTTGGAAGGGAGCAGAGAAAAACAAGTTTACTCGAGTTACTATGTTCAATCAGAACTCCCTGTTATAATTTTTTTAGGGTGCTCAAAAAACAATCTATATTTAATTTTTTTAAATGTTTACTTACTTTTGAGAAAGAGCATGAGAGGAGATAAAGGGAGGCAGAGAAACTGAAGCAAGCTCTGCACTATCAGTACGAAACCCAATGTGGGGCTCAAACCCACGAACCATGAGATCATGACCTGAGCTAAAGTCAGACACTCATACAACTTGAGCACCCAGGCACCCCAAAAAACAATCTAAAGGGGCCCCTAGCTGGCTCAGTCAGTAGAGCACACAACTCTGGATCTCAGAGTCATGAGTTCAAGCCCCACAGTGAGTGTAGAGATTCCTTGCTTAGTTACTTACACACATACATACATACATACATACATACACACACTTTTAAAGAGGCAACCTAGGGGCACCTGGGTGGCTCAGTAGGTTAAGTGTCTGACTTCGGTTCAGGTCATGATCTTGTGGTTCGTGGGTTCAAGCCCTGCATTGGGCTCTGTGCTGACAGCTTGCAGCCCGGAGTCTGCTTCCAATTCTATGTCTCCCTCTCTCTCTGCCCCTCCCCCAAATAAACACTAAAAAAATTTTTTTAAAGCAATCTAAAAATTAATCAAGTATAAAATTCTGTGAACCAAACTCCCATGTGTAAGAATTACAAATAATTTATGTAGATATTCCACCCTCAAGGAGGTGGAACATAACTCCCCATTCCTGAAATGTGGGCTGCCCATAGTGACTTCCTATATGGAATAGTATGTAAGTTCCTTCCAAATAATAACTTTATAGGGGCGCCTGGGTGGCTCAGTCGGTTAAGCGGCCGACTTCGGCTCAGGTCATGATCTCGCGGTCCGTGAGTTCGAGCCCCGTGTCAGGCTCTGTGTTGACAGCTCAGAACCTGGAGCCTGTTTCAGATTCTGTGTCTCCCTCTCTCTGACACTCCCCTGTTCATGCTCTGTCTCTCCCTGTCTTAAAAATAAAACGTTAAAAAAAAAAAAAAATCAAAGAAGAACTTTATAGTAGAGAAACCTAAAAAACACTACTTCAGCCTGTTGATCAAGGTCAACATCAATAGTCACAAAGTCATATTCATAGTATATACCCTTGATGTGATAAAAATGGCAATTCACCTCTGTGGCCTTCCTCCCACCTCCCACCCCTTCCTACCCCCAACCCTATAACCTCAATCTAAGAAAAATATCAAGTTCCAATAGAGGGCATCTTACAACGTACCTAACCAGTACTCCTCAAAATTGTCAAGGTCATCAAAACTCTCACAGTCAAGAGGAACCAAGGAAAACATGATAATTAAATGTGATGTGCTATTCTAAAATTTAAAAATGACACGTAAAAAGTGAGGAAATATGAATAAAGTATGGACTTTAATCACTATCTGCAGTTTTTCTGTAAATTTAAAACTGTTCTAAAAAATAAAACTTAAAATATTTACAGGAAACCAATAAATACTGGCAGCTGAATCTATTTACAGAGAAAACAGGATGGTTTGCGGGCATGCAGGGGTGAACGGGGTTTTTGGTTGTTAGTGGCGTAGGCAACATTGGGATTCACCTCAAAACTCAACTTGGGAGTCCTAGATAGTTCTTCAACAAATTTGGCTATGGTTGTTCATTCAGACACAGCATGATAAATCATACTCAATGTACTTAGCCCGCCCTAGGGCCCGGCTTAACGCGGGGCACCATGAGGGATGCGGAAGACTCTGCCTTCCTCCCTGCGGAAGACCCTGGTAATGGCACAGATGGTCCATTACCAAAGAACTTAAATGCACGCGCATGCACACACACACACACACACACACACACACACACACACAGTGTGTGATTACAGTGTCTGCCTTGGGGAACTGCTTCCCTTGTGATCCCCCTCCCATTCAACCCTGTGTCCCCATGCCCTTGATGGGGCTAGAAGTAGACACTGTGATACTATCTGGCTGACTACATTCTCCTTGTAGGAATTAATTCCCATTAGGCATTTGGACTGGAAACTAACGTAGCCACCCTGATTCCTATTGATCTTTGGATTCCTAGTCCTAGTTCCTCCTGAGGTCCAGCTATGCTTCCAACCTTGAGTTCCATCAGATACTCGTAACTGATTCATAACAAGTAAGTTCCCTTCTACCTATGTCAGCTTAAATCGGTTTCTCTATCTTATTCTCTGGAAAAAATAATGTGTATCTTTTTTTTAAATGAAGAGTATTTCTTCTTTGTAAAAATATGTAGACTTAGCACAGAATAAAAAGTGAGTTTCTGCCCTAGGGGAACCTGGGTACACGTGGAGAGGCAGAATCCTTACAAAGACATCATTACCAAGGCAGGCATTTAAGGTCAGATAAATCGCAGAGGCCATAGTGGTCAGTAAGGCATGCAACTCTTTCATCTCGGCGTTATGAGTTTGGGCCCCACATTGGGTATACAGCTTACTTAAAAATAAAATCTTAAAAAGAAACCAAAACACATTTGAACTAGCTTAAGACAAAAAGCAAATTTATGGACCCATACACAAAAGGTCCAGAGGTAGAATTTAGCCTTAAATGAAGGTCAACAAAGATGTTCGAAGAGATCTGTGCTAGTTCACATGGATGGGACAGATCATAAACAAGTCAGCTCTATTTCTTCCAAATGTTTTCTAGGACAGATTAAAAGGTACATTTTTGTGTTACTTACTTACTTACTTATTTATTTATTTACTTACTTACTTATTTATTTATTTTTAGAGTGTGCATGCATGCATGCGAACGGGAAAGAGAAGCAGAGAAAGAATCCCAAGCAAGTTCCACGCTCAGCATGGCGCCCAACGCAGGGCTGGATCCCACAACCCTGGGATCATGACCTGAGCTGAAATCAAGAATGGAACACTCAACTGACTGAGTCATCCAGGCGCCCCTGTACCACAATACTTTAAAATGAAGAGAAGCATAGTTGAAGTGTTATCTTGTAATTTGTCAGTGAAACATAAGGCAAAGTAGTTCAATGCAGGGCAGGGCAGGGGTTAGGATGAGAGCTAAAGAAAAACAAAACAAAACAAATTTAAAGGATTCAGGGAAGAAAGGGTGTCAAATGGAGTCTTGGAGAGCTGTTTCCTTTGCCGTTCAGGATGTAGCGTCCCCCATTTCTCTATTTGTTCCTGATTATCAGACTTCTTGGGTAGTTAAATCAGTGGGCAGATTCATGAGAAGCTTCATTTTTACTCTGGACACCATCTGCTGTTCTGTAAGGAGATGCCACCTCTCCTTTCTGAAAAACTCAGATGAGGAAACTAGAAAAACAAAACCGCAAAAGCAAGATTCTCTAAGGAAAAGTGAAATTCAAGCACCTGGTTTTTTACTTTTTTTTTTCTTTCCGGGTCCACGTAGTGCTAAAGTTAACGCCAATGTGGGGCGCCTGGATGGCTCAGTTGGAAGAACGTGCGACTCTTGATTTCAGGGTTGTGGGCTCGAGCCCCATGTGGCGTGTAGAAAATACTTAAATAAATAAAACTTTAAAACAAAAAATAAAAATAAAGTTAACCTCAGTGTTTGAGTACAGAGATCAGGGCCAGGAGCAAACGAGGGGCTGGCACTGATGAATAAAAAATGCCATGTCACACTTGTAACAAACAGCATTTGTTATTTGCGCTATGTTGTGCCTCTTTTGATCACACTTCAGCTTGAATTATCTTTTTAGGATGTAACAATCTCAAAAACTGGAAATGACCGTGTCCAAATCTTATGGTACATGGCACGAAGTACAGGATTTCCACTTCTCAGATGTCCACATGATTTGTAGAGATAAGAAGAGGCTAAGTTCAAGCCAACCAATTACCAATCACTTCTCATTTAAAAACTATAAGTTTACCTATGTGTTTCCAGGTTAAATCTTATCAAGGGTCCTAGACTGAGTGATGGGACAGGTGAAGTCATGCAAGAGCTTCTCAACTTTGCCACCTAAAGATTTCATCAATAGTCCTCAACTTTCTTTTATTGATTGCCTTTGATCAAAAGTTGTTTCTGGGGCACCTGGGTGGCTCAGTCAGTTAAGCGTCCAGCTCAGGTCATGATATTGCAGTTCGTCAGTTTGAGCCCTGGGCTCTGTGTTGTCAGCCTGTCAGCACAGAGCCCCCTTGGGATCCTCTGTCCCCTCTCCCTACCTCTCCCCACTTACGTGAACTCTGTCTCAAAAAAATAAATAAAACATTAAAACAAATTTTTTCTAGTAACATAGTAAAAATCTAAATTCTCATTAACTGCTTTCAAGAAGCTGTTTTGCTGGGAATGCAAGCTGGTGAGCCACTCTGGAAAACAGTATGGAGGTTCCTCCAAAAACTAAAAATAGAACTACCCTATGACCCAGCAATTGCACTACTAGGAATTTATCCAAGGGATACAGGTGTGCTGTTTCAAAGTGACACATGCATCCCCAGGTTTATAGCAGCACTATCCACAATAGCCAAAGTATGGAAAGAGCCCAAATGTCCATCGATGGATGAATGGATAAAGATGTGGTGTACATATACAATGGAGTATTACTCGACAATCAAAAAGAATGAAATCCTGCCATTTGCAACTACGTGGGTGGAACTGGAGGGTATTATGCTAAATGAAATTAGTCAGAGAAAGACAAAAATCATATGACTTCACTCATATGAGGACCTTAAGAGACAAAACAGATGAACATAAGTGAAGGGAAACAAAAATAATATAAAAACAGGGAGGGGGACAAAACAGAAGAGACTCATAAATACGGAGAACTGAGGGTTACTGGAGGGGGTGTGGGAGGGGGGATGGGCTAAATGGGAAAGGGGCACTAAGGAATCTACTCCTGAAATCATTGTTGCACTATATGCTAACTAAATTGGATATAAATTAAAAATAATAAAATAAAAATAAAAATAATTAAAAAAAGAAGCTGTTTTGCAAGGGATATGAGAATCATTTTAAATATATTGTTTCCACTGAAGCAACAGGATTCTTTTCAACAACCAAGATTTTTCAGGGACTCCTAAGACCATGCCCATTTTTTAGTAATCTACTAATTCAGAAAATGATTATTATTGATGGCATTTCATTGAGCACACACAGAAACACCTGTATAGAAAGACTAGCAGCAGATACACCAAGCACATTATTCATTTTGGTACAGCTGAAGCTGAATTTTTATCCGAGAACCTTCAATAAAGAACATGGAAAGTTTAGGGCTGTGTGGCCTCACGCAAGTCAAGTCACTGGTAAAATGTGGACATCCCCATCTACGGTGTAAGGATACTGTAAGGGCAAGGATCCAAAATGCCATCAAAGGTACTGCAAGGCACACAGTATATGGAAGATAAATGATAAATAGTATTACAGCTCTATCCTCATGTTTCATCTGACAGCAACTCTCATCTCTCCTGGATGCTTTATAAAAGAAAGTTTTTTAGGGGCACCTGGCTGGCACAGTTGGTGGAACATGCAACTCTTGGTCTCAAGATTGTGAGTTCAAGCCTCATGTTGGGTGCAGAAACCACTTTAAAAAAAAAAATCTTAAAAAAAAATTAAGTTTGTTGAGCACTAGAAAATATGTGATTAAGCTGAGTGTTCCTTTAAATACACAGTACAGACACCTATTAAGCTAATTAACGTTAGGTTACCAACAATACCTACAATTACCAACAAACAGTTTAGTAGATTGTGTGGGTATTTCTTACCTTAAATTTACATAATTGGAATCACAGTCTTCTACTTCAGGTTTTTAGGAACCAACCAGGATTTGTCAATTACCTGCCAAATACTCAGCATCATGAAGACTGCAGTCATATGAATTACTAGGATTGGAGATTAAACATTAGATTCAAACACTAATAATAAGAATGGGACTATCCTTTCCTGTTACTAATTCACGTGAGAGTGAAATAACCAAGCCCTAATGAACGATGTCTCATTAGTAGTGTTAGAAGGCTATCAGTATGTTTCAAAGGTAATTATAAAAATTGTTTATTTTCCTTGTTTAATTAACACACTTGCTAGAACTTCAATCTCAGTGTTTAATTTTCCCCAACAGTTTAGCTATTTCCAAGAAAAACAATCATTTGAAGACTGGCATTGCAGATAACAAAATATTATTACCTTGTACTGGCTTCTCTTTACCAGATGGTTTCAGTAAAAACAGAACTCCCAACTGGTCTACCTGGTTGCCACTTCATATCCATTAATACAGGACAAGTCTTCATTTTTGCCTCTCGTGATTATCAACTGAGCAACTCACTTCAAAGAAAGAGTAGCAGAAAGAGTCCTGAAGAACCACAGAACTCCCCATCAAGTTACACTAAACACAATTATTTGCATAGATACAGGTGACTTTTATGCTTCTCAGAATCTTTTCTTCCAGAACACCTTAGGATTACAGAGCCAACACTTCTGCTTTAAAAAAAAAAAAAAATAATAATAACTATAGTCAGGGCAAGAAAAGGAAAACAGTATCTTTATTGTGTGTGGTTCTAACAAACATTCACTGTGTGCACATTCCAGCAGAAAGAGACAAAGATCTTTGTTCAAAATATGCTGAAATAAAATAGGTAAACAAACTCCATTACTGAATACACAAAAAGAATGTTAATATTACTCGTTCACAGTTGAGGGTGAAGTAAAAAGAAAGGAAGCTAAATAATCATATTTTACCCAACTAGCACATGTTGGATATAGGTACAGGAAAAGTACAGCTCCTAAAATTCATGAGTAAGATGCTAGATACTGGGTTGGTAACTCAGGTTACCGGAATCTCCCTCTGAAATCACCCCCACAAATTCCAAACCAGGCCCTTTCAGAGAATAACACCCAAATGTGAAGTAAACTCCCCATTCGTTCTGTGATATCTGGCAACAGAATGAGATGGCTTTAAAAAAAAAAAAAAAAACACAAAAAACAAACAAACAAAAAAACCACCAATCTCTTGTTGAGACATGTCTGAATCCACTTCTCCCAGGGAAGGAAGTTATGAACGTTAACGTTCTGCATTTCAGTCTCCTAAAATGGAATCTAACCAGATAATCTCTTGAGATGTGAAGCCCGAGACACCGTGTGTAATGATATGCCTGGCCCACAGAGCATTTCTCGTTGCTCCACACCGGGACTAAATGAGCATAAACTCAACGACGCTCTTATCTCACAACTTGGGCATTTACGACAATTGCCCAAAGAACTTTACAGGCTCAAATTATAGGTTCCCGTGGATTTTTGCTTCTGCTTTAGGGGTCGCATAAGAACTAAACACTATCAATTTTGTCACCACCACTTTCTTGTCCTTACAAATGTGGAGTCATTTAGAAACCAAAACCGATTCCTGAGGGACAGGGACTAAGAAATTTTGGAGACCTGGCACCGACATGCCTATTTTGGTGGCACCCATTTTCCCTCCTCTCCTTTCGTGACCTCCAGACATCTTGTGTCTTCCCTGGGAATAAACAACCCAACACCCCAGAGACCAGTTCTAGGGGGCACCCTCAGCTGACAGGGACCGGCTCCACTTGCTCTCCAAAGGGGTTTGCACCACCTACCAATGTTGAAACTGTTTCGAGAATTTGAGTCCTACCTCTGCAAACAAGGCTTTTCTGGTGGGTTTGGCTAACATACTGTATTATCTGATAGTTTAGAAAAACCTCTGCAAACTCACACACTAGCTTTACCTTTCGCCTGACTGTTGATGTAGGCAGCAGAATAACAGTAAATGGACCCAAAAGTGGTTTTTATAATACAAAGTGACATCACATTAGCAGCAGATCAAAAGAAGCCCTGGGTGTTGGATGGATTTCATGGATGGTAGAGACAAGGTCTGAAAACCTTTTCCTCTGGCTCTGAGTAAAAACAAGTCCAGATATAAACAGGAAAAGACAACCAATATGAAATAGAAAAACATACCTTTTGTGTTGGTGTTCACCCTAAAAATATCCAAAAAAAAAACCCCACCAATTTTACTTAAGGCTGTCACTCTTTAACATTTCTTATAAGCCAGATGTTTTTCATTTAATTTTACAGACTGCCAACATACTCCTAATTGATCCAACTTATCTGCTGGTTTAGTTTCAGCCTAAATGTTCCCCTTCCAGTTCCTCAATACTCCTTTGTTCTTTATTTCTACCCCAATGTGGCCCATGTAATCATGCAGCTTAATTATTACAGCAATTAGATACCAATTCATATTCAAGGCAACCCTTCCGTATGCCTTCAAATGGCAGGAGCATCAACACTTCTGTTCCATAATAACCAAAGGTGTTTTTCAATAAATTGTCTAAAAGTGGCATCTTATACAAAATTTTCTAAAGATAAAAGTTTGACTATTCCCATATCCCTGATATATAAAAGTCTCTCAAAAATCCCCTGAAATTTCTCCATAATATCATATCCAAGTGTACAAATACAAGGTTAATATTCTTTTGATGAATTCTGAATACACTCAGCTGCAAGACTTGGGTTGAACCTTTTCTTAGTTTGCATGGGCAGACACTGCCTTGCAGGGCACTTTCCTGTCCATGGCAAGCTGTAAGCGGGGAGGAGACAGCAGTATCCAGGGTCCTTCTGGAGCCAAGTTGCTCCCTGCTACATAGGACAATGGCTCAGAAGCAAACTGGTAATCCTTAGAAGATTGGGAGAAAAATCACCACAAACAGTTGTTGGCAGAAAACAGCCAGTGTACTGTGTCATCAGGTGATTCCACGGGGGAAAACAGTTAGGTCAAATAAGCCAGAGAAAATTCCTGAACCAAGAAGAAACACTAACAGAATTCTAAATAATGCCCTACTACTCAATTAAACATTCATCCAAGGGATAAAACGACTAGTTGTTGTTTCTTTCTTTCTTTTTTCCTCAACAGAAAAACAACAAAACCACAAATTGGAGCCATGAAGATAAAATATAGATGAAATGGGAAACATTCTTTTGTCATGATCTCCCCCTTTCGAATGCCACTGCACTATGGAAGTTATGTTACTGGGGCTAACAAACAAAAGATCAAATACTGGATCTTAGAGCAAGTGGAGTCTCTTTTGTAAAACAGGGAAGGAATGAAAAAATTCGCTAATCAATACATTTAAAAGCAGAAATCCCTAGTGAAGTTCTACAGATACAATTATAAGTTTGTATTTTACCAATAAAAGATGGTTGGTTGGGGGGAAAAGAAAAGAAAAGAAAAAAGACGGCTAGAAACTGGTGTCAAACCAAAGCAAAGAATGAAGTATGGAAAAAAAAAAAATGAAGTCTTTGGTGCTTTTCCTAAACTCCTGTCCTAAAGTAGTGTTTTCAGTATTTTTCAAAAGAAAGAGGACTACAAATTTACCCTATCACCCCAATTCATCTCTCCCCTCCCCTCTTTCTCTCCACTCCCAAGAAATGCAACGGAAGCACAGTTCTGCCCAGCACCACTTGGACTTGGGGGGTGGTGAGAGTTACCTGCTAGACTAGCTTAGGAGGGAGGAGAGGATTTCATGGTTCTTCCTAGTTTTAATAAATATAAACAAGGAACGAGATCATTTGGCAGTTGTGTTTTATGCTATAGGTGCACAACTTTACTTCATTAATTAAATCCCTTATGATAAATAATAGAATTAAGTATATATATATACACACATATATATGTATATATGTGTGTGTATATATATATATAAGTATATATATATATATATACTTCAAAGAAAAATGGAAAAAGAAAAGCTTCAAAACCAGAGTGTTGCCCTGTTAAGAATGTCTAATGTGCATTCAAAGTATTGGACACCAGGCATTTTTACCAAAGGACAATGTCACAAGGACATCTGGATTGTAATTATAAAACCAAGTCTGGAAACGCAAAGGGGGCTGGTGGAAGCCAGTGGAGAGAAGGGCCACCGGCAGGGACACAGGACAACGAGCAGGTGCTTTGGGAGTAAGGCTCTGGGAAATGAAGGACACTGGCCCCAGGTCTGGGGTGGATGTCTAGCCAACCATCTGGGTTCCAAGGGGGAAGTACACATCCGGCAGGATTCGAGAAGAGGGTATCGCTTGGCCTCCAAACAAGTCTCTAGCTCGCACTCCCAATGGATATGCTTTCCAACTTCCACGCTGTCTCCTCAGGAGGATTTGCTTTCCGACGTGTAGTAACGATACAGGAAACCTAAGACAATAGCGCCTATGATGGGCAAAATCCAGTATGACCAGCAACTAGAAGTGGGGGGAAAGCAACGAAGCCGTGAACACTTGATACCAAATATTTGCTATCTTTCAACATCCACATTTTAATATTTTCATGAGCAAAGAATTTCGATTTACTTTGGGAAGTTTAACTACTTTTTTTTTTCTTCCAAGATTTTATGTAAGTTCCAGTTAGTTAACATATAGTATAATACCAGTTTCAGGAGTAGAATTTAGTGATTTATCACTAACCTGTAACACCTAGTGCTCATCACAAGTGCCCTCCTTAATCCCCATCACCCATTCAGGCCATCCCCCACCCACCTCCCTCCATCAAGCCATAGTTTGTTCTCTATCATTAGGACTCTCTACGGTTTATGGGGCGCCTGGGTGGCTCAGTCGGTTGAGCATCCAACTTCAGCTCAGGTCATGATCTCATGGTTTGTGGGTTCGAGTCCCATGTCGAGCTCTGTGCTGACAGCTCGGAGCCTGGAGCCTGCTTCAGATTCTGTGTTTCCCTCTCTCTCTGCCCCCGCCCCCACTCACACTCTGTCTCTCTCTCCTTCAAGGATAAATATTTAAAAAAATAAAATAAGGGGCGCCTGGGTGGCGCAGTCAGTTAAGCGTCTGACTTCGGCTCAGGTCGTGATCTCACGGTTCGTGGGTTCGAGCCCCACGTCAGGCTCTGTGCTGAATGCTCAGACCCTGGAGCCTGTTTCTAATTCTGTGTCTCCCTCTTTCTGTCCCTCTCCCACTCACACTTGTGTCTCTCTATCTCTCAGAAATAAATAAACCTTAAAAAATTTTTTTAAAAATAAAAAATTAAAAATAAAAAAATTAAAAAATAGAATAAAATAAAAAAGAGAGTCTCTACGGTTTGCTTCTCTTTTTTTATCTTATTTTTCCTTCCTTTCCACTATGTTCATGTTTTGTTTCTCAAATTCCACATATAGGTGAAATCATATATTTGTCTTTCTCTGGAGTTTAACTGCTTTTATCACCCAAGTAGCAAAATAAATAAATAAATAAATATTTGCATTGGCATGACAATATTAAACAATTAAAAAAAAAATTTTTTTAACATTTATTTTTAAGAGACAGCAGGGGAGGAGTAGAGAGAGAGAAGGAGATAAATCTGAAGCAGGGTCCAGGCTCTGAGCTGTCAGCACAGAGCCCGACACTAGGCTCGAACCCAAGAACCGCGAGATCACGACCTGGACCGAAGTCAGATGCTTCACTGACTGAGCCACTCAGGTGCCCCAATATTAAACAATTTTTAAAAGATAAAAACCAGAATGTGTAGTATGATACTAAAAATATATGCCTCTATATACGCCTCTATATGTGTTTTTATAAAGACACATAGCAGTTATTTCTGGGTTATGAGATTAGGGATGGCTTAAATTTTTCTTGTTTGGGGGTGACTAAGTAGCTCAGTTGGTTAAGCGTCTGACTCTTGATTTCAGCTCAGGTCTCACAGTTTGTGAGTTCGAGCTCCACAGTGCAAAGCCTGCATGGAATTCTCCTTCTCTCCCTGTCTGCCTCTCCCCTGCTCATGCTCTCTCTCTTTCTCTCAAAATAAATAAAAACTTCAAAACAATACCTTATTTGTATTTTGTTTTTCACATATTCTACAATTAACATTTTTCAACAGGAAAAAAGCTACCATTTTATACATATAACTATAAATTTAGAAGCAATACCATCTAATACAACTATTGGCAAAGTGATATCTATCTCATCTGTATTTTCTACATTTAATCCTCATGACAGCCTGAAGAAATAGATACTATTAGACCCGCTGTATACGCAGGAAATACAAGCTTGGCACCCAAAATCACGAAGCGAAGTTAGTGATGGATTCCTGATTCCAATCAATGCACTTATTCTCTAGTTAAGTCTGGACACTAATAAGGATACACACCCACATGGAACTAAAAACTTTAAATGACAGTTGGCTTGAGAAGGCCTGTAAGAGACTTTCCTTATGAATTTCAGGACAGTCATCACTCTCCTTAAAATAATTCTTCTCTAGTACAGCTTACTAGCACTCTTACTTTTAAGGTGTAGTTCTTCCACGATCCAAATGACCTGCATGCCCGTCTTACTAAGACATATGCAGCCTTGGTATTAAAAGGTTTTTAAGCCAATAAAACCAGCTGAGGTTCAATAATAAAACTGCTTCTCCTTGCCTAAACATGCCTAGTGCTTTGTACATTTCAGAATGGCAGAAAGCTGCTCCAGAGAAGTTTAGAATGTCGGCCGAGTAGCTTTGTGTAAAAAAAGGAAAGCAAGCGAGTCGGCATGTACAACAGCAATATGGCACGTGGGGACTCTGCAGTCATGTCCCCACAAAGGTGATCAGTTCAGGTATCTCGGAGAACCATCACAAGACACAAAAAAGTTTTAAAGTAGGCTCCTTGAGAAAACACCGAAGAGACATTCTTCAGCACAAAAGACTGAAAATGGTTGGCCGCCAATCCCCATATAATGTTTTGTAATACTTAACTGTCACTGGGCATAGAAGCAGAGGAAATGGATTTATGCTGAACCCAAAGAGTTCAACAGTAACATCTTAGCCATAAGACAGAACTCTCTTTTGGAGATTCGCTCAGGTTGCTGCATGTAGTTGTGACTCATTTGTTTTTATTACTTTGTAGTATTCCACTTTATGAATATACCAGAATGGATTCATTCATTTTATTAAGGAATGGTTATTTGGGTTGCTTCCAGTATATTACTCTCTTGAATAATGCCCTTACGAACATTCTACTATGTGTTTCTTGGTATACTTGTGCACACATTTCTCTCGAGTATATCCCTAGATATGGAATTGCTGGGTCAAAAGTTATTCATATTGTCCAATTTACTAGATAATGCCAAATTCTTTTCCAAAGTGACTGTACCCACGTACACTCCCCTAAGAGGGTCTAAGAACCTTGGTGACCCACTTCCTCAACAGCTCCTCTTATTTTCAGAATTCTCAATTTTTGCCAATCTGGTAGCTGTGAAATACATACCTTAAGATTTTAATTTGTATCTCTCTGATAACAAATGAAATTAAACCTTTTTTTGTGTGTGTCTACATTTGTTTCCTCTTCTCTAAGGTGCTTGTTTAAGCCTTTTCTCATATTCTACTACATTATTTTTTAATTGATTTGTAGGAATTCCTTTTGTATTCTGCATAATAATTCTTAACGAGTGTTATGTGTAGCCCAAATCGATTGCAAGTTTATGGCTTGTGTTTTCAAATTCTCTACAGAGTAGCTGGCTGAGCATAAGACCTTAATATTAAAGAAGCTGAATTTACTAATAGTTTCCTTTAAGTTTAAATTTCTTACATTCTTTGTCCATCACCTCAAATAAAAAAGAGGCAATACTTTTATAGGGGGAAAAAAAACACATCTCTCTCTCTCTGAAATGTTTTAAGTGGGAGCTCAGAAAGATGAAACAGATCTATATAATCTCTATAAAGATTTTTTACAAGCCAAGGATTCCAGTCATTTCAAGGGCATTTAAGGGATGACAAAAATATACCTTTCAGAGGTCATACTATTATATTACTAAAATGACCGCAAGGGATATTCATAAGTAATCCTTTGAAAGAAACCAAATTCCTGAATATGCATGCAATACATAATTTTTTTCTTCTATAAAATGCAATAATAGCACCCACCTTACAGAGCGGTTGTGGGGATTAAATGTGATTAAGTTTCAAGTAGAAGTTGCATAGCTGGGCTGAGCAGCACAGACCGTTGGCTTGATTTACCAGCAGTTACTTGTCCTTGCATATTGGCCTCTCGTTGAATGTGATCCCAATTTATGTCACAACATGATTTAAAAATTACTCAAGGCACAAACTTTTGAGATTACTCTAAATGACTGAAACTGTAAAAGTTAATTTTGCTAATGGTAAGGAACTACTGAATGTGCAGTAATTTTGGCCAAAAAATAGTTGTTAACTGTCCTCTTTTTCTTAATTGAAATATCATTAACATGTACCTGAAATATAGTAACACGATGTTACATTAGTTTCAGATGCACAACACAGTGACTCAACAAGTTTATACTTCCACTGTGCTCCCCACAGCGGAGCCGCCGTCTGTTTCCGTACAACGTACAAGGTTTCACAATACCTCCGGACTGTATTCGCTGTGCTGTATGTACCTTTCATTCCTTAGTCAAACCGTACTCTTAAGTTATGTTGTACATGTATATTTATGGAAGAACCTCTGGCCAGATATTAAGTTGAGCATAAGGAAGTCCAGGGAATGTATACTAACCTTTTGCACGTGGCATCTTTCGAAGGGTCCTGAAGAAGACGCGTATTAAAAAATTTCAAACAAAAAGAAAGATTAATAAAGTATGTAAATCTTGAATATCTACATACAGAACTTCATCTTTCATGCAATTTGACATTTACAAATCTAATGTGATGGGAGCACCAAGAATTCTATTTCTGGTAACATACTGGTACTCCCTAGTGAAGAACAACTAATGAAAGCATAGAGAAATGGCCTAAACTTTTTTAGATGTAAAAAAAGAAAAAAAGGGAAAAAAAGCTACTGATATAAACTATACTGAAAGGGACTAATTGCAGTCACAATGATATGCCTCATTCAGCTGGGCTTGCCACTGGCAGTAGTTAAGATCACATTTTCTGAACACATATTTTAAAAAAAATACAAACTCTTGTGACAAACAGGTCAACTGTGAAATGCTCTAAAGCATGCCGAGGACTGCTTTGTAGCTTACAGAAATGAACTGGTTTACTCTATGAAATCATAATAATTATGACTATAGACCTTAGGGCTTATTCAACATTGAAATGGGAAGAACAGAATTGGGGGGAGGGGGAATACCGAAATAACCTTAAAAACAAAATTTTGGCAATAAAAAGCAAGGAAGTACTGACTGATACATGCTTCAACATGGATGAACCTAGAAAACATTATGCTAAGTGAAAGAAACTGGATACAAAATACAACATATTGGGGCACCTGGGTGGCTCAGTTGGTTAAGCATCTAACTCTTGATCTCAGCTCAGGTCTTGACCTCAGGATTGTGAGTTCAAGCCCCTCACTGGGCTCCACACTCAGCATGGAGCCTACTTAGAAAATAAAATGAATGGGGTGCCCGGGTGGCTCAGTCAGTTAAGTGGTTTGTGGGTTCGAGCCCCGTGTCATGCTCTGCACTGACAGCTCAGAGCCTGGAGCTTGCTTCCAGATTCTGTGTCTCCCTCCGCCTCTGCCCCTCTCCCACTCACACTCTGTCTCTCAAAAATAAATAAACATAAAAAAAATAAATAAGTCAAACAAAAACCACACAACGCATTATATAAATATTACGTAAGAGTATTAATATGAAAGGTTCGGCATAAGCAAACCTAGTGGCGGAAAGTAGATCTGTGGTTTCCTAGGGTGGGGGAAGAGGAGTTAAAGGGAAATGAAAATGACTGATAATGGGTATGGGGTTTCTTTCTGGAGGGATGAACATGTTCCAAAATTATTGTAATTACGGTTGCATAACTCTGTGAATATACTAAAAACCCAACTTGTTCATCTTAAATAGGTGAATTGGATGGCACATTAATTATATCTTATAAATGTGTCATTAAGTTCAATTTAAGTGGGGTGCCTGGGTGGCTCAGTTGGTTAAGCATCCAACTTCGGCTCAGGTCATGATCTCACCGTTCATGAGTTTGAGCGCCGCACTGGGCTCTGTGCTGTCAGCCTGGATTTTGGATTCTGTGTCTCCCTCTCTCTCGGCCCCTCCCCTGTTCACACTCTGTCTGTCTCTGCCTCTCTCTCTCTCTCTCAAAAAATAAAATAAACATTAAAAACAAAAAGTTCAATTTAAGTAAATACCAAATGAAGTTATTGATTCCATTAATTAGCTGTGTATACAAAAGAACTGCTAACTCACTGCCAGAGGACAAGCCCATTTGCATAGGTTACTGCTGCCCAAAACATCTTCTTTGCCAATATATAGAAGTATGCTAGGGTATGAACACAGAATATTAACCGTGTTTAACCACAATTTTCAGTAATCTCCAAGAATTTCGAAAAACCCTACATACTGGCCTAGATACTTCAGAGCAGATCGTGAAATGAGTTTTAACTTCATGTATCCAAAACACTGCCATGCAAATGAATACATACCCCAAACCCAAAAGAAATTAGCCTATAGGCAAGTAAAACTTCTAATAAAAAGTGTCAGATAAATCAAGTTAAAATACTACTACACTTCTTTGAGACCTTGATGATTACTGTTATCTGGGACATTTCTACTAGAATATCATAAAATCAGGTTAAGTAAAATGTGTTACAAGCCAATCTTTGAGAAAATACAACCAATGTCTTATAGATTTGGAAGGTAGCGGTTTCAGTAGTAATGGTAGAGTATGTATTAATTTATAATATTGCCTTTTAAAAGATTCCACTACAGTAGCCATGAAATAACTGAATTCCATCAGGAAAATGTCCATGGTCTTTTATGCTTTATCCACATATATACCAATGATTTGCAGAACAAAAAATGTAT
This sequence comes from Panthera onca, assembly GCF_046562875.1. NCBI lineage: Eukaryota > Metazoa > Chordata > Mammalia > Carnivora > Felidae > Panthera > Panthera onca. The sequence continues at coordinate 44,429,779 of NC_138353.1, read as the reverse complement.
GGTTAGTATAAAAAAACTTTGAGACCATTTCAAAAGCTTATAGGAGAGCATTATGGAGAAATGTACGTGTTATGTTTAATCTGTAATCATAGTAAAAGCCATATGGGTCACATAAATGGATTCTCTAGATTTCAAACCTTTAGGATCTTTTAAAACTAAAAGCCTGGAATGTGTGGTAAGTGGAGTGAGTCTCAAACAGTGTGGGAACCAACTGAGAAAACAAAGAGGCAAAGACCAGACAGAAGGAAGACCATAATATGCTCCTAGTGTAACAGTTTCTAATAAGCAACAAAAAAACTTTAATATATATATATATATATATATATATATATATATTTTTTTTTTTTTTTTTTTAAACTAAGTACCTCAACTCCTGTTTTAAGATCATTCCACCCCTGGTGGCAAAAAGACCAACTTCTCTACCACTGGAGGAAAGCAAAGAGAAAGAAATGTACCTTCTCTTTGGGATTCTGACAGCCAAGTAAATGTCAAACTACAGTGACTCCGCTTTTAATCAACTACAATGAAAGAACTGTTTAAGGCACTGCTCTTAGAAGCCAAGTACCTCAGCCAAGTTCGGAAAGAAGCCAAATAAGTTATTTTTAATTTAACAAAATTAAAAAGAAAAGGTTCTGTTAACACAAAACCTTCCTTCACCCCCACGCCACCATTCTCTCCATGCTGTTTCCCAATTCCCATTTCTACTCCAAAGCTCGGTGTTAAATCTAATGGATGCTTAAATGAGATTCCCATAGTTTATGATGGACTTTAACTTCTCCCTTTGTGTATTCAGACATATCTGGCTGGTTACGTTCTTGCCCACATTTTAATTTACACGCAAGATTCTTAGGAGGACGGGGACTGCTCAGTCTTTGGCATGGAAAGCTGTAATTGCAATACTCTGATTTTAGTTGTAAGAGAGCAGATCGAATCCAGAGTTCTTCTACCAAAAGCCTTACCAAGTAATTAATATGCATGTTTCTGGAATACACTTCCAAACCACTAAATTATTTTCAGTCTACTCTGATTTTAGTTTAAAATTAACAGAAAAGAACTATTTAAATAAACTGGTTCCTAAACGTCAAGGTTGATTAAGGCTTTAATTCCACAAACAAACAAACAAACAAACTAAACAAGGACTCTGTAGGATAAAAGGGGATATTTCATGGTATCTGAGTAGCCTTTTAATAAAGCTACTCATAACTGAAACTGTCAACTGCCTTCAAGTTCAATGCTAAATCAGTTTCCTCACAAAATGAAAGGCTCAGACCAGATCAATTTTAATTCTAAAGCCATATTTAATTGACTTAACACAATTCTCTAACCCAAGGGTATTTTAGCAAAATCTACAATAGCAGAAAAAAAAAAAAATCTACACTAGCAGACTTCTAAAGGTTAGAGAGAAGGAAACACTATTCTCCCATGTCTGGAAAGACTGACAGAGCATGGCCCACATGCAGACTTTTCTTATCTTACACCAGGTATATAAAGATATATTTTTCTAGATACTCTTCCAAGAGACACTGTGCCCTAAGTATGGACTTTTTTTGATATGGTTAAGAGAATGACAAAGAAATGTCGTAATTGGCAAACATATGGGAAAGGATTTATTTGGGGGTCAGTGGGCGTGGTTTCACTATGAAAACTGTTTATGAAACATGAGACAACACATGCTTAAGGAATAGTGTACTCTGTCACCAGGACATAAATATTGGAAACAATGCACCAGAATTAGGATTACGATGCATTAAAATACATGCATACATATATATGTATGTATGTAGATATATATATATAGATAGGGCATTTATAAAATGTACCTTCAACCTCAATAGTTCATATTTAGATTTTAAATGGAAGGGAAATCTATTGCAAGGTATATAAGGAGCTTATGTTTTAATTCTTAAACTGGATGCTTGCTATTCCAAGAGGATTCCAAGTTTTAAAATTGGAAAAAGTGGATTTTAAACCACATGACACCTTCGGTAAAGCTAATGAGTATCTGGGTGGTTGAATACAGCTTTTTATTTAGAACACTTTGGTAGCTATGTAGCCAGCAACTTATGAAAAACAATTTTGGAACTTTTGGCCGCAATATGAATTTTACTATTAGTTTCTTAAAACCCAAAAAGTTTGTTGAAATACATGATTTCAACATTTTATAGTCCCTCCTATGGCCATGTGTGGATCTTGAGGACAGCCTTCTCAAAAGCTCCAATGTATTAACAATTACGGTCTTATAAAGTACGTACCATCCCTAGAGGCAGTCCAGTCAAGTAAAAAATATTTCCCCGCATATGGGGGCAAAATTCACAAATGAAAAACACCCTTCAGACAAATTTCTGTAGGACCGTCTCAAGAACCCACTGTGATAACACATATAGGACATTCATAGAGTAATTTCTACTGGGACCAAAGAAATGAAAAACTTGTTACACTAGAGGGCTGATTTGAAAACGATGTTACCTTGTCCTCCTAACACCTTCTCTTGCAAAACTACACATTATTTCTAACTAAAGTGTCATGAGGAGAAGGCATTAATCCTTGAGATGCCTCAGCAATGGGAAATTTGCCTTTCAAGAGGGCTTTTGCCATTACATTCTATGCTTTATTTCAAAATATTATGTTACAAAAAACAAATGCTAGATGAAATCAGAACAATGAAACAACCCTACAAAATTATTTGGTAAAGAGTAATCTAAAGGGCATCGGCATAACCATTCCAAACTTTAACAAATTAGGTTGTAGGTATGACAGGAATATTAAACAATTCTTACAAGGAAATTTTTGGTACTATGCAACCAAGTAACTGCATTACATAATTACAAACAATGTATTCTTTTTAGATTCTCTTCCATAAAAGAGAAAGTAAACTGAATGCTATATGCATGTAAGAGAAAAATGTTGTGTAACAAAAGTCAGTAGCATCAGGAGTAAAAAAATAGATTTGCCTTTAAATGCAACTTATAGATTGCTTCTAACATAAAAGTTAACATAAAAGTTAAACTTCTTAAGTTAAAAAATGAAGTTTAAATAACATGTTAAGCCTTTATAGAAACGATATTATTTGTTTAAAAAAATACATCAGATCCTATTACAGCAAATGCCATCTTACTGAAATTTTTGTCCATGGAATATCGATAAAGAAAAATCAACCACAATAAAATTTTTAAGTAAAAAGAAGGTACAGAGCAAGATTTTTTTTTTTAAGGAAGGAATGATTGGTCTGCCTATCAACTGATCAATCAATGGACGGATCCGTCCGTCCATCTGTTTATATTTATGAATGCATAGAGTCTCTTTGGAAGAGTAAACAAGAAAATGGTAGCTGACTACCTCTGGGGAAGGGACCTCGGAGACTGAGAGCTGGAGATGGAAGGGAGTCATTTTATATACATACATACATAACATATACATAAAAAGTATACCTTTTTGCACTATTTCAATTTTTCACTATGTACCATCATGTACTACCCATTCAACAATTTAAATGGAAAATGGTCCAGGTACTGAATCTATTCACTTCAATGATATCTGAAGCAGCTGAACTGTTGCCCAGATAACATCTATGGAATAAATCAGTGAAATGGTACCGACTTCTTTCGTCAGGTTCGCGTTCGTGTGTACTGCATCTCCTGAACTGGTGGCACATCAAACAGCTACCCCACCAGCGAACGCATAATCCAAAGGGAGACGTGACTGACCACAGATGTGCCTAGGTTTCTTGAAGCGCAGGAGACGGGCAGGCCAAATGGCACAGAAAACTCAACGCACTTCTAAGGTGCGTTTCTATAACCCAAAGCATACCAGAAAAATGTTAACTCATGTAGAAATAGAAGACTGACGGCTTGCAGCATGGGGACTAATCCAGGGAGGAAGAGATTCAAAGAGACAGAAAGGTTTTTAAGTCTGGTTTATTATCTGAAGACTGAAACAGGTGAGAAAAATATCTGTCGCCAGATTTGTAGTTTCTAAGCTTTTACATTTTAGTATTGTACTATTTCAGGGCCATGGACCTCGGGCATTATCAATCTAACAAGAAAACAATGGTGAGCATCAATTATTTACCTATGTTAAAGCAAAAGCAGTATGAAAGGCAGTTTGCAAAAAACTGACGAAAGGTTCCAGATTTAGATTGTGTAATAGTACATTCTGGGTGGCTTTTTTTTTTTTTTTTTTTTTTAATTTTGCTGAGGGGGAGGCTGGAGGTAATAGTTTCAGGGAGGGAAGAGATGGGAAACTTTGGGGGGAGAAGAGAAGTGGAAAAATGAAGGAAAGGAAAAGAAAGAGAAAGAAAATGAAACCTTTGTCTCCTAAGGCAGAAGACACCTTTTAATTAGGCTTAAAAAAAAAAAAAATCACTTCTTTGTAGAGGTTCAGAAACCCTTAACCAAAAGAAAGTATTAATGAAATGAATTTTACATCCTTTTCTTCATGGTGAGTACAGAAAAATTAAGAAAAGAGACATCTACATCTTAGACACAGAAGTGCCTATTTAATTTGTAAGAAATAAATCTGAGGGACCAGGAATGTCTTCCTGGAACTGAAATCAGGTTGGACTATATAGCTCTATAAAAACCTATGTGTGGTCTTGAAATTTTCCCCAAAGGTTTTCCTTGCCCGATCTGCCTGAAGTACAGCAGTGTGACTGAAAACACTCAATAACCTACTCTCTACTTAATGGAGACTGTCCTTTGGGTACAAGAGACATAACGAAAAACAGAGCTTTGAAAATACTGCCTTTAGTCACTCACTGTTTATACGAGGCAGGGGCCAAACTACATTTGGAAACCTCTAAATTATTATAGAATTCAGTGAGCTAAAAGGATTTCTTTTTCTGTATTTCTTACAAAAAAGTCCAAGGCTCAACAGTTTTAATTTAGCTGAGACATCTCTAATTAATTCTTTGGCCTACAAAAGGCAGACAGTGCTTTCTAGAAAAGAGAATTCAAGTTCCCAAACTTTTCAAATGAAAAGATGGGCATATCTTTCAGCAAGAAGTCTGGTGCTTGGCTACCTGGGTTACTTTAAGTGCAAATTCCCAAGTCCCACCTCCAGAGATTATGAATCAGTAGCAGCGGGAGCCCAGAAAATAGACATTTCAGACACATGCCCAGGGATTCGAACACAGATGGCCCACCGGACAGAATTTGAAAAACACCGCTCTCCATTGCTAAGAATGATCCTAATCACATACTGAACTAGCAAGGAAGAAAAACAGCAACAAGAAGCAATTTGTAGAATTTCAGACATTATAATTCCACAATTTTTTCTATTGCTTTAATAAAGGGTGCTCTCATGACTGTTGTGTAAAAGTGGGTGATGGCTCCCAGATACATGGTGCTTCTCTTATACAAATGGGAATATCCCCTGAATTAAATGTTTACTGTAACTGAGACCAATGTTTTCAGACGTGTTCAAGATACTCAGCAAGGCTATGCATAGCTCCATCTTCACCTTCATTACGAGGGGAAGACAAACCAACCACCAGTGCTCACGTAGCATTTAAAAAACCGCTCTCGTCTCCCTTCATAAACAATTCACCAGTTCAGAGTAGCAGAGTATAGCAAGACGGAAGAGTTAATTTCCACAGACACTTTGGATGGCAGAGCAACAGATGGCAGACACTGTCAAGCAGTCTCTCGGGTTGAAAGAATTCCTGTGTCTAGGCCAACTTCAAGTGCCGTATCAAACGTGTTCAGTAATTCCAGGTCAGTAAGGAAAGGGAAGCAAGAAGCTAGCAGAAGGAAAAGGGGAAGAGCGCTGCCTCCAGGATGTTCTAGGTGGCAACTAAACTGCTGTCCCTTTAAGTGGGAGGGCAACAGACGGAAGTCAAGAAATGTGTGACGCAGTCAAGGAAATGAACAGCCCTGCTTGTGGGAAGCAAAATGGCTTCCAGATTTTGTTCCTGGTAGGTCCTGCAGCGCACATTAAGGTTTTCAAATATTTAATCGTTTCTTTTTGCTGTATCACTGAGTAAATGAAACGGATGTAGGCCTATTTGAAACTGCATGACACAAGGATTAAATCTGGGTAATAGGGACAGAAAGGCCCATTCTAGTAATTACTCCAGTCTGTAACTCCTTCAAAGACTTTCACGTGAAAATCAACTTTCCAGTTATTTTCCCAACACAGAATTATTCTCACAGTATTTAATGTAAGAATAATAAATACTTTTCTACAACTGAACCCATAAACTAATTTCCTTCAAAACCGTACAGAGCATGGCTTTAGAATTTCCTTTTTTTTTTTTAAAGCAAGTACAAGCATGAACAAAATGTTTCCTACTGTTCGAGACTCAGCTATTCTTTTTTTCCTGAGATGGCAATGAGTCCAAGCTCCTGAAAAATAGGATTTTTGCTTAGGAAAAAAAGGAACACTTCCCTTGTTAAGATAATTAAAAAAAACAAAACAAAACAAAAAACATTCTACCTGAGTAAATAGAAATATAAACACTTGAAACAGATGAGAGAAACAGATGATTTCCTCTTACCTTGCTACCACTTTCAGGTTTAAGGTCATTCTGTTAAAAAAGGAAAACAAATAATATTTTAAGACGTATCCAAAGGCATATCTCACTATATACTTGTCTCTAACCTTAGAACATGAAGACTACATTCTGGTAGTAGAGAATTCTCTGAGGGACGTCAAGGTCTGTGGAAGGGTATTTGCCCCCACACTCCCAACTATGAACCTACCAGGGTGCCTTGTTCGAATGTTCATAGTTACCACCTTTTGCAAGAAATTGCCAAGAACAATCAAACCATTATTTTAGAAAGAGATGTTATTAATGATACTACAAAAATCAATCAAAAAAACAAAAAATCCAAAACCAGTTCTCTTAACTTTTTAGATACTACATGTGTTGTTTTACATACAAGAAGCTGTATCTTAGCGCAGTAGGCCAAATGATTTGGGAGAATATGTGGCCTGACAGCTGGGCTGAATTTCCATTTTATTAATTCATCCCTCTCCTTGTGTTTTGTGGCTAGTCAGCAGCTTCCTCTCCCAGTTCAGTTAGTTCTTACCGGATGCACATCACCGATATAGTACTGCTTGAGCATTTCTCTGGCATCAGAGGAGTGGCCTACGTCCTCAAAGCTTTCACTTGCATCTGCACCAGCTTGTTCCATTAGGACCTCTTCTCCCCCAGGATGCTACAAGGAAAAGATATTTGCTGAATAGAGTGCCCTCTGAAAAGCAAGCTAATAGAAGTTACTTTCCTCTCTTCTGCTCTTTTCTCTTTTCTTCCCTTAATGGGAGTAATGAGACAAATTGACATTGAATGCCACCTGATAGGATGCAATGGGAAAAACGAAACATGACTTCTGTGATATTTATACCAAAAGTAACTAAAATTGGTAGAATTGTGAGGAAACCTAGGACAGTAGCAAACCAGAGTCTACAAAAGGAGTGGCCTGTCTTCACCCAAAATAACAAGGTCACAAAAGCTAAGGAAAGACCAAAGAACAGTTCTGGATTGAAGGAGGCTGGCAAGATAGGACAACTAGGAACAACATGTGCTCCTGGCTGGATTCTTTCTGCCAACATTATCAACACGGCTGCAGAAACTCGAATGGACACTCTGGTCAAAGTACGGAATTCTTTATTCTCCCTCTGTCTCCTCTCCCTTGCTCACACACTCGCTCTCTCAAATAAACAATTTTTAAAAATTAAAATTAAAATTTTTTTAAATTTCCAAAATAAATAAATAAATAAATAAATAAATAAATAATAAGTTAAATAAGTGGTACCAAAATAACTGCCTCCGTACCACGGAGGTACTTCCAAGCTATACAACCCTGGACAAGTTACTAAGAAATTGAGATGTCTTTGTTTCCTTGTTTATAAAATGGAAATAATATGAGTAGGTATCTTAATTATTATTGTATCAAATGAGATCAGGATATGAAACACTTTGTACTCAGAGAAAGGTACAGTTTGTATAATACGCTACCATCTGTGACTCTAAAAACAGATACATACTCGTGTACATACACATAAAATCTCTCTGAAAACAGGGGCACTGGACTGGCTTAGTCTTAGAAAGTGCAACTCTTGATCTCAGGGTGGTGAGCTGGAGCCTGTGGTAGGTGTAGAGACTATTTTAAAACAAAGAAATCTTGGGGTGCCTGGGTGGCTCAGTCAGTTAGGGGTCCGACTTCGGCTCGGGTCATGATCTCGCGGCCCGTGAGTTCGAGCCCCACGTCGGGCTCTGTGCTGACAGCTCGGAGCCTGGAGCCTGGAGCCTGTTTCAGGTTCTGTGTCTCCCTCTCTCTCTGGCCCTCCCCCGTTCATGCTCTGTCTCTCTCTATCTCAAAAATAAATAAAGGTTAAAAAAAAAAAGAAATTGAAAAAAAAAATCTCGGGGCGCCTGGGTGGCGCAGTCGGTTAAGCGTCCGACTTCAGCCAGGTCACGATCTCGCGGTCCGTGAGTTCGAGCCCCGCGTCAGGCTCTGGGCTGATGGCTCGGAGCCTGGAGCCTGTTTCCGATTCTGTGTCTCCCTCTCTCTCTGCCCCTCCCCCGTTCATGCTCTGTCTCTCTCTGTCTCAAAAATAAATAAAGGTTAAAAAAAAAAAGAAATTGAAAAAAAAAATCTCGGGGCGCCTGGGTGGCGCAGTCGGTTAAGCGTCCGACTTCAGCCAGGTCACGATCTCGCGGTCCGTGAGTTCGAGCCCCGCGTCAGGCTCTGGGCTGATGGCTCGGAGCCTGGAGCCTGTTTCCGATTCTGTGTCTCCCTCTCTCTCTGCCCCTCCCCCGTTCATGCTCTGTCTCTCTCTGTCCCAAAAATAAATTAAAAAAAAAAAAAAAAAAAAAAAAAATCTCTCTGAAAACAATGAAAAGAAGCTGGGAGCCAGGAGACAAGGTGGAAGGAAGACTTCACTGTACACCTTTTTGAAATTCTTTTACCAAATTAAGTACTATCTGTTGAGAAAATATTTTAAAATTACATTTAACACAGTCCCTGCCTTAAACATTCAATAAATATTTACTTACAATGAGCAAATTTAGAATTTACATTTATGACATGTCTAAATTTGTATTTTTTAAATATCAAGTAATGTTTTTAAGTAGTTACTTTTTATAACAACCTTTTAAGCAGGAGTATTATCATCCTTATTTTAAACATGAATTCAACTAAGTATAATCTCCCAAAGTCACTTGCCTATGAGCTCCCTGAGGACAAGGATAACTTCTATTTTTGTCTCGTAAAAGATCTCCATCCAGTGAGTGGGTCCCCCATGCCAGTACATAAGCAAGCTGTTTTAAAGCAAGACTGAGAAAGACACCACTCACCTGTCATTACAACTGAACGCTCTCAGCTGTAGTAAGCCATTAGCTTTGGAATTGTGTCCCAATGTGCCCTATATACCTCAACTATGTTAAGACGGTCTTTCCCTATGACACATCCCAACTATTATGTTGCCTTTCGGAGCAAAAGGATGACAAAATTTCTTAGCAGCTTGAGATATTTCAGGAAGTGGTTGAATTTGTGAATTCCTGCACAGCTTTCTGCACAGCTCTTTCTAGAGTGACAAAGTCTTCACTTTCACCAATCTCTCATCACTTATAAATAAATAAGAAAAAGTGCCACAGTTAAATATGTATATATAATACATATCCATTGTTTCTCCTGTATATTCTTTTTTTTTTTTACTTTAATTTTTTAAATGTTCGTTTATTTTTTGAGACAATGCAAGAGACAGAGTGCAAGCAGCGGAGGGGCAGACACAGGAAGACACCGAATCTGAAGTGGGCTCCAGGCTCTGAGCTGTCAGCCCAGAGCTGGACGCGGGACTCGAACTCACGAACCGTGAGATCACGACCTGAGCTGAAGTCAGATGCTTAACTGACTGAAGCACTCAGGCGCCCCTCTCCTGTATATTCGATCATTTTAATCACTACACTACAATTTTTACTGAGTACTTATTTGATACAGTAGGCAGTGATAAAGATAAATTCATCCAGTAGATACTGTCTTATAACCTTTCTTTCATGGAGGCAAGGAAGGTTGGAGAGGTAAACAACAACAAACATACAAACAAAAAACAACCCTAGGTTTAGTGCCTCTCACTCCAATATGTGGTCTTAATACACATGGTTTAGAACAAGCAAAAGATTTCAAGGAACCTTTGTTACTGTTTTAGAACTCTATAAACTTCAGATAATATTTAAAATCAAATGGCAGGCCAGCTGGAGGCAGTGCACTAGGTCTGGGGTCACAGCACAACCCAGGCAAGTCCTGAACCAAGGTAACGTGCAGGTTCGGGGTCTGGCCTGCAACCCCAACCAGACTGGCTCTCAGTAAAGATGGCAGGAGAGACACCCAGCTGGCTCAGTTGGTAGAGTATGAGACTCTTGATCTCTGAGTTCAAGCCCCATGTTGGGTGTGGAGATTACTTAAAAATAGTATCTTATGGTATCTTAAAAACAAACAAACAAACCAACCAACCAAAAGATGGCGGGCACCACGGCTCTGGATGGCTCTGGGTGGTCCTACCCATGTTCATCATCACCCTCCCTGTGGCCATGATCCACCACTATGTGTCCATCCAGCCCCAAAGTGACAAGAAGCTCACCCAGAAGAGTTCGAGCCCTCCACCAGGCTCTGTGCTGACAGCTAGGAGCCTGGGGCCTGCTTCAGATTGTGCATCTCCCTCTCTCTCCGCCCATCCCTCACTAGTACTCTGTCTCATTCTCTCTCAAAAATAAATAAAAACATTAAAAAAATTGTTTTTAAAAATGAGAGGGGCACCTGGGTGACTCAGTCGGTTAAGCATCCAACTTCAGCTCAGATCATGATCTCACAGTTTGTGAGTTCAAGACCCACATCAGGCTCTGTGCTGACAGCTAGGAGCCTGGAGCCTGTTTCGGATTCTGTGTATCCCTCTCTCTCTGCCCATCTCTCACTAGTACTCTTGTCTTTCTCTAAAAAAAAAAAACAACAAAAAAAAAACATTAAAAAAATTTTCTTAATAAAAAAATAAAAACAAAAAAAAGAAGCTCACCCAGGACCAAGTATTTGACAGCTGAAGTCCTAATTCAAAGCATAATCCTCAGAGATGAAAATTATATTCCCAAACAGTCCTTCTGACATGAAAATACTACTTCTAACCACCCAGAGTAAGGATTTTTCAAAAAAACTAAAGGGAAAATAGTACTACCTTCTCCTATGAATGATCCCACTATGCTCACAAACATGGTTAAAGGGAATTTAACAAATGTTCTCCCAATGATTCTTAGTGGTGAATGGATAAACATGACAGACATGCTTAGGCTTTGTTACAACCACAGACCTATTTCCACTGACCTTGTGTTTTTTTGAGAGAGAGAGAGATAAAGCGTGAGCAGGGGACGGGGAGAGAGAGAGGGAGACACAGAATCCAAAGCAGGCTCCAGGTTCTGAGCTGTCAGCACAAAGCCTGATGCAGGGCTCAAACTCATGAACTGTGAGATCATGACCTGAGGTGAAGTTGGACGCTTAACCAACTGAACCACCCAGGCTCCCTGTCCACTGATCCTGTTTTAAGCCTATGCTACAGTAAAGAACTGAACTACTCACATTATCTGCATCCTGGTGAATTCCACATCCTGGTGCTTCTACTAAGCATTTGGGTTTTAGAGCATTTACTCTCTCCTTCTGGGCCAAGATAATGCCAATGACCAATCAAAAATAATACAGGCACAAATAAGTAACAATAATAAACTGATTACGTGTTACCACTAATAATAAAAAAAAAAAAGAAGAAGGAGAAGGAGAAAGAGAAGAAGAAGAATGCAGGCACAAATGACTAGAGCAGCCACGGCCATGCCCACAGACAGCAACAAAGCTTTCAAAGCAAAGTGGAAAGTTTTGGAGCTAATGGATCACCAGTGGGCACTAGATGATGTCAAAGAGGAGCTCATGGCCAAAGATCTCCACTTTGAAGGCATGTTCAAAAAAGAATTGTACATCTGTATTTATTGAAGCAGGATTAGCTCTGTTGTGAACACACATTGTAGCCCTTAACCTTGTAAACTGAGCTGGGGCCTCTCAGAATAAAAAGGAGAACACAATGAGCTAGTGGACGTGCAGCAAGGATCATTCTTGTCTGAGCCAGGTTCCCTTTATGTTTGAAACTAGAGGAAATGACTGTATTCTGGGTGACTTACAGTGAAAGAATTATTTTTAAGATGTTTAAAAAATCCCTTCTGGTGATAACAGAAAGGAAAGGCAGAGAAAGGAGAAATCCAAGCTAGTGATAATATACAAAAAACTTAGCAAAAATTCAATCTTTGGAAGAAACATTGCCAATTATAATAATTATCACGTACAATCAGCCTGATATATAAACCACAGTAAACTCCTGTTTCCTTGGGATCCAAATATCCTGAATTTTTACATCTAATTTATGCACTAGTATTTTAATAACTTCCTTCACAAACGTAATCATTTTCATTAATGAAAATTTAGAAACTATGTATGAACAAAACAAGTATCTCCATATTGTTCACCGTGAGCCTACAGAATCACATAAAGAGCAAATGTATTAAAACTTTATCCAAACAAATTCTTTTTCAGAGTGAATATTCAGGGCAGGGACGTACTTAACAAACCTCCTATGTCTCTTCATACAGTCCAGGGAAAATTGGTGACCCTGGGGTACTGATGGATTCTCAAGTGCCTTCAGGAATGATCATCTATAGGTTAAATAATGGGATATTCTTCATGTAGAGTTCAGAATAGATCAAATCAACTGAAAAAAAGTCAATGTCTGGTAAGTCAACTGAACTTAAGACCCAGTTATCTGGCTAAGAGTTTACATATCATTATAAGAAGGTAGAGAGGGTAAATGTTGGCAGATACAAAGAGAAAGGATGTCCAGGAATAACTGCCTGGATTAAATGTCCTAGGAAAGTGGCAAGCTGCCATTTCTGTATCAACAGGTAAATGTAATTTGCATGTTGAGTACTGTAATTAAAAGTGAATTATTTTTGACTCTATAAATTAAACCACTTTGTTTTCTCTTTAAAAGACAAATCAGGGGCTCCTGGGTGGCTCAGTCCATTAAGCATCTGACTTTGGCTCAGGTCATGTTTTCACAGTCCATGAGTTCGAGTCCTGCATCGGGTTCTGTGCTGACAACTCAGAGCCTGGAGTCTGCTTCACATTCTGTGTCCCCCCCTCCCCCCTCCCCGCCCACCCGCCGACCCCTCTCCCCAACTCAGACTCTGTCCCTCTCTCTCTCTCTCTCTCAAAAATAAATAAATATTAAAAAAAAATTAAAAGACAAATCAATTTTATAGAAGTAAAACAGGGGAGGTCAGAATAAAATCTGTGGATCCAATTAATGTCAATATGCTAGTTGTGATACTGTACTACAGTTTTACAAAATGTTACCATTGGAGAAAATGGGTAAAAGGTATAGGGATCTATCTTTTTAAATGTTTATTTATCTTTGAGAGAGAGACAGAGACAGAGAGCACGCACAAGTAGGGGAGGAGCAGAGAGAGAGAGACAGGATTTGAAGTAGGCTCTGTGCTGAGAGCGCAGAGCCCGATGTGGGGCTTGAACCCATAGACCATGAGATCACGACCTGAGCCGAAGTTGGATGCTTAACTGACTGAGCCACCCAGGTGCCCCTATTATTTTTTATAAGTACATATGAATCTATAATTATTTCAAAAATATTTTCTATTAAAAAATCAAGTTGAATTCCCTAATTATACACCCAAAAGAAATGTGTATACATACACGAACTCATACACACACACACAAATGATCACAGGTGCATTATTTGTTATGACCCTGAACTTGAAAACCCAATGCCCATAAGCACAGTAGGAATAAATAAAGGTATAATTCTACAGTAGAATCCTAATCAGCAATGAAAAAGAACAAACCACTGCAATATCCACAACATGAAAGAATATAGACAGGGAATAAAAGACACCAAACATAAAACAATATAAACTGTGACACTCTCATTTGTAGGAAGCTCAGAAACAGAACAAATCTATAATCTTAAAGTCAACAGAACATGTACCTCTGGGGATGATGAAGAAAACAGTGATTAGGAGGCACAAGGAGAGGTTCTAGCATGCTATACAGTTCTAGATGGTGGTTATCCAAATATGTTCACTTACTAGAGTGACACCATATGGCTAAAACTTAGGAATATACAACTAGTGGGAAAATAAGCTCCAAAATATCATATACACAACTACCCTTGCATATGTAGTCAAATGATCTTCAATAAGCGATGCAATACCACTCACAATAGGGAAGGGGCACTCTCTTCAACAAATAATGCTGGGAAAACTGGATATCCACACACAAAAGAATGAAAAAGTACTCTTATCTTACATCATGGACAAAAATTAACTCAAATGGACTAAAGACCTAAACAAAAGACCCAAAACTATAAAACTCCTAGAAGAAAATATAGACGAAAAGCTTTAGGACATTGCTTTGATAATGCTTTCTTGGATATGACATCAAAAGCATAGGCAACAAAAGCAAAAATTGACAAATGGGACTACATCAAATTTAAAAACTTTTATGCACTGAAGAACACGATCACCAAAGTTTTCACTTTCACCAACGTAATGACTGGGAGAAAAGATATGTAAATCACAAGGGTTAATATCCAGAATATATAAAGAACTCCTAAAATTCAACAAAAACATCAAATAACCTGATTATAAAACAAGCAATGGACTTAAGTAGACATTTATCTGAAGATAATCTCCAGATGGGCAGCAAGTATATGAAAAGATGGTGAATATGAGTAATCACTGGGGAAATGCAAATTAAAACCACAATAAGATCCTACCTCACACACACTAGGCTATTATAAAAACACACAAACAAAACAACCAAAACACACCACCATCGGGTGAAACCCAGAAAACCCAGAAAATAACAAATGCTGACAAGGATGTCGAGATATAGGAATACTTGTGGATTCTCAGGAAAGTAAAATGGTGCAACCACCAGCAATATCCATCTCCGGAATTCTTTACATCTTGTAAAACAAAAACTCTATGCACATTAACAATCTTTATTTGATTTAAAATGTCTCTTTCTTCTGATATTAATATGTAGCCACCTCTCTCTTTTGGTTAGTATTTTCATGGAGTATCTTTTTCCATCCTTTCACTTTCAACCTATTCGTGTCTAGATCTAAAGTCAGTCTCCTGTAAGTAAGTAAGTAAGCAAGTAAATAAATAAATAAATAAATAATAAAGTGAGTCTCCTATAGACAGCATATTTTTGGATCTTGTATTTTTATCCATTCTGCCAATCCTTGTCTTTTGATTTAAAAAGTTAATCCATTTACATTTAAAGTAATTACTGATGGGGCACCTGGGTGGCTCAGTCGGTTAAGCGTCCGACTTCAGCTCAGGTCACGATCTCGTGGTCTTTGAGTTTGAGCCCCGCGTCGGGCTCTGGACTGATGGCTCAGAGCCCGGAGCCTGCTTCCGAGCTTCCGATTCTGTGTCTCCCTCTCTCTCTGTCCCTCCCCCATTCATGCTCTGCCTCTCTCTGTCTCAAAAATAAATAAACGTTAAAAAAAAAAAATTAAAAAAAAATTACTGATGATCTGATGAGGAGGGACTTAACTCTCTCAAAATTAAAAACTTTCATACATCAAAGACATTATCAATATAGTGAAATGACAAGCTATGGAATGGGAGAAAATATTTGCAAATCAAATATCTAACAAAGGATTGATGTCCAGAATATAGAAAGAAATCCAACTTAAGAGCAAAAAGACAAACAATTCAATTAAAAATGGGCAGAGTCTGATTAGGTTTTTCTTCAAAGAAGATACAGAGGACCAGTAAGCACATGAAAAGACGCTCAACATCATTAGTCTTTAGGGAAATGCAAATCAGACCACAATGAGATACCACTTTACACCTGGCTAGAATGGCTGCAATAGAAAAAAATAGTAAGTGCTGAAGACAATATGGAGAAACTAGAACTTACTGGTTCTACTGCTGATGGAAATGTAAAACACTGCTGTGGAAAACGGTTTGGAGTTTCCATAAAAAGCACAGAATTGACATATGACTGAGCAATTCCACTCCTGGTATATAACCATATGCACTGAAAATAAGGACTCAGACACTTGTATGTCAATGTTCACTGCAATATTGTTCACAAATAGACAAAAGATGGAAACAGTCCAAGTGTCCACGGATGAATGGTTGAATGGACAAACAAAATGTGGTATATACATATAAGAGAGTATTATTCGGCCTTAAAAGGAAGGAAATTCTGATATATGCTACAACACGGATGAACCTTTAAGACATTATACTAACTGAAACAAGCCAGATACAAAAGGGCAGATGTAGAATTATTCAATTTATATGTGCTGCCTAGAATAGTCAAATTCATAGAGACAGAAAATACAACAGTGATTAACAGGGGCAATGGAGTTATTGTTTAATGGGTAAAGTTTGAGATCAGGCTGATGAAAAAGTTCTGAAAATAAGTAGCGATGATAATCATCTAACAGTGTGAATGTACTTAATGTCACTGAAGTGTACAGTTAAATATGGTTAAAATAATCAGTTTTATGTTATGTAGATTTTACCACAAGAAAAATTTTAAAAACCAACATTATGTTAAGTGGAAAGGATCCAGACACCAAAGGACAAATATTGTATGATTCTATTTATGTAAAGTACCTAGAATTAAGCAATTCCAGAGAGACAAAGCAGATTAAAAGTTATCAGAGGAAGAGTGAAGAGGTGGTAGTTACTGCCTAATGGTTACAGGGTTCTGCTTGGGGTGATGAAAAGTTTTAGAAACCGATATCGGCGTTAGTTGCACAACACTGTGAATGAAATTAATGCCACTGAATCGTACAACGAAAATGGTTAAATGGCAAATGTTATGTGCTATATATTTTGGCACAATAAAAAAATAATAAAGCTAAGTTTACATACCTATAATTAATATCAGCCAAAAATTTACTTTCATCTGAATCACAGCAAAACAAAACAAGTGAAACCAAGAGTTCCAGGGTTAACTTGAATAATCTAGATTGGTGGCCTACACTATTGAAATCTATTGGACAATCATAAGTTTCTCCCTATTTTTATTCAGCGTAGCTAACGTAAGGCAGTACATATTTCCCCTTTTTTCCAGGACCTGCTTTACTTTTGAATCTCATATGAATTTACAAAAAATTATTTTGACTTGGATAGCCTTTGTAGTTTTCACACTAATGGATCTTGTCCCAGCTTTTATTATGTAAGCAATTACACATGGTTACAAATAAAATTTTTTAAATATACTACACAGCAATGAAGATCACAAACTTTCAAAAGGGATGAAACAATGACTGGGATCCATTCATTTCTCTCTCAATCCAGCAATAATCAAGTGAAATACTTCAAAGATACAAAGGAAATTTTGTGAAGTCCTCTGGTGAAGGATTTTAGTCAGTTCATTTGTCTAAAGAATCTTCCTTAAGTTCATTTCCTATGTATTACTGAAAAGAGGACAGAAAATTTATGTTGTAATACACAAAAGAGAGAGAACGAATTACTAACAGAAAATGCACTTCTAGGGCACCTGGGTGGCTCAGTCAGTTAAGTGTCCGACCTTTGGTTTCAGCTCAGGTCATTATCTCGCGTTCTCATGGGTTCAAGCCCTGCGCTGGGCTCTGTGCTGACAGTGCAGAGCCTGGATGGGATTCTCTCACTCTCTCCCTCTCTCTCTGCCCCTCCCCTACTCATGCTGTCTCTGTCTCTGTCTCTCTCTCTCTCTCTCAAAGTAAATAAACTTAAAAAAAATTTTTTTTTAATGTTTATTTATTTTTTTGAAAGAGAGAGACAGAGTGCAAGAGGGGGAGGGGCAGAGAGAGAGGGAGACACAGAATCTGAAGCAGGCTCCAGGCTCTGAGTTGTCAGCACAGAGCCCGACGCAGGGCTTGAAACCATGAACCATGAGATCATGACCTGAGCCGAAGTTGGACACTCAACCGACCGAGCCACCCAGGCGCCCCAATAAACTTTTAAAAAATAAAAAAGTAAAGAAAATGCACTTCCGGACTACTAATTCTATGCAAAGGATGGAGGACAGATGGTAGAAAAGAAGAGAACGGGAGTAATGACAGTAATGGAATAAAAATCATGATGGGAAGAAATTACACAAATTCTCTGTGAGTGGAAATCCCTTAATGATGTCATAAAAATGTAACAATAGGGATATGCTAAGGACCACCTGACCAGAAGCATTAAGATTTCAGAAGCTGCAAAATTAGGCCAGGTGATAAGATCAAAATAAGATGTGGAGGCTGAGATTTTGGAGAGGACAATAACCACTTTCTAAACAACAGTCTAACAGTGCAGAGAAACAGGATAGACCTGAACGGTGAACAGGGGGAAATGGTGCGGGTCCACAGCATTTGGATTAGAAAGAACCTAGTAAGGCAGAGGTGCCATCCAGGAGAGACTAACTTGATGGTTGCCAGAAAGGGTGTAACCCTGGCAGTCACCACTACCCAGGGTCCAAATTTCAGGTCTGCAGATCCAAACATAACTTATCCATGCTAGAATAAATCTCACTGCTACAGATTCTCAAAATTCCTTAGGTATCTTCATAATATTCATTTATTACGATTGCAATTATTTATTTGATGTCTTTGTTCATCTGTTAGACTATAATCTCCATAAGAAAAAGAACCATGGTGGGGCGCCTGGGTGGCTCAGTCGGTTCAGCATCTGACTTCAGCTCAGGTCATGATCTCACGGTTTGTGAGTTCGAGCCCCATGTCCGTGCATCGGGCTCCGTGCTGACAGCTCAGGGCCTGGAGCCTGCTTCGGACTCTGTGTCTCCCTCTCTCTCTGCTCCTCCCCTGCTCACACTCTGTCTCTCTCTCAAAAATAAATAAAAATTAAAAAAATGTTTTTAATAAAAAAAAAAAAGAAAAGGGACCATGGTTGTCTTTTTCATGGCTGTATTCTAGAACATTGGATGCCTGGAACACAGTGAGATCTAGAGAGCCCTCACTCTGTCCTCCTTCCCTCCCATTTCCCCTCTCCCCCTCTTTTCCTCTCGGGCATGTATGCCACACCCATGCCCACAAGCAAACGAATAAATGAAAGTCCATTTGTTCATCCAGGGCATCTCACCTGGACAGTGTTAGAGATTAAATTCTGCCTCATTTGATTTCTAGCTTTCCCTAGGACTAACCACTTGAAACTACTCACGGAAAGAAAAGTCTTCTTCCTATAGATTTGTTCATTTCGTAAGTTAGAGGACAACCAAATTGTACTTTCTTTTAACCAATTCTGGTAAGAACTGGTATTAGTCAGGCTCTGAAGCTTTCAGGGGTACCCTCAGTACCCTGCTATCAAACCAAGTCTGCATTCTCAGTCTTTAAGGCAAGATTACTCTCTACCTTGTGTGACAATTACCTGTGCACAGATCTCATTCTCCCTTACAAGTCCAAGACATCATTTTTTTTAAGTTTATTTATTTTGAGAGAGAGACACCGAGAGAGAGAGAGAGAGAGAGAGAGAGAGAGAGAGGGAGAGAGAGAGACAGAGACACAGAGTGAGAGAAAAACCCAAGCAGGCTCCGCCCATCACTGCGAAGCCCGTTGTCATGGGGCTCAAACCCACGAACTATGAGATCATGACCTGAGCCAAAATCAAGAGTCAGACGTTCAACCGACCGACTCAACCAGGTGCCCCCAGGTCCAAGACATCTAATTCACCTTTACATCTTCAGAGCATCTGCCACTTAGCACCCAAAAGATGCTACAAGGAACAAATACATTTTATTATTTTTTTAAATAAGTTTACTATTAATAAAAATAACCTCAATCAACCAACCAATGGTCCTTAACATTCAGCTCTTTATAAGTCTTCATATGCATTACCTGTATTAATTGTCCTAATTCTGTGGAGTAGGTACTGTTATCTCTATTTTACAGATGGGAAAGGGCCTTTGCAGAGCTATTTGCCCACAGTTACACAACTATTAGGTAAAGCACAAAACTGAACCAAACACTTGGCCCCCAAAGCCAGCATCCAGACATTACAATTATATTTCATACACACAAAGAACAAAATTTCCTTTAAAAAAACAAAAAACAAAAAAACACTGTTATGAAAATGAAAAGGCAAAATACAGATGGGGAGAAAAAAGTCATGATACGTATAAGGTTAACCCTTACACGATGTGGGGGTTGGGGTGCTGTCAAACCCATCCCCCACACAGCTGAAAATCTGTATATAATTTTGGACTCTCCAAATACTTAACTACTAATAGCCTACTGTTCACCAGAAGCTTTACCAATAAGATAGTCAATTAACACATAATCTGTATGTTATATGTATTATACACTGTGTTCTTACAATAACACAAACTAGAGAAAAGAAAGTGTATTAAGAAGATCATGGGGTGCCTGGCTGGCTCACTCAGTAGAGCTTGTGACTCTTGATCTCAGGGTCATGAGTTCAAGACCCACACTGGGCATGCAGCCTACTTCAAAAAAAAAAAAAAAAAAAAGATCATAAGAGAAATTACTATATATAAAAAAAAAAAAAAAAAAAAAAATCATGTGTAAATGGACCCATGCAATTCAAATCCGTTATTCAAAGGTCAACTGTATCTGAAAGGACTTGCATCCAGAATGTATGAAGAATGTTTTTAAGTCAATAAGAAAACAATCCAATTATAAATAGGCAAGATTGAACAGACACCTTACAAAAACCCATACAAATGGCCAATCACACCCTGATGACACTCAACATCATTAGTCATCAAGGAAATGTAAGTTAAAACCACAAATTCTATACTAGCACACACCCATTAGAATGGTTAAAGTAAAATGACAAATACCATGTGTCAATGAGGGTGTGGAGAAACTGGAAAATTCATACGTTGCTGGTGGGAATATAAAGTGATATAGACAGTTTGAGAAAAGGCCTGACGTTGCTTAAAAAGTTAAAAAAAAAAAAAAAAGTATGACCCAGCAATCTCACTTTTTATTTAACCAAGAGGAAAGAAAATACGTGTCCACACAAAGCCTGGTACATGAACTCTCACAGCAGTTTTATTCACAATAGCCAAAAAATGGAAACAACCCAAATTTCAATCAACAGGTGAACAGATAAATTTCAGTACAATCATACAATGAAATGAACACATAAAATTAAAATAAGATAAAAAGCAATAAATAGGAACTGCTGATACAGAAGAAAAACACAGATATGTGAAGCTAAAGACACTAGACACAAAAAAGTGATACCGCTGTTCTAGAATGTTAGAAATCAAATCAATGGTTGTACAAGAACAGAGTGACAGATACATTCTATATACTGTGATGGTGATTTCACAGGTGAGACATTTGTCAAAACTCACTGAACTCTACATATAAAATCTGTACATTTTTTATAATGGTTATTCATTCTTGAGAGAGAGGGAGAGAGGGAGAGAGGGAGAGAGCGGGAGAGAGAGAGAGGATGAGCAGGGAGGGGCAGAGGGAGAGAAGGACACAGAATCCAAAACAGGCTCCAAGCTCTGAGCTGTCAGCACAGAGCCCGACGCAGGGCTTGAACTCACAAGCCGTGAGATCATGACCTGAACCAAAGTTGGATGTTTAAATGACTGAGCCACCCAGAAGCCCCTATATTCTGTAATTTTATTCTATGTACATTCGATCTCCTTCCCTTAGGAGAGGGGAAAAAAAAAACCTAGAAAAATATTAATAACCCAAATGTTTATCAATAGGAGACTGCTTAAACAAATTCTAGTCCATACAACAAATTCTATAAATAGGGAAGTATTCCAGGAAGGGATATGTAAAGATTCTGAAGATTTACACTTAAGTGAGAAAGGCAAAGCACAGATCAATGAGGATGTTATGTTAGCTTTGGGGTAAAAAGAGTGGGAGTGACCACATTTACTTTTGCTTGTATATGCAAAACAAAACTCTGGAAGGATACACAAACAACGGTAGTTAAATTTAAGAGGCAGTAGAACTGGGCAGATGGAAAGAAGGCTTTTTTCACAGTGTACCCGTATACCCTATTTAAAAAAAAAATTACCTGGGCACCAGAAAAAGGTACCTGCTCTAAACTTCATCACATTCCCAATCATTCCAAATTAGATCTAAAATGTGAAAGAAGGTAGCATAAAACAGACCTAATTCCATACTCAGCAGCCTGGGGCAAATCCTAATGTAATAGGCCTACACAGATCAGGGGTGCCCCGGGTGGCTCATTCGGTTGAGCGTCTGACTTCAGTTCAGGTCATGATCTCAAGGTTCGTGGGTTTGAGCTCTGTGTTGGGCTCTGTGCTGACAGCTCAGAGCCTGGAGCCTCCTTCAGATTCTGTGTCTCCTCTCTCTGCCCCTCCCCAACTCACTCTGTCTCTCAAAAATAAATAAATGTAAAAAAAAAAACACACACAAAAAAACCCAGATCAATTAATAGATACTATAATTTCGTTAAAGAATACTATGATTGGGGCATCCAGCTGGCTCCGTTGGAGCATGCGTCTCAAACTATAATTCTATTTCCCTATTTATTTGTACATATTTGTATATATTGGTATATGCACAGAAGATGTAGAACAATTCAAACAAATTCTTGGAATTGAAAGTTTTACTTTCTTCCATTCTGTGTTGCTTTTCCCTCCAACCTTTTCTTGACTTCTTGGCCAAAATAATCTACTTGAAAAATAAAGTGCTTTCTTGTTGGGATGAGCACTGGGTGTTGTATATAAGCCAGTTTGACAATAAATTATAGTAAAAGAAAAAGAAAAAGAAAGTGCTTTAATGTCACCCCCATCTTAAAAGGCTTCAGTGGTTTTCCAATACATTTAGGATCAAATTCTACCTACCCTGCCTGGCCCGGCTCCCACCCACCTCTCTGGCCGTTCTTGCCCTTCATTCACTACCCCAATGGCCACAGCTGCTTTCGGTCCCCCTGACGGACCAAACTCTCACTTGCCTCTGCAAATACTGTGGGAATGCTCTTTTCTCTAGTCTTCCCAACTAGTTCCTTCTCCTCAGCTCAGTTACCTCACAGAAGTTACCTCACAGAAGCTTTCCAGAAAGCTCTTATTAAAGTACATCTCCCCACCACCCCCAATTTTCTTTCTCAACTCCTATTTGGTTTCCTTCAAAGAAAACACCATCATTGAACCTTTGTCTCCTTTGGTTTTGTCTCCCGTGGAAGAGGAGCTTCAAGAGGACAGAACCATGTTTACTTTTATATGCCACCAGGACCTAGTACCACAGCACCTGACAGTCAGCACCTACACTGTGGAACGAGTAAAATGCTATCCCATCTGTAGGCAAGTCCTAAGGTAGTATTCCCACTCATGACCACGGTCACTAAAAAATACATACAAAACCTCAAAATATCACAATGTGTTATTTTAAGTTATTCTTTTCAGTAATGGTTATTTATACATAAGACAATGGCGCCCAAACTTTTCTTACCTGTGATACACGGCACGAAAATTAGAATACTGACTGAAACCAAGGCTCACAAAATCATACCGACCCTTGCGAAGGGAGTTGTACTTTGTTATTTTCTAGCCCAAGTCATAAGACAGTATAACCATTTTTCTGTGACTTTACTACTAAACAGCGCAAAGACAAAGATGTGTACTACTGCAAGGTTCTGGGTTTTCATTAATGATTTCAGTAAGTCAAACCCATACCACTAATTCAAAAATGCAAAATTAATGTTAGGGGACGGATAATTCAATTACATTACCAATTCTAAATCATCACATTCAAACTCCAGAATAACATTATAAACATATTCATTTAAAAAAAAAAAAAGCAACCTACAGACACAGGATATTCAGATTAGGGACCTCTTTCTAAGGAGAAGCCCCGAAGTATTTCAATTATAAGAAGGATGAGAGCCGATACAGGTCCTCCCACCTCATCTAACAGCAATCCTATTCTTCCAGACCTGCAGGCCAAAAACTTTGGTGCCATCTTTGACTTCTCTCACTCCTCAAATCCACTGCATCATCAAATCCTATTGGCTCTACCATCAAAATACATCCCGAATCTGATACTTCTCACCATCCCCCATTGCCACCAGCCTGGTGCAAGCTACCACCCCTCGCCCAAATTACTACAATAGCCTCCTTCCTAACTGGACTCCTCAATGTGGCTTTTGCCCTCCTTCAGTCTCTTCTAAACATTGCAGAGGGATACCATTAAACCATGAAGTCACATCATGTCACTCCTCTGCTCCAGTTTGAGTTCCTCTCCTAAAAGTCAAAATCTTTCATGAAGCCTACAGAGCTGTGCTTGATCTGCCCTCACCTGATCATACAGACCTCACCTACTACTCTCCAGCCACTACAGCCTCCCTCACTTGTCCTCCCAACACTAGACATACTCCCACCTCAAGGCCTTTGAACTTGCTCCCTCTGCCACTCCCACTCTTCCTGCAGATATCCACATGGTTAGCTCCCTTAAACTTCCTTCTGGCCTTTACTCTAGTCATTCTCTTAATAAAACCAACTCTGGCCATCATACCTAAAATTTCAACCCCTCACCCTCACACCTTCATTCCATATACATCCACAGTCCTCTTCTCTGCTTTATTTTTCTTCTTAGAACCTACCACTACCTAACACAGCACACATTGTATTTACTCTGCTTAATGTCCACTCCCCATCGACTAATCTGCATGAGGGCATAAATAGGGCATATCCACTGCTGTCTCCTCAGCACCTACAACAGTATCTGGCACATAACAGACACCTGATAAATATTTGAATGAGAAAATAAATGAATGAACAGGCTTGGAATGAGCAAGATAATAGGAACAGAGAAGACAGATCAGGTAAGTAAGAAGAGTTAATTGCAGGTAAAGATCTGTGGCTCAAATTTCACCTGTGATGTTTCTAGCTCCATCAACATGTGGGAACCCGGTCAGCAGCCACTACTCAAGGTTGAACTAATGTTCAATCTTGAACTAACATCCACTACAAGCACTGAATGTTTCTTCAAGTTCATTATGTATTCTAAGTCAATCAAGAAGAAATTTGGGAGAGGAGCACTTGGCTGGCTCAGTCAGAGGAGCACATGACTCTTGGTCTTGGGGTGGTGCATTTGAGCCCCATGCTGGGTGTGGAGATTACATACATAATACATAAATGACAATTTGGGGGAAATGAAACCACAAATGAAAAACATCACCTACCGTTATGAATTATGCTTTAACACGCTACCACCCACAACTGAAACTTACAATGAGGCATATGCCTAAGGACCTAAGGCCAGAATTTTGAAGTAATGCTATGTAGACAAGAGAAATCAAGGGATCTATCTAAACCAGATTCTGCCACTAATCAAATGTATGACTAAAATCTCTGTGAACCTGTTTCCCACCCTGTTAACATAAGGATCACTACATCCAAGTCACTCTCAACTAGTCATCCGAGGATGAAGTAATGGGAAAGTACTTTTAAAGTACTATTTTAAAAGCATAAAAGGCCATACCCCATACAAATACAAGTTACTAAATTCTAAGATGTTAACTTACTGGCCATTAAGAAGATTTATTAAAAACAACGTCCTTTTGGGAAACTTCACATTTCAAAACTTTTTATAGATTTATAAATCAGGATCTAGGGGCATCTGGGTGGCTCAGTTAAGCAACTGACTGTGGCTCATGTCATGCTCTCACAGTTTGTGGGTTCGAGCCCCACAGCAGGCTCTGTACTGTCAGCTCAGAGCCTGGAGTCTGCTTTGGATTCTGTGTCCCCCCCCCCCACCCCTCCCCTGCTTGCACTGTCTCTCTCCCACTCTCTCAAATATAAATAAACATTAAAAAAAAAAAAAATTAAATAGGGGCACCTGGGTGGCTCAGTCGGTTAAGCGGCCGACTTCAGCTCAGGTCATGATCTCGCGGTCCGGGAGTTCAAGCCCTGCGTCGGGCACTGTGCTGACAGCTCAGAGCCTGGAGCCTGTTTTGGATTCTGTGTCTCCCTCTCTCTGACCCTCCCCCGTTCATGCTCTGTCTCTCTCTGTCTCAAAAATAAATAAACGTTAAAAAAAAAAATTAAATAATCAGGATGTAGTGATTTCTCCCCTAGGCTCCAAATTAAGAAAATATATATTTTACTAGCATACTTGCTTCACAAAACAACTAACAGAAATGAAGTTTTTCTCAGTTACAACAAGGTTATACTGCACAAGAATTTCCAAAGAATTAACCTCAAGATTATTAATCTATTACTCAACATGATACACATCAAAAAAATGTATATGTTAATATGTATATATATAAATACCTCAAAGTGTCAAGGATTGGGGTGGGAGCAATGACTGCCAAGGAGCAAGAGAGAACTTTTTAGGATGATGGAAATGCTCTGTCTTAATTGGGATTTTGATCACATGGGTGAATGCATTTGTCAAAACTCATCAAACTGTACATTTTAAATGGGCACATATTGTATGTCAATTACACCTCAATAAAGTTAGTTTAGACACATTAAAAGTCTATCCTATTCCCTTAAACTAAAAAAAAAAAAAAAAAAATCACTCAGTTGCACCATGGTCTCAAGAACTTGCATAATGAGATCTATTGCAACAGGTTTGAAGATTTAACAAAGAGGATGTCAATGGCCAAAAAAGTCAACTCATGACCTTCCGGCCTCAGGGTTAACTCAAATTAGAAAAAAATAAAAGCAGCATAATCAGGGGGTAAAAATGTCAGCTTCTTATAAAAACCAAAAATGCTATTAGTTAGAAAGACACAGTGGAAATAGCACAGGTTTGGAGCCTTTCAAACCTAGGTTAGAATGGTTATAGGCTGTTAAGCGTGTGACCTTGAGAGCCCTCAGTCTGGAGGCTCAGTTTCCCTTTCTGTAAAATGGGAATAATGATGGCTTAATAGTTTGTCCTAGGGCATAGTTAAGTGCTCAGTGTATGATATGCAATTCATGATACTAATGAAGACCGGAATTTAGCGCTGGCATGCAGATCTAAGACCCCTCGGTTTTCGTCTAGGGGAATCGTGGCCACTTATCGCCCTCCGCCAGGCTTCATTTCCCTCCATACATATCCACCCTGCTGCTTCTCTAGTCCAGACCGCCCCTCTCCCGTGCAGTTCCCAGGGCCTGCGCCCCACCTCCCGGGCCCCCACCTCGTTAAGGAAACGGGTAATATCGTAGACTCGCCCATGGATCACCAGCCATATCTCCTTCATGGAGTTGTGCTTCGCCACCTCCTCCAATCGATAATAGGTGACGGAGGTCTCGACCCCTTGCCCTCTCCCATCGTTGCCGCTTGCTTCCACAGTCGCCATTGGGCCTGAGACACCTCTTCTCCACCACTAACCCGGTTTCCAAAGCTAACTTCCTCGAGGCTGGCCCTGAGCTCAGCTCTCCCCGGCTTCCGTAACCAGGGCCGTCGGTGGGCTCCTGGCAACAGCCAATCATGCTCCCGGATAGTTCCTGGTTCGTTTTCTTTTCACCAATGAAACAACGGATTCAGTTTTAAGTTCCACCCACCCCTCGCCCGATCCTTGGAGCGTAGGCCTGGTTCGAGGTCCGACTAACCAATCAGAATCGCCCATCCCTCCAATCTCACCAATCACATGCAGAGATTTTGCAAAGACGCCTAACGGAGACGGATAGACAGGTGTTAAGCAAGAGAGGTTTCACCTTCACTCCGCGTTGCCGCCTGCACAGTGTGGGAAGAGGAGGCAAAGTCTCCATTTTCCTGTTTCCTTCCCCTTCCCTTCCTTTCGCCGTGGACCTCTTGAGTCACACGAAGCTTGTTTTCCCCCACCTCTTGCGCGGCCTGTATTTCAGGGCGGGTCTACATCTTTGTTTGCAGTCTTCAGACTGATCTGTTGTTGCCCGTCTAAGTCTCATGTTCCTAACCAATAAAATGAGCAAGATAACCTCATCCCTGCAGAGAAGTTTGGCCGATTAAGTGAGGGAGTGTATCTCTACAGCGCTTGGCACAGTAATCATAACATAAATAACAGCAGTGCTAGAAAAAAGGGGGGGGGGGCATAATTGGCCTAAGGCCATGGACAGGTAGGGTATGGCGTATCCCAAGTTTCTGACAGTACTGAGAATCTGACTTTGTTATACATCAATTATATCTTAAAGTTGGGAAAGGAGATCTGATTTTTTTTTTTAAACGTTTGTTTATTTTTGAGAGAGAGAAAAAGAGAAGGAACAAGCGGAGGAGGGGAAGAGAGAGACAGAGGAAGACGCAGAATCCAAAGCAGGCTCAGTGCTGTCAGGGCAAACCCTGGCATGGGGCTCGAACCCATGAACCGTGGGATCACAAGAACTGAAGTCGGAAGCTTTACCGACTGAGCCACCCAGGCGCCCAGGAGATCTGAATTTTAAACAAATTATTTGGTGATCAGAACATAGCTATGCTATTTTCGTTCCCATGTGTCATAAAATAAAATTCACCTCAACTGTTCCCAGCAAGATGTCCCAGCATTTTGGAGTTCCAGCCTGGTTGATGTGCATTATCCTAAACTACTCTTTTTTAACTGCCATCACAACTGACATGTAATGTCATTTTCATCATGTCACTCTCCCAGACTCTCCACAATCCATCCCAACCTCTTTTACTAATATTTTCCACCATTCCTTTTATAAGACTTGTGTGCCAGCCACTGACTCCTAAATCTGCTGGTAAGAAAACCATTTCTGTGATCAGATCAGATCCACCCACCTTCTTCCTTCCAAAGCCTACTCACTTTGAATTCCTGGGATTCTTTTTCACAAATTCTCCTGCCATTCCAAGCTCCAGTGGTCCCATCTCCTTACAGTACCTCAACATATTACTATTTCAGGAATCCCCTGTATCTGTAAATCTTAACTTCCCATAGTTACCTCCCAGATGAGACTGAATCATGAGAGAAATCCCATATGACTCAGGCTATTCCACAAACTACATTCTAATATTTACCTTCATTTCAGAGATATTTACTGAACATTTACTGTGCCACAAGTACTGTGATAGGCTCTGTGACAGTAAGATAACATAAGAAACAAGACTTTCGAAAGAAACAAAAATATTTACGTCTACATAAATTTATCATGGCAAGAGGAATTAGGATCACAATTTAGCTCATGACCTGAGCTAAAATCAAGAGTTGGACAGTTAATCAACGGAGCCACCCAGTTGCCACAAAGTGTTTTTTAAATTAATATTTAAATTTCCATTTTAGAATTTCAAACAGGTACATTGAAAGAATAATAAAATGAACTCCCACGTACTTTTAACTTAGATCTACTAATTGTTAATATTTTTCCATATGTGATTTCTTCCATATCAAATAATGTTAATAATGTTGTTATTAATAATGTTAGACCAAAAATAAATAAATAAATAATGTTAGACCATTTCAGAACAAGTTGCAGATGCTATGACCCTTTACCTTCAAATAATTATGTATCTCCTAAGAATAAGAACGTACTGTTATGTAACCCTAGTATGATTTTCAAATTCAGGGAATTAATATTCATACAAATCCTGGATCATGTATTGTATTTACTTATGTCTCCTTAGTGTCCTTGAATCAGGTACATTTCTTCAGTCTTTTACTTTGAAAACCTTGACTTTAAAATTTAAAAATTATTTTAGAGAGCGAGAGCAGGGGAAGGGGCAGAGGGAGAGAGCAAGAATCTTAAGCAGACACCATGCTCAGTGCAGAGCCCAATGTTGGGCTCAATCCCACAACCCTGGGATCATGACCTGGGCCAAAACCCAAGAGTCAGATGCTCAATCAACTGAGCCACCCAGGCACCCCAAGACACTGACATTTTTTGCAAGTATGACCTGAGATTGAATTGGATTCAGAAAAATATTGTGGCCTAAATGTATTGATTATAAGTTCATGTTCACAATTACCATGTGTTAGCCAGAAAGTCCAGCTGGGAAGCCCTGCCCCTGCCACTCACAAACTTAGTAATATTAGGCAGCTTTCTTGATCTCTTTTTTTCCCAAGTGAATACCCAACTGTTCCAACACCATTTGGTGAAAACATAATTCCCCAATGAATTGTTTTCCTGTCTTTCTTGAAAGTGCCTTGTCCATATAAGTGTGGGTCTTTTACTGAACTTTCTAGTCCGTTCCAGTGATTTGTCTGTCCTAATGCCAATTCCACACTGTCTTGATTACTATAGTTTTGTAGTAAGACTTGTAAATCCTTCAGTTTTGCTCTTATTTTTCAAAATTGTTTCTGCTATTTTAAATCTTATGTATTTCCATATAAATTTTAAAATCAGTTTGTTGAACCAAGTAAAAAGTTAATGTCACCAGTGATAAATCATGTTGATAGCATGGTATGTGATGAGGAGACCACTTTATCACTATGACATTCTTCCCAAAAACCCACAACCGCAGTGTAAGCATGAGAAAAACATTAGGCAAGCCCAAATTGAGGGGCATTCAACAAAATACCTGACCAGTATCCTCAAAACTGTCAAGCTTATTAAAAACATAATAAAACAAGGAAACACTTAGAAATTGTCATACACCTAAGTAGACTAAGGATATGTGACAACTAAATGCAATGTAATATCCTGGGTTGAATCGTAGAACAAAAAAAAGAACATTAGGGAAAAAAACAGTGAAATCCAGGTAAAGTAACTAATGTGCCAGTGTTGATTTCTTAGTTTTTACAGATGTACGATAGTAAATGTAAGATGTTAATATTATGGGAAGCTGTCTGAGGGGTAAACAAGTACACTCTGTACTATTTTTGCAATTTTCTTGTAAATCTAAAATTATTTTTAAATCAGCCTGTTAATTCTATAAATCAGCTTATAGACGAACATATAGAGATAAACATATTAACAGCCTTGACTCTCCCAATCCACAAACGTGGTATACTGCTTCATTATTTGAATCTTATTTTAATTTGTAGTTGTTGGCATAAAGGTCTTTTGCATCTTTTGTTAAATTTATTCCTAAATGTTTTACAAATGGGAGTTATTTCAGTTTTCAATTGTTTGCAGCTATAACAGAGAAATATAATTGATTTTGTACATTGACTTAGTATCCTGTGATCTTGCTAAATTCACTTAGAGTTCTAGTGGTTGTTTTGTATATTTCTTAGAATAACTTATGTAGCAATCATGTTATCTGCTAATGAGACAATTTTACTTCCTCCTTTCTAATCTGTGTATTTTTTTTCTTGCCTTATTTCACTGGCTGTGACTTCTAGTACAACATTAAATAAAAACGGTGAAATTAGCATCCTTGCCTTGTTCCCAAATGTAGGAGGAAAGCATTCAACTCTTCCATGAATAAATATGATATTGTCTATAGGTTTTTCAGTTGATGTCCTTCATCAGAAACAAGGCAGAATTCCCCTAGATTCCTAGTTTCCTATTTTTTTTTTTATCATAAAAGGATATTGAATCCTGTCAAATATATATATTTTGCATCTTTTGGGATGATCATATGATTTTTCCTCCTTTGTTGTGTTAATACGGTGAATTACTTTGAATGGTTTTCAAAAACTTAACCATCTTTGGGGCACCTAGGTGGCTCAGTTGGTTAAGCATTCGACTTCGGCTCAGCTCATGATCTCACGGTTCATGAGTTGGAGCCCCACGTCAGGCTCTGTGCTGACAGCTCAGAGCCTGGAGCCACATTCAGATTCTGTGTCTCCCTCTCTCTTTGCCCCTCCCCTGCTCACTCTCTGCCTCTCTCTCTGTCTTTCAAAAATAAATAAGCATTTAAAAAAATGTTAAAAAACCATCTTTACATTCTTGGGATGAACTCCACTTGGTTATGATGTTAGCCTTTTCTATATATTGCCGGATTTAATTCACTAGTATTTTTTAAAGATCTTTGCATCTGGAGTGCCTGGGTGGCTCAGTCAGTTAAGTGTCCGACTCTTGATTTTGGCTAAGGTCATGGTCTCACAGTCGTGGGATTCAGCCCCATGTTGGGCTTCGCGGGCACTGAGTGTGGAGCCTGCTTGGGATTTTCTCTCTCTCTCTCAAAATAAATAAACATAAAAAAAAAATCTTTCCCTCTATATTCATGAGGAATATTGGCTGTAATTTTCTATTCTTGAATGCCCTTGATAGTTTTCTCCAAACTTTTTGATACTTACTGAGTTACTACAGCTAAGTACTGTGTCAACATGAGTATTAAACAAAGACTCAACACAGTGCCTGCCACAGAGAGTCCTCAGTAAATGCTGGCTATTTTGGTGTTATTGTTTCTAGATGCTATAAATAAGACCCACCTTCTAAAGAAACTTACTAAGAGAAAGGTGGCACATATAAAACATTTTTATTTATTATTATCGGGGTTCCTGGGTGGCTCAGTTGGTTAAGCATCCGACTTCGGCTCAGGTCATGATCTCACTACTCATGAGTTGGAGTCCCGCATCAGCTCTGTACTGACACCTCAAAGCCTGAAGCCTGCTTCAGATTCTGTCTCCGTCTCTCTGCCCCTTCTCTGCTTGTGCTCTGTCTCAAATATAAAATAAAACATTTAAAAAATATTTTTATTATTACTATTATTATTATTATTATTTTAAGTAGGCCTCATGCCCAGAGTGGAGCCCAACGCAGGGCTTGAATTCACAACTCTGAGATCAAGGCCTGAGCTGGGATCAAGAGGTGAATGCTTAACTAACTGAGCCATCCAGGCACCCCACCACATAAAACATTTTTAGCATTAACATTTTACTTTTGCTGTGTCATGTACTAGAAAATCTTCTCCCTGCTCTTCAGGGGCATGATCCAAAATTTATCACAGACAACAGTAGGATCAGTGTGTGAGTACTGCTCCAGGGAAGTCCTTATTTACCTTGCAAGCTCATTCTACTGTTTTTGTATAAATAGTGGAATTGGAACAGGAAATTCTCAAGGAAAACACTGTGCGTGCTCCATGTGAATAGAACAAGAAACAAGGATTCTGTCTCATTTTTTGCAGACATCAAATATACCTCCTGTGTTCTCATTCCTTCTTGCAGGGGCTGCAGGGGTCCCCTTTCCTGTTCCAGGCATGGAATACGATGAGGTGGCCCTCAAATTTGTTCTTGCCCTTCTCAATGTATTATGTTCCCCGCCAGAGGGAAGACAAACTCTTAAAGCCATCATAGTCCAACACTCTTCTTCCCTTCCTAGGGTCAAGCCTGGGTCATCCAGTGTCAGGGAAGCTTCAGGAAGTTGATGCAAAGTTAGAAGCCCATATCCTCCAGGGTATGGTTTTGGGGAGGGTTTGCTTGCAAGCATCCTAGAGTTGTTCCAACCCTCAGTTCAGCCAGACCTCCCTGGCCTGTTGGGTGGACCCTCCTGGAGCTAACCCAGGACCATCCTACTCAGTCTTATGCCATTGGGGCCCAACCCCCAACAGCCCAGCCCAGTCTCATTTCTAGAAATGAAAGAAACAATCCCTGTGTAAATAGCCATTAACAGGGATGCTTTTCTACCCTGGGTTGATTTTCCTGGCCTCAGAACACCAACTTTTTTTTTTTTCCTGCTGGTATATGTTAATTTATTCTTAACATGTAATAAATGCATTCACATGTTTCAAAAAGAAAAAAATGTGTGTATAAATAGATGTGTGTGTCTATTTATAATAATGTGTATATAAATATAAGCAAATTACCCTTCATATGGGATGTATTGATTTACACACCTACCCACAATGTGTGAGGATGTGTGCTTTTATAAAATCTTACCAATAGTGTGTGTGATCAATAGACCAATAAAACAAAACAGAGTCCTAAAATACAATCAATGTATTGTAGGGGCAATGTCCAGCTGGTTCATTTGGTAGACATGTGATTCTTGATCTCAGATTCATGAGTTCAAACCCCATGATGGGACTAGGGATTACTTTAAAAAAAGAATAGAAGATGCGGTAAAGGGGCGCCTGGGTGTCTCAGTCAGTTAAATGTCTGACTTCGGCTCAGGTCATGATCTCACGGTTTATGAGTTCGAGCCCCACATGGGGCTCTATGCTGATAGCTCAGAGCCTGGATCCTGCTTCAGATTCTGTGTCCCCCTCTCTCTCCCCTTCCCCCATTCATGCTCTGTCTCTCTGTCTCTCAAAAATGAATAAACGTTAAAAAAAATTAAAAAAAAAAAAAGAAGACAAGGTAAAAATGTTATCTTAAATCACTGAGGGAAGGGGGGGGGGGGGCTTTTACAGTGCTGAAACAAAATAATAATTAAATAATGTTTTTCCAGGAATTTTTCCAGAAAAAAATTCTGGAAAATAATAATTTGGCTACATATCCATTTGGCAGGAGAAACTCTAGCCTGATCAAAGATTTAAACATAAGAAATAAAGGAAAAAAAAAAAAAGACTATCGGGGAGCCTGGGTGGCTCAGTGGGTTAAGCGTCCGCCTTCGTCTTACGGTTTGTGATGATCTTACGGTTTGTGAGTTCGAGCCCCATGTCAGGCTCTGTGCTGACAGCTCAGAGCCTGGTGCCTGCTTTGGAGTCTATGTCTCCCTCTCTCTCTGCCCCTCTCTGCCCCTCATTCTGTCTCTCTCTCTCTCTCAAAAATAAATAAACATTAAAAAAAAATGATCATGTTTCCATAAACACAATTTCCTTTAGGATGGTTTTGCCCTAGGAATTCTCCAATTGTCTTTGGTCAATGGTCTTTATCCAGTCTGTTGAGGATGAGTAGCAAGGCACATAAAGTTACTTTGTGATTAGATTAACTGCTAATATATTTTTAAGATCCTCTTTATTAAGATATTATTTATGTGCACTAATATACTTTGTATTAACCATCATCCACATGTATTTAAGTAGAAACTTTCTCATGGGTGAGGCTGGAGAAGTAAACAATGGCTATGGATTAACTGATAATTTTTTTAAGATCTATTTATTTATTTCTGTGAGTAATCTCTACACCCAACATGAGGCCCGAACTCACAATCCCTAGATCAAGAGTCACATGCTATTCCAACTAAGCCAGCCAGGAGCCCCTAAATGGTACATTAAAATATTAAGATAAGGGACAGTAGAAGGGGCAATTTTTTAATTTAATTTTTTAAGTCCCTAATACATTCACATAGTTCAGAACTTAAAAAAAAAAAAGTAAACATCTCAATAAAAAGTCTCCTGCCCGCCTTTTCTCCCCATTTTCCATCCGCCCACCCCAGATGATTATTTAATAATTTTTGTGTGTAACCATCCTGAGTTTCTCCATGAAAATGCTAGTAAATATAAATATTTACACTTAGCTTACTCACTTTTATAGAAAAAGTAGCAAAAAAACATACAGTTCTGTATCTTGGTTTTTTTGTTTGTTTGTTTGACTTAATGACATCTTAGAAATGTTTACATACTAATACATAGATAGCTTCCTCATTTGGTTTTACAAGCTGGATAGTTTTCCATAGTTAATGTTCATTGTTTGATATGAATGTTTCATAATTTAACTGGTCTCCTACTGATGGAGATTTAGATTTCCAGTCTTTTGAAATTACGAAC
This sequence comes from Panthera onca, assembly GCF_046562875.1. NCBI lineage: Eukaryota > Metazoa > Chordata > Mammalia > Carnivora > Felidae > Panthera > Panthera onca. The sequence continues at coordinate 44,394,325 of NC_138353.1, read as the reverse complement.
AATGCTGTAATTAATAACCTAGATCTTACAACATTATATACATGTAGAAGAAGAAATGGGACTTCTAGGTCAAAAGCATACACATTTGTAGGGTTAGCAATTTGCACCAGTTTATATTTTCACTGGCAATGATGTAAATGACTGCTTCCTCACACACCCACAGATAGAGTATGTTATCAAAGTGTTTGAATTTTACCAACCTGACATTTAACTTTAAAAAAAAATTTTTTTAAGTTTATTTATTTATTTTGAGAGAGAGAGAGAGAGAGTAAACATGAGTGGGGAAAGGGCAGAGGGAGAGGGAGAGAGAGAATCCCATACACAGAGCCTGACTTGGGGCTCGATCTCATGAATGGTGGGATCATGACCTAAGCCGAAACCAAGAGTCAAATGCTTAACCAACTGAGCCACCCAGGTGCCCCACAAATCTGGCATTTTAATAAATGATATCGCACTATAGTTTTGATTTGTGTTACTCTTCTTATGTGTGAGGTTGAACATCTATATAGTTAAGATTCAGAAAGGAATTTATCAACTTTCTATCTAGATCAACTCCTGAAAAATAATCCTAATAGCCAAGAATTTCTTTTGAGATGAGGTGTTTTATTTCCTACATGCCAAGCATGAGTCTACCTTAGGGGATATTCCCTCTACCTGGAATGGTCTCCCACTCTGATTTCACATTCAGATTATATCTCTCTAATTTCAAGTTAAATGTCACCCCCTTGGTGAAGCTTATGTGAGCTGCCTCATCATAAGTGGCTATCCACCCTGTTTTCCTTCTCTCCATAGAACTCATGGCTACACATAATATTTTTCTGATTTATATGTTGATTGATCTGTTTGCACACCATGGTTGTCCAGTATTTTGGCACACAGTAGGTGCTTAATAACTATCTGTTGAATAGATAAATGCCCAGCTTCTGGAATGAGGGAGAAGGGGTTAAGTTTCTAAATAGAGTTTTCTGAAACTTGAGTGTGGGAAAGGAATTTGGCCTTGCCACTGGATTAAGAATGCCTACGGGCAGCCCCTAACCCTGGAACTTTATTCCTAAAGCATTTTAACTTCATGCTAACTTTGAGCCGTGGACGTGAGACCCACCCATGGTTAAGTTCAGGTTAGGTTTGGGACACTGGGATATTTTCTTTCATCCATAATCACTGGATCAAGGCCTATAAATCAAATAGTTAAGACACAAAACACAAACAAGGTCGTAATTTGTTTCTTCCTGCCCTCTGTTTTTCTTGGCATGGAAAAACTCAAGCTTTTCCTGACTGGGGATGGGTAATGACACTGGGGGGTGATTCATTAAAAGTGGCCTGAGTAACTGGCCTTTTATTTCTTCTCATTCTTTCCCTTTATTGTCCCAACTCATGTAAGGAAACACATTGAATAAAATAATTCTCTTGCTGATAAAGAACTTTCCCTTGACTCTTTGTTCATTTGCAGTTACATGTTCCCAGAATCAAAATCTTAGTGCTAGGGAGGCCAAAGTGGCTAAGGGTAGAAGCAGTGTATATTTCTAATAGAGAAGGAAGGCCAAGAATCCTGGCTTTTTTTTTTTTTTTTTTTTTTTTTTTCTAGAGAGAAAGAGACAGCATGCTCAGAAGGGACAGAGAGAGAAGGAGAGAGAGAGAATCCCAAGCAGGCTCCATGCTGTCAGCGTGGGGCCCCATGTAGGGCTCAATCTCACAAACCGTGAGAGCATGACCTGAGCTGAAATCAAGAGTAGGATGCTTAACCGACTGAGTCACCCGGTGCCCCAAGAACCCTGGTTTTGGAAGCCACTGCTTTTACCTCCTCTTCTTAACAAAGCTGTCTATTCTATTAGAAAAGTGTTCCAGTCCCCAGGGAATCTAGCAGGAGTTAGGGAGTCCCTTATCTCTAAATTGGGTGTCACAGTATCAGTACTTTCCTCTCAAACGAGTGCCTTTAATGTCAACCATTCCTAAGGCCAGAAAAGAGAAAAGACAGTGATAACAACTAAGAATATTCAATTTCATAGTATTCAATTCAAAATATTCAATTTCATAGAGCATAATACCAAGAGAAATAGCAGAGTATACTATATTCATCTTTTACACTCCACACTGCTGTTTTATTTGAAGTATTTTTATGTTTTTTGTAAATAAAGAATAAATTCTAAAATATGTAAAAAAAAAAAAAAAAAAAAAGGCTGGACAATAATCGACCAAAAGGCTAACAATAGCTATATCAGGGTTGAGGGCTTGGAGTCTATTTTCATTTTCACGTTTGTCCTCGTCTGAATCTTTTTAGTTCTTTTCACAGATTGTGCGTTACTTTTGTGATTAAAAAGAAGTAATAATAAAATGTGCTTTTATTTAAGTTGGTTTGTGTGCCCTGACCTCCTGCACCTCTCTGTGGAAGCGGAGCAATTTATTTTCCAAGAGGTGGGCATAGAAGGGCACGAGTGGGACTGCGATCCGGGCCAGGGCGAGGCTGTGGAAAAATACCAGTGATGCCTCACGCTCAGCAAGGCTCTGGTGAAGGCCACTATTAAGTCACCCCTCCTTCATTCTCTTCCCCCTCCATGTGAAACGATCCCAGTTCCTCTCACCTGTTGTCGTAAATCTGTTGCACATCTCTGAGCCTGCTCCTAGCGCTCCACCATCCCTGTGGATTCCCAAGGCCAGCAGCTCCTCCATGGGGGACGCGTCTAGGAAAGGGACAGCGAGAAGATGAATCTGTGGGTCTCTGATGTTCTAAATTGGTGGTTCTTCCTGACTTTCGAGAAGGGACCTCAAAAGACAACATGCCTCCCACCTACCGAGGCTCTGGTCAATTAGGGGTCTAGGTAGTCAGGAGATGGATTATCTGCTAATATGGCTAGATGCTCGGTTGGAGAATCTGGCTCAGTAGGATTCCTTGTACCCTAATGAAACAGACTTTCCTACCAATCCCGGGCAGCAGTGAACAAGGCGCCCTCCCTGTGAGGAGTGAGACAAGAACTTGTACTCCCTCCCAGGATCATAGTCCCAAGACACTAGGAAGAGGAATACACTGGTGACTCATGCCTGGTTTCTCCTAGTGTTCCTCCTTCCCTAAGTGCAGAAGGAGAGAGGCAAAAAGAGGGGCCTGGACATGAGTGCTGATGACCCTCTGCAGGAAGGAAATACGTGGAGTGGGAAGAAAGCATTCTCCTCTCCCAAAGTTCTTACTATTTCTTGGATTATAGAACACTTTGAGGATATGAAGCAAGCTATAAACCACCACCTCAGAAAAGTGCACATATGTCCTGGACTTTGCTGGTAATGGTTTATATCTGCCTGTCTTTCCCTTTCTTCTAGAACCCCCATTTTCCTCAGAGGAACTGTTCCTCTTCTAGTCTCTGTGAAGCTATGCAAGCTGTCAATCAGTATGTTCCACCTCCCCTTGCTTACAGGTGGGACATGTGATCCAATCTATTCAATCAGAGAAGCTCATGTCCCTGTGGCACGGAGCCGGGCGGGGCGGGGCGGGGGGTGGGGGGGTGGTGCACGTTGGGGAAGACCCCTTGTTATTAAAGGAATATTAAACTGGAGAAAAGTAAAGCCTGGGGCTGTCCATCGCTATTTTGTCTGACTAGTGGAGTCTCAAGAGTGGAGGCCAACAAGGGGTGCCTGGCTGGCTCAGTCTGAAAAGCATGGGACTCTTGATCTCCCAGTTGTGAGTTCTAGCCCCAGGGTGGGTGTATAGAGATTACTTAAAAATGAAAAATCTTAAAAAAAAAAAAAAAAAAAAAAAAAAGGAATAGAGCCCAACAAAGTGGAAAGGTGCCCTCAGGACAGTGTTAAACCCTTGAATCTAGTCACAAAGAAAACCTAAACATAAATGAACCACATAATTTCCTTTTTTTTTTTTTTTCTTTCCCCTCAAACTAGTGTGTGAGGTGGGTTTCTGTACCTTGCAACATACGTGTCCACATAATAGAACTTGGCCTCCACTTTCCAGGGGTGGTCAGACTCTGAAGCCCAGGCCTCCACTGGCCATTCAGAGCCCTGTTAGCGGTGCCCCTTATACATTTGAAAATTGATCAAGTGAGGTAAGGGATTCGGATACATCAGATTACTGCATTTGGGGAGGCAGTACTTCCTTCTTCATGTTGGCTCCATTTCTGCCTCGCAGCGCCTCGAAAACCCCAAACTCCACCGAAAGCACCAGCCAGAGGGCACACAGCTGGAGAGAAAACAGGCAGTGTGGGTGTGTTGGAATGCAGGAGATTCTGGGAGGAAGAGGAAGACACTGGCGACTCATGCCCAGCTTCACCTGAAAAATTCGGACTGTATTATATAACTTAAAAAAAAATCTCTTTCAACTGCAAAATTTCAAAATTCTTTCCCCAAATCTCAAGAACGTAAAAGAAATCTCCAGCTCCCCAAATTAGGATTTGTACTGCTGGCGTGAGCTTTTCCCCTCAAGACCATATAGATTGGCTTTCCCATGGATTTAGGATCAAAGGGCTCCTTCGGGTTATGTATTCCTTTGAAACGAATTCAAAGGCATGCATTTCCAAAGTGCAGGGGGAGCTGAAAAGCCTTCATCCTTGCTGAATGAATCAGCATCCTGGGAGCACAGGTGACACGTCCTGACCCATCCCTTCACTGTCTGATAAGCCCAAAGGTCATAGCTCTGAACTTGACCCCACTTTTCCTTCTTCCTGCCCCTTTTCTGGGTTTTCTGATAAGGTGCCCTAAGTCAGCTGTGACACTGTTTTCTCTCTCTGCAAACATAGTCCCCAGGGCGTGCACTCTGCCTGTGAGCTCCCCAGCTGCTTCCAGCTCTCCCTCTGCCCACAGCCCTTTAATTGCTGCATTCCAACAAATTAGCCATGTGACAGAAGATTATTTTTAACTTCAATAGAGCAGCTCCCTCTCTTTTAATATATCATGCTTGGCCCACATTCCCTCGGTGAAAAGGGCACCATCGGCTACTTCTGAGAACTTTTAATTACTCCAATTGTTTGCAAACCTCTTAGAAGCTTGGGGGGAAAAATTTTCTTCTCCTTTCCCAGTTTTCCCATTTCCTATTTAACGGGAGCTGAGGCTGAGTCCAACCTGGAGACTTACCAGCTTCAACAGGTCTCCTCAAATCTCCTCCAGCCCCCTCTACCTGTCCTCCTCCACAGGACTTTTCTTCCTTCCTTCCTTCCTTCCTTCTTTCCTTCCTTCCTTCCTTCCTTCCTTCCTTCCTTCCTTCCTTCCTTTCTCTCTCTCTCTCTCTCTCTCTCTCTCTCTCTCTCTCTCTTTCTTTCAAGTGCAAATCCACTGGGAGAATGAAGGGAGGGCAAGTTCCAGAGTCACAGGAACTGCATCCCAATGACACATGGAGCCTGGAAGGCAGCAGGAATGGATAGGGGTTGGTGCCTGTGGCCTTAGGAAGACTGAGCCCTCAGCATCTTCTAGGTCTTGGGATCCTGCAAGAGGGTCCTAATGATTGAGCTGATTCTGAGTCTAAGCCTTCCAAATTTGAGTAAACCACACAGACCAATGAGCATCTCATTGACCATCACATGGACTAAAAGCCTTCTCCAATTTTTCTGAATGTTCTAAGCCCATGATACTTCTCTAATCTCAGGAGGCCAAGTGGGCTATGTGGCCAGAAATGATTGGTATTGTATCAACTACCTTCACCTAGAAAGGTAGAGATCGAGTTTCATTTTGAGTCTCCCAAAAACCAAGAAATGTGCAATTTCTTTTACCTGAGATTTGCAAAGTAATTCAAATAGGTTCTATCAGTATGGAATCATTCCAGATATTATCTATGCTTTATGCATTTTGATGCACAGTGAATTATAAAAAGATAGGTGTGTGTGTGTGTGTGTGTGTGTGTGTGTGTATGTGTGTATGTGAGAGAGAGAGAAAGAGAGAAAGAGAGAGACAGAGAGACAGAGAGAGAGACACTCTCCCTCTCTTGTTGTGTATTAGTAAAAGGGAAGAAAAAGTGTTCCAGGCAGTGGGAACAGCATATATGCAAGCTGTTGGGTAGGAAAAAGGAGTGTGTTTTGGGAATTTTAAAAAGCCAATGTGACTAGAATCTACAGAGAGTAACACATTATGCTCCAAGAGCCCAGTTCTTTGAACTTTTTAAAATTGAGATATATTTTACATAAAATTAAATGCTAATATTTTAGTGTATAGATCAGTGAGTTTTGACAACTGCAAACGCTGCCACCCAAATCCAGATTCAAACTTTTCCATGTCTTCAGAAAGTTCCCTAGTACCCCTGTCTAGTCAATGCCCCAGCCTTGGGCAGCTGCTATTCTGATTTCTATCACCATAAATTTAACTTGTTTGTCCTTGATTTAGCAGCATATAAATGGGATCATACAGTATGTGTTTTTTTGTGTGCACTTCTTTCTACAATACATCATCTGGATTGTTCCAACAGTTCCAATCTGTATGGTGTTTTTCTGTTGGATTTACAGGAATATGTGGTGATGAGGTCAAGCCTAACCAGAACAACTTCATTAATGATAGATTTCCCTAGAATGGGTTCAAGTCACCTGTCATTGACCACAGTAATGCCATTGAGACATGGCAAGGCACTTTTGATTTTAAAAAGGTTGGCAATGGGGAGCTTGGGTGGCTCAGGTGGTTAAACGTCCAACTTCAGCTCAGGTCATGATCTCGTGGTTCACAGGTTTGAGCCCCAAGTTGGGCTCTATGCTGACAGCTCAGAGCCTGGAGTCTAGTTCAGATTCTGTGTTTCCCTCTCTTTCTGCTTCTCCCCCATTCGTGCTCTCTCTCTTTCTCAAAAATAAATAAATATTAAAAAAAAAAAAAAAAAAAGGTTGGCAAACGTACCTCACCCTTTGATCCAGCCATTCTGGATTTAGGAGTTTCTCTTACAGATAGATATCCTCACATATGTGTCACATGATGTTTGTGGATGAATATGAATGAAAGGATTATTTTTCATAGTCAAGGATTAGAAACAAATTTATAAACATCCGTAGGGATCTGATTAAGTAAGTAGTAAGTAATGCAGACAATGGAACACTATATAGTCATGAGAAAAAAATGAGGAGTTTCCTCAGGTCCTGAAACGAGATGCTGTCCAAAATGAAAATAGCCAGGTGCAGAACAGCATGTGTACTCATTCGCTTACTAAACAGATTTTTAGGGAGAGACTGCAATGTTCCAGACACCATGCTACAAGCCGAAGGTACAACATTATACAGAATAAAATCCCAGGGTGCCTGGCTGGCTCTGTCAGTAGAACATGCAACTCTTGATCTCAGGGTTGTGAGTTCAAGTCCTACATTGGGTGTAGAGCTTACTTAAAAAAATTAAGATCTTAAAAAAAAAAAAGAATAAAATCCCTTCTCTCATGGAACTTGCTTTCTATTGGCAGGGGTGGTAGAAAAAAATAAACAAATGAAAAATGTATCTGTATAGTGTGCTATCATTAATGTAAAATGAAAGAATGAAAGGGGGGGAAGAAAACATAAATGTGTTCATTTATTTATTTATTTATTTATTTTTAATGTTTATCTATATTTGAGAAAGAGAGAGAGAGCACAAGCAGGGGAGGGGATGAGAGAGACGGAGTCAGAATCTGATGTAGGCTCCAGGCTCTGAGCTGTCAGCACAGAGCACGACACACGACTTGAACTCATGAGCTGTGAGATCATGACCTGAGCCGAAGTAGGACGCTTAACCACCTGAGCCACTCAAGCACCCCCGTATTTTTATTATTTTTTTAAGATTTTATTTTTAAGTAATCTCTACACTCAATCTGGGGCCCAACTCATAACTCCAAGATCAAGAGTCACAAGCTCCACCCACTGAGCCAGCCAGGTGCCCCACAAATGTGTTCTTTTAACTCTGCACAAAGTATCTATTTCAGAAAAGACACGCCAGAAACTGGTAGGACAGAGGAAGGGAGCTAGGAAGCTGCAGGATGAAGACAGAACAAATGTCATTTAATGTTCTGTGTATCTTCTGACTTTAAATTATTGAATGGGTTATCTAATCCAGAATTAATAGATATAATTACAATATTTTGATCAAGTTGGAAGAAGTGTTTGGCAGCATTGCCCAGCACCTGGGCCCTCAAGTGGTGGGAAATGCCTTACGGCTTTTTAATCACTGCAGGAGGAAAGGGCTGGCCCCCAGCTGTCACTCACTGCAGTCATGAACCAAGTCATGGCATCACTCTGGTAAGATAAAAGAGGCACCGAGAGGACAGAAGGAAACAAAATCAGTCTTGAGTCACATACGCTTCATGGGTATTTATAAAAGCCTTAGGCAGCTCCTTCCTAAATTTGAATTAATGTCAAAAGAGAATCATTTCAGGAAGTATGAGTTCCTCTCTTCAAACTTTTTGGGACCATCCCACTCTGGTATGAATCGCATAGAGCCAAGTTCATTCACAGGGAACATCTGTGGGGGAGACGGGAAGCACAATAAAGAAACCATCTGACACTGAACATGGACATCATTGTCTTTTTTCCCAGCTTCCCTTGGGACATCCATTTGTTTGGTTGTGTGGGAAGGAAAGTCTATAAAATGTTTATGGTTATTATTTCAGTTTATTCATATAACATGTAAAAATGGCAATTTGGAAAAGGAGCTTCACTGAGATATGCATTCTTTGTACATGTTTGTATTCCAGAAGCTTCACAGAGTTGTTGGAAGGTGGCTTTGTGGCTCCTTGTGGCTTTTAGTTAACCAAAATGATTAAAAAAAAAAAAAAAAGTTTCGCTTTGAATATCAAATTTGTAATTATTTATCTTATCTCACAATAAATTACTTCTTTCAAAATCCTACCATTATTTTTCTTATATTTTTATTAACTTTTAATTACTAGTTAATACAGGAATACATTCTGGGGCACCTGGGTGGCTCAGTCGATTAAACGTCTGACTTTAGCTCAGATCATAAACTTGCAGTTCGTGAGTTTGAGCCCCACGTCGGGCTCTGTGCTGACAGCTCAGAGCCTGGAACCTGCTTGGGATTCTGTGTCTCCCTCTTTCTACACCCCTTCCCCACTCATATTCTCTCTCTCTCTCTCTTTAATGAATAAACATTAAATTATTTTTAATAAAAAAAGTAGTACATTCTTCTTTTTTAAAAAAAAGTTAGAGTGTTGCAGATAAAGTTTTGGTTCTCTTTAATCATTTTCCATAATGCTAATTTAATTGGCCTCAAGTATGGCTGGCAAATAATTACTTTATCATAGTGATTTTAATATGCAGCAAAGTGTGAGAATCACTTGTCTAACTGATTTAGGACTCCAATGTTTGGAAACTCAACCCCCTGACATGATGGGAAATACATATTTTTAAAAATACAAGAAATGGTTTTCGTTCTTTAAGTGAAGGATGAGATTTGCCTTTCAAAATAGATTGCATTTTAGCAGAAAATTTCACTGTGTAAATAAAAAGCCAATATGCATTTCTAGAATAGAGTCTGGGGACAATGAGACCCTAAACTCACCATTTAAGTTGTCATTGTTGTGGGCATGTTGCACCTCTGTAGATTATTACGATGTGGCTGGAGACTGGGGATTGAGGAAGAACTGACTGAAGAAGTTTCTTGGCTAGAGAAAGAGAGGGCTGTAAAAGACCTTTGTGAAAGAGTCAGGCTGAGACTCTTAAGTTCTGTGTTGTCCAACATGGTAGCTACCAACCACATATGGTTATTTAATCTTAAATTTAAGTGAATTGAAATGAAATCAAAAGTTAAGTTCCTCAGTCATGCTAGCCACATTTCAAGCACTCAATAGCCACATATAACTAGTGGTTACCATATTGGATGTAAGTATAGAATATTTCCCTCATTAAAGAAAGCTCTACGGCACAGTGCTACTCTAGAAATTATTGTATGTGGTCTTACCTAGTAGCTAGTTTTAAATATTCATTCATGCAAAAATGAACTATTGGGACCTCATCAAAATAAAAAACTTCTGCACAGCGAAGAAACAATCAGCAAAATTAAAAGGTAACCGACAGAATGGGAGAAGATATTTGCAAATGACATATCAGATAAAGGGTTAGTATCCAAAATCTATAAAGAACCTACCAAACTCAACACCCAAAAAACAAATAATCCAGTGAAGAAAGGGGCAAAAGACATAAATAGACACTTCTCCAAAGAAGACACCCAGATGGCGAACTGACACATGAAAAAATGCTCAACATCTCTCATCATCAGGGAAATACAAAGCAAAACCACAATGAGATACCACCTCACAACTATCAGAATGGCTAACATCAACAACTCAGGCAACAACAGATGTTGGCAAGGATGCGGAGAAAGAGGATCTCTTTTGCCCTACTGGTGGGAATGCAAGCTGGTGCAGCCACTCTGGAAAACAGTATGGAGGTTCCTCCAAAAACTAAAAATAGAACTACCCTATGACCCAGCAATTGCACTACTAGGCATTTATCCAAGGGATACAGGAGTGCTATTTCAAAGGAGCACATGCACTCCAATGTTTATAGCAGCACTATCAACAACAGCCAAAGTATGGAAAGAGCCCAAATGTCCATCCATGGATGAATGGATAAAGAAGATGTGGTGTATAAATACAATGGAGATTACTTGGCAATCAAAAAGAATGAAATCTTTCCATTTGCAACTATGTGGATGAAACTAGAGGGTATCATGCTAAGTGAAATTAGTCAGTCAGAGAAAGACAAAAATCATATGACTTCACTCATATGAGGACTTTAAGACACAAAACAGATGAACATAAGGGAAGGGAAGCAAAAATAATATAAAAACAGGGAGGGGGACAAAACAGAAGAGACTCATAAATATGGAGAACAAACTGAGGGTTACGGGAGGGGTTGTGGGAGGAGGGATGGGTTAAATGGGTAAGGAGCACTAAGGAATCTACTCCTGAAATCATTGTTGCACTATATTCTGACTAACTTGGATGTAAATTTAAAAAAAAAAAATGTTCATTCATGAAATGTAATCACTTGCTTTATTACCAAGCCTTCAACTAAGTTTTAAAGACATGAATAGACATTTTTCCAAAGAAGACATCAGATAGCTAATAGACACATGAAAACATGCTCAACATCACTCATCATCAGGGAAATACAAATCACAACCACAATAAGATACCATCTCACACCTGTCAGAATGGCTAACATTTACAACTCAGGCAACCACAGTTGTTGGTGAGGATGTGGAGAAAGAGGATCTCTTTTGCCCTGCTGATGGTAATGCAAACTGGGGCAGCCACTCTGGAAACAGTATGGAGGTGCCTCAAAAAGTTAAAAATAGAACTACCCCATGACCCAGCGATTGCACTACTAGGTACTTATCCAAGGGATACAGGTGTGCTGTTTCGAAGGGACACATGCACCCCAATGTTTATAGCAGCACTATCCACAACAGCCAAAGTATGGAAAGAGCCCAAATGTCCATCCACGGATGAATGGATAAAGAAGATGTGGCATACATGTACAATAACATATAATGGAATATCACTCGGCGATCAAAGAGAATGAAATCTTGCCCTTGGCAGCAATGTAGATGAAACTAGAGTGTATTATGCTAAGCAAAGTAAGTCAGAGAAAGACAAATATCATATGATTTCACTCATATGTGGAATTTAAGATACAAAACAGATAAACATAAGGGAAGGAAAAATAGTATAAAAAGAGAGAGGGAGAGAAACCATAAGAGACTCTTAAATACAGAGAACAAACTGAGGGTTGCTGATGAGGTGTTGGTGGGGGGATTGGCTAAATGGGTGAGGGGCATTAAGGAGGACACTTGTTGGGATGAGCACTGGTAAGTGATTAAATCAGTAAATTCTATTCCTGAAATCATTATTACACTGTATGTTAACAAACTTGGATTTGAATATAAAAAAAATAGTAACAGCTAATATTCATTGAATACTTATATATTGGTCAGTTTTCTTAGTGGCAGACAACACGTTTCACTCTTATCAATTTAAGCACAAAGAGATTTATTGAAGGGTATGGAGAGTTCACAGAAGCATTAGGAAAGTTAAGAAATATGCTCTAGGGGCTCCCGGGTGGCTCAGTCGGTTAAGCATCTGACTTAGGCTCAGGTCATAATCTTGCGGTTTGTAAGTTCGAGCCCTGCATCGGACTCTGTGCTGACAGCTCGGAGCCTGAAGCCTGCTTCAGATTCTGTGTCTCCCTCTCTCTCTGCCCCCCCCCCCCCCCGCCCACACACACTTGTGCTCTGTCTCTCTCTGTCTCTGAAAAATGAATAAATGTAAAAAAAAAAAGAAAAGAAAAGAAAAGAAATATGCTCTAGACTAAACATCCAGGAATGACTTCCAAAATTATACTGGAGAACAGGGTTGACAAGCAAGCTGCAGCCTCGGCCACCATCCAGAAGATTCAGAACTGCTAAGCTGCCACCATCAGCTGCTGGCTCCAGAATAATGTTGCCTTTGCCATGATCAGCACCAGCAAAATGGATGCTTCACGCCTGCCTCTCCTTCAACAGAGTTCAGAGCTCTCACTCTACAGAACTCCACAGAGTTCGCATTTGTCTCACACAAATGGCATCTAAATCACAAACAAAATCAGAGCTGCAAGGGAGTTTGAGAAATGTACCAAGTATTTAGCTTCCTAAGCTAGAAAGAAATTGGAATGGATTTTGAAAGAACCAATCTAAAGTATCTGCCACAACTCGCCATGCGCCAAGTCCAGTAAGCATGTCTGATCTCATTTCATTCCTACAAGAATTCAGTGAGGAAGGCCCTATAATTATCCCCATTTGACCGATGAGGACACTATGGTAAATGGTGGGACTCATAGGATGATCTTAGTTGTGCTTTTCAAGTTAAAGGAGTCTTCTGTCCACTCTAACTAAAGGAAGCACCGAAGGGACAGCTGCCTGGAGAAGCCAGGATGGAAGATGACAACCCACAAGAATAAAGCAGCAGTCCCAAGGTGACAAAGGACAGCCAGAATGAATCTGAGAACTCAGGAGTGGTGCCAGATTCATGCCAGATTCCAGAGTCCCTGCTCTCCACAAGTCCATGCCGCCCCCAATGGGAAGAACCAGAACTCACCCACACGTGACAAAGACTAAGAACACTTTCTTGGTTACATTTCAACAGCCCCAGTTATATCTGTGACACAGAGGGCAGTGCAAAGTAAAGAACTCAGCAGGGAAGGCTTCCAGACGGAGGTGAGTTTTCAGTTGGTTTTAGAGAAGTGTTAGCTTACGTACATCTGTCAGAAGGCAGAGGCTTTCAGATGAAAGAACTCACGTGTCTCACGCTAAGACTCAGGGCTGAAGCGGGCAGTCACTGTAGCATATCAGACCAACGTCCTTGCCTGAGGAGGAAGGAGGTGGGTCAGTGTTTAGGAGAAAACAATAAAGAAGCTGGTTGGGAAGGGAACTGATTGCAGGATAAAATCACATGAAACCCTACCTATGATTATAGCTATATTAAAATATTAATAGAGTATATATTGAAATTCAATTAATTAAAATCTCAGGGAGTGGGACCCAGAAATTTTCTAAAACTCCAAGTCGATTTGTCCTGATTTGCCTGTCACAATGGCTGTTCCCGGTCCCATGTCTCCTTCCCTGTGAAAAAGCCCAAGCTTCTGGTGCCTGGGGGCTGGGGCCCCTTTGCCATGTCATTCTTTTTTTTTTTTTTTTTTAACGTTTTATTTATTTTTGAGACAAAGAGACACAGAGCATGAACAGGGTTGGGTCAGAGAGAGGGAGACACAGAATCCCAACCAGGCTCCAGGCTCTGAGCTGTCCACACAGAGCCCACGTGGAGCTCAAACTCACAAAGCCTGAGATCGTGGCCTGAGCCGAAGTTGGTCGCTTAACCGACTGAGCCACCCAGGCGCCCTGCCATGTCATTCTTTCCAGGAGACGTTTTAGTAGGATCAAAAGATAACCATGTCAGACAGAAGAATAAATCTCAAGGAAATGGGTCACTTGGAGCTGGGAGATTCAGAATAATTTGAGAAACCAGCGTCAACATCTCAGAAATGCAGTAGGATGTGTGTTTCTTACTTACTTCACTTAAGTTTTATCAAACAATATTAGTAACAACATTCTAACAAGTCTTTCCATCTACTTGGTCTTATGCTAACCGATTTAATATTGCTTTATATGATTTAACCCTCACCACAATTACCTAAACTAGAGGCAATTAATATTGCCATTTTACCAGTGAGGAAACTGAGGCTTAAGAAGTCCCACAACTAAGAACTGGACCCTGGAGTCCATAGATTTAGCCATCCTACTATGCTGCCTTGATTTCTTTATCCTTATTTGTGTTTCCCTATTATTTTTCACACGTTATGTTTACTCATTGGCTCTTCACTCCTCCAAAAACTAGAAGTTTCTTAAATGTGATGATTAAGTCTGACTCATCTTTTTACACCCTTAACCCCAATACCTGACAAAGACTAGCACATAGTACTTAATAGCACATAGAGTTAGACAAAGCTTTATAACATAACCATTCGCTTTATTTTTTTTAATTTTTTTTACATTTATTTATTTTTGAGAGACAGAGCATAAGTGGGGGAGGGGCAGAGATAGAAGGAGACAGAGAATCTGAAGCAGGCTCCAGGCTCTGAGCTGTCAGCACAGAGCTTGATGTGAGGCTCAAACCCATAAACTGTGAGATCATGACCTGAGCTGAAGTCGGACACCCAACCAACTGAGCCACCCAGGCGCCCCACTTTATTTTTTTAAAATATTTATTTTTTAGAGAGACAGAGACAGACTGCGAGCTGGGGAGGGGCAGAGAGAGAGAGGGAGACACAGAATCCAAAGCAGGCTCCAAGCTGTCAGCACCGAACCCACGCAGGACTCAAACTCATGAGCCATGAAATCATGATCCGAGCTGAAGTCGGCCGCTTAACCGACTGAGCCACCCAGGCCCCTCCATTCACTTTATATACTTATACACAATGACTCTTGCAGATAGTCACAGCTTCTGGGTAACAAGTTGATGATGTGAGTCCTCTCATTTCATATATTGCCATGGTCAAGTGTGAGGGTCTTAGAGTCAGAGAGTTACAGGTTTGAATCCTGCCTCAGCCACTTATTAATGGTATAGCTTTGGGCAAATATTAAAAGAAAAAAGTTTTGGGGCACCTGGATGGCTCAGTCGGTTGAGTGTCCAACTCTTGATTTCGGTTCAGGCCATGATCCCAGGGTCGTGGGATCAAGCCCCACATTGGGCTCCATGATGAGTGTGGAGCCTGCTTAAGATTCTCTCTCTCTCTCTCTCTCTCTCTCTCTCTCTCTCTCTCTCTCTCTCCCTTTGCCCCTCTCCCCAACTTGAGTTCTCTCTCTATGTCTAAAAAAAAAGTTTATAATTTATAAAGGGTTATTTGTAAAAAGAGCACTGCTCTTGGGTCCTGAAGAAATAACTGGAAAAGTTAATGATTCCAATGCTTAAAAATATATCTGTGTGTACAGGCACATCAAAAGACGTTCAACATCCCTAATCATCAGGTAAATGGAAATCGAAACGATAATAAGATATCACCTCACTCCTGTCAGAATGGCTACTATCAAAAAGAAATAGCAAGTGTTGGTGAGGCTATGGAGAAAAGGGAATCCTCATGCACTGTTGGTGGGAATGTAAATTAGTGCAGTCACTATGGAAAACAGTCTGGAGTTCCTCAAAAAATTAAAAACAGAACTACTGTACAATCCAGCAATCACATTTCTCGTTATTTATCCAAAAAAATGAAAACACTAATTTGCAAAGACATCTGTACCCCTAAGTTCATTGCAGCATTATATGCCATAGCCAAGATTTGGAAGCAACATAAATGCCTATTGGTAGATTAATAGATAACAAGTGCTATGTACCTGCAAAGGAATATTACTCAGCCACAAAAAGAATGAAATCTTGCCATTTATAACAACACTGGTGGACCCAGAAGGTATTATGCTAAGTGAAATTTCTCAGAGAAAGACAAAATATGGTATGATTTCACCTATATGTGGAATCCAAAGAAGCAATACAAATAAACAAATAAAACAAACCAGAAACAGATTCATAGATACAGAGAAAAAACTGATGGTCGCCTGAGGGCTGTAGGATGTAGGAATGGACGGAATAGGGGAAGGAGGTTAAGAAGTGCAAACTTCCAGCATAGGGAATATAGAAAATAATATTGTAACAACTTCATATGGTGACAGATGGTAACTAGACTTACTGTGGTGACCACTGGTGATGCATATAAATATCGAATCACTATGTTGTATACCTGAAACTAATACGATATTGTATTTCAGTTATTCTGTAATAACAAATATGTACCTGATCAAAGTGATAGACAGGTGGGTTCTCAGAGGAGCTCAGTGTCTCGCTACAGTAGCCAGCAGCCTGCTGACCCTCTCAGCTCCTCCTACTGAGAAAGATGGAGAAGCAAGAACAGGGAATTGCTGTGGTTAAATGTTAACTTGTGTTTATTTCTCTACAACTGCAGGCTGTTTAATTTGGCCAACCCAGTGAAGATTCTTTGGTAAACTTGTGCATAATTTCTAAACACCAGACCTACGACCTTTACACACATGCTAAACATTTATAGAGTGGAAGAGTTCTCTTTTTTCTCCATCAGTGAATTGAATAAATACCAACACCCTCCCCTTTCCCCCAAAAAAAGTATTCTGTGATCTACACTAAAGATAAATTGGTAATAATTCATCCTGATCAGCAAAGGGTTGTAAAGCAGATTCTTTGATAAGCCAATTAATTCCAGAAGGCACTGGGGCTTATTTCTTCCCGATACTGATTTATATTCTCAAAGCCATAGAATGTTAGAGCTGGAAAGAAACCTTTTAAGATTATCTCGTCAAGCCTTCTGATTTTAATGGAGGAGAAAACTGTGCACTCCAGAGAGGAAAGTTTAGACTCACGGACAAATGTTAATAAAGAAAGAATCATATAGAAAATATTTTGTCATAACAATTCCTACAGCACTGTGGTTATTGTTTTTTGTTCCTTTTATAATCTGGTGGTCCAAATACAGTATTTGGGCCTGGACTTGGAAATCTGTGGACACTAATCTTCAGCTTTGTGCTGACGTCAGAGATATTTGAGAATCACTGCTGCCCCCTGCTGGAAATTTAAAACCTCACAGGTTCTCAAGGCTCTATGTAATTTTTTAAGTCAAAAAAATTCTAAAAGTAATATTTCCTTAAGTTAGTAAGCTTAAATTTTTTTCATTTTACTTATTTCATAAAGATAGAACACATGCATGTGAATGGGGCAGGAACAGAGGAAGGGAGGGAGGGAGAGAGAGAGAGAGAGGGAGAGAGAGAGAGAGAGGGAGAGAGAGTCCCAAGCAGGCTCCATACTCAATGCAGATCTGTGGCAGGGCTGGATCCCACAACCCTGGGACCATGTCCTGAGCAGAAGTCAAGAGTCAGATGCTCAACCAACTGAGTCACTCAGGCGCCTCCTGTTAGTAAGTTTAAATAGTATGGAAGGGTATAAAGAGAAAGCCAATACTTGCCCCCCTTCAATAATACTTCCCAGTGATAACGGCCATTAACAATTTTATTGAACATTTTTCCATAATTTTTTACTTATATATTTGTATATGTCTGTGCACATGTATATAATTTTATAGATATGTAGGAAAATGCCATGCAATGTCTTATAGCTTATTTTTCTTTATTTTGGATATTTAAAAGCTTCCTAATTTTTTTTTAGAAACATATCTTGAATATTTTTAAAAAAGTAATCTCTATGCCCAACGCGGGACTTGAACTCACAACCCAGAGATCAAGAGTTACATGCTCTTCCAACTGAGCCGGCCAGGCACCCCCAGGTGCTCCTGTCTTGAGTAACTTTTTTAAAAAATTGTATTTTAGAGAGAGAAAAAGCATGCCCGTGAACATGGGGGAGGGGCAGAGAAAGAGAGAATCATAAACAGGCTCCACACTCAGAACAGAGCCCAATGCAGGACTCGATCCCACAACACTGGGATCATGACCTGAGCCAAAATCAAGAGTCAACCTCCTGAGCCACGGAGGTGCCCCTTGAACATCTTTTCAAAGCAGTATATTGACAACCTCATTCTTTTTTATGGGCGGATAATAGTCCATTGCTTGGATGTACCATAAATTATTCATTCAGTCTTCTTTTGATAGACTAAAATGTAAATCTCTCTAAGAGCAGGGAATTTATTTACTATTTTGTTGTTGTTACTCACCGCTGTCTCCAGTAATGAGAATAATACTCAACAAAGTTTGCTTAGTAAGTAAATGGACACTTTCCTAGTTTTAAGAATTTCTGTTTAAAAACACTGTTCTGAATGCCTTTGTGCCCATATTTTTGTGCATTGGATATAAAGTCTAGGAGGAAGTACAGGTTCAAAGGCATGCGAATCTTAAGTTTTGACAGATACTGCCAAATTATCACTTTTGATGAAGAATGGATCCAGATGTTTAATAATTCTATGATTCCCATGACTGACTTGACATCAAAACCAGAAGCTCCCAGAGAATTAATGAAACATAGCTGTTTTCCGCACATCCCTTTTCTGCTCTAATTCAGTAGTGGGGTGGCACAGAATATTTAACATGCCCCGCCCCCCCCCCCCCCCCCCCCCGCCCCTCGCCGTGATTCCCATGCACACTCAGAACCGGCAATAGCCACATAATCTACCCATGTCTTGCTACACTGCAGCAGATGGGAATGTGCTCCTATATCCTAATCTTCATGTGGTAACTCATTTGTTATTCACCTGATGCTTATCGAGTGCCTACTGTGTGTAAGACCCTATGCTCTCTCAACCACACGCAAGATTGTACAGGGGGTGTGGTATGGATTTCGCCACTGCCATGGGTGGTGGTGCTGGGGGCGAACGGGTGAGTTTGTCGGTATACGTGTTGGCCGGTGGCTGGGGTTTGGGGAGGGAGCAATGTGTGGGTGAAACTTGGGAATCCTGCAGCACGACAGTGGCAGAAATTTTTTAAAGGCCCAGCCCTGCCCTCAGTGACACGTATGTGTGTCTAACAAACATGGAGCCAGCGCAACTTCTAGCTCTTCTTAGGCAAGTGCTACCGAGGGTCGCCAAAAGCCGAGGAGTGGGGCGGGGCACAGTCTTTCCCCCCTGGGCCCTTCTAAGCCAGATAAAATATCATGCAGATGCGACACATGTGGGAAATGCGCCATGGACAGCCAACAGATGGCAGTCATAAAAAGAGATGACAGATTCCACCGTCATTCACGACCCACCCAAATGTCACGTCCGCTGGGCTCTTTCCCTGGCAGTTCCTGCCCCAAGCAGGTGTTGTTTTCATGTACTCCATGGCAGTTAAAATATAACAACAGAAGGGAAAAAAAAACCCACCAGAAAACAAACTGCTACTACTATTCCCCAAGGCTTACTGTATCAGAACTTCTGACCACATTACTGCATGACCCCATTTTATTCTCCCAACAGTGTAGCGAACTCAGAGAAGTTAAATAACCAGACAAAGGCTACACAACTGGTTTAGTAGATGATCTTCACATCCTTTTTGCTTGCACATCTCATCACGTAATTTTGAAAAATTGTGTATCCCTAGAAACAGACATTTATGTCTGAAATGCATCTACGGCCACTTAATTTATAACAAAGGAGGCACTACAGAAAGCAGGGGTGTTTTGTTTTGTTTTGTTTTGTTTTTTGAGAGAGAGAGAGAGAGAGAGAGAGTGGGGGAGAGGGGCAGAGGGAGAAAGAGAGAGAATCTTAAGCAGACTCCGCATTCAGCAAGGAGCCCAACAAAGGCCTCAATCCCACAGCCCTGGGACCATGACCCGAGCTGAAATCAAGAGTCAGACGCTCAACCGACTGAGCGCCCAGGCGCTCCTGGATTTTTTACTAAATGGTGCTGTAATAGCTAGATACCCATATGGGGAACACTACATCAAATCCAGGTGGATAAAAGACAAATGTGAAAGACAAAAATCTCCGGCTTTTTAGAATATATGAAAATATTTTCTCAGCTTCTGAATAGGAAAGGATTTATTAAACAAGCCACTAACTGCTCAAGATAAAGGAAAAGAATGATAAAGAGAATGACTCAATTACACTAAAGTTACACATTGTGGTTCACAAATACACTACATAGAGAGTATACTAGATAAACTACAGAGTAAGAGAAGACAATTGCAACAAATGTAACCAAATGCTCATCAGCTTGTTGCAACACTAGGCAAAGGCAACAGTGTTAAATGGTACAACTACTTTGGAAAACAGTTTGGCATCCTTTTTATACAAATGTTATACAGTTGCTCCTTGAACAACATGGGTTTTTTGAGTGAACTGTACAGGTCCACTTATACATGGATATACACTTAATATTTTTCCTTATACTTTTCCTTATTTTTAGTAAGTTCTACATCCAATGTGGGGCTGGAACTCATAACCCTGAGATCAAGATTCACATGCTCTGCAGACTGAACCAGCCATGTGCCCTTTCTCTTAGAATATTCTTTTTTTTTAATTTTTTTAACGTTTATTTATTTTTGAGACAGAGAGAGACAGAGCATGAACAGGGGAGGGTCAGAGAGAGGGAGACACAGAGTCTGAAACAGGCTCCAGGCTCTGAGCTGTCAGCACAGAGCCCGACGCGGGGCTCGAACTCACGGACCGCGAAATCATGACCTGAGCCGAAGTCGGCCGCTTAACCAACTGAGCCACCCAGGCGCCCCGACTCTTAGAATATTCTTAATAACATTTACTTTTCTCTAGCTTATTTTATAGTAATAATATAGTATATAATATACATAACATACAAAATATGTGTTAATCAACTGTTTATCGGTAAGGCTTTTGGTCAATAGTAGTTAAGTTTTGGGGGAGTCAAAAGTTACATGCAGATTTTTTACTGTATGGGGGTCAGTGTCTCTAAATTCTGCATTGTTCAAGGGTCAAGTATAGTTCACAATTAAAAAGAAAAGAAAAGAAACCATTGACTAACAATGTGTATCTCCTTCCATATTTTAAAGTTGACATCTAAAAGTTTCCATCTTGGGGCACCTGGGTGGCTCATTCAGTTAAGTGTCTGACTTTGGGTCAGGTCATGATCTCATGGTCCGTGAGTTTGAGCCCCACGGAGCCCAGAGCCTGTTTCAGATTCTGTGGCCCCCTCTGTCTCTGCCCCTCCCCCACTTGCACTCTCTCTCTCAAAAATAAACATTAAAAAAATTTTAAGCCTCCATCTTACTTTTTACTACTTGAACAACAATGCTTATAGAAGCCTTATTTTTAATTGTCCCAAATAGAAAACAACCCAAATATCTATGGAAAATGACTAACTAAATTGTTGATTTTCATAAAATACAACACCACTCAGCAATAAAAAGGAATGACATGGATGAATCTCAAAAACGCTGTTATGCAAATGAAGCCAGACACAAAGGGTATCTGCTGTATGATTCTATTTATATAAAATTCAGAAACAGATGAAACTAAGATGTTTGAAATCCAAACAGTGGTTGGTGGATGAGGAGTGACTTGAAGAGGGCATCAGGGAACATTCTGGGGTGATTCATCATACATTTAACTAGATGCAAAATATGTACTTTCTGGCACATTATGGATCTTAACATTTAAAAATAAAACTGTGATATCACTGCCATAAATACATCCAATGAAATATAAGTACCATACTGATTTGATACTCACCATCATCCATTTAAAAATTTAAAAATATGGACAAGCCCTTCTTGACTAGTCATTCATTTTAAATCATTCTTTTTATCCTTGAAATCCATGTCTCCCACCATCTATTACTCTAATGAAACATGTTTTTATGTTTGAAAGTCCCTTATTCATCATCTATTTCTCTGCAACAACAGATGACCATGTATTTACATTTTTTCTTTTTTTAGATTTTAAAGTCTTTAAAAATATGCTATCACCACAAGGGTTTAAATATTAATTTTCTTTGGACTTAAGCTAACATTATAAGTTATACCCTAATAATATCAATCAAAGCAGCATAAAGTTATGTCCACTGAAAGTGAATCTCTTAATGAAATGAATGAAGGAGTAGTTAATGGGACCTTAAGTAGTCTTTTTTTTTTTTTTTTAGTTTATTTATTGAGAGAGAGAGAGAGAGTATGCACACGTGCACATACAGGGAGGGGTAGAGAGAGAGGGAGGGAGAGAATCTTAAGCAGGTCCCAAGCTCTTACCGTGAAGCCAGAACCAGGGCTGGAACTCACAAACCATGAGATCATGACCTGAGCTGAAACCAAGAGTCAAACGCTTAACCGACTGAGCCACCCAGGTGCCCCAGGACCTTAATTAGTCTTGAACTATGCCAGTATTGGTATCCAAACTTAGTTTCTTACAACATAATATACACCAGAGTGGGATGTAGATTATATGCCTTACCTTTTGCAAGGTGGGAGACAGATGATTGGGGCAGAGAAACTGGCAGGATCTCTGACTTTGGAGTATTCTCAGATAAGTTTTAAGAAAGATAACACATGAAGGTTGATCCCCCTTGAGAAGCCTTCATGCTTAGGGATATGTATAATTCCAGTTTGAAGATGGCCAGTTTAGAATGTGCTGGAGATGGGATTCTATGTCTGACTACCAGCCTAGATTCTTTCAACTGTGCCATACAATCCTATTTTATTTCTTATCACTTTGACCTAAAACAACCACTTTAGGAATATTTATTTGCCTTTGGGGGATGGTGGGCAGCTATGGAAGGAATACATTACCATTGCTCAAAATTAAAATATAGTATCATTTTTACATGTCAGTCTTCCATCTAGACCTTGAACTCTCACAGGGAAAAATTAGTGTTTTATCTATATTTGTGGCCCTAGAACCTATTGAGCTTCAACTCACAAAGCAGGGCCTCAATAAATGTTGAGCAAATGCCCATGGAGGACTAGACTATTTTTTTTTTTCTATGATCTCACAGCATACTACCTAAAAAATCTTACCTAACATAAGACTGGAAATGTCCTGTCCTGGACTGGAAGTTATTAGGCTCTGAAGCTTTCTTGAGCTTCATACATGAGTCAGGCATCATGCTAAGGCTTCATTAAGGATAACATTTATTGGGGATCTTTTCCCTCTACTCCTGTAGAAAATTAGGAAAAATTAGAAAAGTCTAAGGAAGAAAATATTTGAAATCTCTTGTCATTCTATCTTGGTTAATATAAATAGATATGAATTTAAAATTGGACTCACAACAAAAATAAAATAAAATAAAATAAAATAAAATAAAATAAAATAAAATATAAAAATAGGAGGCAGACATAAATTCATTATAACATCTTGGGCAAGTCAACCTCCTGGAGCCTCAGTTTATCCATCTGTAAAACTGGCATAATAATACCATTTTTTGTAGAATTTTGATGAAGATTAAATGAAATAACAGCATTTACTTACCCTAGCATAATACATGGTAAATAGTAAATGTTAACAAAAAAAGTGTACATGATTATAACTTACATAAATTTGTGGTCACATTATATGTTTCAATTATTTTTCTCTTCTTATTATATCTTGAGCATGAAATCATCTTTGGGTACATATTTATTTATTTTCTTGTTTTTTATGGGGGGGACATAATTTTTATCACAGAGAAAATTTCTTACTATGAACACACCAGGAGTTACTTAATAACCTTATTTTTAGATCTTTCTAGTTCTAATTTTTTGTACACTATCAGTAATGCTGAGATGAAAATGCTTGCACTCAAATCTTAGTGCACTTTTACAATTATTTCTACAGAATGAATTTCTAGACAATGGAAGTTTTATGGCTTCTGCTATTTGTTGTTGTTTGCTTGTTTTTGTTTTTTGTTTTGTTTTGTTTTGGTTTCCCTGAATTGCTCTTTGGAAAGTTTTTATAGATTTACAGTTTCACCAGCACTGGCCAAAAGTACCTGTTTCACAGCACCCTCCCTGACACTGGGTATTATTATTTTTTTTTAACCTTGCCAATTTAATCGACATGTATCAGGCATTGTTTTACAGGCTTTACCTCATTTCATGTTCACTACAATCCGATGAAGTGTCCATTTGGCAATCTGTCCTCTTTAGCAGATGGGGAGAAACAAGACTACTAGAGGTTAAGTTCTTACTCAAGCCAGTAAATTATTAGGCCAGGAGAAGCCTGTTGATCATTAACTTGCTGACTGTAGCTTTTCCCCTATACCACACTGCCTCCTGCTGGTGCCCAGAGGGAGGGCAGGAAGCACTGAAGCTCCTCAAAGCAGAATCCTTAAATAAGAGTTGAATATTTGTGGTGAGTAAAGAAGAGACAACCATATGATGGTGGGACTTTGAAAAATGAGGAGAAAACTAAACAAGCTTTACACTTAATGTTTACACATTTTATGTAAGTTATAGCTTAATTTAAAAAAAAAGGAAAGGAAAAATGAGAATTTTGATAGAGAAGAGGAGGAAAGACTTTTCAGGAAAATACTGGATGTGTTAATAAAAATATTTTATGCTTATTGAGCCCAAATAATGAGCCAAGCCCTCTGTGAAGGGCACTGGAAATAGTAATTCACTTAATTTTCATACAACCCCATGAGGCACGTCTGTTGTTTGTGCCTCACAGATAATATAACAGAGGTAGATAGATGGCTAAGTAATTTGCCCAAGCTTATGTGACTAACAAGCAGAAGAATCAGAATGTGAGATAGGAAAATTGGCTCCTGGTTAAGGCAGGCAGGCTGGGATGGCTAAGTAGCCCAAATCACCAAAGATCTGTCATACTCAGAGGCCTCTTCCTATTCTGGAATGTCCACAACACAGAAACTTGGAAAGACCAGGATACTATACAGATTCAGGTCTATGTCTAACTAATTCAAGGGTCTAGCATGTGATTTCTCAACCTCAGTGATGCTGCCACTTGCCCACCTGAGTTATTCTTCAGTGGTCCCAAACTGGGTCTTTGCTGGCACTAACCCAAGGGGTCAGGTAGAAGAGGCTTTGAAGCTCAACCAGTTGCTGGGCCTCTCAGGGAGGGGGCACACCACTCACTACAACTGGTATTTCTCTATTTGGTATGGGTACTGGTTGGTAGATTCCAAGAGCATCAAAGACAGCTATTGGTGACTCACATCCTATGTCCCCACTTCCTTCCTACATTGACTCCAGGCCCACTTAGTTCTTTGGAAATACTCCTTACCCATTCATTCCCCTGGCTGTGGAAGATAGGGATAATGATGTTTCCAATGAAGAAGTGGGGAAAGGACTCTCCAAGGTCTATTGGCAAGCCCATCACAGAAAAAAAAAAAAAAAGTAAGGTTCAGGAATGTGTCCAGCAAGGTGACGGTTGCAAGTGGATTTGGAACTGGAGTTGGACAAGAAGAGAACCTGGAGAAAGAGAGAAGGACCATGATTTTTTTAAAATCCTCTCCAGGCCAATCTACAAGGCCAAAAGGGAGAAAAGAACTCAGGGAAAGTATCCTGTGCAGTCATAAAATTATATAGACAGCTGTTCTGTATCTAGAAAATCACAACACAAACACATAAGAACTGGGAGTTTGTCCTAAGAATGTCTCTGTTTTGGTAAATATAGTTTGCTGGTGGGCATGAAATTACATTTCAATAAATATAATTTGCTGGTGGTATGGTCTTTCAGTGTGTATCAAAAGCCTTCCTCATGTGCCTAGTCAGTTCGATCCAACCTCAAGAAATGTGTCAGGCTCTGGGCTAGGTTCCAGGATGTAGAGTGAACAAGAAACTAACTCTAAACAATGTATTTCAGGAAGGATGATATATGAGCTGCTAAGGAGGAAGCAACAGGGTGATTTAACCCTGCCCAAAAAGCCAAGAAAGGTTGAAATTCTCTTAAATGAGGCTTGACTGACAAGAAGGACTTAGTTAGGCTAGAATAGACAAGATGAAGCTTCCAGGGCGATTGAGTAGCAGGTGATAAGGAAATGTTACAAGTTGCACATATGTGGGGCACCTAGGTGGCTCAGTAGGTTAAGCATTTGACTTTGTTTCAGGTCATGATCTTGTGGTTCGTGGGTTCAAGTCCCACGTCAGGCTCTGTGCTGACAGTTCAGAGCCTGGAGTCTGCTTCAGATTCTGTGTCTCCCTCTCTCTCTGCCTCTTCCCCTCTCACACTCTGTCTCTCTCTCTCTCTCTCAAAAGTAAACAAACTTTTAAAAAAATAAAAAGAAGTTTTACAAACGTGAGCTCAAAATGAGGTTGGCAAATAGGCAATCTCTTCAGGCTTTAAATGTAAAGTTAAGGTGTCTGCAACTTGTTCAAAAACAAAAGGGAACTGTCAAAGAGTATTAAGTGAAATATTTGGATATGTGTTCTACTGTGTATCCTTCAACTCACTAGTTCTACTTTAAGGACATGATCTTAAGGAAATAATTATAAATTTGTGCAACTATACTGTTACAAGTATGTTTCTAATATTGAGACTGTCTAAAATTAGAAAATTTTGAAATTTCCTAAACATCTTACAGTAGGGGCTTAAATAAAGAAAACTTTGGTTCACCCATATATTAGAATGCTAAAGATTAGTAGCTGCTAAAGATGCTGTAGGGGAAAAAAATGTAATGGCATGGAAAGATGTTGATTATGCATTAAATGAAAAATGAAGGTTATATAAAATATATATAGTATAATACCATTTTTAGTAAATACACACACACACACACACACACACACACTAGGTATGCAAAAGACATTGGACATAGGCTATAAACCTAAACTGCACGTCAGTTTATTCTTGCCTGTGAGATTATGGGTGATTTAAATGTTAATCCTTTTGCTTATTTTTTTTTAATTGTTCCACAGCAGGTACTATTTTTGTAATTAAGAAAAATTATATGTCTTATATGTCGAGAGGTTTCTGGGGTGCCGGTCATATTCTTGACCTCGATTGGGTTTACACTGGCCTTTGCTTTAAATTATTTGTTAAAAAATGTAAATCTATTTAATAAAATTTCCATAATGTGTGCTACATTTCACAATTTTAAGTGCTAAATAAGCTGCACATATTTATCTTTCAGTATCTTATACGCAGTCCCAGTATCTTATAGTATTCCATCATTTAGGAGCAAAGTTGATACTTGACCGCAAACTGCGTTGGTTTACCCTCCTGGACGGCTTGGACTCCAAGCCCCATCAGTCATTGCGGCCTGCATACTGGGAACTACGGGGTCCGAGAGGGAGTTAGCGATCCATAGTCTTTTCCCTCCCAGAAGCCCGCGGGCGGCTAGGAACGCAGTCCGTGTCATGGCCGCGGGAGCCGGGACGGCAAGCCCCGCTTCCGGCCCGGGCGTTGTGCGTGACCCGGAGGCGTCACAGTCGAAGAAGCGGCCCGGCCGGGAAGGCGGGGAGGGCGCGCGGCGATCGGACGCGATGGCGGGAGGAGGCGGGAGCAGCGACGGCAGCGGGCGGGCGGCAGGCCGGCGGGCGTCCCGCAGCAGCGGGCGCGCTCGGCGGGGGCGCCAGGAGCCGGGGCTGGGGGGCGCCGCGGAGCGGGGCGCGGGGGAGGCACGGCTGGAGGAGGCGGTCAACCGCTGGGTGCTCAAGTTCTACTTCCACGAGGCGCTGCGGGCCTTTCGGGGTAGCCGGTACGGGGACTTCAGGCAGATCCGGGACATCATGCAGGGTGAGGGCCGGACCTAGGGAAGGAGGCTGGCCGGGGAAGGGGATTTGTGGGGCCCGGGTGTCGGGGCTGGGGGTCGCCGAGCCAACGATGTCTTCTTTCCTAGCTCTGCTTGTCAGGCCCTTGGGGAAGGAGCATACCGTTTCTCGGCTGCTGCGGGTTATGCAGTGTCTGTCGCGCATCGAAGAAGGGGAAAATTTAGGTATGGCAATTTTTGTGTTCTCAGGGCTTACTAATTTAGGGTTACGTTGTTGTTTTCCAACTTATGTCCAGAACTGAAGGATTCGGGGTGAAGGTGCACTACTATGTCTCGATCACAGTGGTCTTTTTCCTTCTAAAATGAGTCTATTCCCTGGGTCTAGTTTTCTCCAGTTAAGATTCTCTTGTCTGCTTTTCTATTTTTTATTTCCTCCCACCTGTTTCTTGCTTGCCCCAACTTTGCTGCGATCTAATGAGTTATGTTAAGATGGCCAAATTTTTCCGGGTAGAATGTTTTCCAGAGTATAAGCACTTTTTTTTTTAATTGAACTTAAGAGCTGTTAGCAAAACTGTCTCCAGTTTCTGGTCGCTTGTATCTGAGGAGGATGTGTGTAACCTGAAATTTGAGATGCAAATACATGGGTTAAAAAATAAATTTTTACCTGTCTTGAAAATTAAAAAACAGTCACTTCAAATTCATTGGCTTGAATTTGAACTCTTAACATGTTTGTAAGCTTGTAGCCAATTTGTTAGCAAGTTAAATGCAAATGTTACCACATTTACATGTGTCTTTCCAGATAAACATGTATTTTGGACATGTTGTTTCTGCTTCTTATAAAATCTCTTAAAGCGAAAATTGTGCTCTTTGTCCTAGACTGTTCCTTTGATATGGAGGCTGAGCTCACACCACTGGAATCAGCTATCAATGTGCTGGAGATGATTAAAACGGAATTTACACTGACAGAGGCAGTGGTGGAATCCAGTAGAAAACTGGTCAAGGAAGCTGTAAGGCTCTGTATTTATTTCTTTTTTTCTTTTGGCAAAAATCAGACGTCTTTGAGCATACCAATGCTTATCTTTTCTGTGTGATGATGGAGAGAGCAAGTGAACATATTGAAATGTAGACACACACAGATGTTATATCTCTTCAGGTGACCCCTTCCCAGGTCAGGCTTGGAAAGTGTTAATGGCAGGTACGCTGCTTTTGTAATTTTGGTTGCCTTCCTTGTGGCCTTGGCAGAAGAGGCATTACAAAGGAAATGGGTTGGCATTGAAGACTGACATTTTGGAGGTTATTACACCATTCAGGAGCATCGTGAAAGGGCTAGAAGTAACAGGCCTAGGATTTGGTCATCCTTGTTTATAATAAACCAAAGAGGATAACTGGGGCTTTGAGAAATGTGGGACTGACTTTGAAGAGGAACATTGCCTTTGAACAAACAGAATCAAAGGTGCTGGGATAATCAGCCAGTTAGAGAACCAGTAATGGTAGAAGGCTGGCATAGCCAGTGTTCTTAACAAGGAAAAAGCTACTGGGGTATCTGGGAATTTGAGTGTGTGTGTCATGGCTTAGCTAGCTTCAGATAGTAGAACTTACTTTTACTTAAAACACAACAGGCAGTGGAAACCAGTCAGAAAAAAACCAAGGCTGCGGGGGGGGGGGGGGGGGGGGCGGGGTTGTGGAAGCAGATGTGGAGGTGGGGAGTGAAGAATTAACAGCTGAGCATTGCCTTGGTGGTGGAAAGTAAGGAAACTGTTAAGAAAAGAAAAGGATCCTAAAAACATAGGATCTCAGGTAGGGGTGTGGAGATAAAACTTTGCTTAAGCAAGGAAGACTTTCTGTCCTTTGGCTGTGTGCTGGGTACTTAGGTACCCTGTTAAAAAAAACAACTAGTGTGTGTGAGGTACAGATATTTATTCAATTAAGGAGCTACTTTTGGTTTTGGAGAGAATGCTCAGAGAATCCAAATTCCAAAGAGGAATAATTCCAAGAATAGATTTTTAGTATAGGTAAGTCAAGTTTGTGATGGAGGGACAATGTCAGAGAAGACATATTAGCAAAGGAGGAGAAATCTATGCCTACTTTCAGAATAGCTAAAGATCTTTTGAATGGGAAGAAATGGTACACCATTGCGTGCCTGGCTGGCTCAGTCAGTAGAGCATGAGACTTTTGATCTCAGGGTTGTGAGTTCAAGCCCCATGTTGGGTATAGAGATTACTTAAAAATAAAATCTTAAAAAAAAAAAAAAAAAAAAAAGGAAGAAATGGTACCAGTTCAAAATAATTCATGTAATTCCTATTAAGTTAGGTAGCAGATTCAGAAGTGCAATTCCTTTAAAACACAACAGCTACATAGATTTATCTCTATCCCTTCTTCTGGAAGAGTATTTGTGGGTTTCATCTGCATATTTGTTGTTTTATTATTATTTTTTTTAAGTTTATAGATCACATTTGGGGCTTCCTTAGGAAAAATCTGTTAGCGAAATGCAAATGACCTTAAAACTGTCAACCATACTCTTAGTTGACCTTGTTCTTTTCCATTTTCCATCAGGTACCAGATTTCTTGTTATACTGACTGTATTATAAACTGTTATTGCTGTGGACCAAATACCACAAAATTTAGCAGCTTAAAACAGTTAATATGATCTCTCATTTTCCAAGAGTCAGGAATCTGATAGTGGTTCAGCTGAGTGCTTTTGGCTTGAGGTCTCTCATGAGATTATAGTCAGGCTGTCTGCTAGGATTGCAATCATCTCAAGACTCATCTGGGGTTGAAGGATCTATTCTCATGCTCACTCACGTGGTTGTTAGCAGGACTCACTTCCTTGCTGGTTGTTAGCTAGAGACTTCAGCTCCTTACCTCTCTGCAGGGCTGTTTACAGTGTGATGGCTTGCTTCCTTTAGAGCAAGTGATCCAGGAGAACAAGAGCCCAAGACAAAAGCTGCAGTCTTTTATAACCTAATTTCACAAGTATCATCACTTGTGCCATATGCTGTTGGTCACACACACCAGACCAACTATGGATTAGTGTGTAATGGGACTGTGCAGGGTGTGGGGATCACTGCAGGGCATTTTAGAGGCTGGCTACCACAATTACCTTGAACTCTTATTCAGTGATACTGTATCACTTGCCTCCTAATTTCTTATTAAAAATTTTTCATTTAGATTCCTAGAATCTGTTAATGGTCATCTTTGGGAAAATGCCATGGAGTACCTAGGCTCATTGAAGCTTTCTGATGCATTTTCAGCTTTTTGTAAAGTTTCACAACATTCATTTAAATGTCTATTAAATTTTTGTTCAAGTTTATCAAATAAGTTATTTGTTAAGTTAGAACTTTTCATTGTATGATGTAGGCATTTCTACAGGTCTTTGGTACCCCTTCAGGAATCAAAAAACTAGTTTCATAAACAATGCCAAAACATTAGTTGACTTTCTGTGCATTGACTTTGCACTAATGGTGTAAAAGTAGTGATGGGTAAAATTGCTAGTATCTTGGCATGACCAAGGTGGTGGTAACCTGTAGAGTAGTCATTGGAGTCTTCATTGCCACATTCTTGCAGTTTAAAAAACAAATAAAAGCCAGTTTCAATTTAGAAGATCACTGATAAAGCAGTAAAATTATTAATTTTATTAAATCTAGACCCTTGAGCAAAAATCCTTTCAGTATTTTGTGTGACAAAGTAGGAAGTTTGCTCGAAGCATTTCTGCCATATACCAAAACTTGATGGTTGGCTTCAGGAAATCACTTGTGTGACTGTTTGAGTTGCATGCTGATCTAGCACTTTTTTAATGGAACGAACACCTTTCTTTTTTTTAACTGAAAAGAACTGACACATTTTGGCTGTTTAGGTGTGGGCATTTGGCAGTCATTTTCTTATAAAAGAGCAAAGGGAATTTGTCACTTCAGAGAAAACAATGATAGTATTTGTTGCCATTGATAAAAACTGACGCTTTCAAGTAAAAATTTAAATTCTGGAAAACTGGTATTGATGTGCCTGACAGTTTCCCAATTCTTAGATTTTTCTGATAAGATTGATGGTGATTATTAATATCGGTTATTTTCAAGGTATTTTTAATGAATGTGTCAACATTTGGAAGATCTACATAATTCAGTAAATATTTTCCAAATGGCCAATGCAGTATATTATAAAATCATTCATGGGTAAAAGATCCATTTAAAATGCAAGACAGACTAACGGATTTTAATGTAACAGATGATGAAAAGTTCACTTGCCCAAGTTTGGTGTAGAATCAAAGAAGAATATCCACAATTTTCTCAAAGATCTGTTAAAAATACTCCTCCCTTTTCCAACTTCATATGTATGTGAGGATGGAGTTTTTTAGTATATTTTAACCAAAACAACACATCACATCAATATGAATGCAGAAGCAGATATGAGAATCCAACTTTCTTCTATTAAGCCAGATATTAAGGAGATTTGCCAAAATGTAAAACAAGGCCAGCTTTCTCATTAGACTTTTATCTTAGAAAATACAGTAATTTTTCATAAAGATATTTATATTACCCTGCAATGAGTTTGTTGTTTTTAATGCATTAATAAATATTTAAAATTTTTGTTTTATATTTGTAATATATTTCTAATATATTTCTATAACCCACAAAAACAGAAGTTCTTTGGGGTCCTCATTAACATTTAAAAGTATAAAGGAATCCTGGAACGCCTGGGTGGCTCAGTCGGTTAAATGTCTGACTTTGGCTCAGGCCATGATCTCACGGTTTGTGAGTTCAAGCCCTGCGTCAGGCTCTGTGATGACAGCTCAGGGCCTGGAGTCTGCTTCGGATTCTGTCTCCCTCTCTCTTGGCTCCTCCCCTGCTCACACTCTGTCTCTCTCTCAAAATAAATAAAGATTAAAACAAAAAAACGTAAAAAGGAATCCTGAGACTAAAAAGTTTGAGAACTGCTTCTGTAAGCTGTTAATGGTATTGAGGCTAAATTGGTTTTCTCTTCGTAACTGAAAGATTCCTCAGGTTTCTGTGGAGAACAGCAGAGAGTAACATGTATGCTATATTATTGGGAAAGCATTTATTTGTTGCTTTTTGCTGTGTATCATTCTCCCCTGCACCTTTGGTAACAGCACTTTTTCTTTTGAGGCCTTACCCAATTTGGGGGGGCTGGGTGCATAAAACACACTCTTTAAGTACCTTAATTTTTGAAATAAAAAGCTTTGTCAGAGCTTTTTGAGTATTCCTGTTTCCCACAACAGCCTGGTTTCTTTCTGAGTTTTTTTCTTTAGCCTTTCTTCCCTTCTGTGAGTTTTGGTTTTCTCTTTCTATGTGCCTTCTGCGATTTACTGCCCCCCCTCCCCCCCGGTGTTGCCCAATATAAACTTATCTTGCCTCTATTGGAAATCTGTGCTTGGAATTTCCTTTTTATTTAAGTTAGCCAGAGACCATTGCTATTGCTTACACCCTAAGAACCTTAGAGATATATACATAAGCAAAGAAATTATACTGCTTTCTGAAAACTTTCAAGTGAAAAAGAGTTCATTTCTTTAAAACAAACAAACAAAAAACTTTCCAGGAAATTAAAATAGATTTAAAAGATAAGCTCATAGCACAAATGTTGGAGGCAGACTTTTAATTTAGATTTTGAAAGCATTCATATTTCCTTTCTTATTTTACAAAGTAAATATAGTAGGACCTGGTTCTAATTCTGGAAAAGACAGAGTAAGCATATTCTCTTCTGTCTTACTTAATGCAAGTCTAAGTCCTGGACAGATTGTGTGGAGCACCTATCTGACAATTCAAAAATGTAAATGATAGTAAGCAGGTGAGGAAGAAGACGAGAATTTGAAGGTCCACCAACTGGTGATGAGTAGCTGACCACTTTTTCCTTCTCTGTTACCACCTAGCCTGGACTTGAAGGCTCCCGAAACCTAGAAGTGCACTCTAGGTGGGAAGAGAAAGAACTCCAAGAAAGGCTTTCTCTGGCCTGAGGAGCAAGAAAGAGATCTCCTGAGGGTCAGGGAGGGTGGGAAAAATCCCAGGCTTTTTTTTCTCCCTTCTCTCCTGCCCCAGCACCCAGGCAATACTGCAGTGGTGGCAGCAGTGGCCCAGTGATGACACTGGCAGCAGGGCTGGCACCTAAAACTGAAGGAAGAGAACCCTTTCTCTTTTAGCAGTGGAGCTGTAATCCCTAGAATGCAGAGCAAATTCCACTGCTTCTTTACTGTCTATCCTGCTGCTTGCTGTGGATACAGATGCAGTGTATAGCACAGTGGGGGAACTAAACCCCAGGAATGCAAGGCTGGTTTGGAACTTGAAAATCAATCAGTGTACTCCACTCTATTAGTCCAAAGAAGAATAAAACATATGATCTTTCAACTGATGCAGAAAAGGCATTTAACAAAGTTCCTGATAAGAACACTCAGCAAACTAGGAATAGAACTTTCTCAACCTGATAAAAGACATCTATGGAAAACCTATAGCTAACATCATCCTAGATGGTGGAGGATAGAATGCTTTGTGCTTATAATCCAAAACAAGGCAAGGATGTCCATTCTCACTGTTTCCATTCCATGTCATACTGGAAGACCTAGCCAGTGCAGTAAGTCAAGAAAAAGAAATAAAAGACAACAGACTGGAAAGGAAGGAAAAAAACTGTCCCTATTTGCAGATGGTATGACTGTCTATATGGAAAATCCCATACAATATACTAAAAAGTCTATAAGTAAGTATAGCAAGATTGGAGGATATAAAATCAACATACAAAAATTATTCATATGTCCAGTATATATTAGCAGTGAATGACTTGAAATTATCAAAACAGTGTCACTCATAATAGCTCCCAAAAAGAAGAAAAATAAATTCTTAAGTATATGTCTAGTAAAACATGGGTAGGATCTTTATGTGGAAAAACACAAAATACTAATGAGAGAAATCGAGACCTAATACATGGAAAGGCACACCACGTTCATGGACTGGAAGATGATATAGTTAAGAGGTCAGTTCTCTCCAGGCAATGGAATGAAGACCCCAATGACTATAGTACTAAATAACCAAAACAATTTTGTAAAAGAAGAACAAAGTGGAGGACTCACTACACAATTTTAAGACTTACTATAAAGCTGCTCAGGACTATAAACATAGGTTAATGGAACAAGAGTCCAGAAATAGGCCTACACAAATATGACCTTGATTTTTGACAAAAATTTGAAAGAAATGCAATGGAAAAGGTATTCAACGGAAAAGGATAGTCTTCAACAAATGATATGAAATAGCTGGATGTCCATATGCAAAAAATGAACCTTGACCTAAAACTTACAAAAATTAATTCAAAATAATCTAAATGTAAAATGTAGGTGCCTGGGTAGTTCAGTCAGTTGAGCAACCAACTCTTGATTTCAGCTCAGGTCAGGATCCCCGGGTCCTGGGATTGAGCCCAACTGTGCTGAGCGCAGAGCCTGTTTAAGATTCTTTCACTCTCAACCTCTGCCCCTCTCCCCCACTCATGTGCATACACTCTCTCTCTCAAAATAAAAAAATTAAAATAAATGCAAAATGTAAAGCTGTAAAACTTAGAGAACATGAAAGAAAATCTTTATGTCCTGGACTTAGACAAAAATTCTTAGCTATGACGCTGAGCATGATACATAAGAGGAATTTTTTTTTAACTATATTTATTTCAGGGCACCTGGGTGGCTCAGCTGGTTAAGTGTCTGACTTCAGCTCAGGTCATAATATCATGGTTCGTGGGTTCGAGCCCCATGTTGGGCTCTGTGCTGACAGCTCGGAGCCTGGAGCCTGCTTGGGATTCTTGTGTCTCCCTCTCTCTCTGCCCCTCCCCTACTCGCACTCTGTCTCTCTCTGTCTCTCAAAATAAATAAACATTAAAAAAATTTTTTTTTTAAACTTTTATTTTGAGAGAGCACCCGTGCAAGTAGGGGAGGGGCAGAGAGAGAGAATGAGAGAGAATCCCAAGCAGGCTCTGTGCTGTAAGTGCAGAGCCCGACACGGGACTAAGAGGAAATTTTGATAAGAGGAAATACTGGTAAATTGGACTTAACAAGAATTTAAAACTTTTTTTCCGAGCAAAACATTTAAGAGAATGAAGACAAGCCATAGACTGGAATATTCACAAATCACTATCTGACAAAGGACTTGTGTTCAAAATATATAAAGAAGCCTCAAAAAAAAAAAAAAAAAAAAGCACCATTTAAAAAATGGGCAAAAGTCTCCTCAAAGAGAATGTACAGATGGCACATAAACACATGAAAAGATGTTCAACATCATTTAGTCAATAGAGAAATACCAATTAAAATCAGTGAATACAGGACATACTATTATCAATAGAGAAATACCAATTAAAATCAGTGAATACAGGACATACTATTAGAATAGCTCAACTTCAAAAAATACTGACACTAATGATGTGGAGCAACTGGAACTCTCACACATTGCCAACGGGAGTGCAGAATGGTATACCCACTCAGGAAAACAGTTTAGCCATTTCTCATATAAAGTTAAACATACATTTTCTGTATGACCCAGCAATCCCACTTGTGGTTATTTACTTTAGAGAAATGTTATGTTTACCCCAAAACTTGTACATGAAGGTTTTAGCATCTATTCATAATCACCAAAATTTGCAGACAACCCAAATATCCTTCAGCGGGTGAATGGATAAACAAAATGTAGTACAGTAGCCCCCCACCCCACCCGCATCCATAGTTTCACTTTCTGCAGTTCCGTTACCCACAGGCAACTGTGGTTGGGAAGCAGATGATCCTCCTGACATAGTCAAAAGGCAGAAGGCCAGTAGTAGCCTATGGCTAAGTCTTGATACTTATTACATCATTCACCTCATGTCCTCACATAGGCATCTTACCATTTCACATCACAAGAAGGGGGAATACAGTACAATAAGATATTTTGAGAGACAGACCACATTCACATAACTTTTACTATAGTATATTGTTACAGTTCTCGTTTATTGTTGTTAATCTCTTACTGTGCCTAATTTATAAATTAGACCTTATCATAGGTAAGTATGTAGAGGAAAGGGGAGGGAGGACTACAATAAATTCATACAATGGAATACTACTCAGCTATAAGAAAGAAAAAAACTATATAGATGTTATAACAACATAGATGGATCTCAAAGGCATTTATACAGAGGGAAAGAAGCCAGTCTCAGGGCTACAGCCTCTAAAAAATAAGTGCCACATACTGTATGAGTCGATTTATATGACCTTTTTTTTTTTAATTAAATTTTAGTTAACATACCAGACAATATTGGTTTCAGTAGAATTCATTGATTCATCACTTACATACAACATCCAGTGCTCATCACAAGTGCCCATTTTAATACCCATCACCCATCTAGCCCACCCCCGACCCATTTATGACATTCTTGAAAAGATGAAACTGAGAAGATCACTGGTTGCCAGGGGTCAGGGATAGGGGAGGGGTGACTAGAAAAGTAGCACAAGGGAGGTTTTTGGATCCATGGTTTTTGTGTCCTCTGTGGCCGTTACAGGATTCAGTAGGTGTTTTTAAATGAAGAACACTACACCCCCCAAAAAGTTCATTTTACCGTATGCATGTTAAATAAAATTTAAAAACATGATAGGATCCAAATGATTTTATACAAAGTAAAACCTTTGAATTCTTCAAGAAAGTTCAGTATAGTCTTAGTATAGTTATTCTGCGGAAAATGATGTAAAAGCAAATGTGGTCATGACTAAAATGAAAAGACCTACTTTGTACCTTCCTTGGGCAGCAAGAATTTATATATGGTTGTGCCTGCTATTCAAGAGCATTTGAATTTGTATGTATATAGTATATGTATTTGTATACAGTTTCCTTTGTATGCTGAGGACAGAATCACCAGAGATTAATACTGAAATCCCCTTGCTATTCCTCCTTCTCTTCATCTGTATCTCCTTCAGTTTTTCTCTGAAATGAAGATTGAAAATATCTGTGGACGAGTTTTCCTTACCGTGTGTGTGTGTGTGTGTGTGTGTGTGTGTGTGTGTGTGTGTGTGTGAGATATGTTTCTTATACCTCTCTTTGACACAGGATTTAGAGTAGCTACTTTATTCTGTCAGATAACTCCAAATGCTCCCAACTTTCCCCTGGCTTTTCTAATTAAAAAAAAAAAAAAAAAAAAAGTACACATATATTTTTAAAATATCCCTTGGGGTGCCTGGCTGGCTCAGTCAGTGGAGCATGTGACTTTAGATCTCAGGGTTGTGAATTTGAGCCCCACATTGGGTGTAAAGATTACTTAAAAAATAAAATCTAAAAAAAAAAAATCCCTAAAAATTTTTGATCACTGTCATTTTACCTCTGCATATCTTTTCTTGGGGTTTCTTTATGAAAGGACTCTTCTTTTTCTCTGTAGCTGATGAGACTTTTTCATTCTGCCGGGAATTTTGCCCCTTTTGTGTGTTACATGTGGATGTGTTGGATTTGTTCATCTCAGTAATTTCCTGTACACTTTTAACTGGAGTTGCCAGCTGGGGTTTTACGGTAGTGAGAGGCTGTGTTGGTTCTCCTACAGAAATGGCCTCAGGCCTTTCCTGAATGGAGAGCCGAACCCTATGGTCAGCAAATGGCTTTTTCCCCCCCAACAGTCTATCATCCCCACTCTGTCCTCATCATTATATCAAAGCTTTGCGTCCAAAAAGAACAGATCCAATTGTTCTGGGGACCTGGAATGACTCCTGTCCATTTTGCTTTTCCTTGGGAGGCCCTATTCAATTTGGGTAAATGGTCTGTAATCCAGAGGATCAGATTTTGCTTTATCAGCTATTTTTTAAAAATCCAGTGTAATGTTGAAAATCTACTACCCTACACAATGAAAGAAGAGTGCTTACAGTTGTTCATAATGCCTGAGCAGTGACTGTTAGTTTTTAAGTACAGGAATTTGATAGATTGTGAAAAATTTCTTGGGTAAATAAGGCTCACTTTTACTTTTTAGTAGTTTATTTTAGTACCTGATTTTCTGATTACTCCTGTCATTATTACAACAGTTAAAAAAAAAAAGGTTTTTTTCCCCTTTTGTAGGCTGTCATTATTTGTATCAAAAACAAAGAATTTGAAAAGGCTTCAAAAATTTTGAAAAAACATATGTCCAAGGACCCCACAACTCAGGTAAATTTGATATACTTTTGCTTCCCTGACTTAAATCCATCTCATTGTTTTTTGTGGGGAAACAGGGAAAGGGTTTCTTTGTCAGGAATGTAATTTAAATATTTGGCATCCTTAGCATGTTGTCTTTTATATACGGGATAAAAACATTGTGAGATTGACTTTTCAAAATTTATTTTGTATTGTACAAATTTACCTAAATTATTTTCTTGCCCATTTCTGTCTGGTTTGTGGCAGAACTTTATTTAAGTGATCAGCACCAGTTATTAAGCTATCAACTTCGGTAACGCTCCTATTACATAAATGCTGATTCTGCAGACTTGAGAACCAGCCTTGGTGAGGACTTAACTCCTCTATTTTCTGGTGTCAAAAGCTCTGTTGGTGCCCTGCTCTTTTTTTTTTTCTTTCCTTTGTAAATCTAAATTTTAGTTTTTGAAAAGGTAATACATGTACATAATAAAATTCAAAAAGTACAACAAAAGAGCTTAGTGAAAATTCTCTCATCTCTTGACTTAGCCACCTCATTCATCTCCTCATAGACAACCAGTGTCTTTTTTTTTCTTTTATCCTTTCAGAGATAGTCTAGTCTATGCATATGCAAGCAAACAAGCCTATGTGTGTGTATACAGAGATACATACATATATCTATTCTTCCTGCTCTTCCCATATATACCTGTGAGCATATTCCTACACACTAATTTGAGCATTTTGTAAATTGCTTTTTTCACTTAATATATCTTGAAGTTCATTCTGTATTAGCACGTAAGGAGCTCCTTCATCCTTTTTTTCCTTAAGTTTAAAAATATTTATGTAAATGTGTAAAGGTACTTTAGATCCTAAGTTCTTCGTATTGTTTTATAGCTACATACTAACCCATTATGGCTGATCCATAATTTATTGCCCTGTTCTTTGTGGTAGGCTCCCCTTCCTATATATGAACACTGATGGCCATTGACAGCATTTGAAAGTAGATAGTGTTGTCTCAACTCACCATCACTGAATTTTTACTAGAGTTCTCCTTTCTTATGTTGCAAATATCGGTCCTTTGTGTAGAAGCTGAGAAATGATCTCCTGAACATTATCCGTGAGAAGAACTTGGCCCACCCTGTTATCCAGAACTTTTCCTATGAGACCTTCCAGCAGAAGATGCTGCGCTTCCTGGAGAGTCACCTGGATGACGCAGAGCCCTACCTCCTCACGGTGGGGCTTGGCCTTCTCTTCCCATAACTGTGATGTGGCCTTGAGGATGTGC
This sequence comes from Panthera onca, assembly GCF_046562875.1. Lineage (NCBI taxonomy): Eukaryota > Metazoa > Chordata > Mammalia > Carnivora > Felidae > Panthera > Panthera onca. Next base: position 44,354,419 of record NC_138353.1, on the reverse strand, counting down.
AGGCAATTAGAAAAGGACAGCTCTTTTTAGAAGTGAAAAGAGTAAATGTGTGTAAAAGACTTTTGATTTATATGCACTGTCTTCCTTAATTAAATGCCTTAAATATACAGAAGCGGAGATTCTGACAGAGGCACATGGAACATACCTGGTTTCCTTCACCTTCCATTTATACCTCCTACATGTGATTAATCTGTTGTGGTTAAAGTAGGGGAACACTTGAAATGAGTGGTGGTTCCCAAAGGAGATGGAATTTGAGTTCAGTTCGGGAGCAAGAGTGGTAGATACAGTATAATAGGGTTGTTAAGAGGAGGAAGGAATAACTGGAGAAGAAAGGTGTGATGAGAAGTATAAGGCATAAACTAAATGAAGACGTTCTTTAATTGGATCAAAGTGATCAGCATAAAGAATGGCAGCAGTGAGGCTCAGGACAGCATGTGGAAGAATAAGAACCTAGTGTGTCCTATAGGGTGGCCTGTGATATTGGAAAACTGAGTGAGAGGGTTTTGTTTTGGTTTGATTTTGGTTTTAAATCACCAACATCTGAGAATATCTTAGCTCAGGGAGGCTGGCTGATTCAGTCAATAGAGCACATGACTCTTGATCTTGGGGCTGTGAGTTCGAGCCCCATGTTGAGTGTAGAAATTAATTAAAAGTAAAATCTTGAAAAGAAAGAAAGAAAGAAAGAAAATATCTTAGCTCATAACAGTAGATCTGCCAGGCCCATATTAGACTAGTGTTAGGTGTCCTAGCAGTCATTTGGCAGATGTGAAATTATCTGTAAAGCAGATAGTTTGGAATATTCAGGGAGCAAGTGTCAGGATACTTGAGCCTGGCCTGGGGTCCTTTATTTTGTATTCCAGATAACTGGAAAAATAACCTTCTACTGTTGGGGGGGTGTGGGGGACAAAACTTTGTTCTTTTTTTTTCTTTTTCTCTCTTTTTTTTTTTTAAGAGAGAGCATGTGCAAGTGGGGGAGGGGCAGAGGGAGAGAGAGAGAATCCCAAGCAGGCTCCATGCCCAGCGCAAAGCCTGCGTGATCCCAGGACCATGAAATCATGACCTGTGCCGAAATCAAGAGTCAAACGCTCAGATGATTGAGCCATCCAGGCACCGTCCCCTCTTTTTTTTTTTTAAGTAGGCTCCATGCCCAACACGGGGTTTGAACTCATGACCCTGAGATCAAGAGTCACACGCTCTACTGACTGAGCCAGCCAGACACCCTTAGAACTCTCAGTTCTTAAGACACCACTTGTTACAGATATGTATATCTGAAACAGAATGATACTAGACTAATTGGAAATGTATAAAACTTCAGTCAGAGGGAGACAAATGGGCAGTTGGAGTTAGAGCAGGATTGGCCCACTCAGGGCTTTATGTGGTATAAGTAAGGATTTTCAGAGTTAATAGGAAAAACATATTTGTGAAATATGTTTTATAAAAAAATTTATACACAAAGTAAAAGATATTAATATAAGCATTAGTTACCCCAAGTTTGGAAGAAAAAGTTTGACTTTTGTCCATGACCCCAAAAGTATATTTGGCGTTCAGAAACTAGATTAGAGATGAGATTAGAAGAATGGAAGAGGAAGTAGAGTCAAATCACATACTTGTTTGTTGTCCAAAAGGTTGAATTCTTGCAGTGTCAAGATGGTCAGCACCACTCAAATTGAGTTCTCCTTTAGTATAGAAAATTGTGAGCCATCTTTTGAGGAAAGAAAAAAGCAAGACATTTGAGATAGTTCTTGTGAATTCTTTCCCTTTGTATGTCCTCCTCTAGTTTATGCCTTGAGTGGATTTATAAGTGAACATGTTTGCATGTTGAGTATGTACATTCATGAAAGAAGAGATTTAATGAAATTCTGTGACTTCCTCTTCCTGATGACATCCTTCTTTTCCCAGATGGCCAAAAAAGCTTTGAAATCTGAGACTGTCGCCTCAGGTACAGTGAAGGAAGATAAACAGCCAGCACCAGAGCCTGTGCAGAAGCCACTCAGAGAACCTGCAAGGTGAGAGGGATGCCCTTTTGCGATCTTGGGCAAAACATAAGGGTAGTCTGTTGGAAGCAGTCTCCTTAGAGTAGAATCAGTTAGTTTCTCCTAGTACTGACATGTTATTTGGTGACTTATATAAGGCAGTGTGGGAGTTACAGAGCATACCTCGGGAAAATGAGAATATTGAAGATGCGATGTCATATCCCTGACAGAAGTTCCTGACTGGTTGTTCCTCAAAGGTTCTTTCCTTCTCTGTTGTCCTGTCCTTGCCCATATTCACTCATTACGTCCTTGTGGATACCTGATCTCTTAATGCACTGTTCAGACTTGTGAATCAGATTCCCAAGACAAGTTGTTAAATAGGGGTTACAGGTTTAGATGCCTTTGGGGGCCCAGTAGAAAATGTACAGGAGTGAGTACAGGATAATGCATTTCAGAGCATGTGAGTGTGAACCAGAGAGGGCATGCTTTTCAGCTTCGTGTGATTGTTGCAATGTGGAAATGTCCAAGGATGCCCAAACTTCAGTTCAAATTTTTATGTGAGACATCCAGTTTTGTTTTTGTTTTGTTTTTTGACGTTTCCCAGTGTGGGGAGGCAATTAGTCCAATTTAAAGAAAACAAAACTTGCATAGGTTAGGCAACAAGACATATCTGTCAGCTGGGTTTGGCTTGTAGGTTGCCAGTTTGCCCTCTCCTAACAGTTTTTAATTTAATTATACCAGTTATTCCAAATCATAGTTGAACTTAACTTTATTATGAAAAGGCAGTTTCTCATTGTTCCAAGACTGGCACACTTCTAACTCTGACAATTCTCAAAATCCCATTTATAAGTGTACTGTAGGAGAAAGGGGGCAGAATGGAGACCAGTCTTTTCCTTCTTTCACATGAGGGTTGAACTGGAGAGCTGGAAGAGTTTAGACTTCAAGGTGAGATTGCTGAATTGTCATTTGGTTGCCCAGACAGACTCGTAGCTGTTCGGCACTATACACAGTTCTGACGTAGTTGCTATAGTTCATGCAGACTAAAGGGATTAGCATGCTGGCTAAGGAGGTCTCTTGGAAGAGGAGTGTCATTGGCCCTAGTCCTTTAAGGTTCTCTTACTTGGGAGTTTAAACTCCAGAGCTCAACTTCTATATCATATAAAGCCTCTATTTATGCTTATAAATGGAAGCTTTATAATTAAAGGTTGTTTTGAGCAACTTTTTTTTTTTTTTTTTCCCAAATGAAGTGTCCTCAACTTGAGGAGTCCTCTAATTTGAAGCTTCACACTTTGGAAAAGTTGTGGCTGTTTGGATGAGCACCAGTAATGGTGAGACTGATCTTTGTATATCTGCTTCATGTGTAGGCAGTTACGGAGTACTCCAACCACCATTGGAATTATGACCCTGAAAGCGGCTTTCAAGACTCTGTCCAGTGCACAAGATTCTGAGGCAGCCTTCTCAAAACTGGACCAGAAAGATCTGGTACTTCCTAATCAAGTGTCTCTGCCATCACCAGCCCTCAAAAACAAGAGACCAAGAAAAGATGAAAATGAAAGTTCAGCCCCTACTGAGGGTGAGGGTGGCTCCGAACTGCAGCCCAAGAACAAGCGCATGACAATAAGCAGATTGGTTTTGGAGGAGGACAGCCAGAGTACTGAGCCGAGCACAGGCCTCGACTCCTCCCAGGAGGTCGTCCCGGCATCACCATCCAAGCCCACCGTTCTCAACCAACCCCTCCCTGGGGAGAAGAATCCCAAGTATGAAGACGTTCTTTGTGGCAGTTTTGGGGCTGGTTGGTGGTCCTGGTTGGGCCTGGTATTGCTTCCATGAATGAAGTAACTTTCAGCTAAGTTATTCACCACCAAGGCTTGCTCAGACTGCTAGAATGTGACTTGGGAGTGGGGAGTGACGACATAGCCATCCCTGCCAGTTCTGAAGCCCCACCCGTGGGCTTCGAGGCATTGCACTAGGCGTGAGTGAGGATGGAAGGGTTTCAGAGCCTCCTACTCATTGCTGCTTTCATTTTTAGCAAACTTCTGAGTGCCTTGACTACTAAGTACCAGTCTTCCTTGTTAAAAGAAATTTGTCTGAGTTAGGCCACTTTAGACTTTGATCCTTAAAAAAGATTTATGAATATTTATAGTTTTGCACCTTCTATGAGTATTTAAGACTTGGCAAACTCAGTAAATATCTCCTAATCTCTCACATTCTGCTAGGCTCTGTGGGGCAGTGGTTAGAATGCTTATATTTTGCTCCCTGTCATGGGCTGGCTCTTAAGTTTTGCTACCCTTTGTGCTCTCTTGTGGATCCTTCCTGTAAGCAAACTGGTTTGCTTGTTCTGTCTGGAACATACTCTCTTTGTTTCTACTGCTGTACTCTTCTTGCTTCCTCTCATTCCCCACAGTTGGGTTTTCATTCCTCCATCATTGCTTGTGAGAATCCCATCCCTCCTTCAAAGGGAAGAGAAGCTGATATTGATGAAGTACTTTCCATGGGCCAAGCACTTTTCACATATTATTTTACTGGATCTCTAGAATCCCCACTCTGTAAGTGATATGTTAGCCCCACTTTTAGATGACAAAGGTTTAGAAAAGTTATTAATTTGCCTGAAATCACAAAGCTGAAAAGTGGCAAAGTTGGGCTTTGGGATTTTTAACCCTAATCAGTCTTGACTCAAAAAGTCAATGGCCCATACACCACCTACACCAAGATGCTTCTTAAAATTCTGCTTCTTCCATGAATCTCCCCTGGCAACCCTGCTTTAAGTGATCATCTCACTGGTCATCCAAGGTCATTGCCATCTCTACCACTGCTCTGACATGCATGTGCTAGGTGCCCAGAGAGGCTGTGGCATCTAAATGATTAATACTCAGGCACAAATCTGCACAATACATACCATTACCTACATTTGGAAGTGAGTGAGTCATTGACTGGGCAAGCAAATGGAGCTCAACACACTTTTATTCTCATTTGATACATGATCTCCTTTATTCCTTGCAGCAGTCCTGTAAAGCATAGATATTACTGCTATGAACAGATGAGGAAACTGTAGAGAATGCATGATTACAGTGGTTTTATAAATGGGAAGATTCGTGAAGATTTAGACCTGTTTACCTCTCTCATGTGTCAAGCACATGAAGTTTGAAGGGTATTTTAAAGCAGAGGTTGGCAAACTACAGCTCCTGGGCCTAATATGCCTGGCACCCACTTTTGGAAGTCAGCCACAAACATCACATACGTATTGTTTGTGGCTGCTCTTGACGCTACACTGAGTTGAATAATTGCAACACAGACGGTAAGGCCTGCAAATCTGAAGGTACTCTCTGGTCCTTTACAGTAAAAGCCTGGCTAAAGGATTTGCTCATGAGGTACCTCGGAGCTCCAGGGAAGAAGAGTTCAGTCTGCTCAGCAAAGTTGTGGGTGGAACAAGCCTTGCAGAAGAGCAAATGTTGAGCTGACCTCGAAGGATGAATAAGAGGTCATCAAGCATATTGTGGGGTGGGGGTTCTAGACAGCAGGGATCTCTTGTATAGTCATGAGAAAGCCTAGTATGCTCCAGAAAATATCATGTATTCTGTATGGCAAAAGAATATAATGCACAGAGAGGATGAAGGGAAGAAATGTGTGGATGGGTAGATGGGCTAGGTCTTGAATTCTTTTTGTATTCTATCAGTCAGAGGTTCTTAAGCTGGGCTTCCTATCACAGTGACCTGTGGGATGTTTAATAAAATAGATAATCCCAGGATCCTGAGTACTGAATTAGAAGGGGCAGGATCTGTAATCTGCTTTTCTAACTATACCCCAGATAATTCTACTACAGCTAATCTGAGGGCCTGATGAACTACCACTGATGGCTTCTGAATAGGCACTGAGGCAAAGAGATCAGATAGGTGGCTGGAGACTGGTACTGAATGAGTAGTCAAGATCTGGAGGAAGCTGGGCTGGTGGAATCGAAGGCAGGATTAGGGTATATCATCTGGAGGGCAGGGTCACAACTAGATTTTTATATGTCCAATGGCACTTGGCACAGGGCAAATGCTTATTAGCTATTTGTTAACCAAATAAAATAATAATTCTTGGTTTCTTGCAATTTAAAGGGTCCTACCCAAAACTTACATAAAAGGCCAGCAAAGGGTTAACATTTTAGGCTTCCTGGCCACTTGTGTCTCTATTGCTTATTTTTGGTTTTGTTACAACCCGTTGAAAATGTAAAAACCATTCTTAGCTCAAGGATTGTACAAAAACCAGCAGCCAGAGGCTGTAGTTTGCTGACCCCTCTAGACCAGACCCCTCTAGCCCATTCACTGCTCATCAAGTTCTAACTTTACCAACAGGAGCTTAAGGACCAGGAAGTGACGTGACTTGCCTAGGATTGCACAGCCACCTCACAGTGAGATGCGGACCCAGATTTCAGCCCCTTCCACAACAGAAGTTAGGCAAAACCAAACGTGTGTACACAGAATAAGTGTTGCGTTCAAAGGAGGAGCAGGAGGTTGCCATAGTGGTCTGTGCAGATTGTCTGCAGGCAGAGTGAACAGACACATGGGTGAAAATGACAGTCCCAGAGGTTAAAATCAGTTTTATCCCAGCATGGGGATAAGCAGGCAGAAAACTAAAGCTGTAATTCTGACTTTTATTTATAAACAGTAACACAGTTAATATCCTGAAAAGGAAAAACATCATGTAATTTTTTTCACTTTGTCTCAAGCAAATTATTCTCAGAAATAATATTTTTGGGGATATGACCCAGCTTAAAAATAAAGTAAAGTAGATAGTTTACCATTTGTCTCAGCCATGTAGGCAATTTCATAGAAAACTCCTGGAACTCAAGGAATTTTTTCCAAGTCTGTGTACTTCTTAAGTGAACAGCTTTCATTACTCATTTGCAAAATACCTAGCCAGTCTTAAAAATAAATTTCCATTCATAGTTGGGGAAAGGCAGAGGTTTGTCTCTGTACTCTCTTGGTCAAGTTTTACAAGTCATTTGATCTATATAAATTCTTCAAAATTAAAATCAGATACTTTACATGTTTGCTTTGTAAAAGATGTTACAATTCTGAGATCAGATTTGTGCTGTGTTATGTTCCGAGGGCCATTTATTATTAATCGGGTAAACATAGTTAAAGTTGAATAGGAAAGACTGACTACAATTTTCATTTATTCACTAATTCAAGTTTGGGATTATTTCTTTAGCTTTGGGACTTTTTTTTGATTACACTCAGGTACTTAACATTTCACTTTTACAGGAAGGATTCTTATTTGTTTACACTCTGATCCTCAGTGGTTTAATTTATTTGCAGCTCTTTGATAATCCTGTTACTACTCTAGCATTTAACTTCTCCAGCTCCTGTTAGATTATGTGTTACTGTGCTAGATGGTTGAGGTAGACAAATGAAGATACAGAGCTTGCCTTCAAGGTGCTTATGATTAAGGGGTATGCTGTGAACTGGCTGTTTAATAAAGTGGAAGCACAACCACAAGGGCAGAGGAGTGGAGGCTTTTTGTGTGTATTCGGGGCCAGGACTTAGGGTAAGCTTCATTGGGAATGATGGCCTTAAAAAATGGGTAGAATTTTACTTCGCAGGGAAGGGAATCCCAAGCAGAGGGAAGTGTAGAGAGGAAAGAACAGAGCTTATAGAAGGAAAAGAGCAGAAGGCATGGCTGCCGTTTGTGCTGATGTGGGTGGAGAGAGGAGGCTTTGGTAGCAAGAAATTGTCTGGAGCCAGACTGGAGGATCTTCATTCACCCATACAGGCTTCAATGTTGAGGCAGGGAGAAGCCATCATGGAACAGAGATGAGGTAATTTCAGACTGATGTTCAGGTGGTTTTGGAAGGGGAAGGGGCTGAGGACAGAGACTCCAGTTAAGAGACTAGTGATACTGGTGAAAGGTACCAGTGCTTGGACAAGGGGAATGGAGAGGGAAAAGAATGCAGTTCAGAGATTGGACCAGGGCATGTCTTTGAACATGGAGCATGTCTTTGAAGAACTGGGAGCAGTTTGCATGTTCTGGGTTAGAAGAATGCCGAGTGAGACCTTTAAAATGAGAATCCAAACCAACCAACCAACCAAGAACAGGAAAATGAACAGATTTTGAGGGGGACAGTGGTGTATTCATTCATTGCTGAGTTTGAGGGATGATCCTGCAGCCTGCGGGACAATGACATAGAGACGCCTGGCCAGGTCAGGACTTTGGGAATTGTAAATGGATCTTCACTGTGGTCACAGAACAGGGAGGAGTACAGGCCATGAGAGAGCCGAGGGTAAAATATGGGATGACCCTGATGAATCTGTTTTACATCTTGTCCTCTTGTTGATCTCCCCTCAGAGTACCCAAAGGCAAATGGAACAGCTCTAATGGGGTTGAAGAAAAAGAGACATGGGTGGAAGAGGATGAACTGTTTCAAGTTCAGGGTAAGCTAGGACATTCTCCTTGGTCTCCTTGACAGTAGCTGAAGTATAGATGCCTGTTACTATCACATTAATGTTCCAGAAACTGCTTGTCTCCAAACTAGTATAAGTCTAGTAAGTTCCTCATTGTGATTCACGAGGAGTCAGTTTTATGTCCTTTCCCATTAAACGATGGAGACTGTCAAAGCAGCACTTTAAACAGAATTTTTAATTAAAAAAAAATTTTTTTTAGTAGGCTTCACACCCAAGTTCTCAGGGCTTGAACTCACAGCCCTGAGATCAACAACAGTAGCATCCTCCACCGACTGAGCCAGCCGGGCACCCCATGTTTTTGTTTTAATAAATCCTATATTTAATTCTAGCTGATGTTCTTACTAAAGTCTTTTAATTAAAGGTAGAAGTGGCCCTTCCCTGCATTTCTTGTTTAAGTAAAAAAAATCTCTTACCAGTTTATTTTTTTCCAAAGTAAGAAACTTTACTTTTCCATAATTAATATTAAAACTTGTAGCATTTGCATCAGAATATCTCCCACCACATACTTTGCATTCTAATGGAAATATCTTAAGTACTAAAACATAATCTTGGAGATTCTAAAGACTTTGGTAACACAGCAACAACAGTAAACCTTCCAATCTCAATTTTATCCTTAAAAAGTACCTTAATTGGCACAATCATAGTTGGCAAGATCAAGATCACACAGGAAATGGAAGTAACAGAAAATCAATAAAAGTGGCATAAAGTATTTAAAAACAACAGGATCTAAAAGTTCCAGAAAACATCTACTTCCAGTGCAGTCCAGATTTATCAGCTTTAAAATCTGCTTCCACTACAGTATGAAGTACTTCCACGATTTAAAAATAAATAACCTGACTCGGTCTGTAAATATCCCTTTTCCTGAACCACCACTACTGCTGTAGGAAGCACTGCTGGGACAGCAGCATCTGCTGCAGCAGACCTCTAGCAAGTTTCACCTGTGTGCAATTTTGCCTTTTCTTGCAGCTTTTTAATGGCTCTTGTTGGCTTGCAACGGCATGTCTTTTATACTAGTATACCCTCCTCTAGCCCTCTGGCCTTTCGAAAAATTATCTTTGTGCATTTTTTTGAGGCCTGATGTCTTTCCTTATGGTGAGAATGTGGAACTTGAGCAGATCTCACATGGTCTCTCTGAGTGGGAAACAATAATTACTATCCTGTTCTTGTTTAAGGCTTACTATCCTGTTCTTGTTAAGATCTTGAACCACACTTTACGTACATAAAATGATCAGGGATTTGAAAATTCTGGCATACGACAGTAAAATTGTGTTATTTCAAAGCAGTGGTTAGCAAGGGGTTGTAAAGCAGAAATTATACACACAACATTATAATACACTTCACTTGAACACAGGTTTGAACTGCACGGGTCCACTGACATGCATTTTTAAAAAATAAATACAGTATAATACTGTAAATGTATTTTTCTTAGGATTTTATTTCTTACTTTCTTAACCTTTTCTCCAGCTTACTGTAAGAGTATAGAATATATTACATATAACATGCAATATATGTGTTAATTGACTGTTTATGTTATTGGTAATGCTTCTGGTCAACAGTAGGCTATTAAGTTTTTGGGGAGTCAGTGTAGATTTTTGACTAGATTGCGGGTTGGGGCTCCTAACCCCCCACATTCTTTAAGGGTCACTTGTATATGTGCATATATTAGACTTTTAACACAGTCACTCAGTAATTTTAAAAGTCATGTAGGTTTTTACTAAAAAGCCTGAAATCCATCATTAACCTTAATTGAATGTCTTTATTGAATGTCTGTCTGTAAACTATTTGCTCTGTAGAGATTCTCATTGGCTGAAATGACTGTTACCTTGTAAACAAAGGACAAAAACAAATTACCATTTAGTGACAGCCTTTCTTCTCTCAATGTTGGGAAATTCCAATTAAGTTTTCCTTTTAAGAACATTTGATGTCTTTTTCTTGTGGTTTGTTCACAAGAGAAAGGTGAACTCTGAAATGAATCTACTTTTAATGTTTTCCAGCAGCACCAGATGAAGAGAGTGCAACCAGTATAACAAGAAAGCAGGTAATTTAAAATTACATTTTCTGACCTTTTCTGGTCGTGTGGATAGAACAAAGGTAAAATAAGTACGCACACCTCACGGCATACGGTGTATTTCCATGCACCTGGAACATGCATAGGACATAGGATGTTTCCATGCACCTGGAAGAAGGTCTTTCAATTTTCCAAATAATCCAGGATTATTCCACATAATCCAAAGTAAGTTAAAGGAAGAAATTCTCTGGAAGAAAAACCTAGGAGGACAGAAACCTGATACATTTTCCTATGAACAACATACGTTTGAAGTTTTTAATGCCGAAGTGATTATTAGTTGCCAATGAAATGGCAGGACACGGAAAATTATTAAATGTCTAAATCCACAGTGTTAGCTTATCTATATCATGTTTTAAAAACATAAACCCTTCTTTTGGGTTCAGATTATTGTCCTACGATTCTTGAGTTTACCTCTTCATTGTAGGAAAATGTTAATCAGTGGAGAGACAGGTTGTGATAAATATTTTGGTTTTCTTTTGCAGAAGTGGACTGTAGAAGAAAGCGAGTGGGTCAAGGCTGGAGTGCAGAAATATGGAGAAGGAAACTGGGCTGCCATTTCCAAAAATTATCCATTTGTTAACCGAACAGCTGTGATGATTAAGGATCGCTGGCGGACCATGAAAAAACTTGGCATGAACTGAAACAGGCTTTCATTTCCACAGAATTCACAGGAGCATGGTTCCTAATAATAGCCCCTGATAGTCTGTTTTTCTTTCAGAAGCTGGGCTGGGATGAGAATTTTGGGCATCCTCCTCCAACATGGGGGAGGTACCAGTTCTACTTCATTGCTGTTGAAGATCATGGAGCTGAGAAACAAAGCCAAGTCCACCCCATGTCCTTGGCAGAGATGACAGGCACATAGCTTGTACAGTGCCAGAATATCATTAGTATTTCCCTTCTTTAGTGGTTTGCTTGAATTTAAATCCCTGGTAATCAGTAGAACCTTCTCCTAGGAAATGGTGGAGTCTGTTAGGAGCCACTCATGACTCTGACCTGTTAAAACCAGCAACGTGAGCATTATTTGGAGTGAACTTGTTCCAGGTAAAGCTTTGGCCTTCTGATGCAAATGCAAAGGACCTTCATCTGTCATGAACCCAGGTTGATGAGAGACCAGTCCTGGTGGAATCAGTGTCTCTTTAAAAACTCTAGCCAGTTGTAACATCAACATCTAGACCTGACAGCCTTGGCATTTGCTCCCATTATTTGCTGGGCTAGGCAGGCAGGTTTAACCTCCACCTCTCCTGTGGTTGAACCAGTGTGTTTTTTGGTAAAATGGTGATTGTAGATAAGCTTAGCCCTTTACCCCAGTCCCCCTGCCCAAGTCTCTTCCTTATGCTGGACTTTTAAAGCTTAAAAAAATCTTGACTGAATATAAATGCCTAATTACATTCTTTGTGAAATGGTTGCTTCCGCCTGATTCCCTAATTGTGCTGTGTTAGTGTCTTGCTCTGAAACTCAACATTCCCTTCTCCTTTTGTACCTTGTTGTGCTTGCTGTCTCTCTCGGACATCCTTAAAGACTGTCTTTTTGGCAAAAAAAAAAAAAAAAGAAAAAAAAATCAGTAAAGTGTTTTCTGTAATCTTTTTTTAAAATATGAGAACTAATTGTCCATAACTTGTAGCACTCTTCATTAAAGTCTTGCTTCTCTCAAATGTTAAGTAGCTATTTAATTCTAGCAGAGCACGTATGAGCAGATGGAGGTAGCACCATGTTGAACAAACTTTGCTGAACCATGTTGACTGTGTTAAGAAGCTGATGTCAGCTTGTATTGGGTGTTTTAATCCTTGAAAGCCATGTCCAACAGAGATGTGGAAACTTCCTTTTAATTTGTCCATTTCTTCATATAACATATTTTGGGACAAAATTCCCCCTTTCTCACATTTGAGTGAAAGGCAAGTTGTAAAGAAATGCTACAGTTTTAAAATTCATCCTGTACCTACAAGTTAGAAACTTTATAGAGCTTTTTTATATATTTACATGTTTTGGAATTTAGTATCCTGTTTTCCTATCAGTTAATCCCAAATGAAGCTACAGTGAAAAGGTGAGACCCAAATCCCATTGATCTGGTTCCCCTAAACAGGGTTAGGATCCAGAAGCTTTTCTCTCCTCCACTCTCACATTATTAGACTCTGCTCTCTAGGTAGAAGAGAGATGTGGGATATATTCAGGGAAGCAGAGTATCCCTATCAGTGTTTCTCAAACTGAGAAATGCATAAGTCCATTAACGCTTTTTAATGTAACTTCAGAGGTGTTTTTATGATAGTATTATTGAAATGGGTACACACATAAAACTATGCCTACAGCTTCCATAGAACTATGAAATGTACTGTGAACTGATGATTCTTTTGCTGAATTTAAGTCACTGCTCATGACATGGGTAGCGTTGGGACTATAGCCGTGACAGGATGTGGGTGGGGGTGCCTGTGCCACCGTGCACTGAGAAGTGATCCCAATCTCTCGCACCTTCACCTTAGCAAGACTGCTGCAAACCACTGTGCCTGAAGGGTACGGTGATGTCACGTAGCCTTCGCTAGACCTGAACACTATTACGAAGTCTGTTCTTTGCCTATTAGCTTTGTGACACTTAAGATATTACCACTTGGAGTCAATGCACTGAATTCTGAAGCAATACTTGGTTAGAAGGTGCTAATGCTTTTTTGTTTTTTTGTTTTTTTTTTTAAGATTATGGCTGAAATAAAAACATTATACACTGTCAGCACTCAAAGACTGTCTAGAAACACTGTCCTGGTAGGTAAGAGGGTGAGGCTCACTCAAAGCCCCAGCTGCACCAGCCGCGCTTCTGGGACAGTGAGCCGGCCACCTCAATCTCTGAATGAACATTTCCTCATCTATAAGTCAGTAGGTAATGGTACCTCTCTTGCAGGGCTGTTGAGAGAATAAATAAGCAAGTAAATCTCTTAGCTCAATGCCAGCCATGAGGTCAGTGGATCAGTGAGCCTTTTTCCCCGCTGTGAGTGAAGAAGTGATAAATAAAAGAAGAAAGATCAAGAGTTTGAATAATAGAAATAGTCTTTTAAGTGGGTTTTTGTATAGTTTTAGATGAATATATCAGTCAGGTGGGAGAAAGAACAAGGATTATCAGTGGAGGGGTTTCACCACTGCCTCTCGCTCACTTTATCCATTAAAATTTTTGTACATACTCCTATGCTGTGCTTTTTGCTCTCTAACCTCTAGCACTGGACGGAACAAATTCTGTTGAAACAGATCTGCCCCATATGTCCTACTGGGGCAATAGGTATCATTTAGCAATTAGATATGAATAAGAGAAAGAATCTCCCCGGCCAAACCTTGTCAGTATATTCAGATGGTTGTAAATAAACTTACCAAATGTTTACCCCCAAGAAGCAGGTATGAAAAACCATAGCCCAAAGGAAGGAGAGAAATATCTCTTCTGAAGTAGCAGATTCTATCTAGCACCCATGAAGTAGGTTTGGTAAACCACTGAGGTATTTTTGTTTTTGTTTTTTTTTTTTTTACTGTTTGCTTATTTTTGAGAGAGGGAGAGGGAGAGAGAGAGAGAGTGTGAAAGCAGGGGAGGAGCAGATAGAGAGAGAGAGAGGGAGACAGAATCTGAAGCAGGCTCCAGGCTCTGAGCTGTCAGCACAGAGCCCAACTCAGGGCTCTACCCCATGAACAGTGAGATCATAACCTGAGCCGAAGTCAGATGCTCAATTGACTGAGCCACCCAGGCACCCTGCAGTGAGTTTCTGAGGTAAAAACAAAACCTCTTCCTGTGAGCCAAGCATGGAGGTATCACGCCACTTCTATTATGGAATATCCATGTGTGGCCCCGAAACTGGCCTAAGTGTGACTTGCGAGTTAATGATTACCCTAGCAGGTGTCTTAAACTGCTTGGTTTCACTGGGCTTGTGCAAACAGTTCACCTACAGAGGAATCTTCAGAAAGCGGCATGTTCCCTTTGCTCTCTGGAGCTGGACTGGTAGTTCTGAACCTAGTGACCTCTGCTAGGAGCCTGAAGACAGAACCCTTTAGTGGTTCTGGGGACCAGCCACACTTCCATGGAGCAGATCGATCTGACTTTGCCATCATGATCCCTCCAGGAGGCACAGAGTGCTTCTGGCAATTTGCCTACCAGACTGGATACTTCTATTTCAGTTATGAGGTAAGTACAAGGGCTCCTCTAGCCATACTGGGGACTTGTCTTTTTTGTTTGTTTCCTTTTGTTAAGTGGGTCAGGTTTTACTCGAATACAAGATTGTTTGTCTTTCTTATGCTGTGATTCCCTACCTGTTAATGAAATGGACCTGCAGTTAAGATGGAAACCCTCCATGAATGAACAATCCCTATAACATATGGATTGACTAATCAAAATGGGGGCAATGGAGGTGTGCTCAAAGCCATGGGACAAACAAGCTGCCTCTTCCCAGAGAGGTAATCGTATATTAACTCAGATTTGGAGATGAGAGGGGAGAGAATCCACTTTTTAAAACATTAAAATAATATGGATGTGGTACAAAGTAAAATGAAAACCTACATGAACTTTGGCAACAGACCCTGAGATTTGAAAGAAAGATGCTTCTTTACGGGGCTAGGGGAGCCAACATTTATTCTCTTGCTTTTAGGGGTAATTCTGGCAAATTAAAGAATCACTGACTCAAGATTGCTCCATTTGGCCAGTCTTGTTTCTTTAGGAAGGTAAATGTTTAAAAGTTGCCTGTTCACAGGCCAAGTACATTTATCCATCCTGTGGTCTTACACCACACTGCCCAAGGATGGTGAACTCAATAGTAAAGTCAGAAGCTGTTCATTTCCTTGTTCTTTATCTTAGAAACCTGTTAACTTTCTAAATTTTATTTACATAGTAATAGACTCTATTGATCTCATTCCATTCCACTGTAACTCAAAGCTTATTTTAAGTTAGCTTATCAGAGCCTTTTCTTATCTCTGAATTTGGAACAGTAGCTACTAACCAGCTCACTGTAGCCTGGGCTTATCAAGACACAGCTTGGGGACAAGTTCCTACTGAATGCCTTATTTATTTGCTGTCAAGCAGCAAATAAGCCTACATCAAGGACACTAGGGAAGTCAAAACCAAGCAAGTTCATTCAAGAACTCCATAGCCAAAACATACACATCAGTTGATACACGATGTATGGTCTGAGACATGTCTTCTTAACTGGAGTGCTATTGGCATTTTGGGCAATTCTTTGTCCTGCAATACTGTTTCTAACACAGCAGAATGTTCAGCATTGCTGTCCCTTCCTATCTCCCCAACACCACTGTTGTCTCCATCCAGATTCCCAGAGAACCACTGTGCTGATGATCATGAATGTCAATCTTACTATTTAGCTAGCTCTTGGTGATGTAGCAGGGGTTTTCTCCCTCTTTAATGTGTCTTGGCAGGTGCAGCGGACACTGGGAATGTCACATGACCGGCATGTTGCTGCCACAGCACATACCCCACAGGGTTTCCTCATAGACTCCTCTCAGGATGTTCGGGGCCAGATTAACTTCTCTATCAAAGAGACAGGTCTGTTTTTATCACCACAGCTACTGTAATAATCCTAAATTTCTTTGAAATTGGGTAAATAATGAGAAGTACTGAAATTACTTTTTTCAGTTTGAGAGAGGGCCAGTGAGCACGTTAGTGGAGGAGGGGTGGGGGAAGGAGACAGAGAGAGAGACAGAGAGAGAGAGAGAGAGAGAGAGAGAGAATATACCAAGTAGGCTTCACACAATCAGTGTGGAGCCTGACGTGGACCTTGATCTCCCGAACCCATGAGATGATGACCTGAGCCAAAATCAAGATCCGGATGCTCAACCAACTGAGCCACCCAGGCACCCCTGAAATGATAACCTGAGATATATTAGCCCTGGCTTTTTCACACGGGGATGATCAAACAGTAGGGGGAAGAACCCAGTTTCCAACATCAAAAACCAGCCTTCAACACCAATATCAAATCTTTCCCGGAGACTGCCTGTAGTGGAGGACATTAAGCAGCAGGCAGTTGCTGTCAGATTCAGGGCAGGGTCTCCAGGTGACTAATTACTGTAACTCCAGGGTCCAGAAGCTCAATTTTATCTCATCATCTCCAACTGATGAGGTTATGGGAAAGTGACCAAAAGAGAGACCCATTTATAATACAGAATTCCAACTAATAAATTTATTACATGATAACATTCCTTTCCAGTCACCAGAATACTTGAGCCAGTTATGAAATAGCAGACTCAGAACAAAAGGAAATGCATGGCCATGAAAATATCCACAAACAACAAAACACTTCCCCAGTCATCAGAAAATTCCTACAGCCAGATTGAGCCTATCCCCACCCTGGACAACACTGGTCAGTTTTAATTGCCCTCTCTACTAGCCAGGTGTACAGAAAAAAAAAAGTGTTTCTGAATCAGGGCATAAAACAATCCTTCACTGTGTAGCACAGGATTTTCAGCACCATATGGTATCTGGCATCTTTGGCCCCCATGTACCAGCAGTGCCTTCTAACCATTAGAACAATCAAATAACTGCCACGCCCTTCTAATCCCGCTCTTCCCTGCTCCCACACACACACACACAAAGGGAGGCACACACAAAAGGGAGGATCCCAGTTGAGAACCAGCACTAGTTCATACCCCAAACCGTTAGCTCCCGTACAAACCACCTTGCAGAAGTTACTCCATCCAGCAGGATAGCTTCTTTCATTCACAACACATCATTTTCTCTAGTTTCAAGTTCAAGACGGTATCCCCCAGTAATGGTGTACAAGAAGGCAAATAGCATGCTCTTAATTTCAACTCATTTTGTTGAGAAGAGCTTCAGTAAGAGATGTGGGAACTACAGGTGACAAAGGAGAAAACATGGTTTCCTATCTAGTATAGAACCAATTTACTTAATAAATTTACTTCTTATAAATTTACTATTTTATAGAACTCAGTTACTAATATTTGGCAAAACAGTATCATAACTGATACTCAGTAAAGTAAGTTTCATGGAAGATCACGTAAGGCCTTCCACCTTAAACATTCTATCTTTGTACTTCCTAAGTGAAAAGAAGGTATTAAGTAGCACATTTAACACTGGTAAACAGGTATCTCCAGGGAAATCTAGAGGGTGGGAGTTCAACAAAGGGTGGAGGCCAAGACTTGGTAATGATCTAGGGATTCCTACAGGTTTTTATCAGCTTTGTCTAAAAAATCAGCAAAATCACTTTGGTTCTGTCCAAGTTTACCTCAATTTTGGAGTTTTCTACGAGGGGCCTGAGATGGACCACAAACAGAAGAATGAAAGAAAACAACTGAATGATACTCTGGATGCAATTGAGGTAACTGTTTTGTGAGAGAAACATCTGTGGAAACATCCTTGAAAATTAGTAATATCATCTGAGGGCTCATTTGGGGAGAAACCAAACAGGCAAGAGGATTTGAAACCTTCAATTTTTATAACTTAGAGCTCTTAAAATTCCTCACTTGTTTATAACAGGAGTTGACAAAATATGGTGCACAGGCCAAATCTGGCCCAGTGCCTGTTTCTTTTTTTAAAGTTTATTTATTTATTTAGAGAGGGAGAGAGAGAAAATCCCAACCAGGTTCTGCGTTGTCAGCACAGAGCCTGACACAGGGCTTGATCCCACGAACCCCTAAGATCATGACCTGACCCAAAACCAAGAGTTGGATGCTTAACCGACTAAGCCACCTGGACGCCCGTTTTTTCAAATTTTAGATAGAATTCACTATTTTAAAATGTACAATTCTGCGGTTTTTAGTACATTCCCAAGGTCATGCAACTATTACCTGCATCTAATTTCACAAGTTTCATCAGCCCCAAAAGAACTCCATACCCATTACTCACTCCTCCTTCCCCATGCCCCCCTCCCCAGTCCCGGGCAATCACTCACTAATCAACTGTTTCTTTAAATTTGCCTATTCTGTGCACTTCACATGAGTGTAATCATACTATGTGGCCTTTTGTTTCTGACTTCTTTCACTTAGCATGTTTTCAAGAGTCATCCACATTATAGCAGGTATTAATACTTCATTCCCTTTTATGGATGAATATCCTCTTTTATGAATGTATCAGTTTCTTATCGACTCATCAGCTGATGACATTTGGGTCATCCACTTTTTGGCTATTAGGAATAATGCGGGTATGAACATTTGCATGAAGTTTTTGTGTGAACATGTTTTCATTTCTGTATACCAGTTAGTAGGATACTCTGGTGGGTCATATGGTAACTCTGTTTAACTTTATGAGTAACTGTTTTCCAGTGCCTAAACCATCTTACACTCCCACCAGCAGTATCTGAGGGTTTCAATTTTTCCACATCCCTGCCAACAGGTTACTGTGTCTTTTACTAAAGCTGCTCTAGTGGGTGTGAAGTTGTATCTTGTGGTTTTGAGGTATGTGTCCCTAATGACTAATGACATTGAGCATCTTTCCATGTTTTTTGGCCATCTGTATACCTTCTGTGGAGAACTGTCTATTCAAATCATTTTCCCGTATTAAAATTGGGCTGTCTTTCCCGGGCTGGCCTGAAACCCAGGCCAGAGCACAGGGTCTGGCCAAGGAGGAGGGATTCTTGACTCAGATTCCAGGAACTCCTTGATGCTTTTTGAAGAGGATGAAGGTAGCTAGCTTTATTACAGACAACTCTGACCGCATCCCCTATCTACCCAGAAGAATGCAAACCCCCTTTTTTAGTCTTCTCAGGGAGTTCTGAGGGATCATTCCCTATTCAGCTGCCACAGTTGGGAGAGAGGGGAGGTATGAATTAAAAGTCCACATCACAAAAAAAAAAAAAAGAAAAAGAAAAGAAAGAAAATAAAATAGGGCTGTCTTTTTATGGTTGAGTTGAGTTTTAAGTTTTTTATATATTCTGGATCCTTATCAGATAAATGATTTGTAAACATTTTCCCTATTCTGTGGGATGTCTTTTCACTTTCTTCATAGTATTTTTCAACGCACAAAATCCCACTGCGTATTTCTGTAAATGAAGTTTCACTGAAACACAACTATGCTTGTTTGACAATTATATATGGCTGCTTTTATGCTAATAAGAGCAGAGTTCAGTAGTTGCAACAGAGACTGTATCACCTACAAAGCCTAAACGATTTACTATCTGGTCCTTTAATAAAAAGTTTGCAGGGACACCTGGCTGGGTGAGTCAGTACAGAATGTAACTCTTGATTTCAGGTTCATGGGTTTCAGCCCCACGTTGAGTATAGAAATTACTTAGATAAATAAATACTAAAAAAAACCCCAAAAACCAAAAAAAGTTTGCATGCAAGCCCCCATCTTCTACCATCTACAAAAAACAGAAAACATCAGCCAGAGGGGCAATGATGTACTGAGTACATGTCTAAATCTAGAGATACTCTGAAAGAGTTTTAGAACTGAAATTTTTCATTACAAAAATTTTGTTTTTTAAACCAAAGTCCAGGCGATGTTTTCATAGAGAGCAAAACCAGGTTTACCAACAACTACAATAACCAACTTATTGTATGTATCATAAAATTATAGAAGTTACTCAGCTTCCAGATAACTTAGGTTAGTGCTTCTGAGCAATGGGGTGAGACTAGATGGGTGGTAGGGAGGACTCTTTTTTAATTTCATTTTCTGTCCCACAGGAGAGTACACGGAAGATGCAGAACAACATCTTTCACATGTGGCGGTATTACAACTTTGCCCGCATGAGGAAAATGGCTGACTTTTTCCTTCTCCAATCAAACTATAACTACGTGAACTGGTGGTCGACAGCTCAGAGCTTTGTTATTGTTCTTTCTGGAATCCTGCAGCTGTATTTCTTGAAGCGTCTCTTTAATGTCCCAAAGGTTACAGACACAAAAAAGCCAAGATGCTAAGCCAAAATGACTACAGCACCCTAGTCCTTTTCTTCTGAGTCACGAGCTTTGTAAAATTATTGGAAAAAAAATCAACTTGTTAGAACATATTAGTCTATTGCTCTCCTTTCCTATTGCCTCAAAATGGCAATAAATAATAAAAATGTATAAGTATTGATATTGGCTATTACAAAAGTGTGCGCTAAGTGATGCTACCATCAAAATACCGTTCATCATACAGCAGTCCCTTAACTCTAAGTTTATCTAGAGGGTTGAGAACCATGGGAGGGAGAAGAGTTGAAAAAAATGGGACAAAAACATACACATCTCAGTTTTATGCGTTGCATACAAAAACAGGAATTGGCAGACTGCTTTTTTGTAGTTGAAAAATGTTTTATTTTTAGAGATGTCACCTTTGGAATTTAAAATAAGCAGGAAAAAAAGAAAAGCAGTAGATTTAAAACAGGCAGTTTAAAAAACTTAGTGGAATTTTTTCATTAAAAAAAAAAAACATTTTAATAATTCCAAAAATAATTTTAGGAAGCATGGGAAGAGCTGAATTATATCAAGGTCTCTGATTAGTGCTGTCTAGTCGAGTTAAGTAAAGGCTCCCATGGGAAATCACATTTTAAGAAATCAAGGTGATGAAAATACCATTAGCCTGGGATCATACCATCTCAGAAAAAGAAAAATCAAGAACGAAGATATATAATCAAGCTGTATTCATAAGACCCTATCCTTAGTAATAGAAATACCCAGTATATGCAATATAAAAATAATTTTACCATTTATTTAACACCTATCATTTGCCAGGCACTGTGCTTAAGTGCTTTACAAACGTGACTTCTAATCCTAAAAACCATCTTTAGGTTAAAGCTGTTTTTTTTTGAAGAAGAAAATTAAGCTTAAAGTATAATGACTTCTAAGGCCATACAGCTGGTAGGTGTCAGAACTGGGGTTTAGATCCAAGATTTTCTTCCATACCACACAACACCCACCGTATAGAAAACTGGCAGGACAAATTGCTCTTATTATTTTATCCAAATTTCATTCATAAAATCCAACACATGGCCTACCATTCTCATGGCAATATCTAACTTTCATCATATAAACAATGAAAAAATCCTTTGTGTTCTTATCATGAGTTTGAAAACGGCGTTATCACAGATAACAATAAGCTAGCTATTCTTGTCCTCAGTTCCAACGACTTAGAACCTGTTACTCAAGACAAGAAGCCTTCTGATTCAAATATAAAACACAGCATTCTATTTAGTCACAAACACAAAGATCTGAAATGCCATTTTTGAACCATTTCCACTTAAGAATCCAGCCTGCATTCAATCGCAATAGAGAGAATATTAAACTAAGAAGTCCCTGAAGAAGTCAGTGTTGACAAAATTCAACATGATGATGGAGCCTACACAGACACGGGAAACAAAGCTAGGCCCTTCCACACAGCCACAAGTCCTTGCGATGATTTCGTTTTAAGTCAATGTCTCTTCATGCCGCACATATTCCCCAATGTCTGCTTGATGAAATACCACAATCGCCATGGGGTCTACTTTCCTGCAGTCTTGTGTAGACTTTGCTGCCACCCCAAAACCCTGGGATTCAAAAGAAGAGACACTGATTCACTCAAGTCATTCAACAAGCATGCATCGAGGGGTGGAAATAACGAAGATGAAAAAAATGCAGTTCTTATCTTTGAGAAATTCAAAAGGTGCTGAGAATTTAGTCTCTGAAGCGCACAGATGGAAAATGCAGCCTTCTAAATTAAAAAAGATACTTGACTTTTCTAACAGCTACCATCTCTACTCACCAGAGGGACGTCTGCCATGGAGTACACCACCACTCCCTGGTACTGACAGGTATTTTCAGTGATTCGACCCAGTCCAGATTTCAACACATGGTTCCCATACAGGAAGGACTGCTCTGCTCCAGGCTTTATCCAGACTTTATACTATAAAAAAAACGACAACAAAAAAACCCCACCATTAAATCTAAGAGACATTAAAATGCTAATAATTATATCCCATAGATTAGTCAGCTGTTGGATATGTGATTAATTTTCTTTTATTTTTTATTTATTTATTTATTTATTTATTTATTTAATTTTGCTGTGAAAAAGCTTTATTGTTTTAATTTGGTCCACGGATTAATTTTCTTTTAATAAGAAAAGGATTCTGTCTTTAGAAAATATATATGTTTACTTATTTCGAGACAGAGAGAGGGTGAGCACGGGCACAAGGTGGGGAAGGGCAGAGAGAGAGACTCTTAAGCAGGCTCCACCCTCAGCGCAGTGCCCAACTCAGGGCTGACCTCACAACCCCAAGATTATGACCTGGGCCGATATTAAGAGTTGGATGCTTAACTGACTGAGCCACCCAGGTGCCGCTATGTGATTAATTTCTCGAAAGCATTTTAAGGAAAAGAGAAAGACTGGACGGCTATCTCAAATTGTTCGTTCTCCGAACAGAACTCCCAGGAGGTTCTTTATTCGACTCTACAATCTCTCTCACGGATAGTTTAAGAACTCTTTTTCTGGATCCCTCTCTCTGTGCTCCTCACCAAAGTCACCTACTGGCTTTTCTACTTTGCTGAACGTTACCACGACTACGCAGCCACACAGCATTCCTATGCCAGAGCCCGAACCGTGCCCAAGCAGCAAGTCCTACAAACATCTCTACGTGTGGTAGTGACCTAAGCACTGTCGGGGACTCCGAGGCGGAGAAGCCGCCCAATTATCTGCGTTCTGACGTGGCCCTCATCTTTGACTTCCTTCATCCCCAGTTGCCGACTGAATACCACCCCGCTCTTGTCCCCCCCCCCCCCACACACACACAAACCTTGGCATAGGGTGCAAGGTAATCCAGAGCTGTGATGTGCAACCGGAACTTGTGAGTCTTCGTGAATTTTCCGAAGCAGGTCCCCAGAGACACCAGCTTGTCCCCAGAGATGTTGGCGGCCAACTTCAGGATCTTCTCGCTTGAAGGGTAAGGAGAAAGAAGGTGTCGGCTGCGGGAAGCCGGCGGGACCCAGTCCTCCCCCCGTCCACGTTGGTCCACCCGGCACCGCCTCACCTCACGTAGTACACCCGGTCGTTGTGCAGCCTGAAACAGTAGGTGCCGTCGGGCCTGTCGACCAGCAGCTGAAGGTTCTCCCCGATGCTGAAGGCAAAAAGAGCACTGGAGACGGCGCCCCAAAAGACTCCTCCCAGCGCCGCGCCCCCACTCCACCCACGCCCTTCCCTGCCACAAACACATTTCCCCTTCCCCTCGGCGTGCTCTTACTATTTCGCTATCTTCTCAAACATTACGCGGGTCTCTTCTTCAGTCAAAGGCCGCATTTTCCCGCTGGGTTGCAACACCGAATCCGCGTGCCTCAGCGTCCGGAAACGGAAGTCAGCCGCCAGCCGCTCCCTGGCAACCCCAAAGCCTGCCTCTCTAGCCGCATTCGGTTTGTTCCCCCACGCTAGCGCCCCGCAGCGTGGAGGACCGTCGGAGAAAGAAAGCCGGACGGATACGAAACCACAGCGATCGGAAGAGTGCCCCCGCTGCTTCCGGTGCTAGATTCCGAGCCAGCGCCCTTGCCGGGCGGGAGGTGAAGTGACGCTGCTGCCAGAAGATGGCGGCGACGGAGACTATTGCTTCGTCAACCACCGCCACGGCGTCGGCGTCGGCCGCAGCGACCGCCACTGCGGCGGCTCTCGGGGAGGTGGAGGATGAAGGACTCCTGGCATCGCTGTTCCGGGACCGCTTCCCCGAGGCCCAGTGGCGGGAGCGGCCCGACGTGGGCCGCTACCTCCGGGAGTTGAGCGGCTCCGGGCTGGAGCGGCTGAGGCGCGAGCCCGAGCGCTTGGCGGAGGAGCGGGCGCAGCTGCTGCAGCAGACGCGCGACTTGGCCTTCGCCAATTATAAGACCTTCATCCGCGGCGCCGAGTGCACCGAGCGCATCCACCGCCTCTTTGGCGACGTGGAGGCGTCGCTCGGCCGCCTGCTCGACCGCTTGCCCAGCTTCCAGCAGAGCTGCAGGTGCGGCGGGCCCGGCACTATAGAGGGGCTTTTAGCAACTGTAATAGCTGACGTTTATGATGATAGAAATAGCTAACGCTTACATAGCACTTACCATGCGTCAGGCTCTCCTTTGGGCATTTAAAAAATCCGTTTAAATTCCACAACAACTTTCGAGGTAGGTACTGTTATTCCCATTTTATGTATGAGGAAGTTGAGACAGGGAGCTTAGTGATTGTTCAGTGGGCACAGCTAGTAAGTTTCGAAGTCAGAACTGGGAACCAGCAGCACGTCCCTCCCTGACAGGACTGTTGGGAGTACTAAATAAAGAGATTCCATGCCAAGCGCTTATTATTGGGTCTGACATAGTTAACACTCTACGGTCGTCAGCAACAGTCTTCTCTCTCTCTCTCTCTCTCTCTCTCTCTCTCTCTCTCTCTCTCTGTCTCACACACACACACACACACACACCAGCTGAGACCGTCCAAAACTTCTAATGGATAGAAGGCTGACAAGGAAATCCTTCCAGTTGGAGGCAAAAATTATCAAAAAATCCCTTAAGCCGTAATTTGCCTCTCTAGATCCTCAGTGTATTATCCCTAATTCTGCCTTTCAATTTTTCACCATAAAAGCTCAGGTTTTCTTTTGAGTCTTTGGATATTTGACAATAGCTCCTGTACCCTTCCGCCTTCCAGAATAGGTAGGGGACCTCATAAAGCAGGTCACTGCAATTACGGAGGAGTGAAAACTGCTAAGAATTAAAGCTGAACAACAGCAGAAGAGAAAAATTAAAAGGGCTGAGGGAATCTAAGGTTAAGGTTGTAGCTTCTAAGCTAGTTAGTGCATTTTTATGAAAAGCATAGCTATTAAAGGAACATTTACCGTGTGTAAGGTTCTGTGTTAAGTTTGTTACACACATCTCATTTAATCCTCACCTCCTTGTGAGGTGGGTCCTATTACTATTTTACTAATGCAGAAAGAGTTCAGAGAGCCTAAGTTAAGTACCTTGTCACAGTTTAAGTGGCAGATCTGGGTTCACATATGATAAATAATCGTGTGATTTGGGACAAATTGCTTAGCCTCTCTGGGATTAGAGTTTCCTCAAGGGTAGTAGTACTTACCTCAAAGGTTTGGTGTGAAGATTAAGTCATAAACCATGCAGCTCAGTGCCCAGTCCATAGTAATCACTTGGTAAATGTAGCTGAGTTGTGGGTGTGGAGCAGTGAGTGACCGAAATTCTCTTACCAGAAACTTTGTGAAAGAGGCTGAAGAGATCAGTTCCAACCGCCGGATGAACACCCTGACCCTAAACCGGCACACAGAAATCCTGGAAATCCTGGAGATCCCCCAGCTCATGGACACTTGTGTCCGGAACAGCTACTATGAAGAGGCCCTGGAGCTTGCGGCCTACGTACGCCGACTGGAAAGGAAATACTCCTCCATCCCGGTCATCCAGGTAGCCAAACTGTCCCAAAAGGACTCAAGCTGATGTTCTTATAATCAGTAATTGTGTGGTCATCGCTGAACCTTTAGGCAGACACCTTAGGGAAACTGAGTTTTACATCAATTTCTGCCAGTCAGGCAGGCTTGAACATAAAATATTCATTCATTCATTCATTCATTCATTCATTCATTCATTCAAGTGATAAATACTAATCATGTGCCAGGCACTAATCTAGGTGCTAGGGAGAAAGGAGACAAGGCAGACAAGGCCCTGGCTTTCATGAATGAAAGCTGATAGTTGGTAAATAAATGATCCTTTCAGATAGTGGTAAATGAAGAAAATAAACCAGGGAATGTTTAGAAGGAGACTAGATGAGGTACCCTAGGTAGAGTGGTCAGGAAAGGCTCTGTTGGAGAAATAATATTTAAGCTGAGACCCAGATGATGAGAAGGAGCCCGCCACAGGAAGATGTGGGGAAGGCGCAAACCACAAAGTGGAAAAAATAAGTATAGCAGGCTCAGGAGGGAACACGTTAGGGGTATTTAAGAAATACAAAGATAGGAAAAAAAAAACACAGTGTGCCTGGATTGCAGTGAGCAGGGGGACAGTATTAGGAAGTGGGTGTAGCAGAACCACACAGGGCCTGTAGGCCACAGTGAACCAGACCTTTGTTGGTAACCCTGTACACATCAGCTTTAGGAAATCTTCGTAAGTCAGGAAAGCAGTGGTCTGCCTCTCTAGTCTGTAACATTCAGGGGTAGTGGAATGGGTTCCAGAAAGTATTTTTCCCATTGTGGTATGACTGACCCCCTTTATTGTCAGGGCATTGTGAATGAAGTGCGCCAGTCTATGCAGCTGATGTTGAGCCAGCTGATCCAGCAACTGAGGACCAATATCCAGCTCCCTGCCTGCCTCCGTGTCATTGGCTTCCTGCGGCGCATGGATATATTCACTGAGGCTGAGTTGAGGGTGAAGTTTCTTCAGGCCCGAGATGCTTGGCTCCGTTCCATCCTGACTGCCATCCCCAATGATGATCCCTATTTCCACATCACAAAAACCATTGAGGCTTGCCGTGTCCATCTGTTTGATATCATCACCCAGTACCGTGCCATATTTTCAGATGAGGACCCATTGTTGCCGCCTGCCATGGGTGAGCACACTGTGAACGAGAGCGCCATCTTCCATGGCTGGGTGCTACAGAGGGTCTCGCAATTCCTGCAGGTGCTGGAGACCGACCTTAACCGGGGGATAGGTGGCCGCCTAGACTCTCTGCTGGGTCAGTGCATGTACTTTGGGCTGTCCTTCAGCCGGGTGGGGGCTGATTTCCGGGGCCAGTTGGCTCCTGTTTTCCAGCAGGTGGCCATCAGCACTTTCCAGAAAGCAATTCAGGAAGCAGTGGAAAAGTTCCAGGATGAAATGAATTCCTACACCCTCATCTCCGCTCCAGCCATCCTGGGCAGCAGTAACCTGCCTGCTGCTGTGCCAGTCACTCAGCCAGGGACCTTGCAGCCACCCATGGTACTCTTAGATTTCCCACCCCTTGCCTGCTTCCTGAACAGTATTCTGGTTGCCTTCAATGATCTGCGCCTCTGCTGCCCTGTGGCCCTGGCACAGGATGTGACTGGGGCCCTGGAGAATGCCCTTGCCAAGGTGAGCACATACTGCTGGCTCTCTACTGGGGCTTTCTTTGGCAATAGGTGGCCAGACTTTTGTAAAATATAAACCAGTCCATGTGTTAGGTGGTTGCAGACTTAGGTTTAGTGGGGTTTTAGAGGTTTTTCTGATTGAGCAGCTCTGGTTAGCTCCCCCTCATGGGACCTAGAACAATTCATGAAGTGGCTTACCTGTAATAATGATTCAGTAATGTTCCATTTGTTTTCTGTTGTTGCATAACAAACTCCATAGCAGCCTAAAACAACATATGTGTATCATCTCCCACTCTCTGTAGATTGGGAGTCCTGGGTTCTCTGCTTAGGATCTCTCCCAAGGTTGCAGTCAAGGTGTTGGCCAGGCTGCAGTCTCATCTGAAGCATGACATCCCCTTTCAAGCTCATTCATGTTGGCAGATTTCTGTTCTTTGCGATTATAGGTCTAAGGCCTAGAGGCCACCTCAATCCATAAGCCCGTTCACAGTGGGGCTTTCTGATTCTTCAAGGCCAGTGGAAGAGCGTCTCTTAAGGAAGTCCTCAACCCTTTTTTAAAAGATTCGTCTGATTAAGTCAGGCCCACCCAGGATATCCCTTGATTAATTCAGTCAGCTGATAGGGGCTTTAATTACCTCTGCAAAATTGTTCACATTTGTCATATTATATTGGTTAGAAACAAGACACACATTCTGCCTGCAATCAAGGGGAAGGGATTACACAAAGGAGTGGACACCGGGGGGGTGGGATTCAGAAGAGCCATCTTAGAATTCTACAGAACACAATAAATACTAGCACCAGTCATATCCTACACATTTTTTACATATTTAAACCTTAAGATAGTGAGGTGCTTCTTAAAACTTACAGCATCTTATAATTGCTGTCAGCCAGATGGCAGCTGTGACATGATTATATAAAATCTTTCTGGGCCGGGGCGCCTGGGTGGCTTAGTCAGTTAAACATCTGACCTCAGCTCAGGTCATGATCTCAGGTTCGTGAGTTCGAACCCCGTATCAAGCTCTGTGCTGACAGAGCCTGGAGCCTGCTTTGGATTCTGTGTCCCTCTCTCTCTGCCCCTCCCCTGCTCACACTCTTTGTCTCTCAAAAGTAAATAAACATAAAAAAAAAAAAAATTAAAGTCTTTGTGGGCCCAGCTCTCTCTCTCTCTTGAGCTTGCCTGCTCTCATATCTTCGATACAACTGTTAATGGCCTCCTGTAAGAGGAAGCAAGCATGGGCAATGAAACTTTTTTGTCAGTGAAATTCAGGTAATAGTTATCTCCTAATGTTTATACAGAACTTACTCCATGCCAGGTAGTATTCATCATACTTTATACCTATTAAGACCTGATCCTCACAACCCTAAGAGGAAGGAAGGAAAGGTACGGAAACTGAGGAGCAGAGGGCATGAAGTGTTTAATCACTTGGAAGCCACAAAACCAGCAAGCGGCACAGCTAGGACTTGAACAAGAAAGTGTAGCTCTGTTATTTGTGTGTGGAACTTCTTTTCCAGGTCTGTCTTCCTTTCCAATTTTCTAGTGGTCTAGCTTCCTGGAACCTCAAAGGTCTTACTCAGTAAAAACCTTTTATAGTTTTGCTTCATTTTTCTGAATCCGATATAGTTCTGGTCCATCTCCTGAAGGAGTCAAGAACCTCTTGATGCTCTTCCACTGGAACTGGAACCTGTGCCAGTAATGAAACATGTTGAGTCAGAAATATATCAACGAAGTGACAGAATTGTGGAGAGTGACCACAATTCTGAATTTAAACAAGACAGTAATGTACTGTTTGGAAAGACTTTCTTTATGCCTTGTCCCCTAGGTAACTAATATAATCCTGGCCTTCCATCGTGCAGAAGAGGCTGCTTTCAGCAGTGGGGAGCAAGAGCTCTTCGTCCAGTTCTGCACCGTGTTCGTGGAAGACCTTGTTCCATATTTAAATCGCTGTCTCCAAGTCCTTTTTCCACCAGCTCAGATAGCACAGACCTTAGGTAAGACAAAGGAGGGGAAAGATCTTTAAAACGACAGTACTTTACTGATATAATTCACATACTAAATAATTCACCCGTTTGTAAAATTCAATGTTTTTTTAGTAAATACACAGACACGTAGAACCATTACCACTATCCAATTTTAGGACGTTTCCATCACCCCCAAAAGATCCCTCGTGCCCAATGCAGTCATTCCCCAATCCCACCTTTAGCCCCTGGCAACCAGTAATCTGCTTTCTGTTGCAGATTTGCCTTTTCTGGACATTTCATATAAATGGAATCCTACAATATGTGTTTATCTGGCTAAGTGGAAGAAATTAGAAAAGAATCACATATTGTATGAATGTCCAGAGAAGGTGTTTTAAAAAGATTTTTCCGAATCTGTCTTCACTTGCCTGTGCCCACTCTCTCTGTGCTGGGGATGGGGCATGGAGGAGACAGAGCTTCCCGAGGGGCAGTGGGCCGGTGATGACCACACCAGCGGAGTAGCTGTTGGGCACTTTCTCCCAGCCTTTTCCTTCCACAAGGAAGCCAGTGCCTTCTGACGTTCTCTTGGCTGTTAACTCCACCCACCTACACTGTGCTGTTCCAGATTACTTTCAAAGTCTCTCTTTACAGTAAAGCTTCCTGTCCCATATCACAAAGATGACTTTTACTGTATTGAAGAATGGAAATTGTATCTGTCACTCCCCCCCTCCAAGTGTTTTTTCCCCCTGTGATATCAAAATTTAAATTTATTGAACGTTTTTTTCTATTTCACTTTCTCTACCTTTTGGCTCAGGCATCCCTCCCACTCAGCTCTCCAAGTACGGCAACCTTGGGCATGTGAATATCGACGTCGTCCAGGAGCCTCTCGCCTTCATCCTGCCGAAGAGAGAGCTGGTCCTGTGTCTAGACGAAAAGGAGCTGGTGCCCGAGCTCCCAGCTCCAGCCCCGGAAGTCCCCCCCGAGGAGTCAGGCGTCGAGCCGGTCGCTGCGGCTTTCCCCGAGGGTGCGCAGGAGCAGGCTGACGCGGCCGAGCCGCTGCAGGCCGAGGTGCCGGGTGCGGACACCTAACTCGCGCCGGCGCGGGGGTGGGGGGAGGCTGGTGAAAGCTGGGGACAGCCCCGGAGGACAGGCTGCGAGGGCATTCATCACAGCCCGTGAAAGGGGGGACCTCCCGGTCACTCTTGCAAATGGTTCGTGATACTGTAAAAAACGGAATTAAACAATAAAGCTGACTGACGTCACGGAGGCCGGCTGCGCGCCGGGGGCCGGGCAGGCGCTCTCAAGGCGCGCGGGAACTGCGCTTCCCGGCGTCCCCCGCGACCGGAGCGCTCATCTACGGGGGCCGGGGAGGACCGCGGCGGCCGGGCAGCTGTGCTCGGCGCACCGGGGGCCGGATGGGGGCCGGACTGCTGCTGGGGCCGCTGCTGGGGCGGTCGCGTCACTGCTTGGGGCCGACACCGCCGTGGGGAGAGGGGACGGGGGGCCACAGCGTCCGGGCCTGTAGCTCCGCCTCCGCCCCGGACGGCCTCGAGGGCCCGGCGCGCCAGCGGTCTTACTGGCGCTACGTGCGGCGCCTGGTGCGGGGAGCGCCCGAGCCGCCGTACCCGCGCGTGTGTCAGGTCGGGGACCCGGCGCTGCGGGCCGTGGCGGCCCCGGTGGAGCCCGCGCAGCTGGCGGGGCCCGAGCTGCAGCGGCTGGTGCAGCGGCTGGTGCAAGTGATGCGACGCCGGCGCTGCGTAGGCCTGAGTGCTCCGCAGCTCGGGGTGCCGCTACAGGTGTTGGCCCTGGAGTTCCCCGAGGCACTCTTCCGCGCCTGCGCGCCGCGCCTGCGCGAGGCCCGCCAGATGGAGCCCTTCCCCTTGCGCGTGTTCGTGAACCCCAGCCTGCGGGT
Source organism: Panthera onca (assembly GCF_046562875.1). Classification (NCBI taxonomy): domain Eukaryota; kingdom Metazoa; phylum Chordata; class Mammalia; order Carnivora; family Felidae; genus Panthera; species Panthera onca. The sequence goes on along the minus strand of NC_138353.1, from coordinate 44,323,154 downwards.
GCTGGACAGCCGCCTGGTCACCTTCCCTGAGGGCTGCGAGAGCGTCGCCGGCTTCCTGGCCTGCGTGCCCCGCTTCCAGGCCGTGCAGATCTCAGGTGCAGGGGGTGGGCAGTGGCCGTGGGGCGGTTGGATAAACAGTTGCGTCCCTCCCCCAGCCCATGGAGGCGGCGACCTCGGGCCCCACGAAACGGTTTTGTCAAAACTCCAGTTAAAAGTGGAAGCGCAGGCTCAATGAAGCCTTCCGTCAGGAACTAAGAGCAGGACCGGGGAGTGGATTTGATTCAAGACTAAGCAATTGGGATAGGGGAGGAGGCTCGTGTAGCAGCTGAGCCAGCTCGCTGGGAAAATGTATTGGGGCTGAGAAGGTGACCTAATTCGATGGTACCTCACTCCAGGTCCTCTGCTCTGTGCCCTTTAGTTCGCTGTCCCACACACAGACTTTTGCCTCAGTTGCATCTGTCATGGTCGAGTGGAAATAGTGGGACCCAGCTTTGCCCAGTCCAGGGTGATATGCCATTCCTGGTCTGTCGTAGTACAGGATGTTTTGTGAAATGGAATTCGTTGCTGGGATTAGGATTGTTCCTTTTAAGCAAGCCACTTGGTCCAGGTCAGAAGGTAAATGGTATCCCTTTATTTTATAATGTACTGAGTTGAAATGCTTTTAGGAATTGAAATCAAACAGTATTTCAGAAATGAGAGGAATGTTCAGAAAGGAAGCACCTTACGAAGATCATTTCTCATTTCAGCCCCATAGTAAGCCCAGCAACCTAATTGTAAGCGTTAGAGCCACAGTGAATACCTGGTAATGGGCAAAGTTAAGGCATCTTTTCTGGGAAGGATAGGGGTTGCTGTCTACATTCCCTTCTCAAGTTGCCTCTTGTGAACAGGAACAGCCAAGGGTCTGGGAAAAGTGGGGAGGTTAAAAACAATGCAGTTCGGCGTATTCTTACCCAGGCTGTAAATTACTTTGCAGGGCTGGACCCCAGAGGGGAGCAGGTGGTGTGGCAGGCGAGTGGATGGGCAGCCCGTATCATCCAGCATGAGATGGACCACTTGCAGGGCTGCCTGTTCATCGACAAAATGGACAGCAAGACATTTACAAACATCCACTGGATGGAGGTGAATGATTAGTTTTCCTGCTGCACCTGAGGATTCTGGAAACCAAAACACAAACACCTGGGCTCTGAGCTGGGACTGGCTTGCTTGACGTCAACTTGATATTGGCTTGGCTCTGACAGAAAACAATGGATTGCCAAACCAAACTGGAGAAATATGTTCAAAATGTTTGCCCTGAAATCGGCCATGGACAAAATACTGCCTCCAATTTGAGAAGAAAATAAATTTCTCCAAAGAGAGACATTTCCTGATGATTTTGTATGGTAAAACGTGAGGCAAATAAATAACCACTCTTAGTAGACAAGATCTCATAGACCTGTATAATCTATCCCAAAGCCAAGATTTGATAATAACATAGTCCCAAAATATCTGAAAGCTTTGCTTAAAAATGCAGGTTAAGGCTGTGGTTGACCATCTTCACAGAGTTCTTTTTACAAAGGGCTTGTGTATCATACCTGCGAAATCCTTCTTTGCCTTGGACACCAGTGTGCGTGTGTAAGTGAAACAGGATGGCCACAGTTCATGGAAGTGTTTAATGACAATATTAACGTAAATGAGTACCCACACATTTTACCAGGTTTACACAGTTTTGATCTCCACCTTCTGCCTTCTACCTTTAGCAGATTTGGGGATGATTTTCCTGCTGAGATCTCTTGGGCAGCTGGTACTCTTTGGGTGGAGGTCATGGAGCATGGCTAGGGGAAGGATGATAGTTGAGACGGAGCAATGAGCCTCTTCCTGTCACAGTTAGAAAGCAAAATGTGCTTCCTGGTCACCACACTTGTTTTGAAAAAATAAATTAGCATCATGTTGACCAATGAGTAGCCATAAGACACTGTAAGAGCTTTGTCAGGAGGTGAAGGAACTTGTTTCTCAAGATCCTGGTTTTGCCTCATTTTTATGTTGAGTGTTTTACAAGGCAGGTACCCTTACCAAACAGAGCCCTCAAAATCCAAGTACCCATGTAGTAAGTCCAGTAAGTTATTTAGAAAAAAAACGTGTTTTATTTATTTAACGTTTATTTATTTATTTTGAGAGACAGTGTGAGCTGGGTGAAGAGGGGAAGGAGGAGGGGCAGAGAAAGGAGGAGAGAGAGAGAATCCCAAGCAGGCTCCATGCTGTCAGTGCAGAGCCCAACATGGGGCTTGACCTCATAAACCATGAGATCATGGCCTGAGCTGAAACCAAGAGTCAAACACTTAACCCGCCGAGTCACGCAGGTGCCCCAGAAAACAACATGTTTTAAACAGCAGTTAGCTAAACAAACCCAGGAAAGACCCACTCTCCTGTGCAGCTTTCTCTAAACAGGCCATCTGGGGGTCATACTATAAGGCCAAGCAAAAGGGAACTGGCTCTCTGTGCATTAAACTTTGGAAGGGAACAGGTGCCAGCATTGCTCCAAGGTTAGATACTCAGCCCCTGGGGAAGTCTATAGAAAACTTATTCATACTAAAAACATGGATCCTTAGGAAATTAGAATTCAATGAGCCTCCATTCCCTTGGACAATGTTTATAACCTCCTGCAGGGTGGCATCAGAATATTCTAAAAATTTTTTTAATGTTTATTTATTTCTGAGACAGAGACAGAGCATGAACGGGGGAAGGTCAGAGAGGGAGACACAGAATCTGAAGCGGGCTCCAGGCTCTGAGCTGAAAGCACAGAGCCTGACGCGGGGCTTGAACTCACAGACTGTGAGATCATGACCTGAGCCGGAGTCGGAAGCTCAACCAACTGAGCTACCCAGGTGCCCCAGGCATCAGAATATTCTAATGTTTCCTTACACCTTACAGTGCTCTGAGGTTAACAGTTCTTACTGATGCCTTTGTAATGTAGGTCTGTAACATTTGACTGAAGCTTCCTGACCTGGGGGCCCAAGAGTATACGGTAGCTCAGAGTGGACCTTAGAGAAAGCTTGAAACTGTCTATATTGCTGACAACTTGAGGTTTACTATTGTAACCAAACCCACTTAGAGGAAGGATCTGTTCAACTAAATACTGTAGACCAAAGGCAACAAATCTGGATTTGTAATAAAATCTCTCCCATCTCAGGCAGATACATCAGCCAGCAATCAGCATCTTGAGCTAAGGAAAGTTTTAGAGGTCAACTACCAAAGTGAAAGTGAAGGTAGACAGAAGGTTTAGGATAGAATTCCCAAGTAGGGAAGAGGGGATTTCACGGTTAGCATGTAGGGGAGGAAATTCCTCTGCACATATTAGCCATGTTTAACATAGATGGTGAAGCCACCGCATCGGTTCAGCCCCAAATGTGAATAGGACATTCGTCACCCTGCTCCGAGTCACTGGTGGTGGAGACAGGAATGGAGAGGCATGGCGTGCTGTGATGAGCCACGGCAGCCCCAGTTTCCGTTAACCTCTGTGACTTGTCAAGGTGTTTAAGCAGTAGAAAGGAAGATTTAAAAAAATAAAGTGAGGAGCTCCTGATTCAAGTAAAGGTGACCGGAGGCAGAATAAGAAAACACAAAAGGCTAAAAGGAAACCGCACAAGCAGAGGCAGTGTCCTATGCTGGCTTCTAGTCCAGCACTTACAAACAGTAATTGGTGGCTGAGGCAGCAGGTTATCGAGGCAGGGCTAACGCACCCAAGTGGAGAGGAGCACTTGGGCCCGAGCCTTCGAGGAACCCATCAAAAGCTGGCTCAATTCAGCAGCCATTCCTAACCAAATCAAAGAACACCACAGTGGCAAGGCTAACGTGATCTAAGGTGGGCCACGTAATCCATTCTGGACAATTCGGGTTTTACTAAGATATAGAACAATAATACCGGCTTCTTGAGGGGGAGGAGGGCTGGAACAACGCGACGCTGGGCCTTCTGTATGTTCACATGCGCGTGGTCAAAACGCGACAGCCTCCTCGACAGACGGCATTTCTAGGGCTGCCCGCTCTGGAGCCTCGGGCGTCTCATGATCAGGAGTCACAAATCCAAATGGCCACAGGGGCTGGGCAGGCAACGCAAGGGAAAGAAGCAGTCCATGTGGGGATGGCTGCACCGGACAGCGTGTTCTCCTCCTGAACAGCGCAGCCCCTGCTCGGCTGCGGCTGACAGGATGTCTCACGGGGACGCAGGCCCAGAGTTGCCCGATGTCCCCAAAGCCAGAACTCTGAATTTCCACATCAACTCTCTTGCTTTTTCAATGCTGGCAGCAGACCAAAGCAAACACAGCTGCAGGCCGTGTCTGGCCCACAGGCCCCCCGGTTTGCAGGGAGAACTGTCCAGGTCCCACATTTGCAAGGCCTTAAGGCGAAAAAAAGTTCTGGCTGACCTGACCGGAGAACAGGCCGGGGAACTGTGACAGCTGGCAATGCCCTCCTCTGCTGACGAGAAGAGCACGGAGAGAAAACCAGAGGGTCTTTCCATTGGAAGCAAGCGTGGCCTTCAAGAAGCCCCAGACAGGAATCAAAGATGAGATCACTCAGGTGGCTCAAGAGGGAAAAGGATTTATTAGCCCATTTCCAGGGCAGGGTGCCAGGGGCAGTGGCTGGGTTCAGCGTTCTCACATTCAGAGGGAAGAGAAGGCAGCAGTGAAACCCTACCTGACTGCCCTCACTCATTCTGATCTACATAGCTTTGTGCTCACAAAAACCATCCTCTCCTCCTGCAGGGAGGACACAGGGCCGGGGATGCTGACGTAGGGGTTGGGAATGGCTTGGCTTTACTCTCAGCCTTTACAGGCAGGGCTCGGGCTGGCGACCCAGGGCATTTGCCATTGTGTGCATAAGGAGTAAAACTTGGGTTAGAAGGAAAGGGCGGAGGGAGCTGGCAAGCCATTCTGACGGTCTGCACCAACCCCACGGTGTGGGCTGCTCCTACTCCTTGACGCTTCTGGGAGATTTTAACTTTATTTATAAAGAAGACAAAAATCCAAGCAGCATTAATTTAGGGGAACAAAGAAAGGTTCAAAAAACAAAACAAAACGTGGAGGGGCAGGACAAGGAGTTGATGAGCATCCAGAAGAGGAGGAGAACCAGTAGGAAGAAGTAGGAAGAACCAGTATTCCACCCAGTGCCGAATGTGCTTCTGTGTCTCTGCGGCCCCGGAGGCCCTTCCTTCCCACTCCCCGGCTGGTGGCCAGACAGCAGAGGGGACGCCAGAGTGACGTGAAGATGAGCCCCGGAGCCCTGTCTGGCTGCTGACATGGGGGGGTGCCGTGGATTTTTTTTACCCCAATCAATTCCTCCCACCTTCACCATCACCGAGTGAAGAAATTTTTAACTCTCCTGTCCAAAGTCCTCTGAGAATTTCTTCACTTTCAGGAGGTCCTCTGCATTCACGGTGGGCCGAGTGGTAGCCAGAGACCGGAGCATGTCCGACTGCAAAGACAAGGGCATGAAGCTGAGGAGCCAGGCTCCAGGTCCTCGGCCTCCCCGTGTCACAGAGCCATGTGGTCCAGGGCAGGAAGAGGCCTCCCCTCGTGGTCACTCCCAGCCCCAAGTGCAAAGCTCCCCTTGGTTGCCCAGCTTCTGCTTGAATGTCTCCTGTGACAGGACAGCTCTTCCCTCCTGAGGCGGCTCATGTCGTTTCCAAACAGGCCCACTCCTCATCTGAGAGAATCCAAGCTCCCCTCATCTCTTAACTCCCACGAGAAGCTCTTTCTGACTCCACACCCACCACACCAGCCGCACTGGCAGGACACCTGCCACACACAACAGGCAAGACCGTCAGCAAGACCAGGATGAGGAAAGGGCCAGACTAGTTCCATGAGGCTGCCTGTGCAACAGCATCAAAGCAAACTGCTGAAAGACACGGTCTCCTTCTGGGCACAAAGCAAGCCAAACCCGTGGAATGATGCAGTCACACCAGCTGGCCTTTTTTCTTGCTGAAGAAAGTAAAATGCTAACACTATGGCCTCATCCTGGGCCCGCAGTAAGTCTAATGGCAGGAGCTCCAGCTACCCAGAGCCCCATCGGCCATTCTGTTTGGGAGGAGGTACAACAGCCCAGGACAGAGAAGCAGAGCTTATTTTCAGACCCAAGGCCCCAATTTTCTGGTCTCCGTGCAATCCCTGGCCCAGCCAGCTGCTTACCATGCAAACCACAGGCTCTAAGAGTTTGTCACCAGGGACATCCATCCAAGTCATCTCCATGGCCTCTGGGTCCCCTGGGGAACATGGGGTCAGGAGGTCATCGATCATAACGCTAGGGTTGGTGCGGGAAGGGCCACAGACCTGAAATCAGAGGAGTCTGGCTGGAGGGGTTGCCCCTCAGCGCTTGGGGAAGAGACAGGTTGCCTCAGGTTCTGAGTCACGAAGAGAAGGGAATGGTAGGGAATGAACGCACGCCTGGGTTTCGAGGTCATCAGTCTGAGAAGGCAATGACTCCTTCAAAACTCGGGTTGGTAGTCAAAGTAGCTCGAAGTAGGATCTCAGAGGTTTGTGATTAGCTTGCTATTCCAGGCGCTGTTCTCCAGAATCTCAGTTTGGGGTCCAGAGTGCCCTGATATCTTCCTCTTGCTCGTCCACTCCGTCAGATCTCACCACAAATGCAGTGACATCAGAAATGTCTTTCCAACCAGTCTGCTTTATTGGCAACATCCCCCTGAATATCCCCGAGGCTAAGTCCCTCCTTCCTTCAACTGTTGACTCAAATGTCACCTGGGGTGATGTACCCCTTAAGAGTACAACCTGGGGGCGCCTGGGTGGCTCAGTCGGTTGAGCGTCCGGCTTCGGCTCAGGTCATGATCTCGCAGTCCCTGAGTTCGAGCCCCGCGTCGGGCTCTGTGCTGATAGCTCAGAGCCTGGAGCCTGCTTCAGATTCTGTGTCCCCCTCTCTCTCTGCCCCTCCCCCACTCATGCTGTGTCTCTCTCTGTCTCAGAAATAAATAAACATTAAAAAAATAATAATAGGGGCGCCTGGGTGGCTCAGTCAGTTGGGCATCCGACTTCAGCTCAGGTCACGATCTCGCAGTCTGTGAGTTCGAGCCCAGCGTCGGGCTCTGGGCTGATGGCTCAGAGCCTGGAGCCTGCTTCCGATTCTGTGTCTCCCTCTCTCTCTGCCCCTCCCCCGTTCATGCTCCGTCTCTCTGTCTCAAAAATAAATAAACGTTAAAAAAAAAAAATTAAAAAAAAAAAAAAAAAAAGAGTACAACCTGCCCACCACGCTCCAAACTCCAGAACACCAGATGCCCTCCTCTGCTCTGTCCTTCCCCTCATCACCCTCAAAGAGACAAATTTCACCCCAACTAGACAGGAGGCTCCTACAAGGCAGAGATTTATTCTGCTCTGGTCACAAATGTCTCCCTGGCTCCTAGAACAGCACCAGGTGCAGAGTAGGACCCTTGGCCGACACTGGGCAGAGATGTGCTGTGTGAAACGAGATCCTCCTTCTAGCGTATGATTTTGTGCCCAACACTTTTCACACATCGAGTGGGGCCCCACATGTGGCGGCACAGCCGGGGGTGGCAGAGGTGGCTGCCGTGGCCTCTGGCTTCACAGTCTGAGGTAGTCACACTCAAGCAAGAACTACAGGAAAGGACGGAGCAGGGGCAACCACAGCCCCTGGAGCCAGAGGGCTCATTTTGTACTTGCCCTTGATTCTCCAAGAGACCAAAGATGTATCATCACCTGAGCAGCCAAGCTGCGGGCCAAGAAAACAGATATCCGTGTTCCTATGACACTCCCTAAGCGACTCCCTGCCGGCCACTCACCTTTTTGAAGTGTGTTGCCGACTGTACTTTTCGAACAGGTTGCATGAGGGAGTCCCGCACAATGATGCTGATGTCAGCGCCTGAGTAGCCTTCCGTCTTCCGGGCCAGCTCATGGATGTTGGCATCAGTGAGGTTGTGGGGGGTGCTCCCCAGATGCAACCGGAACATCTGGGCACGGGCAGCCTCCTCGGGCAGCGGGATGTAAATCCGCTTTTCAAACCTAGAGAGCCAAGCACAGGGCAGGACTTGAGAGCAGATGGTACAACGGTCTTCATGGAGAAGGGCGTCGGGGTCCTCCCGAAGCTGGCCTCACCATGGACCCTGCTCGCCACGCAGACACGAAGAAGCCTCCACGGAAACGGGGTCGGGTTGCACCCACGGCTGCCAGCAGCAGGACTGACCACAGGTGGAGAAAGGCCTCAGCCCCTGGCTCCTACTGGGGAAGACTCACCTCCTTCTAATGGCTGAATCCAACACCCACGGGATGTTTGTGGCACCGAGAACCAGGGTCCCATCGTTGTTATTCCCCACCCCTGGGGAGAGAGGGGAACACAGATGCTGACCCAGAACACCCGCAAGGACCAGGCAGAATCCGTGGGAAGCACCCGATGCAGGGCCATCCCTGTGCCACCACTGGCAGGGCCACCAGCAGCTCTGCGGGGCCCAGAGCCCCGAACCCTGCCTGGCTCGGGGAGGGCAGAGGGCCGGCAGCGGAGGCCACGGTGACCTCACTGAAGGCCTGGGGAGATGGAGCTGAGAACCGCTCCCCGGACATTTTCTCTCCTCCCTAAGGACAACCAGACCCAGCCGCGGCTAAACGATGAAGCCCGGGGCTGGCTCTAGGTAGACCGAGAACCAGGGAGGGCACCCGGCACGGGCACGCACCCTGCATCTGGACCAAGAACTCCGTTTTGATCCTTCGAGCAGCTTCGCTCTCATTTTCATTGCGGGACCCGCAGAGGGAATCCACCTCATCGATGAAGATGATGGAAGGCTTGTGCTGCCTGGCCAGCTCAAACAGGTTCTTGACTAGCCTGTGAAGGTGACAAGCGGGTCTGGGATCGGGACACCCACACACATGCCCGGCCAGGGGCCCAGTCACTGCTTCTCTCGCCTTTCCCACAGGCGGGTCAAGACTCCAGTCATGCTTGGATTTCAGAAAAAGTCATCACACATCCACTGGCAGCACTGTACCAAGGGGAACAGCCTGCCTTGGGGACAGCCTCACTCATTAGCTCTGGATTTAGGACAAGTCCCTTCCCCTCCGCTCACCCTCAGTGCGATCTTCTGCAAAATGGGAGTCGGTGTGGGAAATAACTGAACCACACGAAGTCCCCAACAGGGGACACCCACCTGATACCCAGAGACTGCAAGCGCATTTATTTCCCTTCCCTTCACGAGGGCTCCTCTCTCCCAAGTTCCCAGTCAACGTCAGCACTCTTCGTCAGGACAGCGTCCCGTGCAACAAGCTAGCAAGATCCCCCTCTGCTGGCTACTTCTCCCTGACACCCAACAGCGGCTCCTCTGGGAGGTGCCGTGAGGGCAGGGCAGCAGGGCCTGGCAGCTGACTTACTTCTCACTCTCCCCCAACCACTTAGACATCAAGTCTGAGGAGGACACAGAGAAGAAGGTGGAGTTGTTGGCCTCTGTCGCCACCGCTTTGGCCAGGTAGGATTTGCCTGTGCCAGGGGGTCCAAAGAGCAGTATCCCTCGCCAAGGCGTACGCTTGCCTACGAGAAAGAACAAACTGAGGTGAGCTTCTTCCCGACTAGGGAAAGGGAACAGAGAAAAAGAGGAGACTTAAGGCGGGAGAGAAAAGTTCTACAAGACAACAGATTCTAGAAACGAAGGAATAAAGGGAACTGAACAGCCTGCTGAGAACTTGCTCCCAGCCCCGGCTCGTGACCCCCAAGACCTTGCAAAGTGACACTGGCCGGCACTGGTTCCTGACCCTGATTACTCACTGGGGTGGTCAAGTCAAAGTTCTAGTCGCAAAGGTGTTTCTGACACCAGGGAGGAGCCAGATGACGGCGATGAGCAGGTCCCGAAGCCCCTCCCGACTCAGAGCCCGTGGGAAGGTCAGGCCCTCACCCACTGATGGCCAAGAGAGCCGAGTCGCTGCCTGCTCCTGGACACCTTCAGCGTGGAAGCCCTGAGCTGGCTTCCTCAAAAACCTGCTGCTTTTACTATCTGGACCTAAAGTAGCTCCACTCTTACCTGTGAACAAATGTGGGAATTTAATTGGCAAAATGACAGCTTCTTTGAGGGCCTCCTTGGCCCCCTCGAGCCCGGCCACATCATTCCACCGAATGTTGGGCTTCTCCATCACAACAGCACCTACAAGAGGCAAGCGGAGCCTTTGACCTGGAGGCTGACTGTGGAGCCTGAGCCGACCCTTCAGGGGTCCTCACCATGTCCCCCTCCCATTGCTGCAGGGCCTCGGGCCTCTTACCCATCAGTTGTTCCTGCAGTTTCTTTTTCTCTGGATTATCCCCTTCACTGTCACTATCGCTGCTGGGAAAGGAGACAGAAGAGGACATCTAAAGCGAGAGGCGGTTGGGCAAGGAGGCATTGAGAGCAAAGTCAGGCTCTGGCTGCTGGCCCAGTGGCAGAGACGCCTGTCCTGCTCAACAGTAGAGACCCACAAGCAGGTAACTCAAGAACATTCGGGCCGCCTGTTCTCGACACTCCCTCCACATCCTCTAGGAAATACTCCCGTCACCCATCCTTGTTTCTTCATTAAGGGAGCAAGAATAGAGATGTGTGCCCTCTCTAGAAGGCCGATGAGGGACGTGTGCTTTGGCTGGACTTCAGGAGCAGCTGGGGAGGCAGCTGGAGCCGTCCCCGGCCTTTCACACAGACTTACAGCCAGATGGCAAGTGGCTGTGACTCAGAGAAGAAGTGAAGTTTAAGTCTAAAGGGGAGCACTCAGGAAGGGAACATAGTCACTGGCCTCACCCCAGGGCCAGTCCCCTAATGGGACATAAGTGGTTGGCCCTCCTCAAAACTCTTCCAGCCCCCTCAAGATGCCTCACCCCCTGGCCCTCTTCCTCTCTTCTGAGAGCGCGTTCCCTGGCCTGGGCAAGCCCGTCCACCCGGGAGCCACGCCTCTCAGCTCTGGTGGGGCAGCTGACACATCACCTGCCTGTCTCCTGCTCCGTGACACTCCTGCCTGGGACCCTCCCCGTGGCCTCCAGGACACCACTGGCCTTGATGCTCAGCTACCTGGGATCTCTGTGGTGGGTAAACTACAGATGTGAGGAGAGAGGCTGCAGGGCGAGCACTGGCTTTGTAGCTGGAAACAGAAGCCCTGGGTGTGGGTCCAGACTCCATCAAGTACCGGCTCAGCGACCTAGACCGTATCTCTGAACTTGAGTGTGTTGCCCCATCGGTCAGATGAAGACAAGAACTCTGACTGTAACAGCGGCAGATACTTTTTCATCCTGACTGCAGGCAGAGCTCTCGGGGCTTTCCCCGTGTCCTCTCATTTGCTCCTTAGAGCAACACTGGGCGGGCAGGCCTGTTATCCCCCTTCTATAGAGGAGGAGCCTGGAGCCACAGGGGTCATGGCACTTGTCCACGGTCACTTGGCTAGGAAGTGGCAGAGCCAAGATATAGCCTGAGAGTCTGACTGCAGAATCCAAGGCCGGTGACCTCCACGCTGGCTCCCTGTTTCACTCACAGCTGAGGCACCGCCCACGGAAGTACTCTGCAAATCACCTGCGGAGAGCAGCTAGGGGCCTTGTCACTAGATGGGTGCAATTCCCCAGGAGGAAGGCGCTATGGAAGTCGAAGGCATCATGAGCACCAAGAACGGCAGGGAGGTGCTCACGGGGGCTCCGGTCCCGGCCGGGTCCTCCCCTCCTCCGTGCTCACCCCTTGCTCTCACTCTGATTTTCTTTGACTGGCTTCTTGCCATGCTTCTCTTTGTTTCGTAAATAATCCTTCAGCTTCTCCGCTCGGTCTAGGTACTGCATGCACTTGGCTCGAATGCTCTCCTTGGCCTTGTCGCTGTGTGCCTCATCTGCAAAAGGGGAATCAGAGAGGGGGTACCCGCTTTGCTCTTGCAGGGGTTCTGCAGCCGGGGAGGGCCCTGCTGTGACTCACATTTGATAGCGTGTAGGAAATACTCCACAGCATGCTGATAGAGCCGGAGTGCCTCCTCGTAATTCTTGGCTTTATCCTCTTCTGTGGCTTTTGTCACCAGGTCAATGGCTTTCTGGAAAGGCAAAGCAAGTACCTCAGTGCTTCCCAAGAGACCCAAAAAGCCCTTGGGGTCCCAGGCAGCAGGAATCCTGTGGATCTGTGGGTCGCACACCATTATGTCGGCCTCTATTTCCAACATGAACCAGAAAGGCCTTAAGAGGAAGCTTTAAATGACAGCCGTCCCTCTTCACAATGCGCTCATAGAGTGAAAAGCAACTTCCTTCTCAATTTCGCTCTGGATTTCAGCAAGTGGAAACCTGATCAAATATCTCAGGTTAGAGCTCAAAGGGAGAATCCACTTTCTATTCCGTGCCTCAAGGGAAAGAAAGGTGGACCTGGACCCGGACCCGGACCCAGCACCGGACCCAGTGCCTGGAACAGGGGAAACACCAGAACGAACTGACTGCTGTGCTGCTCAGCATGAAGGCCAGAAACCGCATTTGACCTCGAAGGCCAGAGAAGAGCCAGCCCTGAGTTTTATGAGACGGACGAAAGGGATCTCTACTTCCTTCTACTGGCCCAACTTGCTTCTCTAGGGTGAAAAGGGAAATTTGCTACTTAGGGAAGGGATGCTTGGACACATGGGTCAGTAAAGCAGTAGCTTCAGTGAGAAAAGTGCTTGCTTACCCCAGACCCAGATATGTGCTACCAATTAAGGGGAACGGTCCTCTGGAGTCTTGTAAGAACCCTTGAAAGTGTCTCTGTGAATCTCACAAACCCTGTAGGCCTGTGCTCTAGACTGAACCTAAAACACGCTGGATCTTTCAGGCAGCTGCCCCACACCTACATATCCAGTTTTAGAAACCATGGCTTCACCAACCCAGGAAGCATTACCAGAATTATCTTCCCCAAGCTGATGAGCACTAGACACGAGGCGGGCAGATCCCACTGTAAACACAAAGTTCCATCCACAGCAAACAATAAACCTCCTGATCAGCTCTTGGCAGGGCCCAGGCTTTGTGCAGCCCTTCCTCATCTGAAAGTAAGAGGTCTCCGAAGGACACAGCTAGTCCTACAAAACTAACAGACTGGAGTAGGTTAGGCCAGATTGATGAAAACTGAACTCACCAGGTTGAAAAGATGAGATAAGGTGAACGGGGTGTTGGCTACTATTTTCAAGCTCTGCTACCTCCACTACCTAAAAATAGAGAATGACCAGGAGCCCAGAATCTTCTGGAATGATTAGCTTAAACAATTTTTTTACATTTATTTATTTATTTATTTTGAGAGAGAGCTAGTGGGGGAGGGGCGGCGGGGGGGGGGGGAGAGAGAATCCCAAGCAGGCTCCACACTGTCAGTGCAGAGCTCAATGCGGGGCTCAGACTCACAAACCATGAGATCACGACCTGAGCTGAAAACTAAGAGTTGGACGCTGAACTGACTGAGCCACCCAGGCGCCCCCTGGAATGATTCATTTAAACACAAGCTTCTTGGGTCTACTCTCCCCGGACAGTGGCTCTTGAGCTAAGACATGAAACGAGTTCTCCTGTCCCTGATGGCTTCTCTTCTCCAGAACCAATATGCCCATCTCCTTGGACTTTTTCACTCTATATGCATTCTTGTTTGGGTCTGTCCTTTTGAAAGGCAGAGTTCAAAAAAGTAATCCGGGCATGCTCTGCCCACTGCCCCCCGCTTCTAGATACTTTATTAATTAATGCACCTAAGAGCACATTAGGTCTTTTTGGCATCTGCATAGTGTTTCATGTACAAGAGGCCGCTGGTGCAATGTGAGAAGGAGTAGTTTTGCCTAACACAACGGTGAGGTGATAGATAAAACTGCCAGCCTGCCACAGCTCTCGTAACACAGATGGCAGAGGATGAGGGAGAAAGACAAGGGTAAGGAAGATGTGTGAACACAGGGGCTGGCAAACTTTCCGTAAAGGAGCGGACGGTAAATGTTAGACTTTCCTGGCCATACAATCTCTGTTAGCAGCTGGCTACTCAACTCTGCCTTTGTAGCCCAAAAGCAGCCCAAAAGTTCCGATAAAACTTTATTTATAGACACTGAAATTTGAATTTCATGATTTTCACGTGTCATGAGGTATCTTTTCCCAGCATTTTAAAAATATAAAAACCTACGACATTATGATAAGTGAGGGAAACCAGTCAGTCACAAAGAACCACATATTGTATGATTCCAGTTATAGAAAATGCCCAGAATAGGCAAATCCATAGGGAAAGTAGATTAGTGTTGCCTAGGGTTGGGAGAGATAGAGGGTTTGGGGGATGACAGTAAAGGGTGTGGAGTTTCTTGGGGGGGGATGAAGATATTTTAAAGTGTGGTGACGGTCACACAACTCTGAATAACTAAAAGCCATTGAATGATACACTTTGAATGTGGTTTATGTGGTGAGTTAGATCTTAGGGTTTTTTTTTTTTAAAACATAAAAACACTCTTAGCTCAAAGAAAAAAAATGTCTGAGCAGGTGGGATCTACAGGCTAAAATTTACAACCCCCTGCGCTAACAGATCACAGCTTGTGCTGGTGGACGGTGGTGTCTGGCTTTGGACCCTAACTAATTCCTGGCCTAGTACCCCGATTTATTCCAGGCCTGTTCCCACCTTTTCCTCCGCCTTCAGGAATCTGAATGCCACCCATCCTGTCCTGATCCAGCCAAACGCCCCTTCTTCCACGAAGTCTTGCCTAACTCCCTCACACGCTTTATCTGTCATGACTTACTGAGCACTTACTATGTAGCACACACTGTGCCAAGAACGCTTTACCTGAATTACTCAATCCGGAGCCAGTGTCACAACAACCCTACAGGGTACTACCCCATTTTACTGACAGGAAACGCGAAATTCCAAGATCAAGTAACTGGCCCAAGGTCACACGCCAATGAGCGAGCGGCAAAGCCAAGACCGAAGCCCAGGTCGAGGCCTGAGCATGTTTCTGTTGGCCGGCACAGCAGGACCGGCAGCACCTGGAGGGTGGGTCAGTCATGCATCCAGGTGGCGCCACCCCAGCACCACCAGGCAAGATCTAGGGAATGAATGAAGGGTCGCCGGCCGACGAGAAGAAATCGGGGCCCCGGGGAAGGAGCGGGGACTCGTCTTCAGGGAGGCAGGGAGGGAGGGCGAGTAGCCCGACTGCGGGGCCGAGCTTCCCGGGCGGCGCCGGTGCGGTCCGCGAGAGGCTGATCCCCGCGGCGGGACCTGGGCGCCGCCGGCTGCACTCGGCGGCCTCGGGGCTCGGCCCGACTCGGCCGGGGGGCGGGGGCGCGGGCGTTCTGGACAGGAAGCGGCCCGTGGCTCCGAGCGCGTGAAAACAAACAGGCGGAGGCGGCGACAGGGCGGCGGGGCGGGAGCCGCGGGGCCGGCGCTCCGAGCAGGCCGCCCGCCCGAGTGCTGGCTCGCAGGCCCCGCCGCGCCTCCTCCGGCCTCCGGAAGCCGAGCCCGGCCGCGCCGTGGTACCTGGAGGGTTGACGTTGTCATTTCATCTCCTGGGTCCGCCCCACACCCCGCGGCGCTTCTTGCGGCCTCGGTCCGGCCCCGGGTAGCCGAGCTGCTGGGTCCGGCGCGGGGACCCCGGCGGGTTGGCGCTGGGCGCGGGCAGGGCAGCCGCTCGCAGCGGGAGCGAAGTCGGAGGGCGAGCGAGGAGCACGGCCCAGAGCGGTCGGGCCCGAGCCGCGCGACTTCCCCCCAGCGGCCACAGCCGGCACTGCAGGCAGCCCTCCCGGCGGCCGGGGGTCTGTGCCGGCGAGGTCCGGGGTGGGGCCGGGCGGAGGGCGTGTTAGGGGTGTGTTAGGGGCGGGGAGCCCAGCGAGGGCTGGGGTGGGGTTGGGTGCGGGGCGTGGCCAGAGTCAGGACCGAATAGAAACCTCCAGTCCTAGACCCCATTGCTGTGAAATAGCGCCTGTAGGTCAGTTTTTCTTGCACAGTATAAGCCTAATTTCCCAGAGCTTCGGGTTTCTGATATTTAAGAGGATGTACTAAAATTAGTATCTTGTCTGGCTTTTGGGGGGAATGAATGAGCTAACTAATGTAAACACAGCGTACCCCACACTGGGGGGATTCAGCCTGTTAAGTATTATTATAATGCTGGTGGCTCTGTCTAAAGCCAGCTTTTTATTTTATTTTATTTTATTTTATTTTATTTTATTTTATTATTTTTATTATTTTATTTTTTAAAAGATTTTATTTTTTTAAGTAATTTCTACACCTAATGTGGGGCTCAAATTCACGACCCCAAGGTCAAGAGCTCCAATTTCCACTTACTAAGCCAGCCTGGCACCCCTGTTTTTATTCTTGTTTGATTTTAGACTTTTTCCTCTTTTTAAATGTTTATGTATTTCTTTTTGAGAGAAAGAGGCAGAGAGACAGAGAACCCCAAACGGACCCACACTGTCAGCTCAGAGCCCCACATGGGGCTTGAACTCACCAACCATGAGACCACGACCTGTGCCTAAATCAAGAGTCTGATGCTCAACCAACTGAGCCACCCAGGTGCCCGTTTTTGTTTTTTAATATTAGCCCTTCTACTTTTCTCTTTAGGAAAGCGGGTCTTCTTCTTCTTCTTCTTCTTCTTCTTCTTCTTCAGATTTTTATTTTTTTAAAGTAATCTCGACACCCAATGTGGGGCTTGAACTTAAAACCCCGAGATCAGGAGTCACATGTTCTACCAACCGAGCCAATCAGGCGCCCTGGGAACATGGCTTTCGTAAACCTCCAAAGCTGGGGGCTTTAGCCTGGTAAACTTCAGTATAGTTTCTGGGGATACAGCAATGATCAAAACAGGTCGAGGGCAGCCTACAGTTTGAGAAGATGATGTTCATCAGGAAAAATGATGTGGTAAGTGTGTTGAGGCCCATGTGTGAAAGCTCCTGAGTGTCTAATAGGCAACTTACATAAGATAGGTGGTCAGGAAAGGTTCCGTTTAAGAAAAGGTAACTCTAGCTCTAGTATGCAGAAGAGATTGCAAGGATGGAGTGACTATAGCATGTGAAGCTACTGCTATAGTCCAGAAGAATGAGGGAAGCCTGGACTAGGGGCAGGGCCATGGAGAGACATGCACAGAATAGAGAGAGTTTGGAAGGCAGATCATAAGCACACAAATGGGTTAGATTTGGGGTATGGTGAGGGGCAGGAAGGGACGGAGATGACACCTGGGTTGCTGGCCTCAGAGCCTGAGGAGGTAGTGATAACACTGAAATAGAGACTATATTAAACAAAGACCAGGCTCAGGGGGGTGGAGGAGTGAGGAAGATCACAAATTTGAGGTGCATTTGAAACATCAAGGGTCAGTTAGGCATATGCCTCTGGAAGTCAGAATAAAGAGGTGGGAGACGTACGTCTGCGGGACGCGCGGGTATAGGTGGGAATGAGATCTCCTAGGGAAGAGCAGGGTGCAGGGGGAGGTGACGGGAGAGCCTAGGACAGAGCTTGGAAGTTTATCGACAAAGGAGAGGAGGATGAGCCTGCAAAAGCAGCTCAGAAAGACAGCTGGAGAGAGAGGATAGCCACAAGAGTGTCTTGAGAGCCAGGGAAGGAGCGCTGGATGAGGAGTGGGAAGCACAGTGTCTAACGCAGCTGAGAAGACAGACGGTGATATGAAGACACCAACCGCCTCAGCCAGAGATGTTTCAGTCAAGTGATGGGGGCGGAAACCATACCACAGTGGGCCGGGTGAGAGCGGGTCACCAGGGGGCACAACTCTTTCAAGAAGTTTGGAGGAAAGGAAGGGAGCCCTAGGGCATTAGCTGCAGGAGCTGAGGGGTCCAGGAAGGAATTTGTGATGGTTTTTAATGGGAGAAGAGTTCAGCATATTTAAAAATCCAATAGGAGGAATCTAGTTGAGGAGGCTAATGAACGGGAATGGGATCAAAACCGATGTAAGAGGACTGGCTTTAGACATGATAGGTGCAGGGAAGAAGATAAACAGATGCCTACCTAGGTCAGCCAGAAGATAACAAATTGGGCGGGTACTTCTGGGTGGCTGCGGTTTTCTCGGGGAGCTAGGAGGAAAGAGAATCTGTTGCGAGAGGGACAGAGACAGAGGTGGGAGGCCTGGGGTTTGAGCAGAGTAAAGACGGTTTGAAACCCTTTCAAGTGAACCCAAAGTGAGCAGTGTTAAGGGCATACCTGGTAAAGGCTGGCAACCTCTACAAATGTATAGACGTACCACTTTGCCTTGGATTTTTCTCCCCAGGAGTCAGCTGCTCGGGCAGATGCAGGAAGAGAGCTGGGTTCCCCCAGGTGGCTGCTATGAAGACAGAGGAGCAAGGGATTCACAGGTTTTGGTGAGGGTGGTGCCGCAATGGTAGGCTGTGGAATCAGAGCTGGGAAAGGTGCGGGACCGACAAGAAGGTGAAAGAGTGGGTAGACTAGTTAAGGACCCAATAGACTGAAGGGTTGTCACAGTGGGGACGCACTGGAGATGCTTCAGTTATTGATTTCGGAAGATGCTCTGTTCCAGCAATAACAGTCTAGGGGGCGGCAGTGGGAGTGGGAGGATGGGGGAGCTGGGGTGAAGGGGCCATCGTCATACATGAGGAGGTTGAGGAACCAAAAGGCCAAGCAAGGTGCTGAGCGTGTCTGTGGACGGTGGAGTCAGGATAATGGCAGGAGTGGCAGGACAGGGTTTGCTGAGCCTGGGTGACACAGGGAGACACACACACGTACAAGTCATGGCTCCTCAGCTTCTACCCTGAACACTGCTCTTTCAGACACTAACAGAGCTGAGTGGGGAGGCTTTTATTTGCTGTTATGCACCTGACAAAGGCACTGCCCTTTTATTTATTTAAATTTTTAAAAGTTTGTTTGTTTAGAGAGAATGCGCACATGAGCTGGGAAGTAGACAGAGAGGGAGAGAATCCCAAGCAGGCACCGTGCTGTCAGCACAGAGCCCAATGTTGGGCTCGAACCCACAAACCGTAAGATCGTGAGCGGAGACGAAACCAGCAGTTGGAGGCTTAACCGACTGAGCCACCCAGGTGCCCCAAGGCCCAGACTTTTTAAATCATTGAGAGGGCAGGGCTGGGTCTTTTTCAGGGCTTGATAGGGAACTCACTTCATATTTGCTGGATGTATTAATAACGAATTCATTAAGAAGAAATAAGGGACCCTAACTGACAGATGAGAGCGAGGCAGAGTTGAGAACATACTAACCTCCCACACTAGACAGGGCTGCACAAGTTGGAAGACAGAATCAAAACACAAGTCCCTACAATTAAGGAGGGCTGTGTTAGTCTGCTAAGGCTGCCATAACAAAATACCACAGGTTGGGTGGCTTAAACAATAAAAACTCATTTTCTCCATGGTTCTGGAGGCTGGAAGTCCAAGATCAAGGTGTTAGCAGGGTTGGCTTCTTCTGAGGTCTTTTTTCTTGGCTTATAGATGGCGATGCTTTTGTTGTGTCCTTGCATGGTCTTTACTGTATGCACAGGCATCCCTTATCTTTGGTCAAGCTTCCCTTTTTTTATAAGGACACCAGTCAGATTGGACTAGGGCCCACCCCAACGGCCTAATTTTAACCGAATCACCTCGTTCAAGGCCCTATCTCCAACTACAGTCACATTCTGAGGCGTGGGGGGTTGGGTTCAGCACTTGAATTTGGTGGGACACATTCAGCCCATGGCAAGAGCTGGGTTTGAGATCTACTGGCTCTGTGCTCACGTTCTCTTTGCTCTGCCTACTCAGCTTTCTTGGGACTCTTGCTTAGCTGCTGTGTTCCAAGAGCCTGAAGTACACAGACTGACCCTGCCGACAAAGCAGAGTTTCTCAGAGGAAGCTCCCCATCCTGGAGGGAAGCTGCTTCCAACGGCAGCTTGGTCACCCGTTTCTCCTTAAAGGATACCTTGAAAACAGACTCTGAGAACCCCTCAGTGCTGCAGTGGTGTGGCCATTGCTGGGGCTGGGGGAGTCAGTGGAAGAGGGAAAGGGGAAATAAAGGCATTAAATTTATTTGTGGGCTGGCACATGGAAGATGTTGAGGCTTCCTAAATCTGAATCAGATCAAGAACTTCCTATTCTAACTTTCTCACTAGAGCAGAAATCAGATTCTCAGCTCCCACACGTTAGAGCTCCCACACTTCAGGTAGAGAGTCATTGACTTGCAAATACACGGTTCCATTTGTTCTTTCTTGCACAGCACTTTTCCAGATAGGATTCTGCTGATGCTGACAATGTGGCACTTGTGGTAAACCTGAGCTTGGACCAGTGAGTCAACTTTGCTTAGCTAATACAGCCTAGTAAGATCAGACTATACAAACGTCAGCATTCTAGGGCTCATGCCAAGGAGTAGATTCTTAACTTGGTTAAGGAGCCCTTGGATGGGGGCCGAGAGTGGTGTGGAAGAAGAGGAACAAACACTGAGTTCAGGTGAATAACAGTTTGGGAAGGTAGGGCCAGGCCAAAATCTCAAGCAAAGTGAGTAATGGACACCCAAATAAATGGAGCACTGATGATTCCTAATATGATTCCCGAGAAACCATCTCCCCTCTTCTGTGTGACTCAAAGTATAATAAAGCTCAGACTGATCCAATGATTAAGCTCCTGTCAGTGAAAGTCAGTGATGGAACTAGAACCACAACTAGGTTTTTAGGAATTTGGAGTTGCCCTAAATCTGCTTAAAAATGGCACCAGAAGAGACTGATGAGACATGACCATCAAATGCCACATGTGATACTGGATAGGATCCTTTGCCAGAAAGGAAAAGGAGAGGTTGCTGGGACGATGGGCACAATGTGAATGGGGTCTGCGGATTGGGGGGTAGTGTTGTGCCAGTGTTGATTTCCTGGTGGGGAGGGCTGGACGGTGGCAATACAGGACGGTGTCATTATGTTTGGGAGGTACACACTGAGAATTTAAGGGTGATAGAGCATCATGTCAGAAAAGACAAGAAGATAAGAGATGATAATGGAACAAATATAAAATGTTAACAATTGGGAAATTTGGGTGAAGAGGATGTAGATCTTTGTTTCGTACCGCTCTTGAAATGTTCCTGTAGGTTTGAAACCATTTTAACATAAAACAGAAAAAAAAAATACAAGTCTAAAAGCATTTTTTTATTTACAGTATAAAGGTTACAAAGGTATATATGTATTTATATATATAATACCCTTAAGTTACAAATTTTCATTGTAATGTACAACGCTATATATGTTGATGTGCAACTCAAGGGGAAGTGTTGTCTATGCATTTATATTTATTGAGTACACATAAAGCTTTTTTTTATTATTATTAAGAACACAAATACTGCCCTGTTTTATGCCACAAGTTTTGATTTGGTAGCCTGGTGATACCAGATGATTTGAGAACTAAATCTTAAACAACACTTAAAAAGAAGTCCTGTTTAAATACAGTGTTCTAAAAAGAAGAAAAAAACAGAATATCACATACTTTTAATTTTTTGTAGAAGCATTACTCTAGCCTTCTAAGTCTTAATACTTAACAAAAATTAAAGTCGTGTGGAACAAAATACACACAAGGGAGTATAATCAGAATTTGCACAGATTAGCCATAATAGGCCTTCATAGGTAGTGGTTTGCCACATTATCTTCTAGAAGATCTTGGATCCGGTACCAAAAGGGAAATATTCTTTGGGCACCAAGGTCTTATCATGCTGAAGACATCCAACAGATTGTAAACATAATACTGGAGTCTTATGCCGGAGAAAAAAGTACAAAACTTTAAAAATGGGTTCTTGTAATAAGGGTAGATTTGCTATAGGTGTGAAGAATATCACTGAGAATGATGATTGTGCCAAACCCAAAACTTAGTTGAAATCATTTCCTCTCTCCCAAATTCAGGTAATTCACAAAACAGAGGTGAAAAACATAACCGACACCCACTAGAACAGGACTAAGATAGAAGGCAAGCAATTCTTCCAACTTAGGAGGAATAGACCCTTACACCACAATACTTATGTGCTGGTTCCAATTCCATATAATCGTTAGCACCTGATTGTCGAAGTGTAGGTTTAGAGTAAAGGCCATCACACTGAAGGCAAGCTGGATGGAAGGGACTGTTACTGTATGAAAATTATGAAAAAATTCAATTAACCTCTCGTTTCCTTGAGGTGTCCTTTTTATTGAGTTTGAATGCCAGAGTGTTCTAGAATAAGTGGAATTTTGCCAGGTTTAAAATATCTTCAATTGGACACACCATCTACCATGTGTAAGGACTTCCAACAAATGAGACATTTAAAGGGTCTAAGTGTGGAAATGAATGGGTCAGGACAATTTAGAAATAGGGGTAGATGAAATAAATATTCAGCTTTGCTATTTATAATTAAAAGAAACATTTCTTTAAAGTTTATTTTGAGAGAGAGAGAGAGAGAGAGAGAGAGAGAGAGAGACAGATATGGGGAGGGATAGAATCTCAAGCAGGCTCCACACTATCAGTGCAGAGCGTGACATGGGGCTTGAACTCACGAACCGTGAGATTATTATGACCCGAGCCCAGAACAACAGTCAAATGCTTAACCAACTAAGTCACGCTGGTGCCCCAAGAAGCATTTCTTTAAAAAGGCTTTCCTGTTGATCCACTTTGGGTAATAGAGCTTAATTTTTGTTGTTGTTGAGATTTATCTTCCTAAGGATGTTCTACACTGTTCTTCCCAAACTAAAGTCTATTTTTTTTTAATATTTTTATTTTTAAGTAATCTCTACACCCAACATGGGGTTCAAACTCACAACTCCGAGATTCAGAGTAGCATGTTCCACTGAATGATCCAGCCAGGCGCCCCACTAAAGCCTAATTTTGCATTAAAAAACTAAGCATAATGAAAAGACTAACCTACTTAAGTGTGCTTGGAGTTCTTTCATGTTGGCATGGACCAAAGACCAAGCATCATTTTAAACATTTTCCAGTTAGCCAGAGTAGCTGGACTGCAGATGTACTTTGGTAAAAGTATGAAGTGGTTAATTGATAAACAGATGGCAGGGTGTAATTGAGAAATAATGGGTTATGTGCTACTTGCAGGCAGGAACTTTCTTTTGGACCCTGAAGAAAGCCTGTGAAGAGTTGTGTGTTAATAACTGCTTAGTACATGGAATACGTGAATTAATGCGTCGTTAATTAGCCTTGCAGTGTCAGAATTTCCGTAGGCCCCCAAAGAACCTTTTGTCTATGCATAAAAGACTTCTATTACTTTGGAAGAGGTGACAGAACATTCAGGTTCCAAAGGTGTATATGTGACTGGCATAAAGAGGGGCTCAAAAACTAAAACAAAGCATTTGCGTCAACCGCACGGAGCTAAGATTACAACAGAACTGAGTAAGGTACTTAGAGGACTCAGAAGTTAGAAATCTATCAGGGTAGCTAATCTTACAATATAATAAAGTATCGCTTCTCTAGCATAGCTTTTTAGCTTCAACCAATCTATTTTGGAGCAATTCAAGAATTACAATTCAGATGGTGGATTTTGTTGAATATAATCAAATGTTCATTAGAGAGCAAGCAATCATTTGCAAACGGCCTTCTTTATGAATTACATCAAATTTAGATTCACTTTTAAAACTTAAATATACTTTGGTTCAGTCACCTGAAGTGGGAAGAATAAGAGGTGGCAAGAAGTTTATGTTCAAGTTTATCAGTTTGAAACAAAAGAAGAAATCTCGTTAAAATATTTTGTTGAGTTAATACATAACAACAACCATTCTTCTAGTTGGTGGTTTAGCTAGTGTAAAAAAAAAAAAAAAAAAAAAAAAAAAAAAAGACAACAGATGTACAGGTGTGCCCCATGAGCCTAGTTTTGGTTACCTTAACTTGAAATTCTATCTTTGATAGAATGAACTTGTATCATTGATCTGCCAGATGTGTTGTGTGTGTTGTAGAGAAATGGTTTCAAATCTGCCACTAAGTAGTCTATTACCAGCATAAAGTAAATTTCAGTTATCAGTACACCATAGGAGTAGCTAAATTGCTCAAAACCACATAATCCTGAAATACAACATAATTATTTTATAACTGTCTGCCATCACACATTTATTGTCTATACACCCAGCACAGGGAAGGAGACAGCTTTAAAAAAGAGGGAGGGGGGGACTGCTGCTGTCAGTATTAAAAGACAGTACGTAGAAAGTCAAACTAATTCTGGATTACCAAGCAATCTCGAGAGAGAGAACAGCAGCAAATGGCAGATTCTTATGCTTTCATCTTCAGGAGGGGGGTTGGGGGGAAACCGCAATAACATTTTAAACTTAACTGAAAGAGATTTCCAAACTTAAGATAAAATATAACACCACCTGGCATATTATAGACCTGATCGAGATCTACATACAAAAAGAATGAATGGGATTATGGCCAAATTCAACTTAAAGTTTAAGTAGAATCCCCAATTTAAAGAAGTCTTTTTTCCTTGGGTAGATGTTTGATCTGACTGGAGCAATTTGCTTTGAGACCAAAGAGATCTGACATTTCACTTCTTCATGATCAGCTGAAAAAAGATGACCTTTGGCTTTCTAACCAGCCATTCATTCATGCCACCAATGGTGGATGGCAGCGACAAGGAAATGTATGCTGGATATTTGGACAGTTTAAATATTATGTACAATCAATAGCTTATAACCAGTGAAAATAAGAACAGTTCAGCGTAAGTGTCCAAGATACAAAACAGCAGAGAAAGTGCTTAAGTCTACGGGTCTTCCCTGAAAGCTTCAAAAATGTTTAACTTTTAAGTAGGTAGGGCTTTTAATAGAATTTGCATAGCAGCGTACAATATAATTTGCATTAAAAAATATGGAGATTCTTCCATGTTTCTGAAAACATACAAATATATCCACATGCATATAAATTAATAAACAAGAAGACCTGGAGGTTCTCACAAAATTAAAAAAAAAAGTTCATCATAACTTTTTCTCAAAGTGGTCACGCTTTTGTCCATCAAAACCATTTACAGTGAAAACTTCTTCTGGGAGAAACATAATCTTGTCCAGATTCCACACAGCTTCATTTTATTTTTAAGAAAAAATTCTAGTTTATTAGCTAAGTGCATCTAATCAACTGAAAAAAGCTTGGTTACCATTCTGCCTAGGAAGATAAATTAGGAAAACAATCAGGGACAACTTTAATCATTTGTTGGTTAGATTAGATTGGTAGGTTAGATTAGAGAAGAAATAAATAATTCAATCTCTCCTGCCATCCAATAATGTTCAATAACAAAGTTTGTGAGGGTATAGCTGATAAAAACATGCACTATCAGACTTCACCTAGCCTAAAAAGTGCTCAAACATGGCTTTAAAATAGGTGAATGACAAATAAGGTAATATTTTTGATTGCCTGTACAGGTCCCAATATGTAATCTGAACCTGTCTACTAGGTAGGTGAGTTTTCAGTTCGAACTATCTAATAAATACTGTATAAACATACATTTAAGTATTACTTCATATAAGATAATAGATACTAATTTCTAGGTAAGGTTTGTTTGGTAACTTCAGGAAAGGACTTACCTTTTTCAGAATAAGAATGACAGCCTTTTTTTTCTTTCCTTTTCTTTCTTTTTTTGGAGAGGAAAGGGAGAAATTTTAAGGAATGAGAAGGAAGTATTTTCACACACCAGGTGGCTACTTCTAGGCTTCTGTGTGGAATATGGAGAAGATGTCTAAGCCCCAGGTCTGGGGGCGGGGGGGGGGGGGGGGGAGGTCGAGGGGCACAGGAAGCGATCCATTGGAACGAGGCACACACTACTCTGCAGGTTCCTTTCCGTTCTACACAGGCAAGCCCACAACATTCCCAACAATTTTCCTGATTTGAAATGAAAAAGAAATGAAAAGCTGTTCTATAAAAGATGTGAAATATCAAAAATGCCCATTTTTAGTTATCATTTGAAAATAATTTGCCATGTTTTGGCATCTTAATACAAAATACATATTAATCAAGGCTGTCCTATCCGTAAAAAGCTTTTCATCTGTGGTTTGAAAGTTCCACAAACACACTTAGTTGAATAACAATCTGGTCACCCACGAGTGGAAAGCTGCTGATGTTAAACAAGCAGCTTAAAGGCTCTTGCTCTCGGGGGTGCTAGTGGTCAAAGGAAATCTCCCACACATTTTCATTTCACATTAAGACTCGAAAGATTTAAAAACCTTATGGACCTTGGTGACAATTTAAGCTGGAACAAAATGAGCCAAAATGGCTCACATGCTTTTCCTTCTCCTGCCCACATTTTCATCACACCTTTTTTAGAGTTCTTTTTCATGTAAGTGATGAGCAGGGTGGCTCAGAAGTTCCCCCTGAAAATATTCTCAGTGGCTTAGCCTTTCACACTAACAAAGAAAACCTCCACCAAATGGCTTCGCTGCAAAGTCTGTGACTGCATTGTGCAACGTTTCAGATTAATAATGCTCTCACTGCAAAGTGTCTAAGCTCCCTTATCTGAGGGTATTATGTGTTGAAATTCTGCTTCCAGAAATCATAGCTGGACCTTCAAGATATTTTTTTTCCTTCCCTATTTGCAAATTTACTTCAGCTGGAGCCAAATACAGGTTTATGAACCTTTAAAACGTAAAAAAAAAAAAAAAAAAAAAGCCCTTGAAACACATATTCTAGTGTAGATGTCAATTTCCAGTTTTAAGTGGACCACATCATTCATTGTTGGAACTGTAGCTGGGGGGAGAACAGTTCTCTCTCCCCAGCCTGTGCATGTGGTTATTCTCACCGTACACAAGGGGAAGGAGGACCGACTTATGGGCACAGGGAAAACAGTGGGGTTACAATGTCTAACTCAAACTCTGTTCATAAGTCTGCTCTTTCAAATGTCCTACCTAGGTCAGTCGGCACTCACACCAAATAGCTCGTGTTTTCCATAGGATTGTGGGGTTTTTTTCCTTCCTATTTGGAGTGCTACCTTCCTCCACTCTCCAAAGAGCTCACACCCTCTTACGGCATACCTCATAAATCTAGTAAGTGAGAGCTCGGCATAGACTTTTCTTCGGAGAACACAGAACATCCAAGTCAATATTACCTTCTCTTTCAGATCTGGGGACTGTGGTCATCTTGACATTTTAGACAGCTCTTATATTATTTTGAATGTTTTCAGATATATACCTCCTTCATAATTAGGAAAAACAAGCTGAATGTGTTTCTCTAATACTACAAAATCAGCAATCTTACTGCTACTATGTCCTAAAGATGATGTCCGGCAACGCTTAGCAAAACCCAGGTAGCTATCCCATGGTCTCGTCACCCTGCCCACTGTCGAACGCATTACTACACCAACAGTGAGTCTTGAATTAGCAGCTGCCTGTCTGTACCAATCTGCTTCCACAAAGGGCCAGGGCCAGGGCCCTGCATGGGCTCACAAAACCCAAAGCAACGCAACATGATGTTTGTGAAGAGCTGCCTTTATAGAGTCTACTCTTTAAACAAGCAGGCTCTCCAGAATTTATCTTCCCCAATGAGATCTGCCCACTAGAAAAGATACTACTCAGGAAATCCATCTTAAAGACTATTCCTCAAAACTAGGATGGATTATCTCCCTGGAATGGCAGTGATATCCAGTTATTCATATAGTGACTAATAAAGCTCCACTAACCCTAACCAAAGGCACATTTGGTAAGCAATAAAAAATGGCTTAGGCTAAAATGAGGACTTTCTTTTAAAATAAATCTTATCCCCTGGCTCCTACCAAAGATAAATCAGAAAAATCTAAAACAAGCAAAACTCTTCTTTCAAATCAGTGGCTTCCAACTTGGTTACCACTAGAAAGGAAGTGGAAGGCAAGGCAAATAAAAATTTGCAAGTTCTAAGTCCTAAAGTTAGCACTTATGAGTGGCAAAGCTCGTGATGTGATGGGAAGTGATGGCCAGGGTGGGATGCAGGAGAGCCAGGACACATGGAAGAACACTTGGGTGTGCAATTCCAGGACTTCCTAGGGTGGAAGGAATAAATGACAGCCAGCTCCGACAGAATGTACAACCTATCTGGAATGGCCAAGAAGCACAGGCTGCTGCCAACTAGCACCTGGGAAGAGACGGTCAAATGAAGCAAGAGACCAAGGCTACGCTCGAAACAAATCCTGTAGGAAGAAGAAAACGAAAACAACTCTTCGATATTTGATTACGTCCCCAAAAACCCCCACAATGAGCCATCCTTCTTAACAGGGGAAATAAACCTAGTTACTTAGAAACCACATTAGGAAACTACACAGTCAATCAACAGCTTCATGTTGGAGCTTATTAGAGTACTAGAATTTCTGGCCAAGGTAGCTTGTGAAAGGCAGGCTCTTCTTTAAACATGGTTACTGTTCAGCAGTGATTTGCAGGTCCTTGTCAAGGCACTGTGCTGGAGGAGAGAGAGCTTTCTTTTTGTGCTTTTTTTTTTTTTTTTTTTGAGGTGGAAATACTTCTTGTGACATTCAAGACTCTTTTCTGATTTTCTGCTGCTCATACAAGCAGTCCCATACGAGTGACTTTGGCTGACAAGAACGTGTGCAACACAAATACAATCGGCTTCGGACAAGAGTGCAGGTCCATGGTCTGTGGAGAAAGCGCATCAGTTTAGCACTACCATACACAGAAGCTTTATTTGCAAAAAAAAAAAAAAAAAAAAAAAAAATTTAAGGTTTATTTTCAGAGAGAGTGTGTGTTGAGGGAGGGGCAGAGAGAGGGAAAGACAGAATCCCAAGCAGGCTCTGCACTGTCAACGCAGAGCCTGACACAGGGCTCGATCCCACAAACTGTGAGATCATAACCCAAGCAGAAACCAAGAGTCAGATGTTTAACTGACCGAGCCACCTAGCCGCTCCTACCCAAAAGCTTTAATAAACAGACACAAAATAAGCAAATTTGGACGTGATGTTCTACTTTTTAAAAAGAATTTGGATTAAGAATGTCCCAGATTTATAGAAATTCTTGGGAGTTTCTTAAAGCCACAAATGAAAGTATACTCTGAAGTAAGATCATTCAGTGGAGGAATTAAATACTGGTGTGAGCTCCCACATCACAATTAGAATACAACTGGTGGTGTACCAGATCCCACTATGCCTGGTAGAGAGAACTAAAAAGTAGAAGATGTAAAAGAAAGAGGAATATCTTATATGGAAACCATTCATTATGGTTATATTCCCAGGAGGAAATCACGGTGAACTCAACTGAAATGTGACTATGGATGGGTCTGATTTTTGACATCCCTCATAGGTTTGTAATGGGAATGAGAGCTCCCAAGGCTCGTTAGAAGGGCTAGCTATACCCTCCTAAGCACAAGTATCTAATCTGGATGGCTGACACCAGATGAACAAGGAGACCCGGCGTCAGGCTGAGTGAAACGAGTGATTCGTCAATCATTGGCGCTGATACATAGACTAGAAATTGGATCTTGTTAACTATGCCTTTTAAAGAAAAGTAAAACCTGATTCAAAATATAAATTACAGAGCACTAATTTCATCAAACTTTGTATATATTAAGTATAAAGCAGGAATTAAAACTATATAGCCAGGGGCGCCTGGGTGGCTCAGTCGGTTGAGCGTCCGACTTCGGCTCGGGTCATGATCTCACAGTTCGTGAGTTCGAGCCCCGCATCGGGCTCTGTGTTGACAGCTCGGAGCCTGGAGCCTGCTTCACATTCTGTGTCTCCCTCTCTCTCTGCCCCTTCTCTGCTCATGCTCTGTCCCTCTCTGTCTCAAAAATAAATAAACATTAAAAAAAAAAATTTCAAACTATATAGCCAGGATTGCTCTAACACCTGGCTTGCTAAATGACAACTGCTAATAATAATTTAATAGGTTAATTTAATAGAAGCATTTAACTCTCTCTAATGCTTCAGGCTTTTGAAAAGCCCTGGTCCATGCCCCCATCATAGTCTCCTAAAGGTTTATCTTTGAAAATAAGATTTTTAGACATAATTTCTTATTTGGAGGTTGAACTCCATTATCTCTAAGATCTCTTTCAGTTATAAAATTTCAAGATTCTGTTTTGCAAATTTCCACCTATGGTGATTGTGTCAAGAGACATAATAGTTCATGTGTAAGATTTGAACTACTGGCTGAAAACTGATAAGAGAGACAAGGCATTATTTTACTCCTTTATCTTAACTTATGATTTCTGAAGTATACTCAACACACTCTGTAGTTCACTAAGGGAAATCATGAATTCCTGTTGACATTTTTTTTTTTTAAAGACAAGGATATCAAAAAAAGAGCATAACTGTATGGAGATACCCATGTATCTTTTTTTTCTGATCATCACAATTTCTGTAGCGACCAAGTCACTCTGTTACTTTTAACTCTTATCTCAACCAACTGCTAATAATAGCAATGGATAGAATTTATTTATTATAGTTTACCAGCTTTTGTACTTTATATCTCATATTCGATAAAAGCCTGTTTCTTAAAAGGGCTGTATTTTTTTTATACCATTCAAACAAAACTTTTTTCTTTTAAGTTTATTATTTTGAGAGAGAGAGAGAGAGAGAGAGCATATGAGCGAGGGGCAGAGAGAGAGGGAGAGAGACAATCTCAAGCAGGCTCCATGCTGGCAACAGTGAGCCCAGCACAGGGCTCAAACCCACAAACCGTGACATCATGACCTGAACCAAAATCAAGAGCCAGATGCTAAAGTAACTGAGCCACCCAGCTGCCCCCAAACAAAACTTTTTAAAAAGGGAATGATTTTTGGGCACCTGGGTGGCTCAGTCGGTTAAGCATCCAACTTCGTCTCAGGTCATCATCTCATGGTTCATGGGTTCGAGCCCCGCATCGGGCTCTGTGCTGACAGCTCAGAGCCTGGAACCTGTTTTGGATTCTGTGTCTCCCTCTCTCTCTGCCCCTCCTCTGCTCACACTGTCTCTTTCTCTCTCACAAATAAATAAATGTTAAAAAAATTTTTTTTTAAAAAAGGGAATGATTTCCTAATGTGGGGAACAGAAAACACACACACACAACCCCCTAAACCCAAACCCAATACATCTTGAAGAACAATTTTCTGATTGCAAATGGACTATCAGTCCATAATTTTCTATGCAAAAGGTAAGAAGCAATGAGAAAACAAAAGAATATCTATTAGAGTAGACATGGTTTTCTGTGACACTCTTACCAGTTCTCCCTCAGGACCACCAAAATCCAAATACAGATTTCTGATGCCATCATCAGCAGACATTTTCAGCCTTTCAAAGGGGTAGCGGTACAGTATGCTGCTGGAACCTCCATTTTCCTTGGAGACAGTGAACCCATTTTCATAGTGGACAGTGAGTCTTACCTCTTGGCCATTTAATGTGCAGCCTGTTGAAGACAAGCAAAAGCCATCATTAATAAAGTTACTGCTTCAGTTATTGAGTGGAAAAGAATTCTTCTGACTGCAAAAAAAAGGAAAAAGAATCTTCTTTTGAGAATGTGCAATACCTAACCTACTTGGAACTCCTTCAAGTAAATCTTTTTCTGGTTGCTTGCATCCACATCTTGATGGAGATGAGAAAGCGATGGCCATAACTCTCCACGACATCTGATTTGATTCAGTTTAATTCAGTGAGAGTATCAATTAAACACCTGTGCTGGAAGTAGGCTGTGTGAGGTACCGGAGAAGTAACAGGCACGGTCCCTGCTCTCCAGGACTTCATAAATGAAAGGCATAAACATGAAATCCCTAACCACATGAGGTAGAATAGATAGAACACGACTAACAATAGAATGAATAAGGCCAAAGTCAAGGAAATGTTTCCTGGAGGAGATGGCACTTCAGATAGGCCCTAAAGAATAGGTCAAACTGCTTAGGCAGTGAAGTATGGGAAGGTTTCAAGTATGGGAAGGTTTCTACCAAAGGAGAAAAGGCAGAAATGCCTTTCAGGGGCAGTAACATGGTTTGGTTGGTATCTAGGAAGAGGACAAAGATAGTGTTTATTATCAAAGGCAAAGGCTATAGTTGGCAAAAGTCATACAGTCGGACCTATCAAAGATAAAATTCAAAGGGTTGATCTGAATTGACAGGACAAAAAAAATTTTGGTCATCAAGATTGGCAAATAAATGTCTTCTCTCAACACTGGTAAAGTTTCTGTTCCATTAACACCTGAGCACAGTTTTGTTGTTAGTGCAGTGTTGTTGGTGCTACAAGTGTGAGGCCCTCTGAGACCTGGGAATTCACATAGCAGTTTGTCAGTTCAAGTCCCGAGTCAGACTCCGCACTGACGGTACAGAGCTTGCTTGGGATTCTGTGTCCCTCTCTCTCTGCCCCTCCCCTGCTCTCTCTCTCAAAATAAATCAACTAAGAAAAATAATCTCTGGAGGTAGAACTTGGGCATCAGTATTGTTAAAAAAACCCTCCTGGGGGCACCTGGGAGGCTCAATGGGTTAAGCATCTGATTCTTGATTTTGGCTCGGGTCATGATCTCTTGGGTTCTTGATATCAGGCCCTGCTTTGGGCTCTGCGCTGACAGCATGGAACCTGCTTGAGATTCTCTCTCACCCTCTCTCTCTGCCCCTTTCCCACTTGCACATGTTCTCTCTCTCAAAATAAATAAATAAACTTAAAAAAAAAGCACAACTCTCCAGGCTATTCCACTGTGCACAGAGCATTAATACTGTTTTTTGGGCACAATTCCTGATGATTAGGCTAACCTTATTTAAATAAGTAAATATAAGACATTGGGATTGGGACAAGAGGGCCAGTAATACTCCATTACTAGACTTCACAGAAAATCCTCAAACTAAAATTCTAATGTTTCTTCTAGCTTCTCAGTGAATATTACATTGTAAAATTCTTTAAAGCGATGGTTGTGGTGATGAGGTTAACTCATGGCTCCTTAGGCAAAAAAATAAAAATTACTGTTTTTTCCCATTATACAACTATGATATAACTTTAAAAAGTGAGACATAAAAGTAGCCTATTATTGCACTTGGAGTTAGGTATGGAATAAAAGCCAGGGATGTCAGGTGTATAAGACAGTATCTTCCTCAACAGCTAGGATGTGGATGTACACACCCACCCATCCTCTCCTCTCTCTGTCCGTTTGTCCCTCTTCCAGGGACAAGGCCAATCCCTCCATCTGTGCTTTGGATCCCATCCATTCCCACCTTCTCAGAAACTGTCCAAGGTTGATTATTCCTTCTTCCTCTGCATTTTCAACATTTCCCTTTAAACTAGATCTCTCCCATTAACCTTTTTAAAACTTCAGGTTTCTCTCATTATTGGAAGAAATGCCATCACTTGACTCCTTACCTTCCTCTTTCTCTCTCTCTTTTTAAAAGATTTTCTTTTTAAGTAATCTCTATACCCAGTGTGGGGCTCGAATTCACAACCCCAAGATCAAGAGTTGCATGCTTCATGGACTGAGCCAACCAGGTGCCCCTTGTTCCTTTCTTATAGCTATTTGGTCAAAGGCATGAAGTAGGTCTTACTTATTTTTATTTCTCTCATTACAAAACATAGCACTTTGTAATTAATAAAACAGTAAATATTTGTTGATTTAGTGAATTAAGAGAAACTGATACTGTATATGTCCCCCAGGAGTTTAATCTGGGCATAAGAATGAGTCATTGAGAGGGGGAAATTCAGGGGCTTAAGGCACTGGTTTTGGAGTCAGAAGAGACCCAATTCAAGCCCTACCTACATTAACCCCAGTTCTTCATCTTTTTTAAGTTTATTTTGAGAGAGAGCATGTGCACAAGTAGGGAAGGGTCAAAAAGAGAGACAGGGAGGCAGAGAGAGAATCCCAAGCAGGCTCCACACGGTCGGCACAGAGCCTAATGAGGAGCTCGAACCCACAAACTGTGAGATCTTGACCTGAGCTGAAATCAAGAGTCAAAGGCTTAACCGCTTAACCAACTGAGCCACCCAGGCACCCCTCCAGTTCCTTCATCTTAAAAATGGAGGTGATAAAACTTGCCTTAGAAGGGTGTGTGTTAGAGTTACAGGAAACTCCTGTATTCCACTCATGACTTCTAACAACTCTGATATGTACTCACTATTCTTTCTGCTTCTCATTATTCAAAGGAATTATTCTTTCTGCTTCTCATTATTCAAAGGCACGGGCTATGCCTACCGTATCCATTTTAGTATAGCCAGTAAAAGCAGAGTATATACTCAATCAGTATTTACCCAGTAGATGAATAAAAAGGGATTCAAGACGATTTTATAAAACTGAGAACATGGATAAAGCAAACCCTTTGGTCATATGTCCTAACAATATAAATACTTTAAAATGCTCATTTTTCTGGGGCGCCTGGGTGGCTCAGTCGGTTGAGCGTTCGACTTTGGGTCAGGTCATGATCTCATGGTTTGTGAGTTTGAGCCCCACATCAGGCTCTCTGCTGTCAGCATGGAGCCTGCTTTGGATCCTCTGTCCCCCTCTGTCTGTTCTATCTGCTCTCTATTTATTTAAAAATAAATAAAACATTTTTTTATGCTCATTTTTCTTCTCCTCTTGCAGATTTTCTACATATTTACTAATGCAACTCTTCCCATGTCTACTACTTCTTAGTAGTAGTTCTTGTTTGATTTAAAAATTTTAATAAGCTTAGGTAATTGGTATGATGAAATTAGCCTTTAAAAGCATACTTCTTAAAGCTCTAACAATTATACACATATATGTATTTTCCTATTTTGAATTCCTGTGGAATTCACAGGATGGAAAATGATAAAGCTTAATGCACCCGAGGGAAATAACTGTGTGCTCTGCCTAGTGATCCTGAAGTTCACATTTGCTAGAAGGAGAAAGTCTTTGTGTATCAGAAGGATTACTGGTCAATTCTACTGTAATCTAATAAAGGTTTAAAGCTAAATGAACATTATGAAGTTCATGTATTGCATTCACTAGTAAAATCTCATAGGTAGTCCCTAACATTTTCCTAAATGAGTAAACTATATAATACATAAATAAATAAAACATAATGAAACACACGAGACAAAGAAACAGAACTTAAATGATTTCTTCTTGTCAACTTCCTTTCTTTAGGCCACAGATATCTGAATATGTAGTACAATGTGCCATAATTATAATTTTAAATAAACCTTTCTGAATCTCCCAACAATTTAACATCAAGGGGTATCGTGCATCTGAAGGACATGCTGGCTTACGTATGTGTGTGTGTGTATACGTGAAGGTGGATGTGCACAGTAAGCATACACATATTAAGACATAACAGATCAGGTGTGTGCATGCACGCACATACAAAAACACATCTGAAAGGAATTCGGGCTCTCATCAAAGCAGTTCACCTTCAGCCAGTTTAATATATCTGACAGAGCTCTAAATACAGTAACGAACAAGTACGTTTGTTGACCTGAATTGTGGAAATGAAAGTATTACCAAGGTAAGATTAAAATACAGCTGTGAATGAGAATAAAAAAGTTCCAGATTACCAAAAAATGTTTCTTTTGTCTATTTTAAAGTATAAGGACCCAACCAGTCCTTCTCTCTCCCCAAGCCATCTGCATTTAAACAACTGTGAGCCAGGGACTGGACAGATTTTTATTTCCTGCCACAAGTTTAGCTGTCAGACACAAAACAACATGAAACTAAAAAAAATGTTAAAAATCCAAGTTGCATTCTTTGTTTTGGGAAACATATCTCTCTGGATCCTTGAAGAGGATATGGTGATCCCAGATGCCAGTCAAGGGCCTAAAGAGTGTTCTTGGGCTCCCCAAAGGAACACGGGGCATTGTAGACCTTCACACTGAGGACACAACCCAGAAAGCACATTCTGTGGCCAAGACAAAAACCAGAGTCCTGCAGCCCTTGATGTGGTGACTAACATCTCCAAAGAGAAAATGGGCAGGAGACAGACAAGTGAGAAAGACAATGTGGATATGGTAGCCTTGGTCAAAATCCAATGTGTGGTCTTACTAGTCATTACTTGAGTCATCATTGTGGTTGTGAGGAAAGTACCGAGCAGGTCCTAAAGAGTTGAAGAATTAGGTCATTTTGACAACACTTAAAAAACTGTCGCTGTGCCAGTTTTAGAAGATGACCCACAGAAATGCTGCCTATGCAAATTCTAAAGCCATGGAGATCCCTCACTTTCCAAAAGCAATGGAAAGAAAGATAAGTATCACAAGACATTCTGCTCTTCACACATTTTCTCTTTCTAAAAAATCCTATAAAGCTATGTTTATAGAATAAAATGCATAGAGAAGAGGGGCAAAATCAAATAAACTGACTTTGCAGTCAAGATAATCAAAGTAATTCAAACCCTATTAGAAACTCAAACATTTTGACTATTCTTTGTTCTTGCTAAAATGGAAAGTAATCTGGAAATATCTATACAGATGTATATATGTACATACACACAAATATATACAAATGAAACCATAAGGGTGCCTAGGTGGCTCAGTCAGTCAAGCATCCAACTTTGGCTTAGGTCGTGATCTCACAGTTTGTTAAGTTTGAGCCCCACATCAGGGTCTCTGCTAATCAGTGCAGAACCTGCTTTGGATCCTCTGTCTCCCTCTCTCTGCCCCTCCCTCGTTTTCTCTCTCTCTCTCTCTCTTTCTGTCAAAAACAACATTAAAAAAAAGAAACCATATAGACTAGCCACAAGAGGGCGTTTCAACAATGAAAAGACACCACCAGGCTTCTTTCCTTTAGATGCTTATTTCAGTAAGTACTGAGCACACCCTTGCAAACTTTTGAAGACAAATTCCTACTCAAAATTCCTCATTTTTCTACAGCCATAAGCCTTGCCAGATGCTTATATTTTAAGGATGTCTATCCATATCTTAGACACCAAATCTTCTGAAATAGACGGTTAGTGCATCTAGTACTTCATTAATGAATCTTTATACTATCACATACAGATTAATATGAGGAACAGCAAAACTGCCATGTTGTACATAGGGTGTTATGAATGAGCCACGTACAAGGCTACTACTGAAACAGAAAAACCAGGTTTCTTTCTATCATGATAATTTTAAGCTGCCATATTTTGGAATATTTTTAAGTCTGGCACATATGTTAATAGTTTTTACTTTAAAATAAAGTATAACAGTTCCATTTAACTACTGCTAGAAGTGATACATCAGGATCTATACCTAGAGAGACTTCCTTAATTAGTTCAGCAGCAGCATGACAACCCTGAACGAGTATCCTGGTCCAGGTTGACAGATCCCGATGTGTCTCCACTCTGAAGAGATGCATCTCAATGCCCTGCCGAGAGCCCGTCCGAGTAGCAAATGTAAGGTCAGATCCAAGTGAGGGTGATCGACATCCAGAGCCAGAATGAACCAACCTAGGATCACAAAAAGGGCAAAGATCAAAAAGTAATTAATGTATCGTTACAGGAACATGTCAGCAATTTATACTGAAAAATAAGCAAAAAATTATAAAAGCCCTCAGCAGTTATTGGAAAAGTACATTTCAAAACAATATTAT
The DNA here is from genome assembly GCF_046562875.1 of Panthera onca. NCBI lineage: Eukaryota > Metazoa > Chordata > Mammalia > Carnivora > Felidae > Panthera > Panthera onca. Next base: position 44,285,933 of record NC_138353.1, on the reverse strand, counting down.
ATAGTCTTTGAAGTATATACTATTCTGTTTTCCCATAAAATGGCCCCTATTGTCACAGGCACAACACTGGGCTGGATGGGCTAATGCCCAATTTTCCACTGGCTTTTTTATGCTCTCAAAAGACTATACATACCAAAAAAAAAAAAAAAAAAGATTCAGTTTTGGTTAGGAAGTGTTAAGCCCCCACACATGCACAGCCTCCCCTATTACCATCGCTCACTTGACGGTAATTTTTTTTTTTTAAACGAAGAATGAACCTACACTAACACATCATAATCATCCAAAGTCCACAGTTTACTTTAGGGGTGACTCTTGGTGTTGTACATTCTATAGGTTTGGACAAATGTGTAATGACATATATCCATCATTATAATATGCAGAGTATTTTCAATGCTCTAAAAATCCTCTGTGCTATGCCTATTCATCCACCTCTCCTCCTGGCAATCACTTATCTGTATACCTTTTACCTTCTTTTCTTAGTTGCATTAGCAACTAAGCATTGCTGGTATGATGTTGAAAAGGAGTGGCAAGAGGGGACAGGACATCCTTGCCATGTTCCTGACCTTAGTGGGAAAACTTCCTGTTTCTTCCCATTAAGTATGATGTTAGCAATAGCTTTTTTGTAGATAGTCTTTATCAAGTTGAGAATGTTCCTCTCTATTCCTAGTTTACTTTTTTTATTATGAGTGGGTGTTGGATTTTGTCAAATGCCTTTTCTGCATCTCTTGATAGAGTCATATGATTTTTCTTATTTACCTTGTTGATATGATGGATTACTTTAATTGATTTTCGAATAATGAACCAGTCTTGCATATGTGGGATAAATTCCATTTGGTCATGGTGTATAATTTTTTTTATACTTTTTTTAATTCATTTTGCTAATATTTTGTTGAGGACTTTTGCATTTATGTTCATGAGAGATACTGGTCTACAGTTTTCTTATAATGTCTTTGTCTGGTGTTGATATTACGGTAATGTGAGCCTCACAGAATGAGTTAGGAAGTATTCCCTCTGCTTCTATACTCGGAAACAGATTGTAGGGAATTTTTTTTTATATTTATTTATTTTAGGAAGGCGCATAAGTGGGGGAGGGGCAGATGGGGGGGACAGAGCATCTGAAGCAGGCTCTGCACTGACAGGCTGACAGCAGTGAGCCCGATGTGGGGCTCGAACTCACAAACTGCAAGATCATGACCTGAGCTGAAGTCAGGACACTCAACCGACTGAGCCACCCATGTGCCCTGGAATTTCTTTCTTAAATGTTTGGTAGAATTTATCAATGAACCCATGTAGGCTTGGTGCTTTCTGTTTGGAAGACCCTACACTTTTCACAAATATTAATTAAAAATGGGTGTTAGATCTAAATGTGAAATGTAAAAGTATAAAATTTCCAGAAGACATTAAAAGAGAAAATCTAGGTGATCTAAAAAGATACAACACCAGGGGCGCCTGGGTGGCTCAGTTGGTTGAGCGTCCGACTTCGGCTCAGGTCATGATCTCACGATTCATGATTTTGAGCCCTGCGTTGGGCTCTGTGCTGACAGCTTGGACCCTGGAGCCTGCTTCGGATTCTGTGTCTCCCTCTCTCTCTTCCTCTCTCTCTCTCAAAATGAATAAACATTAAAAAAAAAAAAAAAAAACTTTAAAAGATACAACACCAAAAACATGATCCACAAAAGAAAAAAGGTGTTAAGTTTGAATTCATAAATTAAAAACTGCTGCTCTTTGAAAGACACTGCTAAAAGAATGAAAAGACAAGCCAGAGTAGGAAAAAATATATGGAAAACAAATACCTGATAAAGGACTAATATCCACAATAAACAATGAACTCTTAAATTTCAACAATAAGAAAACAGAAAAACCCAGTTGAAAAATGGGCAAAAGAGTCACTTCTTAGTATATATCCAAAAGAAGTGAAATCAGATTCCTGAGATATTTTACATCTATGTTCACTGCAACATTATCCACAATAGCCAAGAGGTGGAAGCAACTTAAATGTCTACTGAAAGATGAATGACTGAAGAAAAATGTGGCATTTACATACAATAGATTATTATTCAGCCTTAAGAAGAAGGAAATCCTGTCATATACCATAACACACAAGAACCTTTTAGATAGTATACTAAGTGAAATAAGCTAGTCACAAAAAGACGAATACTGCTTGACTCTACTTACATTAGGTATCTAAAGGGGTACAACTCAGAAACAAAGTAGAATGGTGAGTTGAAGCCAGTAAGTCGTATCAACTACTGTGCATCTCAAGGGTTTCAATGAAATGCTTACGTGAACATTTCTTCATCTAACTCCTGGTTGACTAGAGCAAGGACCATTATTTCTGATAAACGTTGTGCCTGGGGACTTTGAACTTCAGTCTGTTCAGAGAGCATATATTTTTTAGGCTGTGCACATTATGATAAGAATGAGACATAATTAATTTCTGTTCCTAAAGTAAATAGCCAGTGAAAACTGATTTTCTAAATTTCGAAGCTACTCGACTATAACTCTTGACTTCCATTCACTTGAAATGTGATACTGTTCCGGGGCGCCTGGGTGGCTCAGTCGGTTGGGCGTCCGACTTCGGCTCAGGTCACGATCTCATGGTCTGTGAGTTCGAGCCCCGCGTCAGGCTCTGGGCTGATGGCTCAGAGCCTGGAGCCTGCTTCCCATTCTGTGTCTCCCTCTCTCTCTGCCCCTCCCCCGTTCATGCTGTGTCTCCCTCTGTCTCAAAAATAAATAAAACGTTAAAAAAATTAAAAAAAAAAAAGAAATGTGATACTGTTCCATTATATTAAAAAAACAAAAAATGATGTGCCATCTTTTTACTTAATTTTTTGCTTGTTTTTATTTTTATTATTTTTTTAAATGTTTACTTATTTACTTTTGAAAGAGAGAGAGAGAGAGAGCACAGCAGGGGAGGGACAGAGACAGAGAGGGAGACATAGAATCCAAAGCAGGCTCCAGGCTCTGAGCTGTCAGCACAGAGCCCGACGTGGGGCTCGAACCTATGAACCATGAGATCGTGACCCGAGCCAAAGTTGGACGCTTAACTGACTGAGTCACCCAGACACACCTTTTTGTTTGTTTTTAAATGTTTATTTCTTTTTGAGAGAGAGTGTGAGCGTGAGCAGTGCGGGCGGGGGGGAGGGGGGGGAGAGGGGGGAGAGAAAGGGAGACAGAGGATCCAAAGTAAGCTCTGTGCTGATAGTAATGTGGGGCTTGAACTCACCAACCATGTGATCATGACCTGAGTTGAAGCTGGATGCTTAACCAACTGAGCCACCTAGCTGCCCCCATCTTTTGCTTTAAAAAGTGAGTTCAAACTCATTTGTGGGGGGCTAGGTAGTGATGCTCTTGAAATACTTTTAGATGTAACAAAATGAGAGCCTGAACTAATGTTTTGGGGAGAAGGTTCAAATCAAGTATGAGACAGCAATGAAACAAAGTACAGAAGAGAAAATACTGAGAAACAATTAGCAAAAAACCCCAGAGTTTCTATCATACATTGTATATACTCTGTCCCATACTTTTTTTTTTTTTAATGTTTATTTTTGAAAGAGAGACAGACCGCAAGTGGGGAGGGGCAGAGAGAGAGGGAGACAAAGAATCCAAAGCAGGCCTCAGGCTCTGAGCTGTCAGTACAGAGCCTGACGTGGGGCTTGAACCCATGAACAGTGAGATCATGACCTGAGCTGAAGTCGGACACAACCGATTGAGCCACCCTGGTGCCCCCCCATGAGATTTCTTAAGAACAGAGTTTCAAGGACAAAGACATGTAACATTCATGAACTAAAAACTATTTTTAGATACAAGGGAAACAGCAGAATATTGTCTAAGAAAGTACTGAGTGTTAACAAAATATATTTTAAAAATCCTTTCAACTAACAGTGAAAAACTTCCCACGAAGAAAAAATCTCAAGCCCAGATGGCATTGCTGGTAAATTCTACCAAATATTAAAAAAGAAAAAAAAAGAATTAATGCCAATCTTTATGAACTCTTCAAAAAAAAAAAAAAAAAAAAGACAAAGGAACACTTCCCAACTCATTCTATGAAGCCAGTAGTACTCCAATACCACTCAAATATCCTCATTAAAATACTAGCAAATTCAATCTAGCATAACCAAATAAGATCTATCCTGTAAGTGCAAGGTTGGTTTAATACCTGAAAAGCAATATGGTAATATACCATATAAACAGATAAAGGACAAACCCACATGATCATTGTTATTAGATATGGAAAAAGCATTTGACAAACCCCAAACCCTTTCATGAAGAAAATACCCCAAAAACATGGAAGAGAATTTCTTCAACCTGATAAAGGGCATCTATGAAAAACCCATAGCTAACATCACACTTAACGGTAAAAGACTAAATGCTTTCCCATTAAGATTGGGAAACAAAGATGTCTGTTTTTGCCACTTCTATTCAACATTTACTGGAGATTTTAGCCAGAGCAACGAGGCAAGAAAATGAAATAATAGGCACCCAGAATAGAAAGTAGTACAACTACCTCTTATTTGAAGATGATATGATCTTGTACATAGAAAGTCCCAAGGAATCCACTAAAAACCTATTAAGCTAATAAGTTGAACAAGAATGCAGATCAAGATATAAAAATTAATGTCTTGATTATATACACTACCACCAAACAACCTAAAAAGGAAATTTAAAAAACAATCCGAGGCGCCTGGGTGACTCAGTTGATTAAGTGTCTGACTCTTGGTTTTGGCTCAGGTCACGATCTCATGGTTAGAGTTCGAGCCCCACATTGGGCTCTGTGCCACTGTGTGGAGCCTGCTTGGGATTCATTCTCTCTCTCTCTCTCTCTCTCTCTCTCTCTCTCTCTCTCTCTTTGCCCCCCTCCCTCCCCTCACCCCCCCACCCCGGTCTCTCTCTCTCTTTCTCCCATCTGAGTACTAATCAGGTCCAACCCTGCTTAGCTTCTGAGATCAGACGAGATCAGGTGCGTTCAGGGTGGTATGGTTGTAGACTCTGTGTCTCTCTCTCAAAAATAAATAAATAAACTTAAAAATTTTTTAAAGAAAACAATCCATTTAGGAAATAAATTTAGCAAATGAAATATAAAACTTATACTCAGAAAACTACAAAGCATTGCCAGAAGAAATTAAAAACCTAAATAAATAAAAAGATACACTGTATCACAGACTAGAAGATAATATTTTTAAGATGGCAATATTCCCTAAATTGATGAACAGATTCAATGTGATCTCTACCAAATTTCATGTCTTTTTTTTTTGCAGAAATTAACAAGCTGATACTAACATCCAAATTAAAATGCAAGGGACTCACAATCACCAAAATAATTTTGAAAAAACAAAATTGAAGGATTCATACTTCTGATTTCAAAACTTACCACAGGTATATAACTGATAGTCCAGAAAAAAAAAAACAAAACCTTACAGTTATGATCAATTGATTTTTGCCAAGAGAGTTCAATGGAAAAAGAATAGTCTTTTCAACAAATGGTACTATGATAACTGGATATTCCCAAGCAAAAGAATGATATTTGACCACTACTTCATACTATACACAAAAATTGACTCTAAGAATTAAGTGTAAGAGTTATAAAGCTTTTAGAAGAACACAAACAAGTAAATTTTTGTAACCCTGGATTAGGGAAAGACTTCTCAGATTAAGACACAATAATGAGACACAACATATGAGAAGACTGAGAAATTGGACTTTATCAAAATTAAAAGTTTTTCTGCTTCAACATTTTTTTTAAATGTTTATTTACTTTTGAGAGAAAGAGAGAGAGACACAGAGGCATGAGTGGGGTAAGGGCAGAGAGAGGGAGACACAGAATCTGAAGCAGGCTCCAGGCTCTGAGCTGTCAGCACAGAGCCCAATGCACGGCCTGAACTCACAAAGTGCAAGATCATGACCTGAGCCAAAGTCAGACGCTTAACCAACTGAGTCACCCAGGTGCACCAAAAGCTTTTGTGTTTCAAATGACACTATCAAGAAAGTGAAAGACAACCCACCGAATGGGAAAAACATTTGCAAGTCATATATTTAATAAGGTATTTGTCTACAGAATATATAAAGAATTCTTACAAATGAATAATAAAAAAGCAACCCAGTTAGAGGATCAAGGATTTGAATAGATATTACTCCAAATAAAATACACACATGCCAAATAAGTACATGAAAAGATGCTCAACATCATTAGCTATTAGGGAAATGCAACTTAAAACCATGAGGATGAGCTACAATGTATCATGCTAAGCGAAATAAGTCAATCAGAGAAAGACAAATACCATATGATTCCACTCATATATGGGATTTAAGAAACAGAACGGATGAACACATGGGAAGTGGGGGGGAAGAGAAGAGAGGGAAACAAACCCCAAGAGACTCTTAAGGATGGAGAATAAACTGAGGGTTGATAGAGGGAGATGGGTGGGAGATGGGCTAGATGGGTGATGGGTATTAAAACAGGCACTGTTGGGGTGCCTGAGTGGCTCAGTTGGTTAGGTGTCCAGCTTTGGCTCAGATCATGATCTCACGGTTCGTGGGTTTGAGCCCTGCATTAGGCTCTGTGCTGATGGCTCGGAGCCTGGAGCCTGCTTCGGATTCTGTGTCTCCCTCTCTCTCTGCCCCTCCCCTGCCTGCTCTCTCTCTAAAAACTAAGTAAAAACATTAAAATTTTTTTAAATAAATAAAAAATAAAAAGGGCACTTGTTGGGGTGCCTGGGTGGCTCAGTCGGTTAAGCATCCGACTTGAGCTCAGGTCATGGTCTAGCAGTCTGTGAGTTCCAGCCCCACATTGGGATCTGTACTGACAGCTCAGAGCCTGGAGCCTGCTTCAGATTCTGTGTCTCCCTCTCTCTGCCCTTAGCCCACTCACGCTTCTGTGTCTCTCTCTTTCTCTCAAAAGTAAATAAACACTAAAAAATAAATAAAATAAAATAAAACAAAATAAAATGACATAACATAAAAAGGGCACTTGTGATGAGCACTGGGTGTTGTATATAAGTGGTCAATCACTGAATTCTACTCTAAGTGGTTTCATGTCTCACATTTAGGTCTTTAATCCATTTTGAATTTATTTTTGTGTATGGTGTAAGAAAGTAGTCCAGTTTCATTCTTCTTGTGTGTTGCTCTCCAGTTTTTCCATCACCATTTGTTGAAAAGACATTCTTTTTCCCACTGGATATTCTTTCCACCTTGTTGAAGATTAATTGGCCATATAATTGTGGGTTTATTTCTGATTTTTCTCTTCTGTTCCATTGATCTATAGGTCTACTTTTATCCCAATACCATACTGTTTTGGTTACTACAGCTTTATAATATAACTTGAAGTCCAGAACTGTGATGCCTTCAGCTTTGCTTTTCTTTTTCAAGACTGCTTTGGCTATTTGGGGTCTTTTGCAGTTCCATACATATTTTAGTATTCTTTCTTCTAGTTCTGTAAAAGATGCTGTTGATATTTTGATAGGGATTGCATTAAATGTGTAGATTATTTGAGTAGTATAGACATTTTAACAATATTTGTTCTTCCAATCCACAAGCATGGAACATCTTTCCATTTCTTGGTATCGTCTTCAATCTCTTTCATCAGTGTTTTACAGTTTTTAGAGTACAGGTCTTTGACCTTTTTGGTTAGGTTTATTCCTAGGTATCTTATTGTTTTGGTTGCAAGTGTAAATGGGACTGTTTTCTTAATTTCTCTTTCTGCTACTTCATTATTAGTATATAGAAATGCAACAGATTTCTGCACATTGATTTTGTGGACTGTGATTTTACTAAATTCGTTTATTAGTTCTAGCAGTTTTTTGGTGGAGTCTTTTGGGTTGGCTGCATAGAGTAGCACATCATCTGCAAACAGTGAAAGTTTTACATCTTCCTTACCAATTTGGATGCCTTTATTTCTTTTTGTTCTTATTGCTATGGCTAGAACTTCCAATACTATGTCAAATAAAAGTGGTGAGAATGAACATCCTTCTCTTGTTCCTGACCTTAGGGGAAAGCTTTCAGTTTTTCCCCATCGAGTATGATGTTCGCTGTGGGTTTTTCACATAAAGTCTTATTATGTTGAGGTATGTTCCCTCTAAAACTACTCTGTTGAGGGCTTTTATCATGAATGGATGTTATACTTTGTCCAGTGCTTTTTCTGCATCTACTAAAATGATCATATGGCTTTCATCCTTCCTCTTATTGACGTGATGTATCACATTGATTGACTTGCAAATGTTGAAACACCCTAGCAACCTAGGAATAAATCCCATTTGATCATGGTGAGCGATTTTTTTAAATGTATTGTTTAAGTTGGATTGCTAGTATGTTGTTGAGGATTTATCCATCTTTGTTCATCAGAGATATTGGCCTGCATTACTTTGTGTGTGTGTGTGTGTGTGTGTGTGTGTGTGTGTGTGTGTGTGGGCGTGTGTGTGTGGTGTCTTTGTTTTTTTTTAAATTTTTTTTTTAATGTTTTATCTTTGAGACAGAGAGAGACAGAGAATGAGCAGGGGAGGGGCAGAGAGAGAGGGAGACTGAGAATCCAAAGCAGGCTCCAGGCTCTAAGCTGTCAGCACAGAACCCGACACGGGGCTCGAACTCACAACCCGCGAGATCATGACCTGAGCTGAAGTCGGGCGCCCAACTGACTGAGCCACCCAGGCGCCCCTGTCTGGTCTTGATATCAGGGTGATAATGGCCTCATAGAATAAATTTGGAAGTTTTTTTTCTTCTATTTTTTGGAATAGTTTGAGAAAAACAGTTATTAACTCTTTTTTAAATGTCTGCTAGAAATCGTCCAGGAAGGCATCTGGTCTTGGACTTTTGTTTGTTGGGAGTTTTTGATTACTGATTCAGTCTCCTTGCTGGTAATTGGTCTGTTCAATTTTTCCATTTCTTCTTGCTTCAGTTTTGGTAGGTTATGTGTTTCTGGAAATTTATCCATTTCTTCTAGGTTGTCTAATTTTTTTAGCATATAGTTTTTCTTATATTCTCTTACAATTATTTGTATTGCTGTGGTGTTGGCTGTTATTTCTCCTCTTTCATTTGTGATTTTGTTTGAGTCCTTTCTCTCTTTTTATAAGTCTGGCTAGAGGTTTATCAATTTTGTTGATCTTTTTAACAAATTGCTCCTAGTTTCATCGATGTGTTCTGTTGTTTTTTGGTTTCTATATCATTTATTTCTGCTCTAATCTTTATTATTTCCTTCCTTCTGCTGATTTAAGGTTTTGTTTGTTCTTCTTTTTCTAGTTCCTCTGACTGTAAGGTTAGGTTGTTTGAGATTTTTCTTGCTATAAACCTCCCTCTTAGAACCACTTTTGCTGCATCCCAGAGATTCTGGACCATCGTGTTTTCATTTTCATTTGTCACCATGTAATTTTTTATTTCTTCTTTAATTTCCTGGCTGACCCATTCATTGTTTAGTACCATGTTATTTAACCTCCATTTGCTTGTGCTCTTTCCAGATATTTTCCTGTGGTTGTAGTTTCATAGCAGTGTGATCAGAAAAGATTCATGGTATGACTGTGATTTTTTTAATTTGTTGAGACTTGTTTTGTGGCCTAATATGCGATCTAATCTGGAAAATGGTCTATGTGTACTTGAAAATAATGTGTATTCTGTTGTTTTAGGATGAAATGTTCCAAATATAAATGTTACATCGATCTGGTCCAGTATATCATTCAAAGTCACTGTTTCCTTATTGATTTTCTGTTTGGATGATCTGTCCATTGATATAAGTAGGGTATTAAAGCTCCCTACTATTACAGTGTTACTGTTGATTAGTTCTTTATGTTTGTTATTAACTATTTTATGTGTTTGCATGCTTCCATGTTGGGTGTATAAATATTTACAACCGTTATTTCTTCTTGTTGGATTGTCCTCTTTATTATTACATAGCATATAATAAAATACTTTGTTATATACTTTGTTAATATACTGACAGACTTGTCTCTTGCTACAATCTTTGTTTTAAAGTCTATTTCATCCAATATAAGTATTGCTACCCTGGCTTTATTTTGACGTCCATTTGCTCAACAAGTGTTTCTCCAACCTGTCACTTTTAATCTGTAGATATCTTTAGGTCTGAAATGAGTCTCTTGTAGGCAGCATATAGATGGGTCTTGTTTTTTATTTACTTATTCTGTCATCCTATGTTTTTGGAATGAGGCATTTAGTCCCTTTACATTCAAAGTAAAGTGGGTGATGGGCATTGAGAAGGGCACCTGTTGGGATAAGCACTGGGTGTTATATGGAACCCAATTTGACAATAAATTCTATATTAAAAAAAACAAAGTAATAATTGATAGATATGTATTTACTGCCATTTTGTCACCTGTTTTGTGGTTGTTCTGATAGTTTTTCCCTGATCTTTTCTTCTCTTGCTCTCTTTCATGGTTTGCTGGCTTTCTTCGGTGATATACTTGGATTTCTTTCTCTTTATTCTTTACATATCAATTACTGGTTTTTGATTTGTGGTTACCATTCAATTTGTATATGATATCTTTTGTATATAGCAGTCTATATTAAGTTGATTGTCACTTAAGCTTGACCACACTCTTGACTCCCACTGCAATGTGTTAGGTATATGGTGACATATTTTTTACATCTTTTATTTTGTGAATGCCTTGACTGATTTTTATGGATATACCTATTTTTACTGCTTTTGTGTTTCTTACTTTTCATACTCATAGTCTTTCCTTTCCTCTCAAAGAATCCCCTTTAACATTTCTTGAGGGCTGGTTTAGTGGTCATGACCTCCTTTAGTTTTTGTTTGTCTGAGAAACTGTTTATCTCTCCTTCTATTCTGAATGATAGCCTTCCTGGATAGAGTATCGTGGCTGCAGATTTTTCCCTTTCAGGACTTTGAATATATCATGCCACTCCTTTCTAGCTAGCAAAGTTTCTGCTGAAAAATGGGGTGTCCCCTAGTATGTAACTATCTTCTTTTCTCTTATTGCTTTAAAATTTTTTTTCTTTATCATTACTTTTTGCCACTTTAATTACTATGTGTTTTGCGTGAACCTCATTGGGTTGATTTTGTTGGGGGATCTCTGTGGCTCCTGGATCTCGATATCTGTTTCCTTCCCCAGGTCTGGGAAGTTTTTAGCTATTATTTATTCAAATAAATTTTCTGCACCCTTTTCTTTCTCTTCTTCTGGGATCACTATGATGTGAATGCTATTGTGCTTGATGGAATCACTGAATTCCCTAAGTCTATTCTCATTTTACATAATCTTTTTTTTTCTCTAACCTGCTCGACTTGATTACATTCATTACTCTGTCTTCACGGTCATTCATTTGTTCCTCTGCTTCCTCTAGCTTGCTGTTTATTCCATCTAATGAATTTTCATTTCATTTATTGTGTTCTTCAACTCTGGTTCTTTTTTAGCTCTTTGTTAATGGTCTCACTCATGTCCTCCACTCTTTTCTCAAGTCCATTGTCTATCTTTATGACCATTACCTTAAATTCTCTATCAGGCATATTATTGATCTCCATTTCATTTAACTGTCTTGCTGTGATTTTGTCCTGTTCTTTCATTGGGGATATAATCCTCAGTCTCATTTTTTTTTTTTAATGTTTATTCATTTTTGAGAGACAGAGACAGAGTGTGAGCAGGGGAGGGATAGAGAGAGAGAGGGAAACACAGAATCTGAAGCAGGCTCCAGGTTCTGAGCTGTAGCAAAGAGCCTGATGCAGGGCTCCAACCCATGAACCACGAGATCATGACCTGAGCCGAAGTCAGATGCTTAACCGACTGAGCCACCCAGGTGCCCCCCTAAGTCTTCTCATTTTGTCTAACTCTCTGGGTCTGTTTCTCTGTGTTAGAAAAGCCAGAGATGCTCTTCAAAGTAGTGGGTGGGGCATGTACATTTAAGAAGGTGGCACCGGTCCTCTTCCACAGGGGATGTGCAGCCATTGAGGACACTGGGGCCAGTGGGGGCCACCTCAAGCCTGTGTGGTTGGAGGATTAAGGTTTAACAAGGTGCATGCAACCTCCCTGGAAGGTGGCCAACTGCCACCACCAGGACCAAGGCCCAATAAAATGAGCAGGTTGGGAGACATGGTGTTGAAGTTTATGCAGGTCTTCTACGGGAGGGGACCCAAAGGCAAGTGTGACAGGAAAGGGTGGATAGGTGGCTCAGTCAGTTGCGTCTGACTCTTGATTTTAGCTCAGGTCATGATCTCATGATTCAGTTCATGAGATTGAGCCCTCCATCGGACTCCATGCTAACAGTGCAGAGCTTGTTTGGGATTCTTTCTCTCCCCCTCTCTCTCCCTGCCTCTCTGCGGCTCACACTCTCTCTCCCTCTCAAAAAATAAGTAACTTTTATTAAAAAAGAAAAGGGGGGATCCACCGAAGCACACGGTGAAGGGGTGGCTTGTTATAAGCAAGTTAGGTGGTGAGTAGTGATGGCCGTGTGTTTATGCTGAGGGGCAGGGGAGGGAAATGGAGAAATGGCACCTATAAGATCCTTTGTTCCTGGAGGGGGTCTCTCTGCAATCCCTGCCTCTCTGGGACCTGCTTTGAGATAAGTAAATTACTCTCCCTCCCATATGACCCAGGTGTTTTTCAAACTGCTGCTTCTACATTGGATCTCCTTGGGTGTTTCTTGTGCTGTCTCTATAAGGGTGGGGTCTCAGCTTCCGACAGCCCTTGGGGCTCTCCCAGAGCCAAGCCCACAGATTTTCAAAATTCCAGACTTTAAGCACGGCTGGTTATAAGAACTCATGAAATTTAGCCCCTCAGTTTCAAAGCCAAATGTTACGGGGATTTGCCTTTCCTGTGCAGGCTTCCTGACGTGATAGCCTGTTTCTTGCCCTTCTCTGTGCCTGTGGCTCCCTCTGTACTGCAGACGGCCAGGGTCCTTTTAGCTCCCCACCATGTCTCTGCCCTTTCTACTCTCTTCAGTGTAGCCTCTTCTCTACCTTTAGTTGTGGGGTTTGTTCTGCAAGCCCTTGGGTCGTTTTCTGTGTTATCTACATTGATGTGTTATCTAGTTGTACCTGGGGGATGAGGTAAGCTTAGGATACTCCCACTCTGCCATCTCTCCATAAGTTGTTTTTTTCAAGTAAAAAATGGCAGTCCATGAAAAAACATAGGGACCTAAACCAGCAACTCCACCACACACTTGTTTTTCTTTGAGACAGCTATCATACCACAGTACACGGCAGAGGTGCTTTGTGAGTACCTCCCACCTCATCTTACAGAATATTAAAACTATGAATATTCAAGGGTTAAGATTAAATAAACTCATATTTGTACTGCTCCAACAAAGGCACTTTGAAGTTAAACTGGCATTCCCCATCTCCTCCCGCAAATCTGTACAGTTTGGTGCCAAGAGCCTTGATTCATGCTAAGGCACCAGCAATTTTACCAACTCTCGGTACAAATATCAACAGGGAAAAAAGCAAATAATATCTTAGTATTACTATGAAAACAGTTTTCAACTCACAGACCCCCTGAAGAGGGGATCCTCAGAGGTCCATGAAAATATGCTTAGAGAGCTGCCTCCCTGAGCTGGTTCCTATAGAACCAACATGCCAATTAAACATGAATTATCTCAGCAAGAGTTACGTAGGTTTCAAAATTACTCCACATATGATCCAAGTAAGATAGAGCATGGGGAAAGTGCCAGGGTGGATTCTACCACATTCAGTTTGATTGTTAATCCCATGACAGACGTTAAAAAATATAAGGTCTAGGAGAAATTTTCCTACAGGTTTTGATTATGAAATATCTGGCAGAGGAAATCTAATTCAAACCAGCTGCGGACTCTTGCTGAGCAGCAGTTGGTTAGAACATACTGCCAAAAGGCCCCCTTTAGTGGGGAGGCCAGATGAGCTCATGCAAAGGCGTTTTAGCAGCTTTTGTCCCCTAAGTCCCATAAGCACAACACCACTTCAATTTTCCACACTGTAAAGTAGCCACACTTTCTTTGGATCTTTTTCTCTTTCAGTCAAAGATCAAAGTTTATAGGAAAAGACTACAAAATGCACATCCTGCAAAATCCACAGCCTTCTTAAAACCATTGTGTTTTTCTACCTGTGTCATGTTTCTGACTTACTCTCTAGAAATAAGTAAAATAAAATTAAATAAATTAAATAAAAATTCTCTTCATTTATCACTCTCATATTTTATTTAATTCGTCACCAATGTGAAGTAATAGCTATTAGGTACACAATACACATACACACACCTTGGTTTCTAGGAATCTGTAAATGTGCAAGCCAATAAATGATGTTAATTTATATTACTCTAGCAACATTCTTTGATTTTTAAACCACAATTAACTCTTATCAGGGACCACCTACCTTTGTGGGTAATCAAGGTCCTTGATTTCTTTTCCTTTCCTACGTCTTTATACTATCTTTTTTTCTTTGTCTCATCTACTCATAAGAACATTTTCCAAAGTATTAGAAGTAGAATTAGTGAAAGTGAATATTCAGCCCTTTCTCATTACTCATAAATCTCAAACCCTCTCTTTCCCCCCACACTAAAAAGACATAAACGTACCACTTTCTGGCCTTGCTTCTCTCTGCGGGATACCTCTTGGTCTGGTTCCAGCCTTTGGTTTCTCTCAGTGGCCAAATTCTACCCGCTCTGGGAGGCAGAGGATGATTAAGCCCCACTTAATTCTATCTTGCAGTGACTTCAACCAGTTCCACCTGGCTGACAAGGCCACATGGAAAAAATAAACCTCTCAGCTGCCTGTCATCTTAAGTTCCTAATCCCCTGGTACCTCCTGAACAAGGAGGAAAGAATCCCTACTGTTAAATTAATTAAACCTCTTAAGAAACAACATGTTCAGAGAACTACAGGCTCCACCCATTTAATTGATGGCCAAGTTCAATTTGCATGTCTAGGTTGATACAAATAATACATTTTAGTTCCTTAAGTTTAACATGAAACTTTCACTACTTACACAAACTAAGTTCCTCTTTTAACAATGGAAACAAACCATTTATACATTTTACACAGAATTTCTCTTTGACAGATTTTCACTCAATAAATAATAATAATTATAATTAAAGCAGCTAACATTGACTTGAGCATTTACAATGTGTCAGGTACCACTGTAGGCATTTTACAAGTATTAACTCATCTAATACTCACACCCACCCTATCTCATTAGGATTCACTTAATAAATTAAAATTCTACAGCACAAAAAGGTTAAGTAACATGCTGCCAATTACCCACTATACATGGCAGAATAAGGACTCAAACTCAATTTATTAAGGATTGGTCTTAGTCTCTTCTATTACATCTTTGGATTTTGGGGGCGGGGGGAGGAGTTGTTTTAATTATAATAGCTTTACTGAGATATAATTAATGGCTTTCAGCATTTTCAGAATTGTGCAGTCATCGCCACACTCAAGTTTTAGCACATTTTCGTTACCCCAAAAAGAAGTCCTATACCCATTAGCCATCACTTCCTATTTCTCCCAACCCCTGCCCCTTCCCAGGTAATGAATAATCAACTTTCTGTTTCTATAGATTTGCCTATTTGGGCCATTTCACATAAACTAAGTCATGAAATATGTGGTCTTTTGTGTCTGGCTACTTAGCATGTTTTCGAGGTTCATCCACATTGCAGTGTATTCTTTTTTACTGATGAATAATATTTCATTGTATTGATATACCACGTTTGTTTACCACTTGGTAGACACTTGGGTCATTTTCATTGTTTGGGTGGTATGTATAATGCTGTTATGAACATTCCTGTATAAGTTTTTGAGTGGACATAAGTTTTCATTCCTTTTGGTGACTCAATGTTTAGCCTTGCGAGGAACTGTCAGACTGTTTTCTACATCAATTGCACCATTTTACAATCCCATCAGCAGCGTATATGGGTTCCATTTTCTCCACAGCCTGGTCTACACTTGTTTTATAATTATAGCCATCTTGTGGGTAGGAAGTGGTATCTCAATGTAGTTTCAATTTGCATTTCCCTCATGTTGAGCATCTTTTCATGTGCTTATTGCCCATTTGAATATTTTCTTTGGACAAATGTCTATTCAGATCCTTTCCCTATTTTTAATTGGTAATTTACATTTTTATTATTGAGTTGTAACCGTCCTTTTATTTTCTAGATACAAGTCCCAAATTAGATGATTTACAAATATTTCCCCCCATTCTGTGGGTTTTTTCACTTTCTGGATGGTGACATTTGAAGCACAAAAGTTTTTAATTTTAATTAAGACCAATTTATTTTTTCTCTTGTTCCTTATGCTTTCGGTGTCCTATCCAAGAAAGCTCTGCCTAAACCAAGGTCATGAAGATATACTCCTGTATTTTCTCCTAAGAGTTTTAGAGTTTTAGCTCTTAAAACTTACTTATCTCTTTTCCCTATTTGCAAGTTAATGCCACACTGATAGTATACACAGAACCACCCCATTTCCTTCTGTAGTACGAAGTACTTTCGGGATCTAGGCCCTGTATGTCACTGGCCAGAACTTATCTGTTTATAGGACTGTACCTTCTAGTATTGAACTCATCTATGGGATGTCACAGATTTCTGCTCCATGCCTCCAGTGACACACAATTAGGGAAATGTGTAAGGATAAAGCTACCCTCCTTGCATTGCATGATCATAACTGAAGTAGAAGCTTCTTCCATAAAATTTAAACTTAAGAAATCTCAATAGTCATATTCATAAACTCTAAATTTTGGAAAATACAAATTTAATTGATATAATTATAACTACTGATAGGTCTACATGTTTTCATAGGATTCCTGTCAGACTCCCAATGTAACCATGACCAAGAAACTATAATTTAAGTAATAGAATTAAACTCAATTAAGATTTATTGAGGGCACACTATATGCAAAGCATCATGGGAGTGCTGAGATGACAAAGTCATAGTTCTTGACCTCAAAAGGTTATAATTTAGTGGGGATTAAAAAAAATCTGGAGGGGGGCGGGAACAAAACCAGAGAAACTCATAAATTCAGTCTTTCTGCAGGACCCTTATGTCCTCAAGGAATTAATGAGGGTGCACCTGCCTAATTCTGAGGCTCAACAAATCTTTTATCACTATTCTGTGATCTAGGTGCTCCAGCTCTAAATTACAGAGAAATTCCTAAAAGCTATATAAAAATTATATTTTTATGAGGGGCACCTGGGTGGCTCAATCGGTTGAGCATCTGACTTCAGCTCAGGTCATGATCTCACAGTTTGTGGGTTCGAGCCCCACATCAGGCTCTGTGCTGACAGCTTGCTCAGAGCCTGCAGCCTGCTTCAGATTCTGTGTCTCCTTCTCTCTCTCTGCCCCTCCCCTGCTCATGCTCTGTCTGTCTCTGTCTCTCAAAAATAAATAAATGTTAAAAAAAATTTTTTTAATTATATTTTTATGAAAATGGCATATATAAAAGAAATTGGCAAATTGAAGGAAATCCTATAAAACGTGCAAGTCTTCCTATAATTTAAAGAATATTCTTCTTCACATGAATCTTTGTCTACTCAAAGCAGGAACCCCATCATCCCCCTGACCCCACAACCACACTGCTCCCTGGGGGACACACCAGGGGTGACTCCATCATTTAGCTTTTTTTTTTTTTTTCTACCCAATACTTTTCTGTGGAGCTCCTTCTTAATGTGTAATTTTTGAGTTACTTCAAAACTGGATTATTTTTTTTAAGCCCAAATAAAGCTGAATGTGAATATGTTTTCTAGTCTCACACCAGTTTCCAGTTACATCTGAAGAAATCTTGGCCCCCAAATCTACATATCTCTATTCTTTTCCCTTCCAACTCTCCACATCTGGCATGCTAGAAACATCCTGTTGCTTCAGGTCAAATCAATGTTTATTTGCTGGCACCAAAATTGTGTGCTCTTATGCCAGAGACAGAATTGAAGAATATTTTGGCTGAGTTATGTGGTTTATCCACAGTACCACATTCTGGTTTAAATGATTTCATCACTCAGTCAAAAGGCTGCCACAATTTCAGTGGTTTTCTAGTCACAGTCAATAAAGTAAAGGAAGAAAAAAAACCCTACTATTTATCTTCATGACTAAGCAAGATTTGAAGGGAGCAATTAGGAATCTGCTTCAACAACTTAAAAAAAATGCTAATGAAAGAAAACATTTATTCTGAGCTAGGAGCTGCAAAATAATAAGGTTGTGAAAGATAAGTTTTCGTCTCAACCAACTATATCTCAACCAACAACTTAAATGCTATTTTAAATAACGAAGATAATAGAATTCACCTTACATTATTTTTAGATTTAGAGTAGGATAGCTTTTTTTTTTTTTTTGTCATTATACTTACCTTGTAGCAACAAGGGGGTAGCTATGACATGGTGATGCCCAGGCATCCCTTGTCCATGGCATACAGTCATAAAGCAGCAAATCCTTCTCAGTCACAGCCATAAGGACAGGTCTCCACTGTTGTCTTCCACCATCTAGCTTTGCCTGTAACAATGGTAAAATCCAGAAAGCAGAGCTAACTATAATGATATATAGCTGTAAAAGTCCCTTCAGTGATGGTCTAACATTGTGGGTCTCCATTTTGTTCCCTGATCCTAAGAGACTTGAGGAACAGGAAACATCCCATCAGGTTCCTTTCCACTGGCTGGGACTCTCCAATAGGAGTGTGAGGTGGACCGTGCAATCTGAAAAAAGCTCTCCCAGAGTTACAGACATTATCTAGTGATAGGACTCTGTTTTTACAGAGTTGCCCATTATATTTTAGGAAGTTTCTGTTTCTGTTTTAAATGTACCATTGCATTTACGTACATAAAGTTCAGTTAACTCTGTGAGGGCTTAAAAATGTAGGAAAACAACTACTCTTTATCCATACTGTCAAGGACCCAAAGCCAAAAAGCAAAAGACGATGCTCAAGAAAAGCCCTGGTATATCAAAAAATTTCCCCCATGAGATGAGGAACAGGGAATGCTTAATGATAGTGTTATTTTTTAACAACGATCCTTCAGCTATCACTGGTGGCTTCAAGGGATATCGAACTGATGAATCACTTATCTCTCAAAGAGTTATCTTTAAAGCTACTTCTTATTTTTTCTTCCTTAATGATTTCTGAAGGTAATTTGGACATGTCAGAGCACCTTAAGAATGTATCTATAATCTGAAAAGTGGCCTGAGTGGTTCGGTTCTGTGTTATAACATCTATTACCAGAACTTTCCCCTCTTAGTTATAGCCATCAGCTAATTCCAGGAGTTGGAAATGAATTCTATCCAGGGAAATGCCTCATGTTCTTGGATGTGCTGAAAGCACAAAAGGTATGACCCAACTCTGAGATTCCAGCAAAGTACTGTAGAAATAGTTATGCTTCTCTGGACAGTGAACCCAAGCTTTCTAAGATTCTATATTTAGTCTATGGGTAACTCTGGAGGGAAAATATCAGTTCTAAAGAGGTTGTCTTGGATTCTTACATTTTTGGGTCAAGATAACCCAAAGGGATTTCTAAGTCTTTGTCTCTGAGATTGTTATGGATAATACTGCAGTAGGAAAGATATGGTAGTCTTCCCTAGGCATGGTTTTGCTTTTCACGATTTCAAAACCTACAGTCAACCATGGTCAGGAAGCAGATGATCCTCCTTCTGATGTATGGTCAGAAGGTCAATCATTGCCTAATGCTATGTCATGATGCCTACATCATTCACCTCACTTCACCTCATCACACAGGCATTTTATCATCTCACATCATCACAAAAAGGGCTAATACAGTACAATAAGATATTGTGAGAGAAAGAAACCACATATAGCCTTTATTATAGTATACTGTTATAATTCTTCTTTTTCATTATTAGCTATTGTTAACCTCTTACCGTGCCTAATTTATAAATTAAATTTTATTACATGTACATAAGAATAGGAAAAAACATTATATATATTTTACATTCAGTGCTACCTGTGGTTTCAGCCATCCACTGGGGGTCCTGAAACAGATCCCCTCACTTGGGGTGCCTGGGTGGCTCAGTCTGTTAAGTGTCTGACTTTGGCTCAGGTCTGATCTCACAGTTCATGAGTTCAAGTCCCACAGCAGGCTCTGTGCTGTCAGTGTAGAGCCCACTTCAGATCCACTGTCTCCCTCTCTTTGCCCCTTCCCAGCTTGTGTGCTCTCTCTCTCTCTCTCTCTCTCTCAAAAATAAATAAACATTAACATAAAAAAAAGAAGAAATATATCCCCCATACAGAAGGGGAACTACTATAACATAAAATTTATCTTTCAAAGAGGTTAAAATGGCAACCTGACTTTTTAAAATTAACTTTTCCTCTAAGTTATAAGAGAGATTTTAAAGGCTCGATCAGAGTATATGCAGCTGGAAAACCCAAATTAAATGCATTTGTTCCCAGAGAAGATATTTTAGGCAATAAAGGAAAATCGCTATTATCAATAGAAACAATATCCACTTTTAAGATAGAACTTTTTGTTCAACTAACAACTTTTAGGGGCACCTGGGTGGCTCAGGCGGTTAAGTATCTGACTTTGGCTCAGGTCATGATCTCATGGTTTGTGAGCGCGAGCCCCGCCTTGGGCTCTGTGCTGACAGCTCAGAGCTTGGAACCTGCTTTGGATTCTGTTTCTCTCTCTCTCTCTCTCTCTCTCTCTCTCTCTCTCTCTCTCTCTCTCTCTCTCAAAAAATGAATAAGCATTAAAAAAATATTTTAAAAGACCCACAATTTTTCAAAACTATTCTTTGGACCTTTGGAGTCAGTGTTTGGAGAACTTCTTTTCCCTCTTCTACTTACCATTGTAGAAAAAAGAAACGTCAATTTAAGTCATTCTGTTTGCCTATTTGCCTGAAGTTATAAGGATACTATTTGCTCTCACTGGAGTCAAAATGCTGCCTGCTCTATAGACAGCATGTATTTTTGTTGTGGTAGCAGTCCAAGCAGCTTTGGGGCTCCACTATTAAGGTTTTGGCCAGAGAAAAAAGGGATACTAATGTTAGGGTTCTGGTCTGTTTGGGTTTCAGCACCCACACATACACACACCTGGCCAAACAACAGCCTTCTCCAGATTTTATTTTTTAATAAAGTTGTAGAGCACTAAAGATGAAAAACTAATGGTTACTATTCATTCCCTAAATCCTTAATCCTATAAATCAATCTTTTTGACAGGTGATGTACTTCTGTTCTTTATTTTGTTATTAGGATAGAAAACAGAGAAGAAACTAAATAAACCATTCCAGTAATGCTCATTTAGTGTGTATGTTCTAATTTGAGTCTTTACACATTTTGAGAATGATCAGGAACAAAGCTGTGGAAACAAAGCTTTCTTTGGCTGTCTTGTCTTTTCTAATGAATACTCAAAAGCCTAAAAACTACTGGTCTTAAAGGCAAATACGTCCCCCATTTGGTGGACTTAAATAAAATTCTCTTTTAAGACTATAACCAACTAAATAAACTATCAGTCACATAAAAATCAGTATCAATGAAGAGACAGAAGTCCCTATGGAGAGAAGAGCTTATCTATTGGTTATCAACTACCCGTATTATAGGTTTTCTCCGTTTTAAACAAACTGAGTTTTTAACAATGTGAAATAACAAAACAGATAAATGAGAGACTATTTAAAGTTAAATTAATGATCCTTCCTAAATTTATCCCTGTAAAATGACTATCTTTTCTAAGTACAACTGAAACAACTTCATGTATACAAGATTTTCAATAAATATATCTCATGCCAAAAGAAATGCTTATCTATATTGAAAAGATTATATAATATAAAATTATTTTGACCATTTTCACACTCAAAGAATTAAACAATGTTCCAATTAGAAAAGTTTTGGCATTTGCTTAGTCCAACCTTTATCAGATACATAAACTCAACATAACACTTCTGAGAAATGTATCCAGTCTTGCTTGAACACCCTATACTCTGATTTGGATAACCCCCCAAAAAAGTAAAAATCAAGAGTATTTTAGAAATAGTACTTGGAATTAGTTCAGTGGTACGATTTTTCAAAGTGATTAAACTTTCTCACTTAGTATTATTTCCCAAACCTGAGCTTGTGTTCTTGGATAATATTTTATAGTTAGTGACTTCTCTGCTTTTCTTATACATATGTATAAACATACACAAAAAAATTACTGAGCATCTACAGTATACATAGCATTAGGCTAAGTTCTTTGGAAGCAGGAAAGATTTGGGGAAAAAATGTGCTCCTGTGTTCTAAGAGCTCAAAATTGATCGGAAGACTCACCACATAAATATGGCCCATAAAGTACATATTGTAATGAACTGGTGGCTTTATTTTTCTCCTTTCTACTTGTCTTCGTGTAGCATAAACTAAATTAATTTCACTTTGAAAGTCTGACAGCTCTCATGTACTGCTGGTGGGAATCTGATGGAAGGCAATTTGGCAACATTTATCAAAATTACAAATGCATATACCCTTTTTAAAACATTACGTCCGCAAATTCTTTACTACTCTTCCCTTTAAGAGGTGGAACCTTTGGGTGTAGAGTGAACTTAGTAACTCACTGCTAATGAAAAGAAAAAAAGCAGAAGAAACTAGGTCAAAAAATGGCACTGTGGCTTCTATCTTGTTCTTTCTCTCAGATCACTCACTCTGAGGAAAACCAGGAGCTATGTCTTAAGGACACTCAGGAGGCCCTGCACCCAGGCCTCCATGGCAGATAACTGAGGCCTTCTGCCAACAGCCACGTGAATGAGTCATACTAGAAGCGGACCTGCCAACACCCCAGTCAAACTGTCAGATGACTGCTCCCTGGCTAACAGTTTGACTGCAACGTCACAAGGGATCCCAAGCCAAAATTACCCAGTTATACCACTCCCCTATTCCTGATTTTTAGAAACTATATGAAGTAAATATTTATTTTAAAGCCACTAAGTTTTGGAGTCATTTTTCATATAGCGATAGATAATTCACACACCCTGGGACCCAGCACTTCTGGAGATTTCTTCTCCAGGTATAGAAATATCCCCTACTTTCTAAGCTCTCAATATCCAAATACAGGAACTGTTGCATCAGTTACATTTTTGGATAAATCCCTTACTAACCAAAGTTTTACTACTCACTCCTGTAAACTGAAGAACCAAATATATTCAGATAATACAGGTTCCCTTATTATCTGGTATATATGAACTTGGAAACCAAAGACCATGGATCGCATATGTATGGAAGGATAAACTACAAGGTCATTCACAGTACCATCGCCTATAATGGCAAAAGATTGTAACAAAACTGGGAGGAGTGCTTATTTAATTATGGCCACACAATAGAAAACTATACAGTTATGAGAAAGAATGCTCTCTCTGCACTGATACGGAAAGACTGCCATGATATATTAATGAAAAAAAACAAGGTATAAAGTAGTATGCATAATATGTTGTCTTCTTTTATAGAAAAAAAGAATATGTGTTCATATTTGCTTTTATTTGCATAAAGACACTCTCAAGTGATTGTCTGGAAGGGAATGAAAGTGATTACCTCTCTAGGGGAAAAGGGTGGGAATTGGCTAGATGGGGGACAGAAAGGAAAGTAAGACTTTTCACCTATTAACTTTTTATTCTGACCTTTGAACCATGTGAATGTATTACCTTTTAAAATCATGAACATTTCTAACATGGCTGAAAGCACAGCACAATTACTACTCAATTGAGTTTTTCAATCAGCATATAAAATTTTATTTATTTATTTATTTATTTATTTATTTATTTATTTTAAATGTTTATTTATTTTTGAGAGATATTCAGACAGAATGAGAGTGGGGAAGAGGCAGAGAGAGAGAGAGACAGAGAATCCGAAGCAGGCTCCGGGCTGTCAGCACAGAGCCCGATGCGGGGCTCAAACCCACGAACTGTGAGATGATGACCTGAGCCGAAGTCAGACGCTCAATGACTGAGCCACCCAGGCGCCCCTCAGCATATAAAAATTTAGAAGCAATGAACTTATGTAACTCAACACCCAAAAAACAAATAATTCAATTAAAAAACGGAGAGAAGACATGAACAGACACTTCTCCAAAGAAGACATTCAGATCGCCAACAGACATAAAAAAGATGCTCAACATCACTCATTATCAGGAGAGTGCAAATCAAAACTACAATGAGATATCACCTCATACCTTTCAGAATGGCTAAAATAAAAAACACAAGAAACAACAAGTGTTGGCAAGGATGTGGGGGAGAAAGGAACCTTCATGCACTGTTGGTGGAAATGCAAACTGGTGAAGCCACTGTGGAAAAGTATGGAGGGTCTTAAAAAAATTAAAAATAGAACTACCCCACAATCCAGTAGGATTGTAATACTACTGGGTATTTACCCAAAGAATACAAAAATACTAATTCAAAAAGATACACACACCCCTATGTTTACAGCAGCATTATTTACAATAGCCAATCTATGGAAGCAGCCCAAGTGTCCATTGACAGATAACTGATTAAAGAAGATGTGGTACAGGGGTGCCTGACTGGCTCAGTCAGTAAAGTGTACAACTCTTGATCTAGTGGTTTGAGCCCCACGCTGGGTGTAGAGATTACTTAAAAATAAAATCTTAAAAAAACAGATGTGTGTGTGTGTGTGTATATATATATATATATATATATATACACACACACACACGTATACACATACATATATATACATATACATATGTACACACACACACACACACACGGAATATTATTCAGCCATAAAAACAATGAAATCATGCCATTTGCAATGACATGGATGGACCCTGAGTATATTACTATGCTAGGTGAAATAAGTCAGAAAAAGACAAATACCATAGGATTTCACTCATATGTGGAATTTAAAAAATAAAACAAATAAAGGGGAAAAAAAAGAGAGAGACAAATCAAGAAACACTTATTTTTTTTTTTGAGGATAAAAAGTGCATTTTATTTTTTTTTAAGTTTTTATTTTAATTCCAGTTAGTTAACATACAGTATTATGTTTCAGGTGTAATTCAAACAATTTCATACATGACCCTTGTGCTCATTACAACCAGTGCACTCCTTAATCCTCATTACTTATTTTACCCACCCCTCCCTCACTTTCCCTCCAGTAACCATCAGTTTGTTCTCTATAGTTAAGAGTCTGTTTCTTGATTTGTCTTAGTTTTTTTCCTTTGCTTGTTTATTTTGTTTCTTAAATTCCACATGAGTGAAATTATATGGTGATTTGTCTTTCTCTAACTGGCTTATTTCACTTAGGCTTATACTCTCTAGCCCCATTCATGTCATTGTAAATGGTAAGGTTTCATTCTTTTTTATGGCTCAATAATATTCCATTGTATCTATATACCACATTTTCTACAGACATTCATCTATTGATGGATGCTTGGGCTGCTTCCATACCTTGGCTACTGTCAATAATGCTGCTATAAACATAACAGTGCATGTATACTTTTGAATTAGTGTTTTTTGTATTCTTTGGGTAAATACCCAGTAGTCTGATCATAAGGTAGTTCTATTTTTAACTTTATGAGGAACCTCCATGCTGTTTTCCGCAGTGGCTGCACCAGTTTGCATTCCTACCAACTGCACAAATGGTCCCCTTTCTCTCCACATCCTTGCCAACACCTGTTGTTTCCTATGTTTTTTATTTTAGCCATTTTGACAGGTGTGGGGTGTTATATCTCATTGTAGCTTTGATTTGCATTTCCCTGGTGTTGAGTGATGTTGACCATCTTTTCATGTGTCTGTTGTTGGTCTTCTTTGGAGAAACGTCTGATCGTGTCTTCTCTCCATTTTTAAATTGGATTATTTGCTTTTTGGGTGTTGAGTTTTAGAAGTTCCTTTATATTTTGGATACTAACCCTTTATCGAATATGTCATTTGCAAATACCTTCTCCCATTTGGCTACTTTTTAGATTTGTTGATTGTTTACTCTGGTGTACAGAAGCTATTTTTTTTTAACTTTATTTATTTTGAGAGAGAGAGAGAGAGAAAGCACGCGAGCGAGCATGAACAGGGGAAGGGCAGAGAAAGAAGGAGAGAGAGAGGATCCCAAGCAGGCTCTATACTGTCAGCATGAAGCCCAATGTGGGGCTCAACCTCACCAACAGTGAGATCATGACCTAAGTTGAAATCAGCAGTCAGACACCTAACTGACTGAGCCACCCAGGTGCCCCAGTGCAGAAGCTTTTTATTTTGATATAGTCCCAAGAGTTTATTTTTCCTTTTGCTTCCCTTGCTTCAGGAGACATATTTAGAAAGGTGTTGCTATGGTCAATGTCAGAGAAATTACTGCCTGTGCTCTCTTCTAGGACTTCTATGGTTTCATGTCTCACATTTAGGTCTTTAATCCATCTTGAATTTATTTTTGTGTATGGTGTAATAAAGTAGTCCAGTTTCATTTTTTTCATGTTGCTGTCCAGTTTTCCCAGCACCATTTATTGAAAAGACATTCTCTTTCCCACTGGACATTCTTTCTGCCTTTGGTGAAGATTAATTGGCCATATAATTGTGGGTTTATTTCTGATTTTTCACTTCTGTTCCATTGATCTATAGGTCTACTTTTGTCCCAGTGCCATACTGTTTTGATGACTACAGCTTTGTAATATAACTTGAAGTCCGGAATTATGATGCCTCCAGCTTTGCTTTTCTTTTTCAAAACTGTTTTGGCTATTTGGGGTCTTTTGCAGTTCCATACATATTTTAGTTTTCTTTGTTTGAGTTCTGTGAAAAATGCTGTTGATATTTTGATAGGGATTACATTAAATGTGTAGATTGTTTGGGTAGTATAGACATTTTAACAATATTTGTTCTTCCAATCCACAAGTATGGAACGTCTTTCCATATCTTGGTGTCATCTTCAATCTTTCATCAGTGTTTTACACTTTTCAGAGTACAGGTCCTTGACCTCTTTGGTTAGGTTTATTCCTAGGTATCTTATTACTTTGGGTGCAAGTATAAATGGGATTGTTTAGTGTATAGAAATACAATAGATTTCTATAACTTTTTTTTTAATGTTTATTTTTGAGAGCAAGAGAGAGTGAGCGAGCATGAGCGGGCAGAGAGAGAGAGAGAAAGAGAGAGAGAAAGAGAGAGAGAGAGACAAAGAATCCGAAGCAGACTCCAGGCTCTGAGCTGCCCACACAGAGCTTGACGTGGGGCTCGAACTCACAAGCTGTGAGATGATGACCTGAGCCGAAGTTGGATGTCCAACCGACTGAGCCACCCAGGCTCCCCAAAATGCAACAGATTTCTGCATGTTGATTTTGTAGACTGTGATTTTACTGAATTCGCTTATTCTAGCAGTTTTTTGGTGGAGTCTTTTGTGTTTTCTACATAGAGTATCACATCATCTGCAAACAGTGACAGTTTTATTTCCTCCTTACCAATTTGGATGCCTTTATTTCTTTTTGTTGTCTTACGTCTATGGCTAGGACTTCCAGTACTGTGTTGAATAAAAGTGGTGAGAGTGCACATCCTCGTCTTGTTCCTGACCTCAGGGGGAAAGCTTTCAGTTTTTCCTCATTGAGTATGACGTTCAGTGTGGGTTTTTCATATACAGCCTTTATTATGTTGAGGTATGTTCTTTCTAAAACTACTTTGTTGAGGGCTTTTACCATGAATGGATGTTGTACTTGTCAAGTGCTTTTTCTGCATCTACTAAAATAATCATATGGTCTTATTCTTTCTCTTACTGATGTGATGTATCACATTGACTGATTTTCGGCAAATACTGAGTCATCTTAAAACCCCAGAATAAATCCCACTTGACTGTGGGGAATAATTTTTTTTAATAATATTGTTGAATTTGGTTTGCTAGTATTTCATTAAGAAGTTTTGCATCTATGCTCATCAGGGATATTGGCCTGCAGTTCTCTTTTTTAATGGTGTCTTTATCTGGTTTTGGTATCAGGGTAATGCTGATCTCATAGAATGAATTTGGAAGTTTTCCTTCCTTTTCTATTTTTTGGAATAATTTAAGAAGAGTAGGTATTAATTTTCCAAGAAACAGACTCTTAACTATAGAGAACAAACTGATGGTTATCAGAAAGGAGGTAGATGGAGGTATGGGTGAAATAGGTGATGGGATTTAAAGGGTACACTTACCATGAAGAGCAGTGAGTAATGTATAGAATTGCTGAATCACCATATTGTACACCTGAAACTAATATAACACTGTATGTTAACTATACTGAAATTAAAATAAAAAACTTTAAAAAAATTTAGAAACAATGATAAACATAACTAAAATACTAAAACTTTCAAAGTCAAAAGTACTTATACCATGACTTTCATTAGTTTCTTCTCTTCTTAGTTATCCTAATTATACTTCCTCAAAATTATCACGGTGTTAATTCTGTGTTATAATATATTATAAATTATTATCTGAAATGTTTATAAAATTTTAGAGTCATAAGAAAAACAGATTAGTAGAGTCCAAAGTTGGTCTCTATACAATCTCCTGGGAAGCTATCAAACAAGACTGCTGGGCCCCACCAAAGATCTATCAAATCAGAACCCTGTTGAGGTGGAAGGCCAGACCTCACAAACTGTAGTTAAAACAAAACAAAAACAAAAGAACAAAATATTCCTGGGCTGATATTGACATAATCCCTGCCCCCCTGGACACACATGAGGGATTTAGGATTCAAAGTGATGAAGAAACCTTTAAAAAGATCTAAAACCAGTGAAAGCCAGAACTACCACTTGAACACTCATCTTGGAACCCTTAGTCCAGTCTTCCTTTTTCAACAACTTTTGCCCCAGCTGACAGTGAAAGACTCAAAAGAAGGATGTACTGTAACATCATGTATACTCAGAGTCTCCCTTCCGTCAAAATGGGATTTAATCTAACTTGGATTAAGTTTTTCCTTTCCTTTTACCCAATGTCCCCTTAGGTTTTGTTTCTCCTTTTTTCATTTTGTAGTTGTGGAAGACAACTGTACATTTGTATTGAATGGCTTATAAGATAATTTGCATATTTTATGCTTTTCTCAGAACAGGGGAGTAAGCTTTCTGGCCCTGAAACTCTTGACAGTAGACTAGAACAGGGGTTGTGAAACTAGGGCCTATGGGCCAAATGAAGCCCAGTACCTGTTTCTGTAAATAAAGTTTTATTGAAACAGAGCCACACCTCTCCATTTTCATACTGTCTACTACTGTTTTCTTGCTACAACTGCAGAGTCAAGTAGTTGTGACATTGTCTGGCCCTTTGCAGAAAAATTTTGCTGATCCTACTCTAAAATCATGAAAATTACCCTCTGTCATTAAGGACAGAGATGGTAATAAGACTATCTTTTTAGTTATGTTGTAATGATGATTATCATGACAGTCAGTTCTTCTGGTGCAGGTGATAATTAGCAACAAATAACTAAATGATAGGGAGGAGAAACACAAGACCGACAAACAAAAGATCTGCAAGTTAGATATCCAGGACCTGACCGCATGATAAATATTACAGATATATGAAATGGGGGAAACACTTTGGCTCTGAATGGTGACCCAGGGGGACCCTGCCCTGCCTGTCAACCCACCTGTTCTGCCAGCCAGGCAATGTGCTTGACCTCCTTGCTGCCTCCTGCTGTACTGGTTGCACCAAGCATGGCATTGAGTTCAGCCAATACCTGTGGGAGGAGAGCCATTATGTTGGTGTGGATAGCTACGAACCAGGAGTGTGCTGTGGCTGTATCCTTGCAGCGTAGGATCAACGTGTTCCTGCTATCAGGAGAATGTAGTTCTATCAATCTGTGTGGAAAAAGAAAAAAAAAACAAACAGTAAGCTAGATCAGAAGTCATCAAACCTGCCAGAGTGCAACAAACATAACTGGAAATCTATTTTAATTTTAAATCCCAAAATAAAGATACTTTCTCTTAATTCCTTAGGGTCCAGTTCCAGAGAAAACTACATATGGAAAGATAATCATCAGAAAGACTAACTGCTGGGTCTGTTGTTTTAGTGTGTTAACATAATGACCTAAAATGAAGGAACCTATTGTATGGCCTATAGTAAAACACCTCACTTTGCTTTAATTTCCATGTCAAAGAAATGGAAACCATGCTTGTTGAATGTCATAGGCACATTGTAAAGAAGGAATTGATATTTTTTTAAATATGCAGAAAATTCTGGTATAAGGTATTGCTTGGTAAATACATCTGACTGCCAAATAGTGAACTGAAATTTCCACCATGTGGAATAAAGAAAAGAAAATAACTGAAGAATATGACTCTTTATGAAAATCTGAAACTGTTTTTTAGTATCTGGGTAACATTATATGATTAAATCAGCCACTGAGTCATAGTAGAAAAACAGTTAAGATATCTTCAACTCTATAACTATTACTTGTCAGTGCTCAACTGAGAACAGTCTATACTTCAAAAGTAACCTTTAGGAATTTGCTAAAATTTTTTACAACTACATTGGTCAAATTTCTTAGAAAGCAACTTATTGAGTGCTTTCTTCTGCTTTGGTCAAAGTTTTTGCCAAGATGAGTTTTAAAAGTCAAATAAATGTTGTGCTCTAACGGGGGAACATATGTACCGTTCAAAATGGGAAAAAGAAAAAGCTCTTAGGAGTGTTCTTCTTGGTGGGTTAGAAACTGACCAACTGCTACTGACCAAGGACAGATCTTTTTATTCTTTCATCTTTCTGAAGACAGTTTTTCCTGCCTTGAAGCACTGTCACGAGATCCTACACCACCTGTCAAAGATAAGCAGTTTACATGATACTAGCATTCCTGCCTTGAAGTTTGCGCCCCTCTCTTTTGCCACATTTCTAAACCCTTTATGATTACAAGTATTTTAATTTGACACAGTTAATATGGCAAATATTCACTGTCAATTGGTCAGTCTGTCCTTTCTTAAATAAACATTTATTGAGCACCTACTATATGTCAGTTAGTGTGAGACACTGACATTGGAGATACAGTGGTGAAAAAGAAAAAAAATAGTCTCTATCCTCATTGGACTTATTGTCTAATGGGGAAGGTAGAAATTACAGGTTACAAAAAGTGCTCCTATAAAGGACTGTGATTACTATGAAGTTCTTGTTTAAAGGAGGCAAGATGGTAGGGGTGAAACAGGACTGCAGGGGAGGCCCCTATACCTCTGAGGCACACTTACTGAGCTAGTGTCCTGCTTTGAAGCAGGTTTTATTTGTTTATTATTTTTTTAAATGTTTATTTATTTTTGAGAGAGAGAGAGACAGAGTGTGAGCGGGAGAGGAGGAGAGAGAGGGAGACACAGAATCTGAAGCAGGCTCCAGGCTCTGAGCTGTCAGCACAGAGCCCAACATGGGGCTCGAACTCACTGACCATGAGGTCATGACCCGAGCCGAAGTTGAGTGCTTAATCGCCTGAGCCACCCAGACGCCCCTGAAGCAGGTTTTAAACACATCTACCTTATATTACCTACTCACCTATCTATTCACTTGCCCTCACACTAGAGTTAGTCATCTAGTTATCAGTCTATCCATGTTTTATATGCCTTCAAAGTTCTAGGGCAATAGCCAAAAGACCAAGAAGTTCTAGAAAATAGCCACAACATAAAATAAAATCTGGGAACAATCAAAACTTCACTTAAGCCCATACTAGAAAGTTCATACTAGTCAGAAAAAAATCTTTAGATAGCAAGTCATAAGCTATTTGCTTTTATTTTACAGTTTTAATGAATTTATTTATTTGATTTCCTATCCTATAACTACATATAGTGAGAAGTAGCTTGAGACCAAAATTTAGGGGGTTTGAGTAGTAGGTTAAGTCTGGATACTAATAGGTAAGCAATGTGGAATCCTGAGGATTTTCAACAGGGGAACAACATACCAAAACAATTAAAAAATAATTTTATGAGGTATCTGTACATCCATGTTTATAGCAGCATCATTCATATAGCCAAAAGGTAAAAACAACCCAAATGTCCACCGATGGGATGGATAAACAAAATGTGGTATTATATAAACAATGGAATATTATGCAGCCTGAAAAAGGAAGGAACTTCTGACATAAGCTACCACATGGGTGAACCTTGAGGACATTGTGCTAAATGAAATATGCCAGCCACTATGGGAGAAATATTGTATGAGTGCACTTTATATGAAGTATCTATAGTAGTCAAACTCATAGAAACAAAAACCAGAAGAGTAGTTGCTAGAAGAGGGGGGGAATAGGAAATTGTTGTCTAATTAATAGGTACAGAGTTTTAGTTTTGCAAGATGAACAAGTTCTTGAGATTGTGGTACTATATATACACTTAAAATGGTTAAGATGGGAGGAGTTTGGGAGGCTCAGTCAGTTAAGCGTCCAACTCTTGATTTCAGCTCAAGTCATGATCTCGTGGTTCTTGAGTTCGAGCCCCATGTACAGCTCCGCGCTGACAGTGTGGAGCCTCCTTGGGATCCCCTCTCTCCCCTCTCTTTCTCTGCCCCTCCCCCACTCATATTCTTTCTCTCTCAAAAATAAATAAACTTCAAAAAAATGGTTAAGATGGTAAATTTTATGGTATGTGTATTTTCCCACAATTAAAAACTGTAAAATAAATTAATCAGAAATAATCTTATGGTAGCATGTAAGATGGATTACAGTGGAGAGAGAAATGGCCTGGGGAGATTTAATTGGACCCAAGAAAATCTACACAGAGCTCACCAGGAGGACAGACTCCTAGATAGGAGGAATTCATCCATCCTAAAAGGCAGCAAAAGTAGAAAGAGGAAGATAAACAAATACCTTAGTATTCATATTGACCTTTATCTAGTACTTCATGTTATTTTATCATATTTATTATTATTTTTGATGTTATTTTTCACTATATCAATTGTTGCTGTCATGGTATTTAAGGTATTTATTTATTTTTTATTAAAAAAATGTTTTTTTAATGTTTATTCATTTTTGAGAGAGAGAGAGAGAGAGAGCACAAGCAGGGAGGGGCAGAGAGAGGAAGACACCGAATCTGAAGCAGGCTCCAGGCTCCCAGCTGTCAGCACAGAGCCCGACATGGGGCTTGAACTCACGAACCACGAGATCATGACATGAGCCAAAGTCAGACGCTCAACCGACTGACCCACCCAGGGACCCCTTCAAGAAATTTATTGTCTAAAAAACTGATTATATTCTCTAGAAGAAAAATAGCTATACATCTGTTATGGGACGAAGATTTAAAACAGTACATTATACTCAATAACAATAAACTATTACACTAAAAGGTAGAATAATTTCTATTTTAATTCTTTGGATGAGTTAATAATTGTATTATTCAGAGAAACTGCTTGTCTAATCATTAAAGTAGCCAAACTTAGAGTAAATTTACTTAATGACAAGTAGTTATCTATAAAATACAATGCTAGATTATTAATGTGTGAATATAAACACAAAGCAAGCTGTTTTATATTTTCTTTATTACTTATACTAATCTTAAAAAAAAAAAAGTATTTCCAGTATTTCTAGAACTCCCTATATACCACAGCAATTGAGCAGCACACACATTTAGTCTATTCCTTCCTGAAATCCCACTAAATACAATTAAAGGGGATTTCTGAAAAACTTAACGGACTTTTTCTTTTAGCAGGAGTAGGTTTACATAGAAAAATGAGTAAGAACTATAGAGAACTCCCAAATACCCCTCTTTGCCTCTCCATAATATACCTTAATATTAACATCTTGCATTAGTAGGGTACATTTGTTACAAATGATGAGTCAATTCTGATACAATATTCCTTTAAAAAAATTTTTTTTAATGTTATTTATTTTTTGAGAGAGAGAGAGACAGAGAAACAAAGCACAAGAGGGGGAGGGGCAGAAAAAGAGGGAGATACAAAATCCGAAGCAGGCTCCAGGTTCTGAGCTGTCAGCACAGAGCCCGAGGAGAGACCTGACTTGAATTCACAGACCATGAGATCATGACCTAAACCAAAATCAGACATTCAACTGACTGGGCCACCCAGGTGCCCCTAAGAATTGTTAGTTAGGCGCCCCTCAATACAGATACAATATTAGGAACTAAAATCCCAGTTCACTCCTTGTGTTGTATATTGTGAGTTTTGACAAATGTATGGCATATCTCTACCATTACTGATAGAGAATAATTTCACTCCTCTAAAAATCCCCTTTGCTCCACCTATTGATTCCTCCATCATTCAGGCCCTGGCCCTGACTTCTGGCAACCACTAATCATTTTACCATCTCCATGGAATCACACAGTATGTTGCTTTTTCAGACTGGCTTCTTTCACTTAGCAATATGCATTTAAGGTTTCACCATGTCTCTTTTGGCTTAAGGGCTTATTGTTTTTGTTTTATTGCTGAATAATATTTCAATGTCTGGATGTACCACAATTTTTTTTATCCATTCACTTACTGAAAGACTT
Organism: Panthera onca; assembly: GCF_046562875.1. Classification (NCBI taxonomy): domain Eukaryota; kingdom Metazoa; phylum Chordata; class Mammalia; order Carnivora; family Felidae; genus Panthera; species Panthera onca. The sequence continues at coordinate 44,251,710 of NC_138353.1, read as the reverse complement.
CTTGGTTGCTTTCAAGTTTTGGCAATTATGAATAAAGTTTCTATAAACATCTGTGTGCAGGTCTTTGTGAGAACATAAGTTTTCAACTCCTTTGGGTAAATACCAAGGAGCACAACTGCTAGGTCATAGAGTAAGACTATGTTTAGCTTTGTACAAAACTGCCAACTGTCTTCCAAAGTCTCTGTACCATTTTTTATTCCTACCAACAATGAATGAGTTCCCATCGCTCTACATTTCTCTCCAGCATTTGGTACTGGTGTTTCGGATTTTATGCGTATTGTGGTATCTCCTTGTTTTAATTTGCAATTCCCTGATCACATAGGAAGTTGAGCACCTTTCATATTCTTTAAAAAAATTTTTTTTCATGTTTATTCATTTTGAGAGAAAGAGACAGAGAGAGAGAGAGGGAGGGGCAGTGAGAGAGGGAGATACCGAATATGAAGCAGGCTCCAGTCTCTGAGCTGTCAGCACAGAGCCTGATGCAGGGCTTGAACCCATGAACTGTGAGATTGTGACCTGAGACAAAGTTGGATGCTCAACCAGCTGAGCCACCCAGGAGCCCCAGCACCTTTCATATTCTTATTAGCCATCTGCATTTTTTCTTTGTGAGGTGTCTGTTCAGATCTGCTGCCCATTTTTTTTTTTAATATATGAAATTTACTGTCAAATTGGTTTCCATACAACACCCAGTGCTCATCCCAAAAGGTGCCCTCCTCAATACCCATCACCCACCCTCCCCTCCCTCCCACCCCCATCAACCCTCAGTTTGTTCTCAGTTTTTAACACCCAATTAAAAATGGGCAACAGAGTTTATAGCAGCACTCTGTTGCCCATTTTTAATTGGGTTGGTTTCTTACTGTTGAGTTCTAAGAATTCTTTGAGGGGCACATGGGTGGCTCAGTCAGTTAGAGTCTGACTCTTGATTTCGGCTCAGGTCATGATCTCATGATTTGTGAGTTCAAGCCCCACGTCTAATGCGTGGAGCCTGCCTAGGATTCTCCCTCTCTCTCTCTCTGCCCTTCCCCTGCTTGCGCATTCTCTCTCTCTCTCTGTTTCTCTCTCTCTCTCTCTCAAAATAAATAAAAAACATTAAAAAAAATTCTTTGTATATTTTGGATACCAGTCCTTTATCTGATAAGTATTTCACGAAAGATTTTCTCCCAATCTGTGGCTTATCTTTTCATTCTCTTAACAGTGGGTGAAAATTAGTTTTATGTGTCACCTTAACTGGGCTAAAGGATGCCCAGATACCTGGCAAAACATTATTTCTGGGTGTGTCTGTGAGGATTTTTCTGGAAGAAAGTAGCATTATCAATAGAAAATGGCCTTGGGGTGCCTGGGTAACTCAGTGGGTTAAGTGTCCAATTTCAACTTATGTCATAATCTTGTGGTTCGTAAGTTTGAGCCCTGCATCAGGCTGTCTGATGTCAGCACAGAGCCCACTTTGGAGCTTCTGTCCTTACGTTCCCTGTCCCTCCCCTGCTTGTGCTCTCTTTAAAAAAAAAAAAAGGGTGACTGGGGGGTTCAGTCGGTTAAGCATCTGACTTTGGCTCAAGTCATGATCTCAGTTCATGGGTTTGAGCCCCACATCAGGCTCTGTAGTGATGGCTTAAGAGCCTGGAACCTGCTTCGGATTCTGTGTCTGCCTCTCTCTCTGTCCCTCCCCCAGTCACGCCCTGTCTCTGTTTCTCAAACAAATAAAATAAAATAAAATAAAAATAAACATTAATAAATAAATATTTTTAAAAAAAGAAAGAAAATGGCCCTTGCTAACGTGAGTAGGCATCATCCAATCCAGTCAGGGCATGAAGAGAACAAAAATGTGGAAGAAGGGTGAATTTGCTTTCTGCTTGAATTGGGACATCCATCCTCTCCTGCTCTTGCACACTTGCACTCTGGGTTCTTGGGCCTTTGGACTCAGACTGAATTACACCAATGGCTTTCCTGGTTCTTCAGCTTGTAGACACCAGATCATAGGACTGGCCTTCATAGTGCACTAAGCCAATTCCTATAATCTAGCTACCTCTCTATCCATCTAACCATCCATTCATCTAACCAACCACCCATCCATCTATCCATCCATCTACCTATCCATCTATCCACCCATCATCTATCCTACTATTTCTGTTTTCCTGGAGACCCTATTACAAGTGTCTTTTTTCAGAGCAGAAGTTTTTAATTTTCATGAAGTTCAACTTATCAATTTTTTTGTTTTCTGTATTGTGCTCTTGGTGCTGTATCTAAGAAGTCATCAGCAAACTTTAAAGGGGATTGATTGATAGATTGATTGTAAGTAATCTCTACCCCCACTGTGGGGCTCGAACTCACGACCCCAAGATCAAGAGTCACATGCTCTACTGACTGAGCCAGCCAGGAGACTCTAAAGGGGACTTTTAAACAGCATAATCCTGGGGCACCTGGGTGGCTCAGTCAGTTGAGCATCCAACTCTTGGTTTCAGCTTAGGTCATGATCTCATATTTCATGGGTTCAAGCCCCATGTCAGGCTGTGCGCTGACTGTGTGGAGCCTACTTGGGATTCTCTCTGTCCCTCTCTCTGTCTCTGCCCCTCCCCTGCTTGTGTGCGCTCTCTCTCTCTCTCTCTCTCTCTCAAAATACATAAATAGGAGCACTGGGGTGGCTCAGTCGGTTAAGCATCTGACTTTGGCTCAGGTCATAATCTCACGGTTCGTGGGTTCAAGCCCCGCATCGGGCTCTGTGCTGACATCTCGGAGCCTGGAGCCTGCTTCAGATTCTGTGTCTCCCTCTCTCTCTGCCCTTTGTCCACTCACACTCTGTCTCTCTCTCTCAAAAACAAACATTAAAAAAATTTTTTTAATAATAAATAAACATTAAAAATGTTTCTAATAAACAAAAAGCATAATCCTGGGGTGCCTGAGTGGCTCAGTCAGTTATGCATCTGACTCTTGGGTTTTGGCTCATGTCATGATCTCATGGTTTCGTGAGTTCAAGCCCTGCGTCAGGCTCTGTACTGGCAGTACAGAGCATCCTTGGGATTCTCTCTCTCTCCCTCTCTGCCCCTCCCCTACTCATGCTGTCTCTGTCTCTCTCAAGTAAATAAATACACTTAAAGATAAAAATAAATAAAAATAAAGAGCATAATCCTACAAGAAAGAAGAGAGAAGAGCAACTACAACAAAATTTTGGAGGCTGGCAAACAGAAAGAGGAGTGAAATAACTTAGCAGACTTAAGAAAAATGGGGAGAGTAAAATCCCAGCCAATCCATATTACAGAATACTGAAGAGGATGAGCAAATTAGAGGCACCACTTACCTCTGGGAGTGGGAGTAAAACACACAGCTAAAATGAAGAGGCTGGCTGAAAGTCTCTTCCAGCATTTCCCACACCCAGCAGCCAGTGACTGCCCCACCCTCAACCCAGCAAAAGATTCATATCCGCTCTCATCCCACTCAACTGGTAGAAGAGCCAGTGATGTCCCTAATTCAGTCCTTCTGTCAGGTTGGTTGTTCAGGGCCATTTATTTCCACCTGGCTGCTTTGGCACTGTAACCAGCTTAACATCCTTTAAACACATGCTAAAAAGTTTGGTTGCAAAACCATGACGAGAAATTTCTTTCACTCCTCCTACTGACCTACTTAGTACTAAAGATAGGAATCTGTTCATCCTTCTCTAGGCACAAAATGTTCACCTTCTGAAAAAGCCTTTACACTTCATACTGTTTCTGGGACAGTCTCTCAGACTCCTTCGACACAGTCTAAAGTCTGAAAATCCTGATGTCAAAGATCCTAGTTATTAATAACTGGAAGAATGGAAAATAAATCTGTTATAAAATAAAACTAAACCTGATTAAACAGGATAAGATACTAGGACCACTAGGCTGGAAAAAGATGAAAACAGACAGTACATTAGTTTATAAGGCAGGAGCACCAATTTTTCATGAAAAGAGAAATCTAAGTGGGTTGTTTTTTTTTTTGTATTTTTTTAAATGTTTATTTATTTTGGAGAGAGAGAGAGAGAGAGCAGGGGAGGGGAGTGGCAGAGAGAAAGGGAGACACAGAATCTGAAGCAGGCTCCAGGCTCTGAGCTGTGAGCAAAGAGCCCAATGTGGGGCTCAAACCCACAAACCGCAAGTTCATGACCTGAGCCGAAGTCAGACGCTCAACTGACTGAGCCACCCAGGTGCCCCTGAAATCTAAGTGTTTCTTAAGAACAGATTGTGAAATAGAAAATTAACTTACAAGAAACCGAAAAGAGACTCCAAAACAGGACTGAGGATTCTAGGATGCAGAAGACTTTGTCTTTGGAAAAGGAGCCCCAGAACTGATAAAGGAGACAAAGTATTTCAGAAAGTCTACTACTGTTTTAAAAGAAAAACTCGAATGAAAACTCTGCTAATAAAAATTTGAAGGCAGTCTGCCAGTAATTGTTCAGCCTACAGGAGAGAGGAGGAGACAGCTACAGTGTGAAAAGTTTTGGCTTCTAATCAAACCACTGAGGATTTCCTGAGAAATGCAAGTACATTTTGATCAGATGAATCAAATCAATGTTTAGGTACACCGGAACATAGGATTCTGTAAGTCTAGCCTGCCTATTTCTTCTTTTAGTAAAGTCTTGGAGATAACATATTTTATTCAGTAACAATCATATTGTTTTATAGGTCATAAAGCCAAAATTTAGCTTTTATGTGGAAAATAGCCAATGTGAAGATGACCAAGACTTTGTGAACCACCTCAAGGTTAAAGATTTATATTTCTGAAAAGTAGCATTTTAAAAAAAATGTTTGTTTATTTTATTTTTCAGAGAGAAAGAGCAAGCACAAGTGAGGGAGGGGCAGAAAAGAGGAAGACAGAGAATCCCAAGCAGGCTCCACACTGCCAGCACAGAGCCCCACACGGGGCTTGAACTCAAGAACTGTGACCTGAGCCAAAACCCAGAATTGGACACTCAACGGATTGAGCCACCCAGGTTCCCTGAAGAGCAGCATTTGAGAACATCTTGTCCTTGCTGAACTCCGTACTGCCCACAATGCCGTTTGTGACAGAATGGGCTCGTGTTCTCTCTCTGGACTCAATCATTATTTATTTAGCTTTCACTTCCCACAGTGAACTCCCTAAAACTATCAGAAGCATCTAGTGAGGTCTTGAGAACAAACTTCCTCCTCCTTATTTACTCATTCTGATGATCAGCACTTTTTTCAGCTCTAGATGTTGAAACTAAATCAAGGTAGTAAAACAGAAAAAAAGGATGTTTCCCCTCTCATGTCAAATAAACTTTATGTCGAAATGAAAGACGATCCAAAAAGAGATTCCACTACATACCACCAGAATAGTTAATATTAAAAAGACTGACTCCACCAATGTTGGTGAGGATGTGGAACAACAAAACCGCTCATATACTGCTGGTGTATTTAATTTGTTAATACAGTATTAATTTACTGATAATAGTATTCATTTAAGTGGCACAATCACTTTGGGGAAAAAAGTCTAGCAGTTCTTGGAAAACTAAACCTGTTTCTTTTAAAGATTTTATTTTTAATAATCTCTACACCCAGTGTGACTTGAACCTATAACCCCAAGATCAAGAGTCATATGCTCTACCATCTGAGCCAGCCAGGCACCCCCAAAACTAAACTCTTAGACCCTGCAATTCCACACCTAGGAATTTACCCAAGAAAAATGAAAATATACGTCTATAAAGGGGTGTACAAAAATATTCATAGTAACTCTATTAATATTAATTAATATTAACTCTGAACTGGAATTAACTGCTAAACTCTAACTTTATTAACATTAACTCCCATCAATGGGAAAATAGACAACGAAACTGTGATATATTCATATAACACCGTAGCATTCAGCAATAAAGGATAAAAAATTTTTGATATATGCAACAAGATAAATGAATCTCAAAACTTTAGGCTGAGTAAAATAATTCTACCACAAGAGTACATATAATTACATTTATACAAAGTTTTAGAATAGTTAAAACTGGGGCGCCTGGGTGGCTCAGTCGGTTAAGCGGCCGACTTCGGCTCAGGTCATGATCTCGCTGTCCGTGAGTTCGAGCCCCGCGTCGGGCTCTGTGCTGACAGCTCAGAGCCTGGAGCCTGTTTCAGATTCTGTGTCTCCCTCTCTCTGAACCTCCCCTGTTCATACTCTGTCTCTTCCTGTCTCAAAAATAAATAAAACGTTAAAAAAAAATTAAAAGAAAAAAAAACTGATCTATACTAGAAAGTCAGAACAGTGGTAACCTTCAAAGGTGGGAGAAAGAATTGACTGAGAAGGGGCACAAGAAGACTTTCCAGGGTGATGGCGATGTTCTTTATCCTGATATGCTTGGGTTACAAAACTATATCCACTTGTCAAAGTTTATGATTTGTGCCTTTTATTATATGTAAATATTTCCTCAAAAGGAAAAAAAAAACTACAATGAATCACCCAACTACTTATTTATATACATGCTTAAGTATTTAGGAGGGAAATATATTATCTGCAATTCACTTTGAAGTGTATCCAAAAAAAAGTAAGAGGGAGTAATGGATGGATAGATGGGTCAATCTGTGCTAAAGCAAGTATAGTAAAATGTTCATGGAGAATCTAGGTGGTGGGAAAATGAATGTTGACTATAGAATTCTTCTGACCTTGCTACATGCTGGAAGATTTTCCACAATAAAATGTTAGTAAAAAAAAAAAAAAAAAAAAAAAAAATGATGGGAAACCACATGCCTACCAAGGGCTTAAAAACCATATTAAGTATTTTCCACATTAGGAACATTCAGGCCTATTTCTTGCTCTGAGTTTTACAAGAGACTGTGTTGAAGATTAAAGTTTTCAAACAGAAATATGGTCAGTTATATAAAACTGCAACTTGATAAATGTTTTGCTCACAGATGTCCTAACGAGACCTGTTTTTACTGTTACCACAATGGACTATTTTTTAACATGGCTTTAAATGTTGCAGCTATGTTACTTGTCATGACATTTTCCTGTGACAGAGCTAAGATAAACTTAAGGATCAAAGAGCTTCAGGTGATTTTATAGATATTATCTTATTTATCCTTGAAGTAGTTCTAAAAGACTCTAGTTGAGCAAGCGTTATCATGTCAATTTTACAGACAGAGAAAACAGGACAGGGGAATTAAGGGATGTATTTAAGGTCCTAAGGACATGGCCCCTATAATAACAGTATACTGAAAGCTTACTATGTCAATTTTACAATCATTCTCTTATTTAATCTGCACATAAGCTTTCATTTTATATAGGAGGAAACCAAGGTTTACAGAAAACAAATAGCTTGGCTAAAGTTACAAAGCCCATCATCCTAACTTCTATCTAATTAGTTAATGGGTTCTGAACACTTAGCAGTTCTGACTGCTAAGACAGACAAGATAGATGTTCACATTCTTGTGGACATAACTGAAGTTATGCATAATCTTGCCAGGTACTTGTAATTCTACTTCTTCTCTTTTTGTCTAGTCAGCACACTGAAATGCAAGTAAGAGTGATATAGAAATAACTTTGAATCTCTTCCAATTTATATTTTATAAAAAGCAAACTATCTACAAATTTTAGTACTTCAAGTAATATGAGAAACAAATTACTTTGCAGCATTAAGACTGAGAATCTGCAATCGCCTGAATCTTTTAAGACCTTTCCTTGTATTTTATAACACGGTTCAGAAGACTAACACATCTTACTGAAGAGCAAGGTGTAATACAATTCTTGTATCCCAAACTGCCCTCTCCAATTGGTTTTGAAGGCCTATTTCAAACCTGATCATGCACCCAGTGTCTTTAGCATTTACCATTTATGCTACAGAGAATGCAGCCCCAAGTTTTAATGAACTCTAAAAGATGTCTAGGTAGAAGATAAAGTAGCACAACCTTCAATAATACAGCCAAGTCACATCACCTTCCTCCTTCTTTTTCTCCCCACTCCCGACACCCCAGAGTTCTACAGAAACTTTATAATACTTTAGCTTTTTCTCTAATATCCAGCTATATCAGCAGCACTAAGGGTGCTGTAGACTGAATGCTTGTGCCCCCCCACATTCATATGTTAATACCCTAACCCTCAATGTGATAATATTAGGACATGGGGCCTTTGGGAGGTGATAAGTTCATGACAGCAGAGACTTCACGAATGGGATATGTGTTCTTATAAGAGAGACTCCAGAGAGCTCTCTAGACTCTTCCGCTGTGTGAGGACATAGCAGGAAGATAGCCACCTATGAATCAGGAAGCTGGCCCTCACCAGACACTGAATCTGCCAGCGCCTTATCTTAGATTCCTATCCTGTCCCAGAAATGTGAAAAATAAATTTCTGTTGTTTATAAGCCATTCAGTCTATGGTATTTTGTTACAGCAGCCAAAACAGACTAAGACAACAAATAGTCTATTTTCATTCTCAGAAACGATTTACAATGAAGAGACTTAGCCTGAAAACTTTGGTCAGCCTGACAACCAGTTGATAAATTTAGTTGCTGTTCGCTCTTTATCACATTGTTTCTCTATTCTAGTTCCTTCTTTGTGGTCCCTACTAATTTTTTTAGGTCCATGATTAACCAAAGGCTCTATATAAGTATATCTCATTTGAAGAAAAAAATTAATTTTGGCTTAAGAGGCAGAAGTGATTCTTTACAAATTAAATTCTTACTTTATGAAAAAAATAGAGCATTTCATTAAAGACTAACGTTTACTGTATTTTGATATGATTTAACATGCACACAATCTTTCAAAAATAAACCTATATGTAACTCGAAACAATTTCTATAATATCTTGAACTTTTAAAAGAAAGCAAACTGAGCCTGGGTGGCTCAGTCAGCTAAGCAGCTGCCTTCGGCTCAGGTCATGATTTCACAGTTCGTGGGTTCAAGCTCCACATCAGGCCTCTCTGCTGTCTGTGCAGAGTCTGCTTAGGATCCTCTGTCCCCCTTTCTCTCTGTCCCTCCCCCCCTTCTCTCTCTCTTTCTCTCAAAAATAAATAAATTAAAAAAGAAAAAGAAAGAAATTATCCAATCCAGAGGTGCCAGGGTGGCTCAGTCCGTTAATCGCCCAACCTCAGCTCAGGTCATGATCTCACAGTTTGTGAGTTCGAGCCCATATGGGGCTCTCTGCCATCAGTGTGGAACAGAGCTTGCTTCAGATCCTCTGTTCCCCCCCTCTCTCTACCACTCCTCTGCTCTCTCTCTCTCTCAAAAAATAAATAAATTAACACTGATACTGAATCAGTAATTACATTGGTTGCTTTAAAATTAGATTGGGGGCACTGACTGGCTTGGGCAGTGAAGCATGTAACTCTCGGTCTTGGGGCTGTGTGAGCCCCACATTTGGTGTGGAGATTACCTGAAAATAAAATCTTAAAAAAAAATTATTCAATCCAGCTCTCTCTTTTTACAAATAAGGAAACTCAAGGGGCGCCTGGGTGGCTCAGCCGGTTGGGTATCCAACTTCAGCTCACGTCATGATCTCACAGTTCGGTTCATGAGTTCAAGCCCCACATCAGGCTCTGTGCTGTCAACAGAGCCAGCTTTGCATCCTCTGTCTCCCTCTCTCTCTGTCCCTCCCTCACTTGCACTCTCTCTCTCAAAAATAAACAAACTTTAAAAAAAATAATATGGAAACTCAAGAGACATTAACTTGCCAGGATCACATTGCTAGTTGATGCAGCCATACCTATGATCAAATCTCTGACTCTATACGCTAGCCACAATATAAGGAGTTTCCATCTAAGGGGACATTTAAAAAAATTTAACAAGATTTTTTAAAATTATAGAGTAATTTCATATTGAGAGAAGGACTAACACTCCAGAAAATATAAAATGAAGAGCAGAAGCCCTTCCTCTCCTACCTTCTAATCCTATTTCACTCCCTGGTAGTAACCACCATTAAATTTCCTGCCTGTTTTTCCAAAATATTTCTATATAAGTACATGTACATATGTGTGTGAAGTAATTTAAATATGGAACTCCAAAGATTATTCACTCATCTCAGGCTGATGTTTTCCTCCGTATAATATAGTCAACAGTCATATTATTAAAAATATACATAAGTTATATTGCAACATGTCCTTAAGTTTATAAAGCTGTAAATGATGTTCTTCTTAGGTACAGCTCACCTGTTTTCCAGATCCGGCATGCTTAGGTTTCTAGCAGCAAAGCACATTTTGAGAGGGATGACCTTCCTGTCCTTGGTGCTGTTCTGGTGTTTTGGAGAACCAGAGTCCTCACTGCCACTAAAGCTTGGTGACTGAGGAGATGCACCTTCCCACGGTAGATCTGATACTAATGATGGCTTCTTGATATATGGTGTTACTTCTCGGATGAACTTGACTATGAACAAAAATCAAAGAAGAAGGTTACTGTTTTTGCTTCCTATGAAAAAATGACAACTGAAATACACACAGACACATAATATCTGCCAGGAAGTGAAAAAAATACACTAAGTTAAAGAGCTAGCACACAGAATCTTAGGATTGGAGGGTATTTTGAGGCCACATAATCCAAATGAAATACCACTACTATGTTCTAAAAAGTTTAACTTTTGAGCTTTTGCATGTATTGTTCCTTCTGCTTAGGACTCCTCTCTTTCTGTCTGTCTGGTCAACTCTACTCCAAAGTCACCTCCTCGGCAACCTTTCCTGTCAACTCTCTGCAGGGTATTACCATTACACCTCTATAACAACCTCTTGGCACCCTGGGTTGTAATCCTTGCTAATACTTCCGTTTGCTTGCTGGGTCTGAGTTCCCTAAGGGCGGAATTATGATTTATTCTGTCTTAATATCCAACACCTAGAGCAGTGTGTGCTCAATATATGTTTGAATAAATGAGTAAAGAAATAAATGAACAATTAAATACTTGAATTATTTCCATAGTTAACCAGTCACAAATGAATCTTCTGGTGATAGATTCCGTACCTCCTGAGACAGTGCTACCTAGCTTTAGACAACTCAACATTTACAAACTTCTTGAAACTTCCACCATTGGTTTGCCTACCCACTGAAGCCATACAGAAAAAAACTTAATCTTGGGGCGCCTGGGTGGCTCAGTCGGTTGAGCGTGTGACTTCGGCTCAGGTCATGATCTCGCGGTCTGTTTGATTCCCGCGTCGGGCTCTGTGCTGACAGCTCAGAGCCTGGAGCCTGTTTCAGATTCTGTGTCTCCTTCTCTCTCTTCCCCTCCCCCGCTCATGCTCCATCTCTCTCTCTCTCTTTCTGTCAAAAATAAACATTTAAAAAAAAATTTTTTTAAAAAGAAAACAACTTGGGGCGCCTGGGTGGCGCAGTCGGTTAAGCGTCCGACTTCATCCAGGTCACGATCTCGCGGTCTGTGAGTTCGAGCCCCGCGTCAGGCTCTGAGCTGATGGCTCGGAGCCTGGAGCCTGTTTCCGATTCTGTGTCTCCCTCTCTCTCTGCCCCTCCCCCGTTCATGCTCTGTCTCTCTCTGTCCCAAAAATAAATAAAAAACGTTGAAAAAAAAAAATTTTTTAAAAGAAAACAACTTAATCTCTTCCACATGAGGATACTTCAATTATCTAAAGACTGAGATTATTTTTCTCTCTCTTCTCCCAACTCTCCCAACTAAGCTAAGTATCTCTAGTTCAATTCAATTCAACACAATGAATAGCTTTAGCTACCTACCATGTGTCAGTAATTAGGCTAGCCACTAAAAATACAGTAACAAATGAAGCAAGAACCCTGCCCTCACAGAATGCCCCATCTAGTAAGGGAGACAGCTATGTAAACACCATTACAGATTTGAAAACAAGTACAAAAATAAAGTGTATTCAAGATAAGGTATTTTGATTAATGGTAGCCCCAAATTAAAACACAGCTTTAGTAGATGGAAAACTTTTTTCTTTTTAAGTTCATTTTTAGGACTCATAAAATACTTCTTTTACCTCAGTCATGACTGGCGACTGCTGTCATTTGAGGCATAGGGTTCTTGTTTCAAAAACCAGATAAACCGCAGTTTATTAAAATTTCAAATCGCATTAAAAATGTAAATAGTTGAATGCAGACGCATCAGTTATCATTACCTCTGCTATCACGATCTATCAGTATTCTACTTCCCTCTCAAATTCTAATGTGGTAGGTCATCAGAGTAGTATCATGGGAATCGAAAAACTAGAAAGATGATCATTATCAATGTTTATCAATATCATAATAGTCAGTATTAATATTCTACAGCATTAGAAGCTTTACAAGCCTAAGAAACTAATAACAAATAGATTATTAAATCTAAAAAATAATTTCAGATGTTTCTAAAAACATGCTTAACAGTATTTAAAATATTTTGTCTTTTGAACTAATGTACACACACAAAACAAAATTCAAAAAGTATAAAAGATTTTATAGTAAAAACTCTAGATTTCTAGCAGCCCAGTTCCCATCCCTTGAGGCAACCATATGGTCTTTGAGGGATATGCTAGATATGCTAAGCGTATGTAAAAATAAACACACACACGTGTACATTACTTCACATAATGGTAGTGTATAATAACTACTGTTCTGCACCTTGCTTTTTTCATTTAATAATATTGGTAAGTCTTTTATAAGCCCATTCTACAGCTCATTCTACAGCATGCTTTGGACTCAGATGCACCTGGATCAAATACCAACTGTGTTTTCCAACTCAGTTACTAGACTTCACTTGACTGTTCTAAGGTCCTCACCTATAAAATGGAAGCAACACTAAACAAGTAAAAACTTCAGGCATATACTAAAAATTCAATAAATAATACATGCCTTTCTTTTCCTTCTCTAAATTGAACAGTTAGAAAAGTTAAAAAATTTTAACAGCCATCAGTAGAAAAATGAAATTATTTTCTTGTAAATTATTAAACAAGATCTGCTGAAATTAAGCATAATCCTAGAAAATGTAACAATGTTAATGCCAGCATGTAGATACAGTTTATGGGTGTTTCTGTATGTGTGTGGGTGCTTTCTATGCATAGTTGTAATATGTGCATTTCCAGGTGGAGAAGGTAAAAGCTAGCTGCCTCGGGTCACCAAGGAGATTTTTTCATCCTAGAAAAATGAGCAGAGGTGCAGCCAGTATATCCCTTGAGTGGCTGACTCAGGCATTTCAGTACATTTTTTAGTTTTATGCTTTCAAGAAAGAATTAGATCACAAGAACTTTAGCAGAAATTCCTAAGTTTCCAGTCACTGCCAATGGTAGAGATTTGTTTTCTCAACATTTAAGACACTATAACCACTATTGGGCTACCAATGAAAGGAAATTATAGGCATTCTAAATGACTACTCTTGAATATTATAGTGGCTGGAAAAGGACCCTTCACGATATACTCAGAAGTTTATTCAGTAACACAGTCGATCACTGAACTGATGACTGCACGTATGTTTAAACTGACATACGTAAAGAGCCTATTTCATGGCCTTATGAAAGAGCAGTAGTTTCACTTGAGTTGATGACAATGATGTCCATATCCCAATCTAACTGGTCATCCATAATGGGTAAAGAACTGTTTCTTTTCTTTCTTTTTTTTTTTTTTTTTTAAGTTTATTTATTTACTTAGTAGGGGGAGGGGTAGAAAGAGAGGGGGAAAGAAAGAGAATCCCAAGCATTAACAGCACGGAGCCTGACGCAGGGCTTGATCTTACCGACTGTGAGACCATGACCTGAGCCAAAATCAAGAGTTGGACACTTAACAGAGCCAACCATGTACCCCTAGACATCTGTTTCTAATTTACCTGAGATTTGGGAAAGGTGGGGAGTTAACAGTGTTCTGTTTTAGTCTTATTAGACCTCTCCAGTTACCACAGTACTTTAAAATGGACACCTGGCTAGATAAGTAGACTCTACTACACCCCTTCATGGCAGTCAGGTCGACTCAGAACTCAATATATTTCACAATCTCATTTTGCCTCATAGCTGAAAATCATCCTCAAAATGTTTAATTAAACACTATTTGTAGTGTTTTAGGTGTTTAGATGTTTATCACACTTACTGAAAATGAAAGAGGCTTCCCTGCACCCTAAGAGCATCATTATAACCCTTTTGTCATTAGAGTGACAAAAACACATACATGTACTGTATATGCCTCTGGAGAGATGTCTGGAAGGATTTTCATCAAAATACCAACAGTGCTTATATATAGGTGTAAGACTGCCTTCTTTTTATAATATAGTTCTATATATTTGACATTCTCATGAATCCATATAATTTATAAAACTTAAGAAATGAAGATAATTTATTCTGAAACCTTGCTCAAACTTTAATGATGGAACTATAATGCATTGGATGGGATCCAAGATCCAACTGATTCTTACCGAATTCCATGCTCAGGTTTATAGGAGGCCCATGTATTTTAATGAGGTACTCTGCTTTCCTGCTTTGGGGCATTAGGCAACATCGGATTTTGAGCTGAATGCCATTTTATGATTTTTTTTTCATAATGCAGACATAACTTACGCTGTAAACACCAGTGTTCTAGTAAATCAATCACCTTCTCCTCCAAACACCTTTTCTTCCAAACATCTCTCATACCGTAATTATCTTCCTCTTTATCTCTAACACTTATCCTTTTCTTACCTAACCTGGTGACCTTTACTATGAGTTTAAGTGAAACCAATGAATCAGACAATGCGGGCAGAATGGTGCCATTATTTTCCTAGATGGCCACCAGAAACATTAGGGAGGAATTATTTACTTTCAGTAAAAAGTCTTTTACATTCTCAACTTGCTGGTGTCTTTCAGCTCAAGTATCCTGTCATCTGGGGTTTGAGTAGACTGCACAATCTAGGGATTGGCACTATAAACCCTAAACATATTCAGAGTGATTATGGTTCCACTATACCTTTCTATTTTAAAGCAACATTGCATATTCACTAATTCACTGCACTCCTGGTATATGCCAGGAACTGTTTTAGCAACTTAGAATGATAAATCCATGAACAAGACATACAAAAAAAAAAAAAAAAAAGGATAAATGTAATTAATAAGTAGAATACTACTTGGTGATAAAAAGTAATGAACTATTGATACACTGAGCAACTTAGATGAATCGCAAAGATATGCTGAGTAAAAGAAGCCAGTGTTGAAAGGTTACATTCTAACGATCCCATTATTGAAAAGACAAAAATATGTGACTAAGAACAGATGAGTGGTTGCCAGGGTTAGGAATGGGAAAGATGTGATTCATTTTTTGGAGGATGGAACTGTTCTGTATTATGACTGTGGTGGTCATTATAATTTATACGTGTGTTAAAACTCAGAACTGTATACCATAAGATGGGGAAAAAAGGCAGTTTTACTGCATGATAATTAAAAGATAAGAAAAAAAAGTAAATTATATAGTATGTTTTAAGATGTTAGGTGTTACGGAAAAAAAACAGTAAGAGAAGGCAGATCAGGAATGCTGCAAGGGGGGGTTCATTTGCAATTTTATTTTATTTTTTTCAATTTGCAATTTTAAATAATACGGTGGTTAGGGTAAGCCTCATTAAGAAGACATTTGAACGAAGACTTAAAGGTGGTGGGGGAGTTAGTTATGCAGATATCTGGGAGAAGCATTTCATAGGGAGAACAGTGTCAAAGCAGTAAGGAAAGTCAGTGTGACTAGTACAGGGTAATCGAGGGAGAAAGAGTAGAAAGTGGGGTCACAGAGACAGTGGGAGTGGGAGGCAGATCATGTAGTGACTTTTAGGTTCACTGTAAGCACTTTTGGCTTTTATTCTGAAATGGTAATACATAAGGAGTTTTGAAGCAAAGGAGTGACATGATTTAACTTGTATTTTAATCGTCCTCACTAGTATACTGAAAATAGAATGAAAGAGGAAAAAGGCAAAAGGAGGAAGATCAATTATTAGTGACAGATTACCGAGGCACCTGAGTGGCTCACCCAGTTAAGCACTGACTTGATATCGGCTCAGGTTGTGATCTTGCGGCCATGAGATTGAGCCCCGCAACAGGCTTGTGCTGGGTGTGGAGCCTGCTTGAGATTCACTCTCTTTCTTTCTCTGACCCTCTCCCCTACTCACACTCTCTCTCTCAAAATAAATGAAAGGAAGGAAGGAAGGAAGGAAGGAAGGAAGGAAGGAAGGAAGGAATGGGGCGCCTGGGTGGCTCAGTCGGTTGAGCATCCGACTTTGGCTCAGGTCATGATCTCGTGGTCCGTGAGTTCGAGCCCCACCTCAGGCTCTGTGCTGACAGCTTGGAGCCTAGGGCCTGCTTCAGATTCTATGTCTCTCTCTCTCTGTCTCTCAAAAATAAATAAACATTAAAAAAAAAAGTGAAAGATTATGGTAGGGGGACCCAGGGGACAGGAATGAATGTGGTGAGAAATGGTGAGATTCTCTACTAAAGGTAGACCTATTTACATATCCTGACAGGATGGGGCAGGAGTGGGGGGGGCGGGGGGTGAGAAAAAGGGAGAAATGGAGAATAATTTTAAGATTTTTGCCCTAAACAACTGGCAGGACAGAGTTGCCTTCAGCAAGTTTAGGAAGAAAGATTAGTGAGTTGATACCTGTATTAAACAACCAAATCTAACTAGCAGCCAGATACATGAGTCTGTAGTTCAGGAGACAGGTGTAAACCCGAGCTACAAATTTGGGGACAACTGGCATATGGCTGATACTTTAAGCCATAAAACTGGAAAAGATTACAGTATAAGTCAGGGTCCCAGCAGCAAATGAATGAATGGCACAGGATTTAATAAAGAGACAATTTATAAAGTTGTGGGCAAGAGTTCAGGGAAACACAAGGGAAAACAGAGTGTGATATCCTGTTTACATATCTAGGCCTAAAGGAACCAGGACAGGAAGTGGTTACCAGACCCAGGGGAGTACTGTAGGGGGCTGACTAGTGACCTTCAGTCAATTCAGCTAGATTGGGAGCCAAGGGGATAAATGCTCCAATTTCACTTTCGTCCTTCTTTCCCTCCAGGCCCTCTTGTTGGGACTCTACATTGACCAAACTCAACAAAAGCCAAAGGGCAAAGCAGCTTGTTGATGTAATTCATGCAGGTCAGCCTCCTGGGAAAGAAAGCAGGTAGAGAAGGAAGAGTGAACCTAGAGGGGCAAATGGAAGACTTCCAGCATGACCGCCAAGGAAGTAAGCATAGATGTGGAAGAGGACTCTCTACTATTAAAGGACAAGGGAGAAGAGAATGAGCAGCAAAAGAGACAGGAGACTCGTGAGACAGAAGAACTCCATGAAAATACTGGCCTACAATAGTTCCAAGTTCACCCAAACTGAAAAAGCCATGCTCTGATCTTACTAACCCTGACTTGGTTCCTTCCTCTCTTTACCACATTTTGGAAAAAAAAAAAAAAAAAAAGTTTATGCTTGTTTCTATTTTCTCCTTTTGCTCTTTAAACTTTCCTGAATAAAACTGCATTTGAAAGAGTTACTAATGTTTTCTCACTCAATCCAAATTTCTCAATCCTTAATCTTGCCCATTTCAACATGTGACGGTGTGCTCCATCAACTGTTTTTATTCCTCCTTTCTATGCCTTTATTTTCAAAAGCCTTGTTTCTCCTCACATACCTGCAATGTAGCTGCTCCCCAAGGCTCCAATTTTAGCGCATTGTTCGCACTTTGTCCTCTAGTCCCTAGCAACTTTCAATGCTAGATCCCCAAATTTAACATGGATCTCTAGAACCAGTTTCTCTTGTTGGTCCCAATTCCTGCCACTTGGGTGCTGTCCCAGCCCTTCAACATCAACATATCCAACTGTGAACTAATCTTCATTATCCTTAATCCTCTCCTGTGTGCATTGTTTTCATTGCTAGCATTAGCATAAGCATTTTTCTAGCCATCCAGTATCTAAACCAGTAGTATAGAAAGTTTAGTTAAAGCCCAATAATCTGTATCTTATTTTGGATTAAAGACCTAAATGTGAGACCTGAAACCGTAAAACTCCTAGAAGAACGTAAGAAGTTATTTCTTTGACATCAACCAAAGCAACAATTTTCTAGCTATGTCTCCTGAGGCTAGGGAAACAAAAGCAAAAATAAACTACTGGGATTACACCAAAATTGAAAGTTTTTGCACAGTGAAGGAAACAATTAACAAAATGAAAAAGCAACCTACTGAATGGGAGGGGAGAAGATATTTCCAACTGATATATTTAATAAGGGGTTAATATAGGAGATATATAAAGAACTTACAAAACTCAACACACACACACACACACACACACACACACACACACACACACCCCAAATAATCCAATTAAAAACGGGCAGAGGACCTGAATAGACATTTTTCCAAAGAAGACATATAGATGGCCAACAGCCACATGATAAGATACTCAACAGCACTTATCATCAGGAAAATGCAAATCAAAACCAGAGTGAGATAACACCTTACACTCATCAGAATGGCTAGAATCAAAAGGACAAGAAATAACAAGTGTTGGCGAGACGGTGCAGAAAAAGGAACCCTCATGCACTACTGGAAGTAATGTAAATTAGTATAGCCACTGTGGAAAACAGTATGGAGGTTCCTCAAAAATTTAAAAACAGGAATACCGTATGATCCAATAATTCCACTACTATTTACCAAAGAAAACTAAAACAGTAAAAACACTAATTTGAAAAGATATATGCACCCCCATTTTTACTGCAGCATTATTTACAATAGCTAAGATATAGAAGCAACCCAAATGTCCATTGATAGATGAATGGATAAAGAAAATATGAGGGGCACCTGGGTGTCTCAGTTGGTTAAACATCCAACTTCGGCTCAGGTCACGATCTCACAGTTCTCGGGTTCGAGCCCCGCATCGGGCTCTGAGCTGATGGCGCAGAGCCTACCTGGGATCCTCTCTCTCCCTCTCTCTCTGTCCCTCCCCCTCTTTCTCAAAAATAAATAAACATTTTCAAAAATTAAATTAAAAAATAAGGGCATCTGGGTGACTCAGTCGGTTGAGTGTCCGACTTCGGCTCAGGTCATGATCTCACAGTTCGTGGATTCAAGCCCCACGTCCGGCTCTGTGCTGACAGCTCAGAGCCTAGAGCCTGCATGGGATTCTGTGTCTCCTTCTCTCTCTGCCCCTCCCCCACTCGTGCTCTCTCTTTTTCAAAAAAAAATAAACATTAAAGAAATAAAAGAGAAAAAGGCAGGAAATTCATGTCTCTTTATATTTTCTTTGTCTGAAGACATGGGAGGAATGATTTGTGAGGCTGTAACAGTGAGGAATAACAAGATGATCACCTGAACCTCAGATCTAATACAAATTTGATTTATAATACTTTGGATTTGCTTACCATCATTTCCAAAGTCATACTTATTTTCTCATTATTGCCTTATCATTTAACCCTGTGGAGTTAACTCATTCCTTCTTGCTAGTCACCAGGAGGGAAAAGTTCCCAGTACAGAACCCAAGCATGTCCTCAGAAGCAGTTCATGTGCCTGTAAGATACAATTTCTACATTTTCCAGTTAAAACAAGTAACTATAGTTCATGTTGGTCCTGTGATTTTCAATTCATTTCATTACCCGTCTTTCCTTCTCCATTCAATCCAAGCCCTTTCTAAGTCAATAAAAATAGGATATATCCTTTTCAAGCATCTCAAATTACTCTTAGAAAGACAAGGAGAATCAAGTTTCTTTTGGAACCTCTGAGCAATAGTGGGATGAGTCTAAATAAGACAGAAACAAGGTAGCTCTGAAATTTGTTCCCAGTAATTAAAACTTCAGGATTTTTGAAGTATAGCCTTTTATAATACACTTATGCAAACTGGCAAAAAAAAAATGATATAGTTTTTAGGCCTCAATCAAATTCTAACATGGATATCTATTACTTTTGTACAAAAGTATTAGCTTTCACACTTTGATATGTACAAGCATAGAACAAAACGCTAGATTGAAATAATTTGGGTCTTTGGACTCTTTACTGTATAATTTCTCCTTGGTAGTCTTTTTTTTTTTTTTTTTTTTTTTGGGACAGAGAGAGACAGAGCATGAACGCGGGAGGGGCAGAGAGAGAGGGAGACACAGAATCGGAAACAGGCTCTAGGCTCCGAGCCATCAGCCCAGAGCCTGACGCGGGGCTCGAACTCACGGACCGCGAGATCGTGACCTGGCTGAAGTCGGACGCTTAACCGACTGCGCCACCCAGGCGCCCCTCCTTGGTAGTCTTTAACTACTAATCTTACATGGTAAAATTAGCTGTGGGTCATTTATAAAGTAAATATATTTTAAGTGAATTTAAAAGGTGATTTTCTTTAGAATGTTTCCTCAAACTGGAAAAAATATGCAAGCTTTTCAACTTTTTATTAAAAAAAGTTTTAAACATCTTAGGTTTGCATTTTTAAATGTTTCTGTAAGGAAGAGAGCTACCAGCAAACTTCCCTGTGGAAAGTGCCATACATTAAGTATGTGTGTTTAAAATCCTATATATAACTAATCCAAAAACTGAGAAACACTGCATCTGAAAAATGACTTCAAATTACATATTTTTCTTTTTCTAATTGCTTCTCGGCCTTTTGGCTAACATCAAGTGTAGTACATATTTCTCTTTTCCTTTTGGTGTTGAGATTTGTATTTATTTTCTATGTTCTATCTCTGTTGTTATGAGTCAATTCCACTTTTAGTGCTTCTCTTTCTCCTAATAAAAAGAAGTATCACTTTATGAGAAACAGCCTTCCAATCTGTTTCAGACCATTCTGCTTACTTCAAAACGTACAAAGCAGAGAGAGAGGACAACTGACAACAGTAGAAAAGTCTTGACCACCTAACAGGATTAGAAAAAATAGAAAGATAGGACTTCATTTAATTTCATTTTCATTGAAGCAGAGGCAATTTGAAAAGTAAGCTGCATAAGAAGGAGGAGACTGGTTAGGAATAATTGATACTGCTTCTTAGTCTCCTGCTGAAATATTAAAATAGAGGCTAGTTTTTTGTGAGGAAAAAATGAACCCTACCATATTTTATAAAATACCATAAAATGACTCATACACTATAAAACTAAGGACCAGACTAAGGGTATCAGAGTTTCCAAGTGCCAAAAGCGAGTTCTCAGTTTTATATCCCCCCCAAAATTATATAGTTAGTATGTCCATACAGTGATCAAGAAAATATGCCACTTTGCTAATAGCAGTTATATTTGCACTGCAATTATAGGGACTTCTATTTTTGTTTTGTTTTGTTTTTGAGAGAGAGAGAGAGAGAGAGAGAGAGAGAGAGAATAGCTTAAGTAGACTCCACGCCCAGTGAGGAGCTGGACACAAGCCTCAATCTCACCAAGGTGAGATCATGATTTGAGCCAAAATCAAGAGTCAGATGTTTAACCGACTAAGCCACCCAGGTGCTCCGGGGACTTCTATTTTTGAAGTTAAC
The DNA here is from genome assembly GCF_046562875.1 of Panthera onca. Lineage (NCBI taxonomy): Eukaryota > Metazoa > Chordata > Mammalia > Carnivora > Felidae > Panthera > Panthera onca. Next base: position 44,230,421 of record NC_138353.1, on the reverse strand, counting down.
TGTTCCTATAATGTTTAAGCTTTTTACAATAAACACGTGTTCTATTAAAGTTTACTTTAAAACACATGCTGCCAGTTAATAAAAATGAATTAAAAAAGTAATTTCAGAAATAGATTCAATAGCAGAAATTAGGCAATAGTGGCAGAAAAGTCACTATTCAATAAATGCTGAAAAAAATGGAGTATCAGTATCGAACTGTCTTAGATCCACAGCTCACACCCTATAATGCACTTGCATTAACCTATAATCGATGCCCTTTGCATCATTTTTATAAAATCATTAAAGTATAAAAGCAGAGCATCAAACTTTAAAGTCAAATGACTCTCAGTTCAAGTCTGGATATCACATTTGCTTTTGGGGACGTTTGAAGCACATAATTAACCTCTCTGAGCCTCAGTTTCCTCATTTATAAAACATAAAATACCATTCCTAAAGGGCTATTGTAGGTATTAAATGAGATAATGAACGAAAGGTACCTAGGCCTGTGCTTGAGTGTCGTAGGTACTGAATACTAGTGTGTACGTGTGCGTGCAATTATTACAACATACTTTGGAGGGAGTATAGTAAGATAGAGTCTAAGATTTGAGTTTGAACTGACCAGATTCGAAGTTCAGTTCTGCCAGTTATAAACTTTGTGATTTGGACAAATAATTTCATTTTTCCAATTTCTAATCTATAAAACTCTAATATTAATCCTAATGCCAGTTTTACTGAGTAAATGAGAGGATTAAATAAGATTAACTAATAAAATAAAATAAAAGTAAACTGTTTGAGAGCCTGGAAAATAGTAGGTGTTGAACAAAAATGATTTACAGAATGGGATTATTATGCAACTTTAATGTTAATTATTTAATGAAAATCTGGAGATGGTAGTGAAGATATCTCCAGAAAAACAGCAATTGTTCTTTGTCTCCCCTTTCACAAAAAGACCAATTTTGACAGCACATAGCCTTCTTCATTTATATTCCTGTAACACTCCCCTTATCACTGTAATGGTACTTGTCATGTGTCACAGTTTCTGTTTTGCCCATCTCTTCCACTTGACCAAGGTACACTGAAGGGATTAAACTCAAGACACCATAAAAGTCCACCATAATTACAATACATCGCTTCTATAGTGTTTATCTACCTGTGGTTCTTTTACTTTTTCCTTCTAGTCACTTGTCAGAGCTATGTTGCAATTTGTGCAGGACTATTTAGGGCCCTAATACATTCTCTCGCACATTCATGAGGCAAAATCCATGTGTTTTTCTAGTATGCACACAATCTTTCTGTGACCCTGGCTTGACATTACATTTGCTTCTAACCCTTTAGAGTAAGTTGTACCCCACTCCATATGACATCATTATAACAATATGCATGCTTAGAGGGCGCCTGGGTGGCTCAGAAGCAGCCGACTTCAGCTCAGGTCATGATCTCGCAGTCCATGAGTTCGAGCCCCGTATCGGGCTCTGTGCTGACAGATCGGAGCCTGGAGCCTGCTCCTGTGTCTGCCTCTCTCTCTGCCTCTCCCCCATTCATGCTCTGTCTCTGCCTTTCAAAAATAAATAAATGTTAAAAAAATATCTGCATGCTTAGTTACTGCACAAATGAATTTTATCCATTAGTCAAAATTTGGCAATATTATCAATAGTGTTCGTAGCAGCGATCACTAACACACAGAAGATGTGCTGTAAATAGTGGTTAGATGAAGTATGAGAAATTCTGTCACAAATATAGATATATTTTTGTAGTCCTAATTTCCCTGTCCTGGTGAATCATGAAAAGTATTTATGGCATGAGTAATAAAATCCAGTTAAAAAGTGTTGCTAATAATGGGTCGTCTGGCTGGCTCAGTTGATGAGGCATGTAACTCTTAATCTCAGGGCTGTGAGTTCAAGACCCATGATGGATAGAGAGATTACTTAAAAAAAAAAAAAAAAAAATGTTGCAGGGCTCAGTCAGTTAAGCGTCCGACTCGAGATTTCAGCTCAGATCATGATCTCACAGTTCATGAGATCAAGCCCCAGGTGGGGCTCTGTGAGCGGAGCCTGCTTGGGATTCTCTCTCTCTTTCCCTCTGCCCCTGCCCCCTGCTCACACACACTGTCTCTCACAAAAAAAAAAAAAAAAAAAAAAAAAAAAAAAAGTAAAGGTTGTTAATAGATATAAAGTTTTTGCAAATATTTGGATAAAGGATTATTGCTCAACACTGTTAGGTGCCTTTTGGATATGTGGGACCGGGTCACTCCTTCCATATACTATTGGTTATCACATAACTTCTGTATGTATCATCTTTGTTGAGGTTCTCCTCAGCTAAATTTGCTATTTGAACAAATCTGCCATTAGAACAAAACTCTCCTTAATAAACTATTATTTACTTAAACACATGGCTTATGGATACACAGTTCTCGCAGTGACATAAAAATTTAATCCTATTACGAGAGGTCAGTAATGGATTAAAAAATTCCTTTACAAGAAAATCCTTTCCTCAATAAACTCAGGCTTTCATCTATTCCTAACATAAATGATAAGAAATAATTTCTTACTCTTAAAAACTATGTTTCCCTCTTTCATCAACAAAGAACTCTCTCTTATGTATTAAGCATATGGGATATTTACAATGTCTGATATATATATATTCTGTCCTCATGTTGTGTAGTTGAGAAGGAAAAAGAAAACACGTACCCTCAAAAAGACCAACTAATAAAGTAGAAATTATAAAAGACAAAATGTGATAAATGCTATAAGAGAAATAGAAATAAAATGTTATATACAATTGGATATAACAAAAGCAAATAAAACAATTGAAAAATACTTAATAAAAATGCTAATACAGTAACATTTTCCCATTAGACCAAAAAAAATTTTTTTTAGCTGTTTAAGCTTCAAGGAAATCCTTATCCTTATTTTTGTTGCTAAGTGGATGTGTCCTGGACTAGCTGGACACACCGGATGGTTTGTTTAGATCAGCACCTAAGTGATAACTATAGACGGAAACACAATATTAAGCAAGCACAATAGCTGTGTTCAAGGGGTCAGCAAGCACTCCATCCTGCACATCCAGTCAGAGTTACCAGTGGGGAAGGAGAATGCCATCCAAGTTTCCATATCTTTAAACACTTGGTAATTTTTTTTATTGTACAAAAGAACTGCTATTCGTAACTGCCAAGCTTTTGTTGTCATTAGGGATTTTCTGACCAAATTGGCAGAATTAACTGAGTTCAGGAAGAGGAGAAGAGACAAAGATGTGTTCATGTTCTCTTCCCCCTCATTCTTATGTAACAAACAGCTAAGGAGTCAGTTTTAGTAGCCTGAGAATTGTCAGAGTTCATAGGAATCAACTGGTGAACGCTGAGCTGAAGTGCAGTCCATTACTCAGTCCACATCAAACAAATGGATTCACTGATAATTTTTTACTAATTTTTTAAATTAAAAAGTAATGAAAACAAAAGCTGGAACACTTGAGCATCAAAATAAATCATAGTGGCATGGAATTATAACCTATAAAATAAAGAAAATAGCCATGAGTCCATATTGATATAAATAATTGAACAAATAAATAAATGGGGGGGGGGGGAGAAGGGACAGCTCCTAGAGAACAATTCCAATTAATAAGTGTAAAAGAATGAGAGAAATAGAAAATCATCATTAGACCACTATAATAATAATTGTGACAGGCATGACCCGTTGATGAATGCTAAAATTACTGAAAAGTTTAAAGAGTAAAGGGTGAAAGTTTAAAGAGTAACAGGATATTTGCAGTTTCAATTAATCTCCCCCAAGATATCTGTTAATTACAAAGGGGAAAATGTAACATTATGTGGAGAAACCTGACAGTAATCAAAATTTACAACACTGGTATTGAGACATATTGATGTCATGGGCCCTATGTTCTCATATACACTGAAAAGGAAGTATCACCTCTGTGGCATTCTTGCTATAAACAACTAGTAAGCTCAGTCTATTCATGATAAAACCAGACAAATTGAAATTGACATTCTACAAAATGACTTAAATGATTTGAAACTGAATACCACATAGGGTTAGTTAGCAAATCTATCATCTTACATAATTAGAATTTTTTTGTGTGGTGAGAAAATTTAAGATCTACTCTCACAGCACCTTTCAAGTGTATGTAACACAGTATTGTTAACTATAGTCCCCATGCTGAATCCCCAGAACTTATTCACCTTATAGTTGGAAGTTTGTAGCCTTTGATCAACATTTTCCCATTCCCCCCACCCACTTTTACTTCATTCTTAATGAGCCAGAGTAAATTTGAGGTGTGAGAATAATGACAAAAGCAAAAAATACCGTCATTCTAAAGGCATCTATATTTAATTCCAAAATTCCATTAAGGTACTATTATAGAGCAGCTTTGGACATTTGAGGGTTTGCCCTTGCAACTGACAGTCAATCTGTGTTAATACTAGGTTCCTATAATCAGTAAGAGGGCTTATCTTGAGATTATATTTATCTTTATGCATGCTAAATCCTCCTCTCTCTCTCTCTCCTGGAGATTATGCCAGGAAAGAAGAAAGATTCACCAGTGTAAGCACACATGAATTACAGAGGTACACTCAATATAGCCTAAATAAATTACTATACTTAGAGATTAATGAAATAGCTATCAATTTCAAGTGTATTATGTTTGGCCCCCTTCTCTCTCTCTCTCTTTCTTACTCACTCGCTCACATTCGTCCAGTGTCTTGGGGACAAATAGTAATCTAAAAATAGATAACTTACAAATTGTAGGGCTAGCAGACACCTTAGTGATAATTCAGTCCAACCTGTTCATTTTTAAACTAAAATTAAAATTAATTGTAATTAGTTGAATTAAACTAAAGCCCTAGAAAAATGAGGCTGAGAAAAAAGAAAACTTCTTCAAAGACATACAATCTGTGGCAAAGCCATGGCTAAAAACCCATGTCATCTTTTCCCGAATATATCCTCAGCTTTCAGTTTGCTTTTTTATCTTCTTATTTTTATTTTTTTTTAATTTTTGTTTAATGTTTGTTTTTTTTACGAGAGAGTGCACATAAAAAAAAGAGAGAGAAAGCGCACGTGGGGGAGGAGCAGAGAGAGAAGGCAACAAAAGATCTGAAGCAGGTTCTGTGCTGAGAGCAGCAAGCCCATTTGGGCGCTCGAACTCACGAACTGGGAGATCATGACTGAGCTGAAGTTGGACATGCAACCAACTGAGCCATCCAGGCGCCTCTGGTTTTTTAGATAGTGTAAAATCATAACTAGCTGGCTAACAATCTTGCAGAAAAGTAATTTTATTACTACTACTTTACCGTTAATTTATTTTAAAGACTCAGCCAGAGTCCTTTCACCTTGTTATAATTCACCTTTTCTATATGAGACATAAGACTTTAAAAAAAATAATCAGAGATCAATGTTTAACTCACTAGTACACCCACTCTGAAACACATGGTGCTTTCTGAGCCATCAGAAGCACAGTGGGGCTGGAAGAGTCACAGACACTGTCTCCTTCCTTGTCATGACCATGGCAGCAATGGCAGGGGAGAGGGTAGTTAGAATAGTGGCACAGTAGCCCCAGCCAAGTGAAAACTAAATAAAAATCATGAGGTAAGAATACAATTTTTCAGGGGCACCTGGGTGGCTCAGTTGGTTAAAAGCATCCAGCTCTTGATTTCGGCTCAGGTCATGATCTCACAGTTTGTGAGTTCAAGCCCCATGTTGGGCTCTGTGCTGATAGCGCAGACAAGGCTGTTTGGGATTCTCTCTCTCCCTCTCTCTCTGCCCCTCCCCTGCTTGTGCGTGCTCTCTCTCTCTCTCTCAAAAATAAACAAACATTAACAAAAAAGAATACAAGTTTTCAAAAGAAAGCTATTCCTTTTTGGAAAATATTGTGCTTCCCTGTGACCATCCCTTTAGAACCTATATCTCCGTAAGTGTCTTAATGACGTTTCTTTAGATTTCAGTTTCTTTATATGTAAAACCTATCCTTTTTTTCTTTTAACGTTCATTTATTTTTGAGACAGAGAGAGACAGAGCATGAACAGGGGAGGGGCAGAGAGAGAGGGAGACACAGAATCTGAAATGGGCACCAGGCTCTGAGCTGTCAGCACAGAGCCAGACGCGGGGCTCGAACTCACGGACCGTGAGATCATGACCTGAGCCAAAGTCGGACGCTTAGCCGACTAAGCCACCCAGGCGCCCCTGTAAAGCCTATCCTTAAGGGGTCATTGTGAAGATTAAGTAAATTAAAGTATGGAAAATGATTTCAGAAATTATAAAAGCCACACAAATTTGAGAAATTACTGTTATTACCTAATGCAGAACTTGACAATCATTTCCACCAGGTTCAGAAGTTAGCATGGTATCTGGCAAAATGCAGATGCTCGGTGTTTATTAAATGAATAGTGAACAAACCTGGCTAAGACCTCCTCCCAAGGGCATTATCATAGAGCATAATGGATTACATGTGATGGGAATTCAGAACAATGACCGCAGTGCCTTTCTGAGTCTGACCTATACACATCAGAGAACTGTGAGAGCTAAGGAGATAAAGTTCACAAAGGAGACTAGGGCTCTGAGAAAAAAAGGGTCCTCTCAGTACCTGTGTTCTTGAATGTATAAGCCCATCACATCACACAAAGGACATAGAGCAAAATAAAGCTGAAAATTTAAGTGGAATACAAGCCTCTTAAAAGAAGACAAAATTGAATAATTCTTAAACTTGGATTATTCTGCTGAAATGTTCAGTGACTGGATAAAATGTTTTGATACCATACATACTAATTTTTAAAAATGCCTCAGTGCTCTAATTTTACAATTATATTTTTATTTTCTGTTGGTAGAAATCCCAAAAGTACAAAAGTGTGAAATATTATCTCAGCAATAATGCAAAGAGGATGCCTAGAATGAGTAGGAAAGCATACACATATGAACCATAATGGGATCTTTAATAGGAAATGTCTCCCTTTTTTATGTGGGTTAAAAATAAGAACTGGAAGAATACAAAAATACTAACTCAAAGGATATATGCACCCTGATGTCTATAGCAGCATTAGTTACAAGAGCCAAATTCGAGAAACAGCCAAGGGTCCATTGATTGATTAATGGATAAAGAAGACGTGTTACACACACACACACACACACACACACACACACACACACACACACTACAATATTACTCAGCCATAAAAAAAGAATGAAATTTTGCCATTTGCAACAACATGGATGGAGCTACAGTATTATGCTAAGCGAAATAAGTCAGTGAAAGAGAAATACCATATGATTTCACTCATATGTGGAATTTAAGAAAGAAAATAAACAAGCAAAGGGAAAAGAGAGAGGCAAACCAAGAAACAGACTCTTAACTATAGAGAACAAACTGATGGTTAGCAGAGCGGAGGTGGGTGGGGGGATGGGTTAAACAGGGGATGGGGATTAAGGAGGGCACTTGTGCGGAGCACAGGTGATGTATGGAGGGGTTGAATAACTATTTTGTATACCTGAAACTAACATTACGCTGTATGTTAACTAACTCGTTTTTAAATAAAAAAAAATAACCTGGAAATCTCTGACAACACATATGTCGGGCTCCCCAGCCTCATGCAAAATTACAAGTGTCCAGTTACTTTTCTCTTGTCTTCTTTCTCAATAATCTGCACCCTCCCCAAGAGACAATAATGTGGCTCCTTGTTCTCACATAAAATAACCCTCACTCTACAAGAACTTAAAATGCACTTCATAGATCCAAAACTGTGGTAAAATACTGAACTCCTGAGACCCTTAGGTCATGAAATCCTATTCTAACCCTGAACACAGCATATTTGAATTTATTTTTTAAAAATTTTTTAATGTTTATTTTTTTGAGAGTGAGAGATGGAGAGTGTGAGTGGGGGAGGGGCAAAGAGAGAGGGAGATACAGAATCCAAAGCAGGCTCCAGGCTCTGAGCTGTCAGCAGAGAGCCTGATGTGGGGCTCAAACTCCTGAACCTCGAGATAATGACCTGAGCGAAGTCAGACGCTTAACTGAGCCACCCAAGGCCTCTGAAGCATATTTGAATTTATAATTATTGGTAAGTAATTCTTACTAAGGGTTAAAATCGATATTTTTTGAGTTTTATTTGTGCTGAAGGCACAACACACTGTACAAAAATCTTAAAATAATAGTATTTCTCATAGTATAGCCTATTGGAATAAGGAAGAAGACAAGAAGTACATAAGTAGGAACATAAAAGAAAATAGATATAAAGCTCTCATGGTGTTAAGTTTCTCACTGAATCAGCATTTATAGATCAAACCTATTAGAGGCAAAATACTGGGAAACATAAGATGAAACATGACATTCCATGTCTTCAAGAAGCTCAAAATACAATAGAAGACATAATTACACAATCACCATCCTCACTACTCATCTGTGTTGTATGTGCCAAAAAGAGTTACGTGTTTTATGTGTATAATCTCATTTAATCTCACAACAAGTTGGGGTCACATTACCCCCACTTTACAAATGGAAACCAACATCTTAGAGAAGGTAAAACAAAACAAAACAAAACAACATGCCACTCTGCCATTAAATAGCAAAGATGGAAAGAAAGACCAAGCACATAACTAGTTAGTACTCTTATATTTTACCACTGAACAAATAATTAAGCATGATTATAGAAATATATATAAAATCTATTATACAAAGTAAAAAAGGTAACCTAAAAGAATACTTTACTTTGAAGACAGAAGATAGGATGGGGCCAGTCAGGAAAGGTTTCACATAGGACACTTGGATCTCTGAAAGATAAGCAGAAGTGCCTCAGGCAGACAGGGTAGAAATGAGTGATCATGGCTGGGGTTACAGCATAGAGGCAAGAAGGAACACGAAACATTCAGAGAAATGTAAGTAGGTAGGAAAGGCTAGAGTAGAGGCTTCAAGGTGGAAAGCAGTGATCTGCTATTGAAAGATTGGCTAGGGACTGCGTTCGCGCTTTCCCCTGGTTAAAAAAAAAAAAAAAAGAAAGATTGGTTAGGGGCGCCTGGGTGGTTCAGTCAGTTAAGCATCTGACTTCAGCTCAGGTCATGATCTCACAGCTTGTGGATTAGGGCCCTGTGTGGGGCTCTATGCTGACAGCTCGGAGCCTGGAGCCTGCTTCGCATTCTGTGTCTTCCTCTCTCTCTGCCCCTCCCTTGATTTGCACTCACTCTCTCTCTCTCTCTCAAAAACAAATAAATAAACATTAGGGGTGCCTGGGCGGCTCCATCGGTTGAGCGTCTGACTTCAGCTCAGGTCATGATCTCGTGGTTTGTGAGTTCGAGCCCCACGTCGGGCTCTGTGCTGACAGCTCAGAGCCTGGAGCCTGCTTCAGATTCTGTGTCCCCCTCTCTCTCCGCCCCAACCCTGCTTGTGCTCTCTCTCTGTCTTTCAAAATGAATAAACATTAAAAAAAATTAAAAAGGGGCGCCTGGGTGGCGTAGTCGGTTAAGCGTCCGACTTCAGCCAGGTCACGATCTCGCGGTCCGTGAGTTCGAGCCCCGCATCAGGCTCTGGGCTGATGGCTCGGAGCCTGGAGCCTGTTTCCGATTCTGTGTCTCCCTCTCTCTCTGCCCCTCCCCCGTTCATGCTCTGTCTCTCTCTGTCCCAAAAATAAATAAATAAATAAAAAGTTTAAAAAAAAAAAAAATTAAAAAAAAAACATTAAATAGAAAGAAAGAAAGAAAGAAAGAAAGAAAGAAAGAAAGAAAGAAAGAAAGATTGGTTAAGGGTTATCAGCCACCATGAAAAGTAGTCCTGGCTGTTAAGGATTATTCCTCCTTAAAGAGCTACGAAGGCAAGTGTACAAAAGGAAAGAAGGGCTCTAAAAACTACAAAAGAATTTTCTTTCAAAGCAGAGTCTGAGATCACTACAAAAACACAGATCACAAACTTCCTCAGATAATGCATAAATGTATATTTTATAAGAATTAAGTTAGGTATGTCTGGGTGGCTCAGTCAGTTAAGATCTGACTCTTGATTTTGGCTCCCAGGGTCATGGGATCCAGCCCTGAGTGGGGTTTGGCACTGAGGTGAACATGAAGCCTGCTTAAGATTCTCTTCTCACTTCCCCTCTGCCCCTCCCCTGCTAGTTTTTTTTTTCTCTCTCTCTCTCTAATAAAAAATTAAATTTTAAAAATAAAAGAAGTGAGTTAAAGAAAGTCCACAAATAGATTTTAATCATGCATCAAACATGTCACATGAGTTGTGAGCAGGACATTATAAGACACATACTACAGTGTTCCTGCCCTCAAGTAATAACATATAATCAGGTAAAGGGATTGTCTCTGTGCACTCCAAAGATACCTGCACAGGTTATCCCAAATTTAGCTTTAGCCTTAATCCACAAATCCAAGTAAAACAAACCGCAACAACAGAGGCCACATGGGAAAACCTTTTCAATATAACTTGCTTCTTTTTTATTTCAAGTTTATACTGAAGAATAGTTAAAGAATGATTAAATAGCATTAGAATCTTGACATTTATAATGGTTAATTAAGCAGCCTTAAATATATACACACAAAACAAGTTTTTTTAAGTACATGCCCAAAAGTACTATGGAATTTTGCCCTAAGCCTCAATCCAATAAATATAAGATTTCCTTTTTCCTTTCATTACTTTACAACAATTTCATCTCCCCCCTTTTTTTTGAATCACAAAAGTAATTGGTCACCCTGTAAACATTTTAATATCACAGAAGTACATAATATAGTAGATGAGATGGCTCTGTGAAACTTCCCTAAATGATCATCGTGAGAACACAAACTGCTTATCACTATTATAATAAATCATGTAGGTACATCTATAAGAATATAATAATATATTCTCTTACCTTATAAAATGATCCAAAATAAACTATAAACAGAAGAAATCTGGGGAAAGGGGAATCTTTAATTTATACACTTTCCTATTGATTGCATTTTTTAAAATACTCAATTATGTTGTGACAAAGTTATTTTTAAAAATTAAATAATGGGGCACCTGGGTGGCTCAGTTGATTGAGTGTTCAACTTCGGCTCAGGTCATGATCTCATGGTTCATGGGTTCAAGCCCTGCATCGGGCTCTGTGCTGATGGCTCAGAGCCTGCAGCCTGCTTCAAATTCTGTCTCGGGCCCTCCCCCGCCCCGCCCCTGGCTTGTGCTCTGTTTCTCTGTCTCTAAAATAAATAAACATTAAAAAAATTTTTTTTTAATTAATGACAATGTCAAATTTACCAAAAACTGAGGAAATTACAAAATAGAGATCTCCAGAATTTTGCTGTGTATATCTGTGTATATAACTATCTTGCTAAACTTTTAGGGTTTGTCCTCTAAAGTTGTACATTTTCCTAGTTATGTAAGAATCAACATTTGGAATGAATTTTGATCATAATTAGTAAAACTGTAGGCTCTGGAGCCAGATAGCCTGGGTTCCTATCACACCTTCTCTACTTGCTAGCTATTCATACTTGGGCATATCTCAATACTTCAAGTTACTTACCCTTAAAATAAGGGAAAACAGTCCCTCCTTCATGGAGTTGTTATGCTAATTAGTTAAATGAGGCAAAGCACTTAGAACAGTATCTGGAACACTGTAATTGCTCAATAAATGTTAGCTATTATAATTGCTACCCATTCTCTTAACAGTAGTAGTATTAATTTTTTAAAAATATGCCAGATATTGGGGTGCCTGGGTGGCTCAGTCGGTTAAGTGTCTGACTCTTGATTTCAGTTTAGGTCAAGATCTCATGGTTTGGTTCGTGAGATAGAGCCTCACATCGGCCTCCACACTGACAGTGCAGAGACTGCGTGGGATTGATTCTCTCTCCTTTCTCTCTGCCCCTCCCCACTCGTGCTCTCTCTCTCAAAATAAATAAGTAAAATTTAAATGAATGAATGAATGAATAAATACGGCTCACAGAAGGTATTCCTCCTGTAGGGAAACTGGAGATTAATTACCTACATTTTGCCCAAATAGTGTATTTACTGGAGACATGAGTAATGACAGCTAAACAAAAAGTTAAAAGGTAGGAGCCAAGAGTGGCTTCCCATATTCATTAACACTTCCTAATAGCATAACTATGCAAAGGGCCTGAATAGAAAGACAGGATTTCATGAATATACAATAGATTCTCTCTTGTTTTGTTTTGTTTTGTTTTGTTAGAGAGACAGAGCAGAGGGGCAAAGGGAGGGAGAAAGAATCTTAAGCAGGCTCCACACTCAGTGCAGAGCCTGACACAGGGCTCAATCCCACAACTCTGGGATCATGACCCAAGTTGGAATTAGGAACAGACACTTAACCTACTGAGCCACTCAGGCGCCTCTACAATAAAATCTTTTTATTTGAGGAAAAGTTACTTACCTTTTTCCTCTCTCAAATTCATCTAAAGTTACCAGAACCCTGAAATTGTGTTTGGGATCACTAGGGGACCATGTGTGTGAAATGTCAAAGAAGTAGACTGTAAATGTTAGATGTAGGAAAGAAAAAATGGGAAAGATAGTATTATCCAATTAAAAGAAAAAGCCCGCTAATTCAAAGGGATACATGCACCCCTATGTTTATAGCAGCATTACTTACATTAGCCAAGATATGGAAGCAACTCAAGGGTCATTGAAGATATGGCACACACACACACATGCAACGGAATATTATTCGGCCATAAAAAAAATGAAATCTTGCCATTTGCAATAACATGGATGGAGCTAGAGAGTATAATGCTAAGTGAAATAAGTTAGAGAAAGCCAAATACCATATGATTTCACTCATATGTGGAATTTAAGAAACAAACAGGCAAAGGGAAAAACATATGAGAGAGAGAAATCAAGATGTAGATTCTTTTTTTTTTAATGTTTATTTTTGAGAGAGATAGAGTGCTCACCAATGGGGGAGGGGCAGAGAGAGAGGGAGACACAGAATCCCAAGCAGGCTCCAGGCTCTGAGCTGTTAGCACAGAGCCTGATGTGGGACTCAAACCCACGGACTGTGAGATTATGACCTGACCCAAAGTCAGACCCTTAACCAACTGAGCACCCAGAGGCCCCTGTAGATCCTTAATTATAGAGAATAAACTGATGGTTAACAGAAGGGAGGTAACAGGAGCAGGGGGGTGGGGGGTTGGGGGTAGGGGGAGATGGGTTAAATAAGTGTTGGGGATGTAGTGAGCACTGAGTGAAGTATGAAATTGTTGAATTACTATATTTTACACCTGAAACTAATATTACACCGTATGTTAACTAACTGGAATTAAAATAGAACTTTAAAAAAAAATAAAAAAGAAAAAGCCATTATGTCACACACACCAAACAAGATGCCAGAACACACACCCAAGGATCAATGGAGAGAGGGAGAAGGAAAGAAGGAAGACAAAACTGCTGGTCTTTCTCCCTGCCTTATGAGGGATCACAAGAAGTATCTGTGAAATTTGAATTCCAGTAACAACCTCTTCCCTGGGATAGAACTGAGGGCAATTACAGAGAAATTACTGAATATTTCTTCCCTTGAGAGTAAACTGGGTCATGCATATGTGGATTCCCCTTTGCTAAGGGTGCCACTCTGTACACAGCCAATTTAAAATACAACTTTAGGGAAACAAAACAAGATTATCAGTACATAAAAACTGAACATATGTGGATGATGCAGCGGTAACATCACTGAATAATTTCCATTACTACTTCCATAACTGAATTCAACTCAACAGTTAAACAATTTAAATTAAGCAGAAAGGTAATTTGATGCCAAGAAAGATGTGGTAAACTGGAGAGTGGAAAAATACTTGCTTAAGCCACAGACTATTCATCTGAGATGGATCATTGAAGGGGCCCATGCTGTAGATTTCCTTATGCTGGTATATCATCTGAAAATATCTGGCTTCAGTTTAAAACAGGATATTCTTAAATGTCTTAAGTTTCCCAAAGCTTAAATCAGCAGTCAGTTCATTTAGTTTGTGGGCAATGCACTAACTTAAGATCCTTTCTTTCCACAAACCAAAATTAATCAATCATCTGTCTCTGTAAAGAATCTGTGCTTCTGAAAGAATTTTAAATCTATGTTAGGAAAGGCCTGAGGTAGTAGGTCTAAAAGGAGGAATTGTGGCAAAGTCTCACTTCTTAGAAACTGCTGTCTCAACATGTTTTTCTTCTGAGGAGCAATAAAATTCCATATATGATATAAGACTTGATGTGGGATGCCTGGGTGGCTCAGTCATTTAAGTGTCTGACGATTTTGGCTCAAGTCATGATCATCTCATGGTTGGTGAGTTTGAGCCTCGCACTGGACTCCACGCTGACACTGCAGAGCCTGCTTGGGATTTCTCTCTCTCCCTCTCTCTGCACCTCCCCTGCTTTCTCTCTGTCTCTTTTTCAAAATACATAAATTAAAGGGGTGCTTGGGTGGCTCAGTTGGTTAAGTGTCCCACCTTCGGCTCAGGTCATGAACCCATGCTTTGTGGGTTTGATCCCAGCATCAGGTTCTGTGCTGACAGCTAGGAGCCTGGAGCCTGCTTCAGATTCTGTCTCCCTCTCTGTTTGCCCCTCCCCTGCTCGTGCTCTGTCTCTGTCTCTCTCTCTCAAAAACATTAAAAAAAATACTATTCCAAATAAAAAAATAAGAACTTTAAAACTTTTTTTTAACATTTATTTATTATTGAGAGACAGAGACAGAGCACAAGCATGGGATGGGCAGAGAGGGGAGGAGACACAGAATCTGAAGCAGGCTCAGCACAGAGTCCGAAACAGGGCTTGAACTCACAAACTGTGAGATCATGACCTGAACCAAAGTCGGATGCCCAGCCAACTTCCCCCAAAAAGGGAAGGAAAGGATTTAAGGAAGCTGCTTTAAATGGAAAAGAAACAGCAAAAATCCAAAGATGAACATTATTTTTAAAAGTAAAATTATTTTAAAAAATAGTGCATAAAATTCATGACCTGCATTTAGTATGAATAGTAACCATCATATTATATTTGTTGTAAGCTCTATCTATCTATCTATCTTTAATTCAGAGAGACAGAAAGTGCAAGCAGGGGAGAGAGACAGAGAAAATCTTAAGCAGACTCCAGGCTCAGTCCAGAGCCCAACACGGGGCTTGAACCCATGACCCTGAGATTATGACCTGAGCTGAAATCAAGAGTTGGACGCTCAACTGACTGAGCCCCCAGGTAGGTACCCCATTAGCTCTTGAAAGGTACGAACTTTTGTTTGTTCAAAATAATGCCTACTAAATGGGAAGATGTGAGGAGTTACTCCTGCTTTCTTCATTAGCCTTGAGTGAAAATTGGGAAGGACAAAAACAATGAAAAAGCCTCCTAGCCAAAGAGAACAGAGGAGACAGGGCCAGAGGCTATAGCCCCTTGATCATATAATATGAGGCTGCAAAAAAGTGTGCCTAGCTCAAGGTTAAATTTGATATGCCTGTAAGGGATCACAGAAAGGCTGGGAACAAAAAGATGTAACTAAACATCACAGATACTCAGGTAATAGCTGAAATTATAGGAGCAAATGACCTAAACATAGGTTGTATACAAAGGAGATGAATGAGGATCCTATCACCTTCTATTGCTTCACTGACCTCCTAAACTAGCTAGCACCAGTTTCTCCCAATAGGCAGAATGAGATCCTGAAACAATTTTCCATGCAGATATGAAGTACAGAAAGGAAGTGAGGTTAACATTTTTTGAACACCTATCATGTGCTGGGTTATATAAAAAACTTGACATAACCTTCACAATCATTTGACTGAGAAAGAAACTGAGGCTTAAAGTTATTTTCCTGACATCATGCAGAACACTAGGTCTCCTTGGCTCCAAAGCCAATGCTATTTCTATAATATAACACAATCATCAGCACAGATTCACTTGGGTATATTCTGCTCAACAGTACTTTCTCTTTCCCTGGAAGAGAGGCAGCCCTGGCCTGTTCTCGTCACCTTACTGGGTCATAATAAGCCACTGATTCTCTAGCTCTTGCCTTAATTATGGCTCTCAGGCTGTGCCTCGACTGGCTCATGACAGCTGTTCAGCTTACTCCTACTGCTGAGGAGATGCTGCAGAGACAATGTCATGGAAAAGGCATGCGTGAACTGCTGGTAAGTTAAAAAACACGTAAGAAGCAGAATTCTACCAGGGTCAAGACTTCTAATTCTATCATTCTCACTAGTGGAAAGGATAAGGAAACAGTCCACAATAGTGGATATTTCACAAATAATTTACATCTTCACTATTTGTTGTTGTTTTGTAGCAGCAGCTTTACCTCTCTAATTACACTGTGCTCAAGCAAATATTAAAATTCATCTTCCGTCTCAGAGTAAATGCAGCAGATGTGGCAATTCAACGCTCCACCCGGAAACAGGACAAAAGAAACCTGACGGAGATGAAAAATTCTAGGAAAATAAGTAGCAAAACTGATCCATCTTACAAGAATCATTAAGAGTTGATTGCTCAGAGAAAACGTTTTAACCAAACATAAAACAAAACAAAACAAAACAAAACCAATTTATAAAAAAATAAATTCTGGGTGCAGTACAAACTTAAATATGAAAAATAAAACTTAAAACACAAGAAGGAAAAAAGAAAGAAAGAGAATGTTTTAACCAAATTTAAGATTATTATCCTCCAAATAAGAAATCCAAAATAACTTTTCAAACTTTTTTCCAAAAATCTGGGAATAGCTTCTCAGGGGAATCTCCTGGGAGGCGGAGAGGGAGATGTGTTGCTGTTGACAATAAACACAAAAACACAATCTAACAGGGTTAAACATTCCTTTCAGATGCACTTTGTTCCCAAACTGGTTAATACCCAATGATTTACTAACAGTCCCCACCCCCAACCTAAAAATACATTTCTCCCATAAATAATTTTAGATTTCTTCAAATGGATATAATGAATACCTTACTAAGCAGTATTAAAGGGTTTTATGTCCATGCCTTTTTAATCCTTCCTATTTCGCCACATCCTCCCCTCCCCATTCAGCGTATCAACTTGGCAAAAATAAGTTAGCCTGGTATTTTAAGTACAGACCTGCATTTGAGACAGTCTTACAAGTTCAAGACTGCAACTTTTGGCTCACTGCATTCTCTCCCATTTATTCACGTTAATGAGTAGTCCTCCTAGTTTTGTGGCATTAATACCATTACAATGCTACAACTGTACAAGATGCTTAAACAAAAGGTAAAGGAGGCATCAAGATCTTTTAAATAATCATGCATTCACAGGTAAGACTTCATTATTCCAGGTAGCAACTTCTAGGCCAGGATGCTGTTTTCCTATGGCTTTCCTGAATATTCTGCTTCAAAACCAGACCCTAAAAGTGTGATAGGGAGTAATTATAATAAAACAGAGAGAGAGGACTCCATTTGTCTGATACTTCAGTGATCCATTGCTGAAGAGGAAACACACATAAATAGGTCAGGAGCGTAGAGCAAAGTGTTTGCTAAAAGTTACACAGCAGTCTTCTGCCATCACCCCACAAAGAGAAAGAATGAAGATCTTTAGGGTAGAAGAACCTTGTCAACCAGTTGAGGACAAAGTGATAGCAAAGAAAAACAGTCAATATGAAAAAATTATTTCAAGATGGATCATAGGTCTAAACTTGAAATGCCACCATAAAACTTCTAGGAGAAAACACGGAATATCTTCGTGACCTTGAAGTTGGCAAAGATTTCTTAGACAGGACACACAACACCAACCGTGAAGAAAAAATTGCAGCTCAGCTAAATATCCTTAATGGAAACGAGTAGACAAGCTACAGATTAGAAAAAAAAATCACAACACACTCTTCTGACAACAAACTTGTACCTGGAATACAGAGTTCTATAAGAATAACTAAACAACTGAGTAAAAAATATATCTAAAAGAACTTGAACTTTAAGATATAAAAATATATCTTAAAGAACTTGAACTTTTAAAGATACATGAATGGTCAATAAACACGTGGAAAGGTGCTTTTTCTTTATTCACCAGGGAAATGGAAATTAAAAGCCACAACAAAATACCATTTCATAACTATTACAAGGGCTAAAATAGTAAGATGAATAACATCTGATGTTAGCAAGGATATGAAGCAATTGGAACTCTCATACATTGTTGTTAGGAGTGTAAGATGGTACATTTACTCTAGGGGATTGTTCTGCAGTTTCTTTTAATGTTTTTTTTTTTTTTTTCACGTTTATTTATTTTGAGAGAGAGTGAGAGCAGGGGAGGAGCAGAGAGAGGGGGAGAGAAAGAATCCCAAGCAGTCCAGAGCCTCACTTCCTCAATTTCATAAACCATGAGATCATGACCTGAGCTGAAACCAAGAGTGAGATGCTTAACCAACTAAGCCATCCAGACACCCCTAGAGCATATGGGGGTCATAAGATCGTGCCCCACGTTGGGCATAGAGCTTACTAAAAAAAAAAATTGATACAGATAAAAACTATGAATCTCAAAGGCATGATGACAAGTGAAAGAAGCCTTATGCAAGACAGTGCCTACTGTATGGCTCCATTCCCACATAAAATTCAAGAACAAAACTGGCAAAAGAAATCAGAAAGTAGTTATCTGGGCTGAAGATAGGGAGAGAAATTGACTTGAAAGAGCAAAGAGAACCTTCTGGGGGTGATAGAAATGTTCAACAGCTTCTGTAGTGGTTACACAGGTATATATAATTGCCACAACTCATTGGGCTGAACACCTAAGAACATATTATTGTATTAATTATATTCCAATTTTCAAAAATGTTAAGGAATCAGAATTAATCCAAGTGATAAATAGTCCAGCACAAAGAAAAATCTGACAGCTTTTTAATTTCATCTGAATTTTCAAGACTGAAATATTTAAAATATGCTAAAGGGGCGCCTGGGTGGCTCAGTCGGTTAGGCGTCCGACTTCGGCTCAGGTCATGATCTCACGGTTCGTGAGTTCGAGCCCCGCGTTGGGCTCTGTGCTGACAGCTCAGAGCCTGGAGCCTGCTTCTGCTTCTGTGTCTCCCTCTCTCTCTGCCCCTCCCCTGCACATGCTCTGTCTCTCTCTCAAAAATAAATAAAGAGTAAAAAAAAAAAAAAATTGAAAAAAAATATGCTAAAAAAATGTAGTGTCAATATCATGAACATTCATATAACTCAACTTGATCAATCTTAAACATTCTGTCATATTTGTTCAGGTTTATTTCCTCACAAAAAGCCCCCATGAACCTCTCTTTGACTCCATTCATCTTCTCATGCCCTAGTAGTAATCATATCCTGAATTTGGTGTATAACAAGTTCATTATTTTTCTTTTATTTCAACTCCAGAGACCTAAAAAATAAACTACACTGAAAGAGCATTTTTAGGGACCTGTATTTTAAATAACCTTTTTATACTTGAGATTTAATGCTCTGTATATTCCATCCTTCTTTCATTTAGCAAACATACGTGGTAACAGTGATACGAGTGATGTTTTGCTAGGTGCCAAGGACACAGTATACAGGAGAATCCCTGGCGTAAAAATAATTTCATGCCAGTGTGCTAATGCTAATAGAGAATACATAAAACTTTTTCAAAAGATGTTGATTCCTTACCTAATCAGAATATTCCAAACATCTAAATCATTATGAGTAGATTTGCTTGACAACAAAGGCCAACACAAATATAATATTTATTGCAAATAATTTCCCCCTTTCTCTTGATTTTTCACACTAAACAGGACAAAGAGAAAGGAATTATTTGGCATCTAAGTCCTAGAGTTTGGTCTTTCTTTGCCAATATTCATTAAGAGAGTCTTGCCCTCATTCACTAAAGAACAATGAAGAAATCTCAAGTTACACAATAATCAGTGGCAAAATTAATTGCAATCTAGATTACTCAATATTCCTTCTTCCTAAGTGATTCTTTTCTGCTTGAAGAAGACAGCTTTATAAATGCTGCCTGTGTTGGTCCAAAGGAGATTAGTTACAATGAAAGATGGAAAAGCAAAGGCTGATTTATCTGCAGATCTACAACATAAAATCTCTTATCTGATACTTGTGTTTATCTCTATCACAACAATAAAGTTCACAATAAGGTATTACAAATCCTGAGGCTCCATCTGAATGATCAAAAAGAGATTAAATTGTATTTAGGGTATTTTTAGTGTTAAAGATAACTTGATTATATTTTAACCCTCTGACAATCCATGATGTATTTGTACACAATCAGTTTATTTAAAAAAAAATCTTTTTACATTTATTTATTTTTGAGAGACAGAGCACAAGTGGGGGAGGGGTAGAGAGAGAGAGGGAGACACAGAATCTGAAGCAGGCTCCAGGCTCCAAGCTGTCAGCACAGAGCCCGCTGTGGGACTCGAACCCACGAACTGCGAGATCATGACCTGAGCCAAAGTCGGACGCTCAACCAACTGAGCCACCCAGGCGCCCCTACAATCAGCTTATTTTAACAACAACTCTTCATTCTCTATCTTATATTTAGAGTGATAAAATATGAGAACTAGAAGGCATCCTATTTTTAACAGATAAGAAATACAATGCCTTAATGCTGAAATTATTTTTTCCAAGGTTACATAGAATGCTAACGGCCGTCAGAAATGCTTTGCTTTATTTTTCTCCCAAGTATCTTGTCCTCTTGTGCTTGGGTTTAGAAGTATTTTTGGTGTCAGAAGACTCAGGTAGTTTCTGTAACGATCACGTCCCAAGGACTGGAGATATCTTAAAGATCCCAAAGACTTCTTTTGAGACCCAAGCACAAAAGAAATAGAAGAAAATATAAGAAAAAAACCCAAAAACAAAAAGATAAGAGCGGGAGGAAACTGGTTGGTTGAAGAATAACAAGAGTGGACCAGATCGTTCTCGCAACCACAATCTCCCTAGAGAGAAGCAGAGGGAAAACATTTTTCTTGTCAAAATATACATATGAAAATATATATACAAATATATATGAATATATTTATAAATCTGCCAGACCTGGCTACTAAAAAACATCTTGGCAGCATTTAAAATTATTTTATTTCTTTATTTACCAATATCAATGCCATAGACTAATCTTGTAATATTATTACTCCATATCCAGAAACGAAATTAACAAGTACAAAAATCAACTCTATGACACTGTAGGTAGACAAAGCAGATCAATATTAAAACATCTGTGGTAAGCAGTGACTTGCAGAAATATCACTTTAGTCTTTGTCTTATTTTTTGGCAGAATTTATATTTGCCCAGAGCCAGCTTAATTTTTTTCAATTACTTTTACTTTATGTTCATTGAAAAACAAATGCAGTTTTATTCTACAATGTAATTAATAATCTTTGAAGAGACTAATGCCAAACATTTATCCTTAGCACCTAAAACGTAGTACTGTTTACTAGGGTTTTTAAAAATATAGATAGCCCTTATTGCAATGAAACAGCTAACAATTTAAATACTTCTACTGGCCACCAATTACAGCAGAATAAGGAGGTAAATCCAAGACGCTTAGTGTTCAGTGAAACAGATTGTATTTCATTTGGGCAAACATTTATTTGTAAAAGTAAATATGGTTTAGAGATGTTTTTCAAAAGTAAACTAACACAGGGGCGCCTGGGTGGCTCAGTTGGTTAAGTGTCCGACTTCAGCTCAGGTCATGATCTCACAGTTCGTGGGTTTGAGCCCCGCGTCAGGCTCATGCTGACAGCTCAGCGCCTGGAGCCTGTTTCAGATTCTGTGTCTCCCTCTCTCTCTCTGCCCCTCCCCTGTTCACACTCTGTCTCTGTCTCAAGAATAAATAAACACTTAAAACAACAACAACAATAGTAAACTAACATAGTAATATACCAAAAATGGAAGAGCACCAAAAAAGTTTGGCTACGGGGTGCCTGGGTGGCTCAGTTGGTTGAGCATCTGATTTTGGCTCAGGTCACGATCTCATGGTTCGTGAATTCGAGCCCCATATCTCTCTCAAAAATAAATAAATAAACTTAAAAAAAATTAAAAGAGCTTAGCAGAGTGAGCTCTCAATAACATCATTATTATTTCCATTGTTTTAATTTTTAATTTACAATTTAGTTATAAAATATTTTGAGGCACCTGGCTGGCTCAGTCAGTACAGCATATGACTCTTGATCTAAGGGGTCATAAATTCGAGCCCTACGCTGGGCATACAGATACCTTAAAAAAAAAAAAAAAAGTTTTTTAATTCTATAGCTTCAACATTTGCACTGTAATAGCAGAAGCAAGTTTGCCTAGAAACCACCCCATTCCACATTTCAGTTTGGCGAGGATGCCAATCTTGATATAACAGCGTTGGGCACATGACCCAGGTCTAGATCACAGTCTCCATCACCTTAGAAATAGTGCTAGTTTGAAGAGGTGGACAAAGCAGAGCTAATCAGAGTCCTTGCCAGAGACTGAAATGCAGGTGCCAGAAGAAAAATGTTTCTTTTTTAACAGGGGTTATTAAGTTAGGGTGATATATTCCTAGACTGCCAATGCTATTTTAGCTGACTAGGCAGAATTAGACTCCACAGCAGGAGATGTTGCAGCCAAGATAATCTGAGCCTTTGGATCCCTCTGGACCTAAACCTAGATCCGCCCCCAGTCTTAAGAACTATGTGAGGCAATACGTTCCACTTCTGCTCAGTTTGGTATGGGTTTCTGCAACAAAAATACTTCTTACTAAAAACTGTATGCATCTATTTCAATAGACAAAGATTTTTCTCTATCCCAACCTACCTCTACCTTCAAGGCCTGCCCCTGAGCTCTATCTATACATTTTTGTTGTCTATACATGTTTGTATACATTTTGTTGTCTATACATTTTTGTTTGTATAGATGTAGACATCTATACATTTTGTTGTATCTATACAGTCATGATGCATACTTGTGAAGTTGCTTGAAATTCATACAAAAGTAATGTTCAAAAACTCAAATAAATGCTGGGAATGATTTATTAGTCACTTCAGAGTGTCAAAAGTTTTTGAAAATTTCCAACTAGCTCATCTGTACCCAAGTGTATTCTTCTTGTGTTCCTTTTATATCTGTCTATAAAGTTTCTAAATCCCTCAACTAATAGAGTAATTAAGACCATCTTCTGATGTTTTTAGAACATCATAGTAGATCACTGTTGTTTATGTCTGCCTGGTATCCATTTTCCTTTCTTCTAGTAACACCATGTTGACTATCCTTGGAGACACCCCACTTGCAGTCCACATAGAACCAGGGGAATTACCCTATTCCCTGACTCCAAGGTGAGTACATGATCTGGGCCTGGCCAATCAGAACTCCTTGCCACATGATTGGAACATGGATGAGTGGGGTCCAACTTCTGGCAGAATGATTGGGAAATAGGTGTTACAAAGACATTAGTTTTCTTCAAATGAATTTATGAATTTAATACAATTTTAATCAAAATCCTAAAGGATTTTTTAATGATAAAATCATTCTAAAATTTACCCAGAGAATTAAGTATACTCTCATACCACCCTGCAATTGTTTACTGTTATTTTTCAAATTTTTCTTGACTGGTATAGTTCACTTGAATGATCAGATATTAAATGTTAAAGGTTTAGTATGTTATAGTTTAGTATGTTACAAAACACTCAAATAGAATATAATACAAAATCCAGAATCAGACTGCAGAATACAACAAATTAATTATATAAAAGGGTCCATTTCAAATCAATGAGGAAAGGCCAGGTCATGCCTACGGTGACAGATACACAGCATGTGTACTATACCTCACCCGTGCGGCACACTCATTGCAGACATCACTAATTAAGCAGAGCATGCTTTCCTGTTGGACCCAGGTATGGCTCTGGAATCTTTCCCTACATGGCACTCCAGGCAGCCCCATCAATCTATTAGACAACTCATGCAAGAGCATTATTTGGCAAATAATGCTAAGATAATCAGCTGTTTGGAAAAATAAAGTTAAACCTCTATGGCAGACCATATGCCAAAATAAATTCTACGTAGATTAAAGAGTTAAATGTAAAAAAATGAGACCATAAAAAAGACTAGAACAAAGCTTTTGCAAAAGATATTCTCTGAGAGAAGCATAAGCTCTGAGATGAGGAAACGTGAGAGGGAGTGATGGCAATGCCTTGGTTCTTGACATCACTGATGCAGGGCTGCTTAGTTTTTTCTGGAGTCCTGAGACTTGTCTGTATCTTTACAGTACCACCACTATTTTACTTAAACTAGTTTAAATAGCCTTCTGTGCTTTAAAACCAAGAGCACATTAAATAAGGCATATATACTTTCTTTCAGAAATTTTTTTGTTGATCAACTCCTTTTACTACTAATAAAGAAGTTTATGATTTTTTTTTTTTTTTTAAATAAGAGAGAGGGCGCCTGGGTGGCTCAGTTGGTTGAGTGTCCAACTTCAGCTCAGGTTGTGATCTTGTGTTCCAAAAGTTCGAGCCCCGTGTTGGGCTCTGTGCTGACAGCTTAGAGCCTGAACCTGCTTCAGATTCTGTGTCTCCTTCTCTCTCCCCATCTCCCACTCATGCTCTGTCTCTCAAAAATAAACATTTAAAAAATTTTAAACGAGAGAGAGAGAGAAAGAAAGAGAGCACGCATGAGCAGGGGAGGGGCAGAGAAAGAGGGAGAGAGAGAATCCCAAACACACTCTGCACTGATGGCCCCTGTGGGGCTTGATCTCACAAACCATGAAATCGTGACCCGAGCCTAAATCAAGATTCGGACACTTAACTGAGACACCCAGGTGCCCCAGTCTATGACTTTTCTGAATCCCTTTCAAATCAAAGCTTCCCATTTTCTGACTGTGAAGTATAACATTTTATATACATGACAGATTATTCTTAACTGTAGTTATATGTCAAAGCATTCTAGCAACTTCTAGCGAGCCAGATTACAGAAACAAACCAAGTTGGAGTTTAGTAACTTTTACTCTTTCCAAAAAGCCAATCTACTGACACCATAATCACTGGCACTTTGTTCCTATACAAAATCATTTCATGAGATTTGTTTTTAAAATGAAATCAAACACAAATTGTATGAAGAAATCAGCGTAGCTTCCTTAGAATGGCACTCACATAAAGTGAGTAAATCAACTGTCTTTCTCCAGACACAAAACATTAAGTGTACCAGAACATACAATCATTTCTCTGAAGCTAACAGCTCCTTTCTCTAATCTAGGGGGGGAAACCCTTTAAAGGAAGAATATGCTCTCATGCTGTGTGACCAGATGTAAAGTACTGTTTATAAAACTAAAATTTTTCTTCTCAGTGCCCAGAGCCAGCAGTCATATCACCTAAGTGCTTTATAACAAAGCTAAATGGTATAAGCTTAACACCCTCCCAAAGTATTCCATTTTTTCCCACTGTCAACAACCATTCTCCTATTATCCCCGGAGAGAAATCTCAGGGCTAATTGATGATATCCAATCTGTACCCAAAGCCCATCATTTCTTCCTTGAAAACAGTGGCTCTCAATTTTCCACCCAATGTCTCTGATGGATCAAATGCCTGGCTAGCAACAGAGGCGCACTGCCAGAGATTCTCCACACGTGTCAAATCTTTGGGAGCACAGGCAGTCAGAAGGAGGCTTTCTGGGTGGAAAAAGGTCCCCGGCGGATTCTGCTGACCCCTGGCAAAAATCATCTGCTTTAATATGTTTCCTGAATTGCATCTTCGTATCTATTCCCTGCTACCACCACTACCCCATTCAATGATTATCATCTCTGCTTTGGGTTGCTTTTTACTCTAACAGCTGTAGTTTTTCCTACCTTTTGTCTTTCCTCTTTGCATTGGATCCAGATCATCCACTGCTGCCAACCCAAAATTCTGTTCCCATCATGTCACTTCCTGGCTCAAAAATGGATTGCATCAGTTCCCCACTCCTTCTATCTCTTCAGCCTCTTCCCTTGCCTGTTGGCCTTGTTTCCTTGCTCTACAAATATGTCCCAATTATTTCCCATGTAAAACAAAATAAAGAACAACCAACTACAAAACTAAAACGTTCTTTGGACATTTCATTCAACTCTAGTTACCATCTTTGCTTCTTTGATTTTTCTGAGAACTTTTAAAAAGCATAGTCTATTCACTGCCTTCTGCTCCTGTCATTCTGCTGAAATTGCTCTTATGAGAACTTTAATGATCCAGTTCTCTAATTACCAAATCCAACAGATTTCATTTTTGTTCTTTACTTTCTTGGCTTCTGATGCTGATCACATCCTCCTTTTCAGATTCTTGCCTCACTGACTTCCACAGGACCATTTTCTCCCGGCTCTCTCCCTACCTCCTGGACCATTTCTTTCCAGATTCTTTTCCTCCCACTCCTTGCTTCAAATGTAGGGGTTCTGCAGGGTTCCATCCTGGTTCTATCTCCCTTTTTTATTTGCATCCTCTCTTGATGATTATATCTATCCTCATGGCATCAATTACCACCTTACCCTAACATCTCCTAAGTCTTCATTCAGTTCTCACATTTCTCTTCACTATAGACCACACTCCAGACCCGCTATTGGACTTTTGTGCCAGAATGTCACACAGGTAACTCAAATTCAACACGTCCAAAACCAAACTTATCTTCACCCAAAACAGAGTTCCTCCCCTGTCAATTTTGTTATCTGGTTTCCTAAGCCAGAAATCTAGGAGTTTCCTCCACTTTCCTTTTTCCCTCAGTCCCCAAACCGATCATTTAGACCTGCTGTTTCTATCTCAATATTTTTCAGTCTCAATATCCTTATGGTGTCACAACAGCTTCCTAACTGCTTTCCCTTACCTCATGTCTTGAGCTCCTACACTCCATCTGCCACTCTGAACCTCCTAAGACATCACTCCCTCACTTATTTTTAGTATTTTCTATTTAATGTTTATTTATTTTGAGAGAAAGAGAGGGAAAAAAACATGAATGGGGAGGGGCAGAGAGAGAGACTCCAAGCAGGCTCCACACTGTCAACACAGAGCCTGATGTGGGGCTCAAACACATGAACGTGACATCATGGCCTGAGCTGAAATCAAGAGTTGGACACTTAAATTACTGGGCTACCAAGGCACCCCATCATTACCTCATTTAAAGCCCTTTAAATTAACCTGGTGGCTCCTAGGCCTAAAACTTCTGACAGCACACACCATTAGGAAAAGCGTGAGCCTACACTCTCAATCTGTGAATATTGTCTAATATATGTATATTATTAAACATCCATAAAATATAGAAATCAAGAAAGAATGAGATGAAGATGAAATAAAAACACTAACATATTTCTGATGATGTCATACTATCATTGTTACTACATTACTCAAACTAGAATATACTCTTAGGGTCAAGTTCATTAATAATGACAATGTATTAATCCACATTTCAAATAAGTCTTCTTGGTAATTTCATTTTTTAGGCTGACTTCTTGACGATAGGGTTACCTTGAGATGTGACAAAGAGCTCCCATTAGGAGAAATGTTGGCTTTGCCTTTTTGTTATTGTTTATAGTGTTATAATTGCCTTCAATCCACGGTTTCTTTGTGCAAATCTTTAAGGCACTCATTTATTTTGTGAAGACTAATTTAGTTAAAAGCACATGCAATATATCCATTCAATCATGCTCAAGAAAACTGCAGTAAGTCGCGGTATGAAAATAGCAGACTAAACAAACAAACAAACAAATAAATAAAACAAGAGCAGACAAATTAGTAAGGTCGCCACTAGCAATCCCTTTGCTTTGTGAAGCTTCCACTCTTTCCTTGAGATTTCACCTTGTGTACCAAATGTGTAATGGCCCTGTCTTGTAAGACTAAGAGAACAAGTGTCACCAATACATTAAATATTAATAAAGCTCAAATTCTTTTTTCAGGTTGAAAAGCAAATATAAGCCCCACTGAGAGACCATTGCTTGCACTGCACACAAGGCACTTGATGATCTCTGGCCTCCGCCCATCTTCCCAAGTACACACTTCCCGTACCTTACTTACCACGCTTTACTTCTCTCAACACACCAGCTACTTATCACTTTCCAACCTTTGACACGCTGTCTCCTTTGCACTTCTTTCTCTCCTCTAGGGCACCAAATTCTCACCTCTTTTAAAGCACTTATCACAAACCTATTATAACTATTTCCTTCCTAGCCTAAAGGGTGGGGATTACTCCCAATTTTTAATTCCCGGCATCTACCACAACACCTTGTTTGCAGTAGCTACTTAATAAATGTTGACTGACAGAATGAAAAAGGTCCAAATTCCTCTGGCTGGCTTTCAAGGCCTTGCATAATCTGGCTCCAATTTATCTTCCCAGCTTTATTTTCTTCCAAGTTCAATCCTATTCTCCTCACTTCCTATCATATGTCAAGTTCATTTTGGCTTTTGCTCAGATTATCCCCTCAATTTGGAAGGACTTCCACCTACAGGGAAGCAACCTGTCCCTCAAGCCTCCGATCAAACGATCCTTTCCCCATGACGGCACACTCTGCTCTTCCACCCTATAACTGATCATTCCCCTCAGGGAACTCTTGAAGAGGGAGTACTACCCATTTGATCAATTTCTGTGTGGCAGTTTTCTCTTTCCAATTTCAGTGTCAGCTCTTAGACACCAGGGACTACCTTCAACTTATTTTGCACGCTGACCTCTCACAACACATTACAACATGATAATGTTCAGGAGATCCTAAGAGACCTGAGTGACTGGCTGTACGTAGCACAGTACAAGGCAGAAAGCAATGACCTGGGTTTTAGTCCAAGTTCCACCACTAATTAGCTAGTTGACCTCAAACGTGTCGTTTAACCTCTCTGGTCATTAATTCCTCATCCAGAAGATGAGACTTTACAACTTTAAAAAATCCTGGTAAGAGTTTTCCTTTTGCCCAAAGAGCATTAAAATTTTTCCTCTAAAAATCAAGAGAAATTCTGAGACCTTTAGTAACTCACTTAACTTTAATGAACTTTAGCGTAATCATTTGTAAAACAAAGATAAAATGCCCATCACTTCCAAGGACTGTGTAAAGGTCAAATGAGAAAATACAGATAAAAGTGCATGGATAATTTAAAAATGTTAATAAAAATGTAAGGCATTATTATCTTATTTAGGGGAAAATGCAAGCAAGTGGCATTATTTGTTGTTCAATTAGGATAGGATGTAAACCTAACCAGGAACAGTGATTGGATCCTTGAATAGTCAGTCAGCTCAGAATAGCTGGACACTTCCACAGCCACAGGCTGTACCTCATTCCTTATGTACAAAGACACACATTTGATCACAAAGTAAAGCAACCTTTATCCCGGAAGAATTACACAGCAGGTAATATATTAAAGTTACTGAGTTATCAGTTAAGATCTAAATTAAAGCCTGGTTTTGGTTTCTAAAAATGTTCTTAGAATTTTCATAACCACTCCATATTAGAATCAATAAACTTCTCATATTTTGATAATAATTTGGGGGACATATTTTAGCACGAGACTCTATGAGAAGTAAACTGGTTACAAAAACATAGTTTCTCATATAAACATGTCTAATCATTCAAGTGAAACATGATGAGGCTAGTTAAACAAAAAGAAAGGAACACAGAAACACAAACTTCCTGACAATTTAGATGTTCTTGTAGAGATAAATGAATGACTACACACACAAAATCTCAAAGAAAATGTAAAATGTTTTCCTTAGAAGACTCCCAACTCGTCCAACATACACTGAAGAAACTGGCAGTATAGGAATCCAAACTAGCTTCTTTAACTTAGCAGCCTAGTAATGTCAGCAATATGTTACATGTCCCCTAACACACACAACGAACCATATTATATAGAACAGTGAAAATCTCAAGCCATTCTGGATACAAAAATTATTTTCAATTTTCAAGATACGTTTCATGCCAGTCCACTTCCTCTATACACTTAACCATTTTCTTTTCAGTAGATTTGATAACAAAACTTAGAATTACATTTAGGCAATAAATGATTTTCCAACAATATTCCAACGAGAATTGCTTCAAAAGTACTGATCATTTCTCAAATTATCAAACGTTTTTTTTAATGTTTATTTATTTTGAGTGCAGGAGAGTGTGTGTATGCCAGCAGGGAAGGGGCAGAGAGAGGGAGAGAGAGAATCCCAAGCAGGCTCTGTGCTGTCAGCACAGAGACTTAGGTGGGGCTCAAACTCACGAATCCTGAGATCATGACCTGAACTGAAATCAAAAGTCACATTCTTAACCAAGTGAGCTATCTAGGCATCCTTAAAATATCAAACCTTAAGTTGAACACTTTAAAACTGTCTTCCCTAACCTCTTCTGGAACATTTTCCAATGTATAGTCTAATTTATGTTCACTTAGTTTATTTCATAGCCCTAAAAAATATAAATGCTAGAAGCTACTTAGACCCTATTTTTAGCACTCAGGATACACTAAATTCAACATCTAATATCTGACAGGTGAGTAGTCACCTCTTTATGCTTAAAATCTGAATAACTCTGCATGGCATATCTTAGTATCAATGCTAACAGTCACTAGCTAAAACTGCAAGTACACAGTGAGTAGCAAATTTTAAGGTTCTGAGTGATAAAATCACTTCTTGACCTTTTGGCTAAAATCAAGGGTAAGGTATGGGGGTGCCTGGGTGGTTCTGTTGGTTAAGTGTCCAACTTCAGCTCAGGTCATGATCTCATAGTTTGTGGGTTTGAGCCCCGCGTCGAACTCTGCGCTGACAGCTCAGGGCTTGGAGCCTTCTAAGGATTCTATGTCTCCCCTCTCCCTGCCCCTTCCCCGCTCATGCTCTCTGTCTCAAAAATAAAACAATAAAAAAATTTAAAATCAAGGGTAAGATTCTACAATAAATAAATAAATACATACAATAACAATAAATAAAATAAAAAAGAAGAACAAAAAAATTAGAAAAAAATCAAGGTTAATGTTCTGAATGGTAAATGTGAAGAAGAAAAAATCAGAGGAATAGGAAACTAAATGCAAAATTTTTTAAGTTTATTTATTTACTTTAAGAGAGAGAACACATGAGCAGAGGAGGGATAGAGAGAGAGGGAGAAAAGATGAGCAGAGGAGGGACGGAGAGAGAGGCAGAAAAGATAAAGAATCTCAATCAGTCTCCACGCTGTCAGCGCAGAGCCCAGGGCGGAGCTCAGTGCGGGGCACAAATTCAAGAGCCATGATATCATGACCTGAGCTGAAATCAAGAGCTGGACACTTAACCAACTGAGCCACCTAGGTGCCCCTAAATGCAAATTAAAAATAAAAATGTTGGCCTATACAAGAGATGTTAGGAAAATAGGAAAACAAGAATCTTTGCTTCTAAGAAATGCAAACTCATTTCTTTCTTTCTTTTTTTTTTAATGTCTATTTATTTTTGAGAGAGAGACAGAAAGCAAGCAGGGGAAGGACAGAGAGGGAGAGGGAGACACAGAATCCGAAGCAGGCTCCAGGCTCTGAGCTGCCAGCACAGAGCCTGACATGGGGCTCAAAGCCATGAACCATGAGATCATGGCCTGAGCCAAAGCCGGACGCTTAACCAACCGAGCCACACAGGTGCCCCGCAAACTCATTTCTTAACCTGTTCGCCTAAAGTAATTCTTTTTCTTACCATGTTTTTCTTTTCAAGTAAAATGGAACCTTGGATTTTTAACTTGTTATCCTGGCTATTCTGAGAGTGCTCGTGTTAATTCAGAGCATACCTTCATGACCCAGTCCTACCTTCCTCATTCAGAGTTTTGTTTTTGTTATTGTAGATTACTGCCATATTCCCAGATATCAAAAAGTATCAAATGAATAACAACCCTTTGAAGGCGGTATTATCATCATCCTGGTTTTTCAGATGAGGAAACCAAGGCTTAGCAAGGTTGAGTAACTTGCCTAGGGGTTACAAACCACTACTCAGAAACAGACCCACGTCTGTCTGACCACAAAGTCCTCACTTGTACTTACCCTCACCGGGCAGAATAACTTCGTAATGTTTCTCATTTGTGTGTATTTTCTGGTGGCAGCTTTCTCTTAGGGGAAACTTTAGCTTCACCATCAACCTTTTCCCAGGCATCCTCAACCTCTGATCCCCATTAAGGTCTTCTATACATCTACTCCTTCCTTTGTGTCCTCTCCAGAGTTCTATTATAACATCACTTTAGCCCTTTGCTGCGGTTATTTCTCCCCTCTCTCTCTTATGTCAACTCCAAACTTCCTGAGGGCAGGAATCAGGGAACTTCAAGCGCCTCTGACACATGGCAGAATTGAGTAATGTTTGATGTATGAATGAATAATCCTGACAAATCCATGGGATAATAAGGAGCCCTTTAGCTCAGTTCCCTAACCACAGGCAACCAGAGACTACTGCTTTCCTTTACCAGGGGGTGGCAAGGGCATGCCTAAGATTCCCTGCCCACACCACAAAAGAGTATCACTGTGCTGCTTAAGACAGCTTTTCAAGTTTTGAGACATCTAATGGAGGAACACTATGGTTCCAAAACTTGAAGGGCTAAGCATAAAATCTATCTTTTAGCTCTCGATTTTAAATAATGTTTGCTTCAATTAAATGACTGTTTTCAGTGATTTTGCATATTCTAAGTAATTTTATTTTTATATCTCTTTGTCTTGAAAGTGCAATTGCATACTTCCACACACATATAAGGACAAAAACTACTTGCCCTTTTTTTTTTTTTTTTTTTTTTTTTTCAAAAACTACTTGTCTTTTACAAATTAGGAAAATAAAGTAGAACCTGTGTGTTAGGTAAAAAGGCACTCAATAAATATGTTATTATGCTGCTGTTTGTAAATCCTCCTCCTAAAAACACATGTGGCCTATTTTAGACTAATGAATACTGGGAAACATTTACTAGATGATTTTCATTTAACTGATATGAATACCAGGTTCAAAATATACCTAAACAAAAGCTGTGTTTTTAAAAAAATATATGGTGTAGGGGCACCTGGGTGGCTCAGTCGGCTAAGCCTCTGACTTCAGCTCAGGTCACGACCTCACTGCTCCTGAGTTTGAGCCCTACATCGGCCGGCCTTCTGCTGTCAGTGCGAGGTCCACTTTTGCTTCCTGTCTCCCTCTCTCTCTGACCCTCCCCAGCTCGTGCTTTCTCTCTGTCTACAAAATAAAAAATAAAAATTTGTGGTGTAAAGAGATGAAATATCTGTCCGTTACCACCGAGTACTACATAAACAGTACTACTTCAATATTCTGGCTCTGGGGCTCCTGGCTGACTCACCGAGTGCTGACTTTGGCTCAGGTCACAATCTCATGGTTTGTGGGTTCCAGCCCCGAGTCCGGCTCTCTGCTGACAGCTCAGACCCTGGAGCCTGGTTTGTATTCTGTGTCTTCCTCTCTTTCTGCCCCTCCCCACCTCAAAACTAAAATAAACATTAAAAAAAATTCTGGCTCTAAGAATTTATAACCAAATGCACATCGAGACCAATTTCAAGGTACATATTTAAGGTTACAATTTTTAAAATAATTTTTTTAAGTTCCTTTTACTCATTTTGAGAAACAGAGAGAGCACAGGAGGGGCAGAGACAGAATCCAAAGCAGGCTCCACATTGTCAGCATGGAGCCCAATATGGGGCTCAAACTCACCAACCATGAGATCATGCATGACCCGAGCTGAAATCAAGACTTGACCGCTTAACCAACTGAGCCACCCAGGCATCCCGGTTACAATTTTTTTTTACATACCCACTACCCAAGCCACAGTCTACAATTTTACTCCATTTATTAACACTAATTTCTGAGAAGTGTCTGGTCCCACCTATAGTGAGATATAAATAATACTTGTAAATAGAATATTATAAAGATGGGACACAGAAATTTCACACTTGGAGCACATACAAACTAACATTTTCCCAAATATTTACAAGCAGATTTGGAAAAAAAAAAAAAAAAAAAGTGAAAATCACTTTGCCAAGCTGGACTTCTGACCTCTCAGTTTGTGACTGGCCTCCCATTCCCCAATCCCTTCTGTTCTTCCTCTGCCAGGAATACCCTCCTGACTCATCTCTGCCTATGTCCATTACTTCCTTGGAGACCTGGCTCAAGATTCAGCTCCTTGAAAAAGGCCTCCCTGACGAATCCTGATTTCCACTACTTCCTAACTTTGCATTTCCTTGGCATTTATATATAGTTTGCATTACATAATCAGTAACTTGTAAGTTGTTTTGCATTTTTCCATCATGTCCCCAACTAGAGACCAAATACAGAAACATTATCTGTTATATCCTCGTCTATATAGCCAGTAATAAATGCTTCTTGAATGACTGAATCACCAGTGAAAGAAAGCCAATTGCTCACAAATTTCTGAAGTAAGCCAACTGGCTTTTCAGATCACATTTACAATACTCTACCACGTGCAATATGGATGGGTCCTTCAAAGAAATGAGATTTAATTGGGCCTGCCATAAATTCATCACGAAGGATCCAGGTTACAGGTCACTATACACTTAAAGTAAAAGTAGTGGCTATTCAAACCTATCTTGAGATTTAACATTTCAGGCTTCATTTAAAGCCTTGAAGCAGCATGCCTGTGAATGGTAGGAAGCTGGCACCAGTCTCGTGCAAAAGGGGCAAAACTCTAGTTGGCAGTAAATGTTCAAACACGTGAGCCTCCACTGTTAAACAAGGCTCATTAGCCACACGAACTTGCTGTTTCAGCTTTCCGTCTTCAATGAAGTGCTATGATCTCTTTTGGTTATTGTTGAGAGCCAATGATGGGTTAAATTCCCATAAATTAACCAGTAGTTTTGGTGGTTTGCCCAAGCATACCACTGGCATGGGTGTGGGTGATTTTTTATTTATTTATTTTAACAGACCCTCTCGCCCCAGGAAGCCAGATGTGAATGAAGAAAGCGCCAACCGGGCACTTCTCGGGAGGCAAACCGAGACCTCCAGGACTCGAGCCCTTCAGTTTCCCCCTAGTTCTTAGTGTCAGCTTATCGTGCAGAGGCGGGGCTTCAAGCGCGGCTGCTTTTTACTAAATCTCAACCGACTCTTCCTTAGGGACTGAAAGCCAACTTCTCCTGCAAGGACCATCAGTTTTTCCATACTCCAAGCCCTAGCAAGCAGAGTCAAGGGGGAGCCGGGCCACTAGCGCAAGGAAGCCGAGGACGCGGAGGGGGAGGGACCGGACCCGCTCCGTAAAGGGCAGGATAGAAGAAACAAAGTGAGCGCCGGCCGGCCCAGCGCCGCCCGCCCGCCCGCCCGCCCGCCGCCCGTCGGCCCCGCTCACCCTCCAGCAGCACCTCCTTGCCCGCGCGCTTCAGCGCCTGCACGGCCTGGTCGTGGGTGGCCTGGCGCAGGTCGGTGCCGTTCACCGACAGGATGGCGTCGCCCAGCCGCAACGCTCGGCTCTGGTCGGCCGCCAGCCCCGGGAAGATCTTGGAGATGAGGATGGGCATCCGGTTCTCGCGGCCGCCCTTGATGCTGATGCCCAGGCCGCCCGCCTCCTGCTTCACTACCCGCACCCGGCGCACGGGCGGCGACGCGCCCGCCTCGCCCGCCGGGCCCCGCGGCGGCGCGGGCGGGCTCGGGGGACCCAGGCCGCGGCTGGGACTCCCGGGCAGCGAGTCGCCGGCGCCACCGCCGTTCGGGAGGCCGTTGAAGGCGGCCGCCGCCGGCCCTAGAGAGGGCTCGGACTCAGCCGCTGCAGCGTCGCCGGTGAGGCTTAGGCTCTCTCCGCTGAGCTCGGCCACCACCCGAACCCAGCGCTCCCTTAGGAGCAGCTCCACAAGCCCCGCTTTGGTGGCCCGCGTCCACACCGCCATGGCCTGCCCCGCTCCCGCCGCCGCAGTCGCCGCAGCTACCCTCATTCCAGTCAGGCAGCCTCGGCGCTTCCCCCTTCCCGCCCGAGGGGGCGGGCCCGGCCCCCCCACCACCGCGGTCGTTTATTATTCATGAGGGGCCACGCCCATCGTCCGGAGGGGCGGGGAGAGGCGGGCGGAGCTGCTTCCGGAAGGTTAAGTTGCAGCGCTTAGGCTAGTTCTTTGCTGCTCGCTGGATATGGACAGCCTGAGCGCTTTGGGGCTCCATCTCAGGTTCTCCTCCTTCGTTTCGTCTCCAAGGGCCACCCCCGAAGCTCCTGACCTCCACCGCGTAGCTCAAGGGAGCAGCCCCGGCATTGAGAGCAAAATCAGCTTCAAGAAGCACTTTGCAAGTCTGCAAGACTGGGTTGCACGTTCACTCTTGCATTGATTGGTTCATTATGTATTTACTGAGTGCTCAGCCCTGTGCTCCTTTTGATGCTTGGAGATGAGCTGAATAAAATGTACCACAGTTGAGAGCTGGCGGTCTAGTGGGGGAGGAGAGTGGAGAACCAACCATCCTGGTGTGATACTGTGTTGTTAAGTAACATGTAGAAAACGCCCTGAAAGCAGAGTAAAAGAAACATTCGTTTGGGCTTGGGGTCAGCTTCACAGAGGTATAGAAGGTGAGTAGGTGTAGCAGAGGGAATTGCATAAGGAAAGGTCTGGAGACAAGAATACAGGCATTTGTTACTCTGCTTTGTAATCACCCATTTGCTTGCCTAGAGTGACAGAGGGGTTTCTTTTTCAGCCCTGCAGCCACTATAGGTAGGCCTCAAAGATATTTACAGGATGATGATTACTTAGGAAGATGTCAGAAATCCACTGTGAACAGAGCATAGGGTCAGTGGAGGTAAAAGGATAGGACTGTGAAAAGTTTCATATAATTAAACATGGAAGAGTTTGGACTTGGCTTATAGATCTAACCTTCTTGCCCTGGAGGTCATGGCCTTTTGCTGTGGCAAATGTTGGTGGGTGTCCCCAGAAACTGTATGCACACTGCAGAGCCTGCAGTGGCTTTTATCCAAAGATAAAGGTGGTGTAGTCCACCCCCTTGCAGCTTCATGGGCTGGGAGAGCTGAGGAAACTGAGGCCCAGAGGTCCGAAGTCCACAGTGAGGAAGGAGAAAAAACTCAGGTCTCCCAGATTCCTGGGCATGACTACATACCTCAAGCCTCGAAAATGAGGATCCAGAAATCACACTGCTGAGACAGATCTCAGCAAAAACATGAGGTCAAGGTGCCCTCTAACTTCCCTTCAGCCCTAAAAGCACAGTCCCCATGTTTTCACTTGTTGGGAGTAGGGCTACAAGCAGAGGGAATGTACACCGATTCCTGTAAAAGGGTCTGTATACCTGCTTGCTCATGAAGTACATGTTGAAGCTCGTGAGCCATGTTCTTGCACCTCTCTATGAATGCACATTCATGTGTGGGCAGGAACTTTCAAAGAGCCTCCTATACTAGGAGTTAAAACGATAAAAATGGAGACTGGAAAGTACCCAGAGCCCAAATGAAGAAAGAATTCAAAATGATAAAAGTATCTTACTAAAAAAAATCGTTACAGCAGAATCCTCTTTGCAATTAGTGGAGCAGGATTTTCCAAGCTGCAAATGTCAGCAGAAGCTCAAACCTCCAATCCTCTCCTAAATCAATTGTAGTGAGGCCAGTTCCCCGTTCCAGCAGGTCCCAATGTGCCTAAGTGCATCTGCAGTCACAGACGTTTCTGGCTTTGCTCCAGCTGAGGTGTGAGCCCCCAGAGGCCTGAGTTACATGAAATTTCTGCTTTTGAGAGAGCACTTGACAGCTGATTCCTTGGAGTATAAGCATTATTTTGAACACTTTTACATGCATAATTATCCAGAGGTTGGGCACTTGAAGACACCTTTATTAGCAAAAGAGAAGTGCTATAAATTATTTCTAAAAGTATCAATACCTTTTGATCAATAGAGCTGGAGGAAGTCATAGATCTTCCAAGTAGTAAAGGCACTTACATAAGATAGTAAGTTATGTAACAAAATATTTAGCTCTAGGAACAGAGAAGGTAATGAAGATTGCTATTTGGATTATTTGGGAGTTTTTAAGCTATTTTTAGGGACACCTGGGTGGCTCAGTGGGTTAAGCCTCTGACTCTTGATTTTGCCTCAGGTCATGATCTGAGATCTAGCCCAGAGTAGGGTTTTGCAAAAACAGCATGGAACCCGCTTGGGATTCTCTATGTCCCTCTTTCTCTGCCCCTCCCCTGCTGGTGCTCTCTCAAACATTTAAAAAATTATTTGTAAATATATCCATTTAAAATTCCAAATTTATTGAACTGCTTTCACAAGGTCCTCCATCAGAATCTAAATTTCAGTGTTCTCTCTCATCACTACTTTCAGATTAGCCAAACTCATCCAGTCAGTGTCTCCCAATGATGTCCTGCATGTTCCCCACTGAGGCATCCTTCCAAACACCTCCTTGCCTCTCTCAACTACTTTCCCACCTAGCAAGATCTCATCGTAGTTTTCACTGTCTACCCAATTTTGGGGGGATTTTTCCTCTAAACAATTTTATTGTATACCTGCCTGTTTTGCCCAAGTAGGTTATAAAATACAGAAGGGCAGGGACCACCCACTGACTTCATTTCCTGCTATTCCAAAAATATTGCCTTGCTGAGAAGAAACTCATTAAACATGTGATTGATTGAAATTCAGTGCCTCCTGTGCTGTAGTCATTTCAAATAATCCCTCTGAAGGTTTACTGGTTCCTTGCAGAGTGAAAATTACCATCTAGGAAATCTCAAGTAGTGGGAATCTACTTACTGTGGATAATGAAATCTGAAACAAAAAGAGTACACATCTGTTTCCACGGTTTCTTAGGGACAGTGAGACAAGATTAGATAATTCTTTGAACATGTTATTTTATCTACCTCTAAAAAAGGAAATGGCTGAGATAATTCCTAATAAGCTTTCATTCCTGTCACCTATCAATATGTAATAACAGGCTGTTATTACTATTCTGTTTCTCAGAACAAGGGATGGATCATTGCTAATTTATTTTTTATTACTCCTTTGTATATTTTTCTGTTTATCTTAGAGAGAGAGAGAGAGGCATAGGTGGAACAGAAAGAGAGGGAGACAGAGAATCCTAAGTAGGCTCTGCACTATCAGTGCAAAGCCTGACGTGGGGCTGGAACTCACAGAGTGGTCGTGACCTGAGCTGAAGTCGGACACTTAACCGACTGAGCCATCCAGGCACCCCTATTTTTGATTACTCCTTTAAAATGAGGGGGTTAAGGGGCGCCTGGGTGGCTCAGTTGAGCCAGTTGACCGCGAGATTGTGACCTGAGTCGAAGTTGGACACTTAACCGACTGAGCACCCAGGCGCCCCATGAACCTGTTTCTTATTCAGAAAAATTCAGATACCTTCTGCCTTTAATGGGGGTTGTAAGGGTTAACTGGGATGTCGTATGCTGTTTTACAATACTGTACCTTCCACCCTTTAAGAATTCCATAAAAAGTACCTGCTCCTGATATTGTTACCTGTTGATCTTAAGCAGCAGCAAAAATACAGCCTTTGGTAAGAAGTCTCAAATTAAGAGTCTATACTTTATCTAGGAATGTGTCTGCCATAATACCATTTGATTCCAGGATTAAAAAACAAATGGCCAAATTAATTTTGGTGACAAACAGATCTTGTATAAAGCTACAGTTTGGTTGAAAGGGAGTACATATTGCCAAGAGTCCGTCAAAGGAAAGAATTAGTGGATCTGGGGTTCGTTCCAAGGTTTGAGTGTTGTGTAATTTCATAAGGAAGGAGGGCCCCAGGCAAAATTGCAGCCCTTAGCAAGCCTGAAGGTCACCACCACAAAGGCGGCCAGATGCCAGAGGAGCAAAAACAAGAGCTGCTCAATTACTACTAAAGAAGAGACCAAAGGAAGAATGAAGCTTGTAAGAAAACCAATCCAACATGCAACTTTGAAAATTTATCCATGCGTAACTCTTTCCCAGTTATAAGACAGTGAGATCAATTGTCCCTTTCAATAGGCAGTACTCCTTTGCCTTCCAGGAGAAATATCCTAAAATGTGTTTTTCTTTCCAGCACAAACATGATGTGAAAAGAGGGAAAGGTGCATATATCGTTTAGCTGATGCAAGCACATTTTAAAATTCATCCCACCAAGATAAACCACTATTTATCTGAAACCCACAAAAATGTATTAACTATCTCATGCGTTATGACTATGAAAACCCACATCTGCTAACCACATTCTTAATGAGCAGCAGCTGGTGACAGTTTTGTAGCTCTGTGACTTTCTTTTTAGGAAAATATTCATAAGGACATACTAAGCAGAAGGTTAGTTTCATTGAATCCACTTACTTCTGGAAAACCATCAGTAGTTTTTTGTTGTTGTTGTTGTTGTTTAATGTTTATTTATTTTGAGAGAGAGAGAGCAAGCAGGAAGGGGGAAGAGTTTATTTTGAGAGAGAGAGAGCGCAAGCAGGGAAGGGGGAGAGAGAGGGGGAGAAAGAATCCCAAGCAGGCTCCATGCTGTCCACGCAGAGCCCAACACAGGGCTCCATTTCATGAACCATGAGATCATGACCTGAGCTGATATCAAGAGTCAGGCACTTGACCAGTCGACTGAGCCACCCAAGCGCCCTGGAAAATCACCAGTGTTTTTAAGTCACAGTCATAGAAATTGCACAATTTGCCATGAAATTTAAATAAGTTCCTCAAATAAAAATCCCCATTCCCTCAATACCAGTTCCAACAGAATTTCCAGTGCCTCACCATAAGTCTTGCAGTCAGCTTCACCTCTTCTTTCCTAGGTCACCGAGCTCCATATCATGTTTACTGAGGCACATGGTGTATTTAGGCCTTCATCTCACAGCTTCAACTCCTTCTTCAGTCAGTTAACACAATGGCCCATTAGAGGATCCTAGACCCCTTTGAAAATCAGCTGTATGCTGTGGACACACCTCAGACAAGTATTCACTTATGCAAAATACAGCATTCAAGCTCAGGGGATCAGGAAGCCTCTAAAGGCCTTCCATGGACTCTTTCATGGGCTGAATTGTGTCCCCTCAAGGTTTGTAGGTTGAGGTGAACCCACAGTACCTCAGACTGTCAGTGTATTTGGAGATAGAGTTTTAAAGAGGTAATTAAGTTGAAATGAGGTCATTAGGGTGGACCCTAATCCAACATGACTGTTGTCCTTATAAGAGGAGGACAGGACACATATACATACATAGGGAAGTCAAAAAGATGGCCATCCACAAGCCAAGAAAAGGCCTTAGAAGGAAACAATGCTGCTAATAATACCTTGATCTCAGACTTCTAGCCTCCAGAACTGTGAGAAAATAAATCTCTGTTGTTTAGGCCCCCCAGCCTGTATTACTTTTATGGCAACTTCAGTGGACACATACAGAACCCACATTAAGAACCTACACAACAGCCTGGTTTTTTGCCTCCCTAACTGCCAGTCTCTTCTGGCCCTTACACAAATGGGCATGTTTACTGTGTCATTCCTTTGAATTTGAGTAGTTCACAACTGTGTTTTCTACTGAATGAAAATTCTTTTTATTTATTTGAGATGGGGGGAGGGGGAAAGACAATCCCACGCAGGCTCTGCACTGTCGGCACAGAGCCCAGCACAGGGCCTGAACTCACAAACCGTGAGACTATGACCTGAGCCAAAACCAAGAGTTGAATACTCAACCGACTGAGCCACCCAGGTGCCTCTGGATGAAAATTCTTAACCACAGACTTCAAGGCCCACTCATACCTGGTCTTATTTCTCACTACCTGTTGGCTTAAGCGTTCTTTATCCAAAGTTTATTTACCTTTTCTACACACTTTTCTAAACTGCTTAGCTTTCCTCTGTGGAAATTGCTCTACTCTTAGCTTTTATAGGAACCTCACCTGCTTCTTAGCTACCATACGCAAGGGAAGCTCTCACCCTACGGGGCAAGCTTTCCTAAATAAGACATGCATGCTCTCATTACTTTGGTAGGGTCTGCCTGCCATTTTGGCCTTATTTTTCTCCATTCCCAATATATACGCTGTGTTTCAACCATGTGGAACTACTGGTAGTCCCTGAACCAGGCTATGCTCTCTCTTGCTTCAAGCCTTTGTACTGAGAATGATCTAGGAATGCCTCTTTTCTTCTCTCTTCCCCCTTGATCATTACCACCCAATTCCAAGAGTTATTAGCTCAAGGACCATCTGCTACCTTCACCTGATCTGCTAACTCTACCAGTTAGGTGCCCCTTATCTGTGCTCATCTCTAATGTAGCATTGTTGATTTAGTTGTTTCTCCCCTTCCAGCTAGGCTATGATGTTCTTGAGAGATGAGAACATCTTTTATCTGTTATGGGTAGACAGCATATAGTAGGCACTCAATAAAATTTCAGTTCTGTAACTTCCTAAAGACAAAGGACACAAAGCTAAGCCTTCATATCTGCATCTTTGCTGTCCATATATGAAAGCTACTAGCCACATGCGGCTATTTAAATTAAAAATCAAATAAAAATAAAAATTCTGTTCCTTTGCTGCACATTTAAGTGCTCAATAGTAGGTGGCTCAATAGTGGTTGGGCATCAAACTTCGGCTCAGGTCATGATCTCATGGTTCATGGGTTCATGCCCCACATTGGGCTTGCTGCTGTCAACACAGAGCCCACTTTGGATCCTCTGTCCCCCCCCCCGCCCCGCCCCTGCCCCTTCCCTGCATGTGCTCTCTCTCTCAAAAATTTAAAAAAAAAAAAAAAAAAAAAAAAAAAAATATATATATATATATATATATATATATATATATATTAAAGTGCTCAATAGTCACATGGGATAGTAACTATCTTATTGTACAGCACAAACAGAACATTTCCACCACCACAGATAACTGATCTGTACCTTAAAACACCTTAGAATATGAAAGAAAAAAAGCCAACACATTAGGGAAAAAGAAGAGGTTATGAATATGTAATTTAGTTAGCTCAACAGCCAAAACACATTTTAAAAAAGTGAGCAATCTCTTTAGTAAACAAATGCAAAATAAAATGAGATATTTTTCACCAATTAGATGAACTGAAACTGAAGTCTTCCACTACACTGGCAGAGCGTAAAGAAATGAGTACTTTAAAACACTGTGGATAGAAATCTAGCCACTCCAAAGGGCAATGAAAAGTGAAAGAAAACGAACACTATATGAGCTAGCCATTTCACTCCCCAGAGAAACACCCCCAAGGAACACTACCCCACTACAACACTCTGTATGATTTACACACAAGCCTGCCCAAAGCACTCAATAAATCAAGTTAAATCAAGCTAAATCGAGCTAAATCAAGCACTCATTCAGACCAAGAAATGCTTAAACACCTTCCCTGCAGCCTGTGAGATGGAAAATCTTTGGTGTATCATGCTTGCTAATCATATTTACAATTGGGTCCCTACAACCAAGAGACAGTAGGGGAACAACTGTAAGGATGCCACCTTGGCCTCTCACGAACTGTTGTGTCACCATGGGAAAAATAACTTCCCCTCTTGGTCTCCATTTCCATAAGTATAAAAAGGAGGCCATGAGGCAGTTTCTTTCGCAAATCTTATTTCTTCTACCCTCAACCGCAACAACAGTCAGAACAGCTTCACTTTTATCTGTATATTATGGTTCAGAGTACTGTTTGAAAAAAGTTTTGATGCTTAAAAAAAAAAAGCTTAAAAAAACCTCCACGCTATGCTTCTTGCCTCCAATATTCCAAGATTTTAGTTTCTGTCTAATCTGCTATAAATCTCCAGGCTAAAGGGTACATTATCCATCTAGAGATCAGATTACTAACTACTATATAAGAAAAGTGAACTTTTAAAGCATTTAAGTTGGCAAAAAAGACCTTTTCTAGGTTAGTTCTCAGATCA
Organism: Panthera onca; assembly: GCF_046562875.1. NCBI lineage: Eukaryota > Metazoa > Chordata > Mammalia > Carnivora > Felidae > Panthera > Panthera onca. Next base: position 44,186,923 of record NC_138353.1, on the reverse strand, counting down.
AAATTTTTCTGTAGAATCCAAGTAGGAGCCATAGTCTGCAAAATGCCCAGAACAGAAACAGGCTGCTTCTAGGTTTCAGAGATTCCTGAAGATAGAGTCACCCTGGAACACCACACATGCACCGAAGTGTTCCTCTTATTTAAAACTGCTTTGCCTTCCCTTCCCCTGATTTCTCTTAACTTGCCCCAATCAGTTTCTGCTTCATTGGTATTCAAAGTTCTCTACTTAGGAAGAATTTCAAGACCCAAAGATCTTACTTCCCATACCATTTATGGAAATCCAAATCACTGACTGGAAATGTTGCAAAGGAATGCTTTCTACTTTCAAAACTTTTACTTCTTCACTCATGATCTGTGAGCCCTTTCTGTCAGAATTACACCCTCCATAATCCTTACAAGATTCCAGAATATATTTAAGGTTAACTAAATCAAGTCTTAAACTAGACTCCAGTTCATACTTTCTGAATTTACAGCTCTAGAGTCAGTGAAAAGTGAGTTAATATTTAAGGCATCCTAGCCTCCTTCTAGTCATACTCAATGAACACCAGTGAATGGAACTTTGGTTTCAACCACACAAAAGACCTGAACACTTCTTAAGAAGGGCAGGATCTTACAGTCTACTGATCCAGTCTAAAGCAGACCAGGACAGAATGCCTCAGGAAATCTATTCAAGTAAGAAGAAAGGAAAATTATTTTATACAGAGGGCCTAAAAGCTTGCAGCTATTTGTTTAAATTACTTCTAGGGGCACCTGGGTGGCTCAGTCAGTTAAGCGTCTGACTTCAGCTCGGGTCATGATCTCACCGTTCGTGGGTTCGAGCCCTGCGTCAGGCTCTGTGCTGACAGCTCAGAGCTTGGAGCCTGCTTCAGATTCTGTGTATCCCTCTCTCTCTGCCCCTCCCCTGTTTGCACTCTGTTTCTCTCTCTCTCCCAAAAATAAATACATATTAAAAAAACTTAAAAAGAATTATTCCTATTATGGGAATTTCCATGTCTATGTGGATTCCCTGTATATCTGCTATTTAATGTGATTTTCTCTTGCTAAAAAATAAAGAACTCCTATTTCTGTAAAAACAAAAAAACCTGAACAGGGAGAGAAGTGGCATCCATTATAAACCTGTTTTATCTACTTCCTCTTAGCAAACCTGAAATAGGCTGTCCTTTATGTTATAAAGTACTGGGCTTTGCTTCTCTCTTATTACTTCTCTATTAACTCTCTTCCCACCTATCTACCTTAAATTCTCACTTTTTTAATTTCCCTTTCCAGGGTGGAGGATGGGCTTCATCTTAACAAAAATGTTTCTCACCAGCATTTTATTCATGATGTCATCAGAACCCATATCCTTCTCTGCCTGTACCACAGCCCTCCAACCGAAAACCAAACAAACAAAACCACACATTCTGGATTTCCACAAGCATGCAACAGAATACATCCACTCAGATGGGAAGGAAATCGATCTGCTCAGGTCAGGTTAACTTGAGTTCTTCACTTTCTAGTTTAAAAGACTACATTAAAACTAGTCAGTTGATAATACCCATGGGAGTAACAATGTGAAAGCAGTAGAAGATGGAAAAGGTAAGATATATGGCAGGCTTTCTGGTCCCACCCTCCACACCTACTCTCAACAAAAATCCCTGCCCAGTGTTTCCTTAATCTTTGAAACTGGCATATTAACATATTATATATTAATATGTAAACATCAACATTAATATATAAATATTAACATAAAATATTAATATTTATATGTTAATTTAATATCAACATATTAACACTAATATTAACATATAAATGTATACAGTATATATTAATTTTAACATAAAATATATACAGTATATTATATATGTATACATTTTTGTATACATATTATGTATGTATACCTATATTATATACATTTATATATGTGTATTAGGTGAAAGATGGTTAATGAAATTAGTATCCCAAGCCTGATTTTTTCCCTTTATTGGTTTTTTTTTTTTGAGAGAGACAGCAAGAGAGAGTGGGGGAGGTGCAAGGGGGGGGGTGCAGAGGATCCAAAACGGGCTCTGTCTTGACAGCAGCAAGCCCAGTGTGGGTTCAAACCCATGAACTGCGAGACCGTGACCTGATCCCAAGTAGGACGCTTAACCGAATGAGCCGCCCAGGCACCCCTGATTTTTTTCCCTTTAAATAAAATAAATGGCTGACTGTCAGAGGCCAAAGGCTTAAGTTTTTGAGATGGGGCTTTGCGTTAAAATTCTTCCTTGAAACATAAGGCTGATTATCACTATTGGTAGTTAAGCTATCTTGAGCAAACAGGCATAGCTCCCCTGCCCTCTAGGGCAATGCTGGGCAGGTCCCCACACCTCTGCATTGGCTGCAGGCAGGAGGCTGGCAGACAGTGAAGGTCATCAGCCCTCTGAAGCAAGCCTCAGGCAGGCGTTAGGGAAGAAAAGATAAGAACCATCTTTTTTCCCTGAGATTGTGGTCTAAAGAACAAACAGGATGAAGTGGTAGCTGCTTAGAACATTATCCCAACTACAAATACCTTGGAATTCCCATTCACTTGAGTCATTGAAGGGAAATTACTGTCCATTATTTTGGAAGATAACATTCATAATGACTAGTCCTAAAGAATAACTTTGCTTTATTATCATGATTTGTGAAAACAGAGCAGACAGTTCAAGGAAGGGCACAGACCGTGCCCTATTTTAGGTCCCAAATTTCTTCTTTTTGATGGGTGGTGGGAGCTGAGCGATGATGTCATCCAGAGGCCGTTCTACTGCCACCAGTGTTCTTTCATCCAAAAGATCCATGAAGAGCAGAGGCTGTAGAGAGATGACAATGACTCTACCAGGAGTTAGGCACCAGGGCTAGTCCTGAACAGACTAACTAGAGGTAAAAGGTCAGCCTCGTTCAAGGCTGGAGTAATTGAAATCTCTGACAATCCTTCCTGCCTTAGGACTCAAAGTAGTTGGTGAAGTTGGGAACTTTATTTTTTATTTTTTAAAAGTAATCTCTATACCCAACGTGGGGTTCCAACTCACGACCTCAAGATCAAGAGTCATACGCTCTTCTGACTGAGCCAGCTAGGCACACCAAGGTTGGGAACTTTTAACTGACTTCGTTAATAATAAAAGATTTCAACAAGATTTTTCATGTTTTTCTATATAGAACATCTGTTCCATAATTTCTTAGGAATCAATGTTAAGCGACGGCTTTGGAGCCTAGATTCTTGGCAAACAGCAAGTTACAAATGCATCAAGAAACTAATCATACTTAAATAATTTACAGATGTCCCTCTTAAAAAAAAATTCTTACAGACCCCTGAGAAAATGTTCCAGGACACCCAAGGAACTCTAATCTGAGAAGCATGAAAATGGAACTTTGGAGTTGGCACAAATAGTTGTAGTATCGTAAGTTCAATGAATATTTGTTTCATATACAATGAAAAGCTTAGCCAAGAAAGTAAAAGTCACAATGACTAAATTCAATGACTTCCACTTGCCTGAAATTTATCTTGTGGACCATTCTCCAATTAGAAGTCACATTAGAAGAAGAAGAAAAAGAAGGGGGGGGGGGAGAGGGAGGACGGGGGAGGGAGTGGGACAGGGAGAAGGAGACTGAGAAGAAGGAGAAGGAGTAGTAGTAACAACCTTTCAAGGCCAGCTTTAACACAAAAACACCACCTAAGATTCAACATAATTTCTCACCACCTACGTATTTCACTTTGGGGAAGTATGATGTGCACGCCTCTAATCACCTCAAAGATAATGAAATACAAATGTAAGGAACAGACACCCTCAGAAAGGTACCTGTCTCCCCAAATCAGGTATTCTGCATATAAAATGAAGGTGCTCTTGTCTGCTTAATGTGGAGCTTATTACATTTTGATAATATCACAAGGAACCAACCGTCTAGAATATAATGCAAGATGTTTTACCTTATATATCTTAGAAATTTTAAAGGCATGGGCGGTACGCCTCCTGATGACATCTGATTCGTTCGTGGGAGGAAGAGGATTGTACAGTAAGGTTTTGTCATTTGGAAGAGGCTAAAAAGACAAAGACATACTGTTTAAATCGTCATTTTATTGGGCTTCTACAGAACAAAGGATTATAGTGACTTTTCAGGCAAACACCACCTTCCAACCTTCATATTAGACATTTTCTACCTCCCTGGCTCTCCTTACTTCAGTAAGAAAGCTGTAGCCACTCTTCCAGGTATACTGTAGAGGGTGGGAGTATGAAGCAAAGAGCATGGTATTCTATACCAGCAAGATCAAAGGGCCCAGCTGGGGATTCTGGCCAGTCTTGTCAGTAACACTTTGTGAGACAGGAACAAACTGGCATGTACAGGAGCTCAGCCCATACAGGCTCTGCTTTCTAGACTCTTGCCCCAACCAGATCATGGACAGGCCAAGTGACTAAAGTTCTCCCCAGGCCAAAACTGAAACACAAACCACCCCCACTGATGTCACTGACACCTCAAGAGATGGCGTCTGGCCAACCAAGTGATATTTCATCTCTGACTTCCTTGGGAAATAGCTCTGCCCAGCATGAGGAAGTGATGGACTTATCACCGATGCTTGACAAAAAATATGGACAGCCCTGGGCTGAGTTACAAAGAGGCAAGTGAGTGGGAGAGGCCCTTCCTGTATCACTCATCCTGCAGAAGGCACTTGTCAGCCAGCTCTGTTTCCCACGCCCAGAGGATACAGGGTCCACGAAATGAGTTCCAGTGACACATCATGCACATCTCCTTGAGAGCCATCTGTTGCTTTCCCCATGGTTCCTTCCACCCCCACCTTTACAGATACACCAAAACACTGTGCGTTAGGTGTAACCTAGGCCCAAAGTGCATTACAGGCATGGCCACAGCTCATAGGGCTCCTAGGAATAAAGTATCTGCCCAGAGAAGACATTTAAATTTGGGGTGAATCAAAATAGCAGCTGGCAGAGGGTGGAATCTAGAACTGAAAAAAATGCTCACATACCACCTGCATCCTAGCCATAAAGAACAGAATTTTCCTGGATGGGCTTTTTTCAAGACATTAAGACCAACTCTTCAAGCTTACAGTGTTTCAGCATATTCAGGCAAGGGGCAAAAGTGGTCAAGACCTCAGCCTGTGTCTCCTTTAATAAAACTGTGCTATTTATTCACTCACCCCAGGGTGCAAAGGTGTAAGTGATTCAGCCAAATCAATGGTATTCCCCATGACAGTTACCTTCTGAACACTGACCTAATCACTTTCCTCCTTAAGTTTATATGTTCATACGCAAAGCAGAGAAATGGTCAAAATCAGCAAAAACCAGTGCACAAAGGCCTCCTTCTGCCCTGGGAGCCTCACAGGCCTGAGAATGAAAATAAAGAACTCTGCAAAACAAAAGTTCCTCTCATCCAAAGAATATGTCAGGACATTTTATTGATTCTTCCTTCTCTTAACTCATACTTGTTGCTTTTAGAACTTGAAAATTCTTAAGTACAGATGAATCAGTGTGAGCACAGGTAGTAGTAGTGGAGAACTCACCAATGACTTGTCTATGATGCAGAACATATAGGCATCATGGAGAAGGATGTGCATTGGTCTCTTGGGATGAAAACTGATGTGTGTGATGGGAGTATCCCTTTGGAGCCAAAGGTAATGAAACCCTTGCTTCTGGATGGTCCGGCTCCACTCTGTATACTGTTTGTCTGGGATGCTGTACTCAAATACCTGAGAAAGGATACGATACAGGAGAAATGCACACTAGTACCCAGAAAACCTGGAAGGGTATCTCTCATTCCTAATCAGAAAATATCTATACAAAACCTGACTATATCATGCTCAGCTTTACGCTTTCTACTGTTTTTAAGTAAAACATTTTTAAGGTAAACTATGGCACAGTAAACAAAATAGCACAGAAAGGTTTACAGTGAAAAGTCACCCTGTCATCTTGACATCTCCCTTTCCCAAGAGTAGTCTATTTTGTTCTTTTTAAAATTTATTTATTTTGGGAGAGAAAGAGAGCAAGCAGGGGAGGTGCAGAGAGAGAGAATCCCAAGCAGGATCTGCAATGACAGTGCAGAGTGGGGCTCAAACTCTCAAACCAAGAGATCATGACCTGAGCTGAAATCGAGAGTCCAATGCTTTACAGACTGAGCCACCCAGGTGCCCCCAAAGCAGCCTATTTCTGTTTAAAAAATGTTTTAATTTATATCCTAGTTAGCATATAGTGCAACAATGATTTCAGGAGTAGATTCCTTAATGCCCCTAACCCATTTAGCCCATCCCCCCTCCCACAACCCCTCTAGCAACCCTGTTTGTTCTCCATATTTAAGAGTCTCTTATGTTTTGGTCCCCTGCCCTGTTTTTATATTATTTTTTCCCCTTCCCTTATGTTCATCTGTTTTGTGTCTTAAAGTCCTCATATGAGTGAAGTCGTATGATATTTGTCTTTCTCTAATTTCACTTAGCATAATACCCTCTAGTTCCATCCATGTAGTTGCAAATGGCAAGATTTCATTTTTTTTGATTGCTGAGTAATGCTCCATTGTATATATATACCACACCTTCTTTATCCATTCATCCATCGATGGGCATTTGGGATCTTTCCATACTTTGGCTATTGTCAATAGTGCTGCTGTAAACATTGGGGTGCATGTGCCCCTTCGAAACAGCACACCTGTATCTCTTGGATAAATACTTAGTAGTGCAACTGCTGGGTTGTAGAGTAGTTCTATTTTTAATTTTTTGAGGAAACTCCGTACTGTTTTCCAGAGTGGGTGCACCAGTTTGCATTCCCACAAGCAGGGCAAAAGAGATCCTTTCTCCACATCCTCGCCAACATCTGTGGTTGCCTGAATTGTTAACGTTAGCCATTCTGACAGGTATGAGGTAGTATATCGCATTGAGGTTTTGATCTGCATTTCCCAGATGATGAGTGATGTTGAGCATTTTTCATGTGTCTGTTGGCCATCTGGATATCTTCTTTGGAGAGGTGTCTATTCATATCTTTTGCCCATTTCTTCACCGGATTATTTGTTTTTTGGGTGTTGAGTTTGATAGGTTCTTTATAGATCTTGGATACTAACCCTTTATCTGATATGTCATTTGCAAATATCTTCTCCCATTCCATCGGTTGCCTTTTAGTTTTGCTGATTGTTTCCTTCGCTTTGCAGAAGTTTTTATTTTGATGAGGTCCCAACAGTTCATTTTTGCTTTTGTTTCCCTTGCCTCCGGAGAGCGTTGAGTAAGAAGTTGCTGCAGCCAAGGTCAAAGAGGTTTTTGCCTGCTTTCTCCTCGAGGGTTTTGATAGCAGCCTATTTCTTATTTACATCTTTCCAGATATTTTATGCATACAATATATGCTATTCTGCATGTTGCATTTTTCATTTAGCATTATACCATGGAGACTGACCCATGTTGATACCAATAACTTTATCTATATATCACTCTTGCCTCCTTAAAGAACACACAACAAGCCATTCACTTTCTGGATGTACCATGATTTACTTATCTCATCTGTTTAATGGACACTTATTTCCAGTCTTTCACTACTGTAAACAAGGCTGCAATGATGATCTCGGTATCAATCTTTTTGCACAACTCAAGGTTTATATCTACAGGAAGAACTTTTAGAATTAGAACTTGTGAATCGAAGATTACATGGATTTAAATTTTTTTTTACATATCTCACTGTGTCCTTCCAGCACTGTGTACTATCAACTCTACTGATCTCTGCTAATCTAAAAGATATAAAAAATTTCCCACCAGCTTTAATAACTGAAGCCCCTATGGGACCAAATGCCAGGAAAAGGCATCAGGTGGACTTATGTGTGACAAAGACAAACATGTGGCTTCACTAATCTTTCAGACTCTAGTCAAGGACAAAAACCCACAAAACTGAAATGAGAGATTTCATTTTCTAAATAGAACATATACATGTGCGTATGTGTAAGATCATACTTAATCTTTCCAACAGCTCAGTGAGGAAAGTATTATGCCCATTTTACAGATGAGAATATATAAGTATTGATCATTTCACAATGTGTTCTATAACTCAAATATTAAAAAAAATTTTTTTTTAATCTTTATTTATTTTTGACAGAGAGAGAGAGACAGAGAGAGAGAGAGCAAGCACGCGAGTGAAAGAGTACAAGCAGGGGAGGAATATAGAGAGAGGAAGACACAGAATCCAAAGCAGCTCCAGCTCTGAGCTGTCAGCACAGAGCCCAACACGGGGCTCAAACTCACGAACTGCGAGTTCATGACCTGAGCAGAAGTCGGATGCTCAACTGACTGAGCCACCAAGGCGCCCCCACAATTCGGGTACTTTAAAGATCTTCTTACAACTTGGTATGGAAAAAAGCAGTAGGCTATGCACTCATTTTGGTAAGTCTGTTACAGACAACAGACTTCACTATGGCCTGATTTCGTTATTTCAAAACTGAAGGTGAAATACATGATCTTTTCGTCATTTCAACTCTTAGGACCTTAATACCCAGTCTAACACCTGGGTCTATGTCATCTCTAGTCTATAAACAATCAGTAAAATGAGTACTTAAAAACTGCTCCTCCTTCCTGTACTTCTTTACTCTATAATCTCAGTGCTTCATCATTCCATTGTGCCCATCAAGCCAAAGGATATTACTGGCCTATAATGTACCCAGGCTACACACAAAGTTTCACTTCACACAGGAGGAAACTACCTACATATCATCCAGTACTTTTAATTAAAAGCTCCTCCAAAATTGTCATTATCTTAGCTTCCTAGTTATTATCCAGCAGAAAGGAATTAGAAAGCGCTGGTATCTCTTACCTGCTGATCAGAATGAGCAATGACAAGGTTGTTGGTATTGGGGGCAATAGCCAGAGCAGTCACAGGGAAATTATAGGCAGGTACTGTGCAGTGAAGCTGAGAACAAATGACAGACACAAAAGATAACTCTATATACCTCTTTTCAGGAATGACTCGATGGTCTAGGTCAGTTTTTAAATAGCGTTCCTTAGAACTCAAAAGAGTTCTATGGAAGCTCCCACAAACATCAGGCAGTACCCACAAATAATATACCTTAATTTTATTTAAAATTAAAAAAAAAAAAAACCCACACATTTAACGCTCACACAACTGACAGCATTTGCAGAAAACTTCAGAGTAAAGCTTTTGCTGCTATCTCTCATCTATATGAATTGTTCATAAACACATCATTGAACAAGGAATCTGTAGCTCTACAGTAAATTTAAAAGAAACTAATGCCTTGACACGGACATTTATGCAAGTTGTAAGACATGTGCAACACTACAGTGTCAGGCAAAGCTCAAAGAGCAGTACATGCTTCTGCCACAACGTCATAAAGATTAAGTTATGCAGTTAATAGACAAACTCACTAAATGTTGCAGTTTGGTATTCTATAAACTTTTGATGCTCATTCCAAGTTTTGGGTAGTTCTTAACTGATTTTTAGGATGAAGATGAAAACTTGTAAGGGATCAGTAGTAATTCAATGTGTGAATGACAAGATCATTACTGATTAATGAAAAGTATTTTCCTGTTACTCCTTTGTCAAACTTCTGTTTAATTTAAAAATACCTTGAGATTACAAGGCAAGCTGTTAAAAGAAATTGTTACGATCTGCAACTAGTCATCTGGGTAAATCAGAATTTTCCTCACCATAATATAGAAATAATCTGGATGTGAATTCATCATCCATAAATCCTTAATTTCAAAATTTTGTACAAGCGTGTTTTCACTGTTCCAATTGACTGATTTTAATGTTGCAGATTATAGTTTTGGGGCTCCAAACAAATAAAACAGGAAAAATTCTTAGTTTAAAAAAAAAAAATGTCCACTAATTTTCCAGGTCATACCAATCTGCTTTGAGTCTTGTAACTGCACGGTTAACTTCCTCTTGTTTCCTACTACTACACCCTATGCTTACCTTTAGATGTTTTATGTTGTACACATGGACTCCAGCACTGGTACCTGATGCAGCTAGCCAATTCCCATCTGGACTAACTGCCAAAAGACACATGGACTCCACTGTCCCTGTGCAGACAGAACAATAGTTAATCTCTAAATTCAGTGTCCACAGCCAGCCCTGGCCTGGATATGATGGCAAAAGTCAATTAAGACTTTTATGTATTTATTTGTTATTATTTTGTATTGTTTTTAAAGAGGAAGAAATTTTTTTTTAAGTTTACTTATTTATTTTTGAGAGAGAGCACAAGGGAGAGAGGGGCAGAAAGAGAGGGAGAGAGAGAATCCCAGGCAGGCTCTGCACCGTCTGTACAGCCTAATGCGGGCCCAAACTCACAAACCATGAGATCATGACCTGAGCCGAAGTCGGGAGCTTAACCGACTGAGCCACCCAGGCGTCCCAAGACTTTTATTTAAATCACAATTGGATAATTTGATAGTTTTGCAAGTAAGTCTTACATGTTAGTCTACTATTTTCATTTAATTAGCCATCCATCATGTAAAGAGGAGCCAGAGATAAACCTGAAGGCATCACTTGCTCAAGCCTGAGTGAGACACTGCCTACCAGAGAAATGGAGAATCAAGGCAGCAGCTACCTAAAGTCTGTATTTTAATTGCTTCAAACTCCTTTCCTACCAAATGGTTTTTAATCAAAGCTAAGGACAAACAGCAAGCTCAAAAGGCTTGACGCATATCTTTAATTTATTTGGTACCTGCTGTATATTTAGCACTAAGGGAGCATGGGCACATATGGGCCATCTTTGTCATCAAGGGATTTTAAACCAATCTGGCAAAATGAAGACTTGTGGGTTAAAAATCAAACAGTGATGTTATATGCCAAAATTTGTGCTGCAAACAACACCCCCAAAGGATGAAAAAGCTTTATAACAAGACATAAACCAGATGCTAAAGATGGGTGGAAAAGGATGGAGAACATGAGCTAAGTGACAAGGACTGGAATACACAGGTTTGAGGGCTATGAAGAAACCAGCTTGACTATAAGAGGACAAGAGATGGAAGAGGAGGAGCAAATAAAGTAGTATCTATAATGCCGAGCCTAATTTTAAGAAATGTTAAATGCCAAATACAGAGTCTAAGTTGTTTTTAATAAAAACATATACAGGCACTCAAAATACACTGTCTCTTATTTATCTGCCTCCTAACTTGTGGGTTTCTTTTCCTGTATGCTTCTGGAGCAGCTTATGAATAGTGAAAGTTTAAGTTAAAAGAGTTGATGTTTTAGGCTGATGGAGTCTAAATGACAGTGAAGCTGCTATATCTAGGGCAAGAGAGAAGGGAAAAGGCCCACGGCAAGTACTGGGTACTAAGTTCTCAATCATGAACTCAGCAACAGTTAGCTATACATAGTTACTCAGTCATGCATACTCATGCTCTCAGAGAACAGGGGTGACAGGTAATACAAATGCATGTGTAAGTTCATCTTTATTGAAAACCACCGATCAAAAAAATTGACACGTCCAAAAAATTACCTATATATAAACATCTTATCAGAAATACACAAAAATAGCGGTGTCTGAGTGGCTCCATTAATTAAGTGTCTTGACTTCAGCTCAGGTCATGATCTCATGGCTCTTGAGTTCAAGCCCCACATCAAGCTCTCTGCTGACAGCTCAGAGCCTGGAACCTGCTTCACATTCTGTATCTTCCTCTCTCTCTCTCTGCCCCTCCCCCAATCACACTTTGTTTCTCCTTCAACAATAAATAAACATTTAAAAAATTAAAACAAACAAAAAAATACACAAAAATATTAATGGCAGTTATTTCTGGGTGTCAGTATTAAGATGATTTTAACTTTCTTGCTCTGCTAAAAAACTCGAAGGGTGATGAAATTTCTGGCCCCAAATAAGGACTAAAAAAATCCAGTGAGAAAAGAGTAGGTGTAAGGAACATTTCAGATCTCATCAAGCATTTTCACCAGATATCTCCTCCTACTTTAAATTGCAAACATGTGAGTATTTACAGGGTGGGGAAGAGCATTAGGGAGCCCTGACAATGATTTAGGTTTAAAAGGGAAAAAAAGATACATCAGAGACTGACAACTCTCCCCCTTGGCCAGTTACCAAGTTCCCACCTGACTGAGGCTGGAAAGTATGCAGGTGCTTGAAGCTTCCTTCCAATAGCCGAATGATATGTAGAGACCCTTGATTTGATGCCACAAAGAGCTTTGTTGAATCTTCAGAAAACAAAATCTGAAGGGCAGAGCGAAGGAATGCTGGCATTTTGGAAACCTTGGGTGAACCAGTAGTAAAAACCAGTAAGAGAGAGAAGTGAGACCTAGAATCCATCAAAAATAATCACAGCCTAGCTTAAAAGACATTAATACTCCCTGATCTAAGGAAGCCAACTGATCAAGAAACACTAACATGCCCATTATAACCTTTCCATCCCCCCTTTCATCTCTGCAAAAGCCTATGCTTTATTGCCACTTTCTGGCATTTCCCTATTCCTCCAAAAACATAATCTATTCAAAATGGAAATAAAATACTGTTTTATAAACAGCTGTCTCCAAATAGCTTTTCATGATTCATACTCAGTATGTTCTGCTTCACACAAAAATCACACACTTAAGGAATTTTTTCTTGTTCAACCAGACATTGGGTTATCACTTACCCTTTGGAGGCTTATGTTGTCATGTTCATAATTCAACCGATAAAGAAAAAAACGAGAAGTTGTAGAATAGGCTATCCAACTTCCACACGGGGAGATACAGCTGCAAATAATGTTCTCAGGACCCTGGCAATGTCAGAAATCAGGATGAATATTCATGAAAAACTTCACTTTGTCAAGGTTCACTGTGATATGAATCCTCAAGCTGTTGCCACTCTGGCCATAACCACAAATACCTACACATAATCTTGACACACATATGCTATGTGTCACTAGGATTATTTCAGAGGTACAGCACCTGAATGGTGTGGCTTGATTTCCAAAACCAAGAACAGAGGTCTATGAATATGTGAACTTCTCTCAGCCCTTCGTGTACCTTAAAGATGCCTTCACACTAAAACCTAACTAGAAACCTGAGAAGAAAAGCATTTAATACAGTAAGGTTTTGTAGGCCAGGTGACTTGGAAAACTAATTTTCTGAGTTATGTTTGTTTCATTTTCTCTATGATACCTAACAACCTGTAAGAAATAGCAAAAAAAAAAATCTGAAAAACAAAGGAAAAGTCCAATGTAACATTATATAATTCAAAAAACTCCCAAAATATCTAATTATATGTATGTATGTATACATACATATACACTATCACACAGAAAAATACCTGGAAGGAGAAACAGCTAATCAATTAATTATTCCAGGAGAGTTGACTAGAATTTTAAGAGGCATTCAAGAATATAAACTATGAATAGTGTATAAATTCTTGATAGTAAAACTGTATTTGCAAATATTTGTGTAATTAAAATAAGGACATTTAGGGGCACCTGGCTGGCTGAGTTGGAAAAGCATGTGTTTCTTGATCTCAGGGTTATGAGAGCAAGCTCCATGTTGAGTACAGAGATTACTAAAAAAAAAAATTAGAACTTAAAAAAAAAAGACATTTAAAAGGAAATTACAAGGCAGTGTGCATGTTATATTCTCATTACTGTAGAAGGGAAGGATATACACCTGCACACATGGGTGGAAATTTTTTCTAGAAGGACATGTAAGAAACTATTGGCAGTGATTATCTCTGGAGAGTGGGACCAGGATTTGGGTAAGGAAGAGGCTCATTTCTCATTGTATACTCTTTTACCATTTCAATTTTATAAAAATACACAAGTTATTTACATAACAACAACAACACACCAATTTTCTGTATTCATTCATCCAATAAATTCTGCATGCCTTACTTATAATCACAGGAAACCCAGTTCTGTTGACAAAGTACTTCATTCAAATAATTGAAGATTTTAGACTTTTATGATGTCGACTAAGCCTCAAAATTCATTATGAGAAAACGGTTCTGGATTTCACAGCCTGGACACACAGATAAAACTTCCTTACCTTTGTCTTGAGGTGCAGCAAATGATCTGCGTCTTTAGAAAGTGGAAGGGTATCCCCATTCTTTCCTGGAACAAGAAATTTCCCTGAGTTTTTCTTCTCAAAGAAACGTTATTTGTACATTTTTCTTCTAAAAAGTCATTTCTAGGTAGAATAAAATCTCTACCACTGGAAATAAAAAAAATGTCTGACACAGTAAACCCAGTTTTCTGGGTTTATATAAAGAGGAAAGCAGTGAGTACTTTCTTAACTTCTATTTTGGTGCCTCAGATGTGGCCCATGGTATATCACTAATTCTCTGAAGCTTTAACACACAGCCAGGCAGTGAGATGGGTGGGAGTGGGGTTTGTGAGACCTCGACTTCAACTTCATTTGCTCATTTTGGAACCTAAAGCAAAACCCTCCTATCTACTATAAAACAACAGAACCCAAACATTTTCTCAACTGGTCATACAAAAAGCCACTAGACTATCACCCCAGTAAGAACCACGTGACCTCCTCCTTCTCAATGCAGGGCTGTCACCACCCAATATTAAATCTTGTCATTTTCAGCAGTGTGTTTTGCTCCCAGGGCAACCCTCACCTCCACTATGCCCTGCAGGGCACCTTACAGAATCATAAACTTTTAGCATTTGACCCAGTAACCTGCTAACAATTCTAACACTGTGAAGAACTCCTTTGGTCTCTCCTGTGGCTGGGAAAACCAGAAGTTGCCAAAGACAGAAAAATACTTCCATTTTTCCACAAGCAGAATTTCAACTGCAATTCTAATCCCTCGCTTCTCTCTCCAGTCCTCTTAGTGGCAAAGACTTTCTCTCACTGTACCTGTTGCAACTGTAGATCCCAGTCGCCACAGTTCCAAGTGATGAGCAAACTGGAAAAGGAGAAGGTGCCTCTTTTTTGAACAGGAAATGAGACGTCGCTGTATCCAAGAATTGAAAAGTGATAAATAAGCAGGGTTATTTATCGCCTCAGTACTAGATACAGCAGCAACATCCTAGCACGTTTTTTACTGATGAAATCCATTTACTTCATAAAAATGTCCTAAGTACTACCATATGTCAGTACTGTCCTAGGATCTAAGAGCATAATGATAAATAAAAACATAGCTACTGCCCTCGAGCTCGTAGTCTAAAAGGACTGACAAAGAATTAAACAGGCAGTTGCACCAAGTGTGTTAAGAATTTTAATAGAACTAAGCACATCATGTAGTGAAAAAAAGTAGAAAGGATATCCAATGTAGCCTCATAAAGCCAGGAGCCCTGATGAGGCTCATTAATAAAGACAAATCAGGCAAAAAAAGGTAGGGCAGGACGTTCCAAGAGGAATGGCATATGAAATAGCTCAAAGGTAAGAGAGCATTACAGAGAATAAAGTCTTTCAGCACACTAAACTAGGTGGGGGTAGGGATGAGGTGAAGCACGTGTTGGACAAGAGAGGGGAGAGAAGATGCTGAAGGACGGGCCAGATCAAGACAGGTTTCAGAGGCCATGCTAAGGAATTAGGTTAGCCTGAAGGACCAACCAAAAGCTTTTAAGCATGGAATGATGAGCAAAGTTGTTTTTTGAATGGATCAATGGAGAACAGGCTGAAATGGAGCAAATATAATAAAATGAGATCATTAACAGGTGAATGCAGTTGAGAAAAGACACCGATTCAAACTAGGATAATGGCAGTGTTAAGAGAAATGACTAGATTCACAAGACAATGAGGAGGTAGACTAAGTAACGTTTACTGGTTGAATGGAACGTAGAAGCAGGTAGCGGGGAGAAGGGTTTCTAGCTTGGGAAGATGTCCTTTTACCTAGAAAGGAACACTGGAAGCCTGGATTTTCGTGCTCCCACCCAGAATAATAGAGTCCAGCCTTAAAAACAAAAAAACAAACTTCCCTAAACCACAACTATCCAGAAGAGGGAATGATTTCCCCAGAAAGTGAACTAGGAGTGTTGCTGTACATCTCTTGGCCCCTGTAAATGTTTTTACAGGACGCTTACCTCACAAACAGAAGAACGAAGAAGGTAGGTAACTATACAAGTCCTATAGATTTGCCCAGAAAGCGTGAGCTGTACTCAGTCTTATAGGACAGAGGGACGGTGGGGGCCAGGGGACAATACTTACATGGGGAAAAGTGATTTTTCGGAGAGCAGCATCGTAATTCTTAACCTCCACCTTCTCCATGAGAGGACGAATGACTAAGTGGGTGTCAGTGCCTGCAGTGGGAGGGGAGAGGGAAGGCAGCAGAGTTGGAAAAAGCCCCACGTGAAAATAACCAGAGCCGGGTAAAGCGGCAGCCTGGCAGCGAGTGCAACCCACCTCCAGATATCAGTGCCGTCGGGCTGTGGGCCACGGCTCGGACATCATGTGTGTGATGCTGGAATGGCTTTGTCCGCACCCACTGCTTCTCACTGCTGTTGGAAGTCACAGAGACCAGCTGAAAATGGAATACTGTCCCCTCGGCTGTGCCCACCACGAAACTGTCTTCTTGCTGAGAAATTAAATCATTAGGGAGGTACATTTGAGCAAAACAGGGCCCAGTTTGAAAAATATTCCCTGAGGTTTTCTGTCTGCACAGCTTAGGGGAAAACCTATGCCCAAAACCGTAAGGTACGTTATGGGGTCTTTTTCCTCCAGAAGCTGACAATTCCATTAGAGGAGCAAGCTCACACACAGGTAATAATGTGCCCTCTACTGACAAAATTAACAATGTGTACCTCAAACAATTACAGTGCTTTCAAACATACAAACTAGACCCCATTAGAAAAACAACAAGAAAGATCACCTAGGAGTAAATTTAATATAATAAAAACGTATCATCAAAAGACTTGGAAACAAGGACTCAGATACGTGTACGCCAATATTCATAGCAGCATTATTCACAAAAACCAAAACATGAAAATCCAAATGCACATCAACAGATGAACAAACATAATCAGTATATACATATAATGAAGTATTAGCCTTAAAAAGGGATCAAAATTCTGATAATGGTATTAATGTGGATGAACTTTGTTTGAAAACATTATGCTAGGTAAAATAGACAAAAACGGACAAATATTATATGATTCCACTTAGATTTCCTAGAATAGCAAATTCATAGGGACAGAGAGTAGAATAAAGGTTTTAAAAGGGCTTGGGAAAAGGGAGAAATAAGGAGTTACTTTTCAATGGGTACAGTTTGTGTGATGAAAAAGTTCTGAAAATGGATAGAGGTGATGGTTGCACAACACTGTGAATGTACTTAATGCCAGTGAATTGTACTTAAAAATGGTTAAAATGGCGTATTTTCTGTTATGTACATAAACAGTAAACAAAAAAAAAGTACTGAGAATAATGGAAGAAAGACTGCAAAACTGTAGTCAAAACCTGAAGCTCATTGCCTTCTTTTTTAGGGATGAAGAGAGGGTGGGCTGAGGAGG
Source organism: Panthera onca (assembly GCF_046562875.1). Classification (NCBI taxonomy): domain Eukaryota; kingdom Metazoa; phylum Chordata; class Mammalia; order Carnivora; family Felidae; genus Panthera; species Panthera onca. The sequence continues at coordinate 44,169,568 of NC_138353.1, read as the reverse complement.
GAGGGAAGTAGCTATCACACAAGGACCCAGGTGCCTAGTCCTCAGTTTTAGGCTCTCTCTCACCAGGATGTTGAACACTGTGATTTGTGTTAGTTTTAAAAGGTCTTAGTATGTCCGCAATTTTTAAAATTCCTTTGTATGCTCAAAACCATTCTCATCTTAACTCCGGCTTAAAAAAAAAAACAAACATTTAACTTTGAGCAGGGGAAAAAAAATAGGATGGATCTTTGATAAGGCAGTGATTAACCTAGGAACCTGGACCAGCAGTTAACCAATCAAACAGTACCAAGACTAGGTTAGTCAGGTAAGAAAAATGAGATATCTAAACACGTATGAACATGTAGCTGGATCAACTACACACTCCCTGTGCTAAGAACCATATATATGTCGTGTAATCTCTAGTCCTTGAGTAACCTGCAAGGTTAAGTGACCATTTGCCCTACGAGGAGAAAGTGTGAATGACTTTGAAATAAATGTAACAGGGGCGCCTGAGTGGCTCAGTCAGTTGGGTGTCCGACTTCAACTCAGGTCATGATCTCGCAGTTCATGAGTTGAAGCCCCGCATCAGGCTCTGTGCTGACAGCTCAGAGCCTGGAGCCTGCTTTGGATTCCGGGTCCCCCTCTCTCTCTGCCCCTCCCCCATTCACGCTCCGTTTCTGTCTCAAAAATAAATAAACATTAAAAAAAAAAAAAGAAATAAGCATAACAAGTACGTATCCTTGTTTAGGGAGCGCTTTGACTGTCTTGGAGCCAGTTTACAACTCTGTAAACTCTAGTACTGAGAGTTAGGCCAAATAAGTTTGCCTGATGGAATGCAACTGCTAACTGCTCTGTGGACACGGAGTCTTGCAACAATTTGTAAAACTCATTTCAGCATTCCTAATGGCTGTATAGAACTCTGTGTTTGTGAAATTGTCCTTTGAACTGCTTATAACATCTTACTGGTTTCCTTGTTAATGAGTTACAGAAAATCTCTGACATTTCCATTTCATGTTTGTATGAGTAATGATTTTATCTCCTCCCCCCCCCCCCCCCCCCCGCCATCATCATTGAATAGCTCTTTACACAGGTAAGGAAACGAACTTCAAGAGGTCTACAGATACGACAAAGACACATGGCCATCTGCCTTCAAAGCCTTTGCTCTGGGCACACCACACCACCTCAATCTTGTGCCAGCTCTCTTTGAGGTAATTTGCAGGCACATGATTGTGAGAAGGAAGGAAAGCGTATCTGAAGGACAGCATATAACTTAACCCAAACCAGCCTCTCCCTTTCCTGCTCTAAGGATACTATTTGAAAACCATTATCCAAGGAAGAGTGGAGATACTGAGCAGCTTAGGAACTTACACACTGTCCTCCACACCCAACTAAACAGTTTATTTATATACAAGGGGGTGGGGGGTGCGGTTTGCACAAAGTCCCACCAAAAGAGAGGGACCAAAAAGACAACTCTAACTCACTCCACATCATCTTTCCCCAAAGTAGAATCATAAAAGAACTGAAAAGGAAAAAAGAAAACGCCTTTCTCAGGGCACAGAGGGAACAAACCAAGGCGAACGCTGACCTGAAAAGGGAGGGGGAAGTGTCCTAATTTAATCACAGAGTGACTGTTTCACACAGAAAAACAATCTCAAGACTGACCTCTAAATGAAAGCAAATGTTCCCTACAACTCTCTGCAGGAATCAGTACTTGCCTACTTGATCAGGGTGAAAGACATCTAAGATCAAAGGACTGGGTATTTGCCACCATCCACTCTTCAGTCAATGAAAATCCATTAAAAAGATATCTAAAAATAATCAACTGTGCTGGCAAGAGAATGTAGTGGAGAAAACCCTTGAAATTAGGATCAATTTCAAAAAAGATGTGAAAATGCCAATACCACACTCATTCTGTGCCAGGTACTGCACTTAGCACTCTACATGCACTACCCAATTAATCCTTCCCAAACGCTATGAAGTATGTATTACTAGCATCCCTGTTGTCACAAAGAAAGAAACTAAGATTTAGAAAGAAGCAGCCTGCCCAAGTAGCCTAAGTGCTACAGTTGGGGTTCAAAACCAAGTATGCCCTAGTTCATAGGGTATGATAAGCATTTTGAGGGCTGGAATTTGTACAATTACATTTGTCCACTAAAAAAATAAAAATAAAAAAATAAGTAACAGTTTACTAACTCTCAGGCACATATTTGCCCACATTTAACTATCTTTGAAATCAGGATATCTTATAGCTTTCAACCTAATGCATATGTATTATTTTCAGATAAAGAGCAGTATCAAAACTTGCAGAATGGGTGGCACCTGGCTGGTTCAGTCGGTAGAACATGCAACTCTTCATCTCAGGGTCATGAGTTTAAGCCCCAAGTTGGGTGTGGAGCCTACTTAAAACAACAAAAACTTGCAGACTGGTTGTCAAAAACCTGAAACAAAATCTTGGGACTACAGTAGGACATCATCTACCAACACTATGGATGGCTGAGAGGCATGTGTGGGAAACATGGACCCTGATGACAGAGTTGAAAGGTGATTCAGAGTCCATCTGTACATGTGAAGAAGTTTTGGGAAAACCTTATTCACTTTATTTCATTCATACTTTCCTGGTTATATATGCACAAGACTAATATAATAAAAATGTTATGCTTTGGTCTCAAAAAGCTCTTCAATAAGAGCTATTTAGAGAATAACTATTTACAAGAATGATAAGAATTTATAAGAATATGAATTCTATGTTTAAATTTTTTTTAATGTTTATTTTTGAGAGAGAGAGAAACACAGAGCATGACTGGGGGAGGGGCAGAGAGAGGGAGACAAAGAATCTGAAGAAGGTTCACTCTCTGAGCTGTCAGCACAGAGCCCGATATGGGGCTCGAACCCACGAACCACAAGATCATGACCTGAGCCAAAGTCAGATGCTCAACCAACTGAGCCACCCAGGTGCCCCAAAATTCTCTGATTAAAAAAACATCGTGTCAGTTTAAATCATAATAGTCTGTATTACAAAATACAAATTTTACATTTCAAGAAAATCACTGTTATAGTTTAATTGGCAGTGTTTTTCCTTTCCCATGATAACAAAATTATGGCATGTCTTACAATCATTTGTATCTAATGATTCAATGCAATACAGTAATTATAGGCACAGAGTAGAAGAAAGATCAAATAGTAAAATGGTATACAGTACAAATTAAACCTGCCTCCTGCCTGCCAGCCCCAACTTTAAAATTACCATTAGCGTTTTTTTAAATATATATATATTTTTTTAACGTTTATTTATTTTTGAGACAGAGAGAGACAGAGCATGAACGGGGGAGGGTCAGAGAGAGACGGAGACACAGAATCTGAAACAGGCTCCAGGCTCTGAGCCATCAGCCCAGAGCCCGACGCGGGGCTTGAACTCACAGACCACGAGATCGTGACCTGAGCTGAAGTCGGACGCTTAACCGACTGAGCCACCCAGGCACCCCTATTACCATTAGCGTTTTAAAAAAATGTTTACTTATGGGGCGCCTGGGTGGCTCAGTCAGTTAAGCATCCAGCTTCAGCTCAGGTCATGATCTCGCGGTTTGTGGGTTCGAGCTCCACGTCAGGCTCTGTGCTAACAGCTCAGGGCCTGGAGCCTGCTTCTGCCCCTCCTCTGCTCATGCTCTGTCTCAAAAATAAATAAAAACATTAAAAAAAATTTTTTTAAATGATTATTTATTTTTGAGAGAAAGACAGTGAGTGGGGGAGTTGCAGAGAAGAGGGGGAACAGAGGAGTACAGGTGGGCTCTGTGCTGACAGCTGAGAGTCCAACGAGAGGCTTGAACTCACAAACTGCGAGATCATAACCTGAGCTGAGGTCAGACACTCACACCAACTGAGCCATCCAGGCGCCCCTACCATTAGCATTTTTAATCTTTTCAGGAATGTTGTAAGTATATATATTAGCAAAACTACATATGCAGAAAATATCAAACATAAATATCTAATACAAAATCTGCTTCTTTTCTTAACACATTACTATGTACTACTTCATGCACTATACTGTGCTACTTTTCCCCCTTAATGTATTCTCTTAATTGTTACATAGTAACAAATATCCACATCTTCCTTGGTCTTTGAAACATGTGCATAATATTTGAGTGATTACACTTTAAAAAAGCACCAGGGCACCTGGGTGGCTCGGTCAGTTAAGCTTCTGACTTCAGCTCAGGTCATGCTCTCACCGTTTGGTTTGTGAGTTCGAGCCCTGTGTCAGGCTCTATGCTGACAGCTCAGAGCCTGGAGTCTACTTCAGATTGTGTGTCTCCCTCCCTCTCACAAAAAATAAACATTAAAAAAAATTTTTTAATGGCACAAAATTTAATAATTAAGTCTTAAGTTTAATAATTACAACCATTTTGGATCAAAACTCGATTTTTTTAAACATTTCTTTTTCAAAAATATTTATTTTTGAGAGAGAAAGGGAGCACTTGTGTGAGCAGGGGGAGGGGCAGACAGAGGGGGACAAAGGATCTGAAGTGGCTCTGTGCTGACAACAGACAGCCCAATGTAGGGCTCGAGCCCACCAACCATGAGATCATGACTTGAGCTGAAGTCAGATGCTTAACTGACTGAGCCACTCAGGTGCCCCTCAAAACTCTATTTGAAAAGGAAAATTTCTCTTGGTCATTTCAACTTGTTCTTCATTACACTTACATGTGACATCTAAATGTTTCACAGGGCTTTAAGACCCATCAAATTGGTCTCATGGAAAATCTGTGAAGTGGGATAGAAACAACTTACGGGCAAGAAAAGCCAGCATGAGTGATCTCTACAGTACATACTGCATGTCCACACTTAAGACACCAAACAAGCCTCAAACTAAGAAGACAAAGGATCTCGTCAGCAAATCTCGAAGTCACTTTCCATGCCCCACTGATAAAACAGCCAAAGGTTTCTGATTAAGAATTGATGTTACCAAAAGGGAAGAGGCACACTTGTTCAACACGAGTCTGCTTAAGTCTTACTGAAATAGGGATAATTTAATATTTTCTTATTTTAAATTTTTTTTAACATTTATTTATTTTTGAGACAGAGAGAGAGAGAGCATGAACAGGGGAGGGGCAGAGAGAGAGGGAGACACAGAATCTGAAACAGGTTCCAGGCTCTGAGCTGTCAGCACAGAGCCCGACACGGGGCTCGAACTCACGGACTATGAGATCATGACCTGAGCCAAAGTCGGAAGCTTAACCGACCAAGCCACCCAGGCGCCCCAAAATTTAATATTTTCAAAATCATCTAATAAAATCATCTAAATTCCCAAGATAAGAAGCAGGAGAAGAACTGCACAAAGAGAGGAAAATAGCACCTCTCAAGATTCTTCTAGGATACTTGTGGCCTATCTAAATCAGACTGGATTAACTGTGGGTGGGGAGTGTCTGAAGAAAACCTCCCTGCTAACTAATCTAGAGAATATTTTCTAACTACTTTTTAAGAGAATATGAGGGTTCAAAGAAATTATGTGGGTTTCAGATACATTTTCCTAAACTCATCTTCCTTCAATGCAACACTGAAGATTAGGGAACACCGTTTGTGTTACATTACTGATACAGCCTTCCCTACTCATCCCCCAGGTTATACAGTAACCGTTCAAAACAGGGACCATACTCACATCAGATACGGCAATAGACTGCACATCAGCATTTGCAATGAGATGGTTCTTCACAAGTGTCCCAGTGGCTGAGTCCCAGAACTGCACCTTCCCAGCAGAGTCCACACTTATGACAGTGCCATCAGACAAGAAGGCCACGCCCCATATGATACACTTCCGCTTAGACACACCCATATACTGCCTATCCACCAGCATCTTATGAACAGCGCTCCCTGAAAAATAAGAAAAGCCCAAATTTGAATGGTACTTACCTCTTTTGTCTTCAAAACCCGCCTGTGGTAGGCATCTATTAAGTCAGCTGCCTGAGCACATCGCACAAACAGCCAGTAAACAGTAGAGTAGTTGTGGTAAACTCAGTCTCGGAACACCAAAATGGTTACCTGAAGATTGTGGGGGAGAGGTGGGAGGGGTAGCTGGAGACAGAAATTTGGGAGGGGCAGGGGAAGGTGAAATTGAAAGAGACATTTGAGACTTCACTTAAAACTGCCTAACTGCAGTGTGCACGATACTTGGCTCTTTTCTAAAACCCCACGGGAAAGGGGGAGAATCAAACAGTACAAAATTTGGGGAATTAAAAAAGCAAACATGGAATGGTAACTGATGTAGCAGAGTTCTAAAAGCAGTATGTCTCAAGTCAACAGTGGGGAAAGACAAGAAGCCACACTTGATTTATACCATGAAATCCTTAGAAGACTTGGGAACTGCTGATGCCCAAAACTCTAGAAACAGAAGTTAAAGTGGAACTAAAAGGAGAAATTAGGTTGAAAGTAAGTTTATGAAACTTAACATCCTTCAGATACCTATCCCCTAACTAAAAAGCCAGGCAACTCCCCAACTCCACCTCAAACAAAACTGGAGACTTACTCTCTGAAGAGAGATACCAGGAACAACTGAGGGTAGGATTACTATATGGGAAATAAGGTGAAATGTTACTGAATATTGAGAACACTAGTTGTCTTGTCAGAATTTAGGTGGAAAGGCATATCATCATCAAGCAGGAGAATTAAAAAAACATTTCTGGGAAACATGACCAGCACAAGGAAGATGATTTAAAAAGCCAGTCTCTTTAGAGTTTCCCCAAACTAACAGTCCAGTCAGATCATTCTTCAGTGGAGCCCACGAGCAGTTAAGCTCCACTCTTGTGGTGAGGAAAGCCATCACCAGACAGGTAAACAAAGCTTTAATATGAAAGGCAGAGGCCAGAGAGAATACCAGAAAAAAAATGAATACCAGAGAGAAAACAGCTAAGATGAAGAACACTTGACAAATATAATCTTGAATAGCCTTAGAAAGAGAAGGCAGTAAATAAGGAAACAAACAAACAAAAAAGCACTATAAAAAAAAACACTCAGGAAACCAAAAAGAACTTTGGAAATGGCAGAAATGAAAAACTCAGTACATGACTTAAAAGATAAAGACAAGGGGCACCTGGCTGGTTCAGTCAGTAGAGCGTGCAGCCCTCAATCTCGGGGTTCTGAGTTGGAGCCCCACATTGAGTACAGAGAGTACCTAAAAATAAAATCTTCAAAATCAGTCCATCAATAAATGATAAAGAAAAACTCTCAGGAAACAGAATAAAAAGTCAAAGAGATGAAAAATAAGAGGGGGAGGGGCACCTGGGTGGGTCAGTGGGTTGAGTGTCCCACTCTTGATTTCGGCTCAGGTCATGAGCCCAGGGTTGTGAGTCAGCTCTGTGCTGATAGCACGGAGCCTGCTTGGGGTCCTTTCTCTGCCCCACCTCTGCACGCACACACACTCTCTCTTACAAAATAAATAAATAAGGTATAAAAAAATAAAAGAAGGCTCTGTGAGAGAATCGTTCAAGATAAAAGTGGTAAGGTGCCTGGGTGGCTCAGTCAGTTAAACATTCAACTTCAGCTCAGGTCATGACCTCATGGTTCTTGAATTCGAGCCCCACACAGGGCTCTCTGCCATCAGCACAGAGCCCACTTCGGATTTTCTGTCTCCCTCTCTCTCTGCCCCTCCCCTGCTTGTGTGCGCGCTCTCTCTCTAATAAACATCAAAAAAAAAAAAAAAAAAGATAAAAGTGATAGAAAGAAAATCAGATTTATATGAGCCTAATTTATGCAACTGGAAGAATCTGATGAGTCAAATGTATAAATATACATTTATATATGTGGAAGTAAACATCAAAGAATTAGCTAAGAGTTACAGGTGGTCGCCTTTGAGGAGTGAAAGAAGGAATACAGGGGGACTCCTGCTTCTTTGTAACAAGCCTCAAGGAGTTCTTCTTTGACTATGCGTGTATAACATACAATAAAAAATTTGTTTAAGCATGAAGGAAAAAGAAAAATGAGACAAACCAGATCTGTTTTACTTCCCATCTTAGATGGGAGTACAGATGGGCCTATTGAACAAGGTGAAGTCAGTCTCATCACTGAAGGATTCCATATTGCAATTTTTCAGGCCAAGAACAGAGAAAGTAGATGGTTCTCTACCTTTCTGATCTCATGCCTCACCAATTATGGTGCTAAGACCTAGTGTTCCTCAGAGAGGCACTTACTTTTACCAAGGTCTGGTATACACAAGTATTTTAACTGATCCTTTGTAGTAAATGTCTTATTGCTCCAGGGGGAATTTTCAAATGAATTCTTATTACAAATAAGATAAAAATATCCATCTGATTGAAGAAACAGGATTCCCCCAAAAGCAGCAGTAGCAATCCAAAAAAGGAGTGAAATCCATGGCTAACATCTCAGAAGGTTAAAGAGAGGTTAGGCCCTAGAGGTCACAAGGCACAAGGGCTCAAGCTTTTGGAAACTAGCAATGTGAATCAAGACCCAAACCCCAAATGAACTGAGAAAAACAGTCACCTGATTTGACAGCAAACACACTAATGTAGTCTATGGAGCCAGCTGCAATGTGGGTACCAGAGGGATGCCAGCTGAGACTCAGGATGCGACCTTGGGAGTTGTACAACAAAAAAAGAAAAGGACATACACATAAATACACAGTAAAGGGTAACTGAGTTCTCCTTTGACAATTACCTACAGGTCTGGCGTTCTACACTCTTAGCTCTCATCTACTACGCTCTGGTGAAGGACTGTTTTATAACAGATGAGGATCAACTCTGCCCAACTCTGGAATCCATAATGAAGTATTTAATATCACTTTAATAATGTAGAAACGGCTGATGGGAGTATAAAGAAACACAACCTTTTGAGGGCGACCCCTTTTGAGGGTGACCTGTTAAGAACATAACAAAATTTAAATCTGCTTATTTGGCTCAGCACTTTTACTGGGAATTAATCAAGGAGAAATACTTGTAGGAGTGTGAAAAAATATGTATACTGGAATAGTCATTGCCGTCCTGGTTGTAGTAGTGAAAAACAAAAAAAATCCATCAATAGGAGCTTGGTAAATAAATTATGGAACACCATTAAATGGAATGCCATGTAGACTGGCATGACTGGCATGGAAAGATGTCTGTGATACACCAAGTGAAAAAACAAGCACAAGCACTCGTGTGTATTCATTTATATAAATATACAAACACGTCTTGAAGATTATTTGCAAAATGTTGCCTACAGAACAGAACGAGATATTTCCTTTCACACTTGGCTAAGCACATGAATTTTGAATAAGCATTATACCACCTTTATAATTAAAAAAGAACACTCAAGGGACACCTGGGTGGCTCAGTCAAGTAAGCGTTGATGCCTGATTTTGGCTCAGGTCATGACCACGCAGTTCGTGGGTTCAAGCCCCATGTTGGGCTCTGTGCTGACAGTGTGGAGCCTACTGGGGATTCTGACTCTGCACCTTCCCCAACCACTTTCTCTCTCAAAATAAACTTAAAAAACAAAACACAAACAAAAAAACAAAAAACCAAGCCTGGTTGGCCCAGTTGGTGGAGCATGTAACTCTTATTCTTGGGGTTGTAAGTTTGAGCCCCATGTTGGAAGTGGACGTTACTTAAAGATATTTTAAATAAAGAATATTTTTCTTTAAAAAAAAATAGAAAAAGAACACCCAAAAGGCATTAAAAACAAAAGGGACTCTGATTAGCAGATGAAAAATATTACTAACAGACACAGAATACATGGGATAGTTATTATTTTCTAAGAGTCTGCAAGCTATGGCTCAAAGGCCAAATCAAGTCCATCAATTATTTTTATAAATAAAGCTTTACCAAAGCACAGCCATACCCATTTATTTATCTATGACTACTTTTATAGGACAAGAGAGTTGACAGAGCATATGGCCTACAAAACCTAAAATATTTACTAACCTCCTGTTTTTACAGAAATAGTTTGCCAACCCCTGCTCTAGAGGTCGGTGTCAACTGGGTGGAACATGGACAACTGTTTGCAAATTCTAGGTTTTAGTATTTATGCACTCTGTTACAACTTCAAAAAAAACGAGAAAGTGAGAACAAAGTGACTTACACAGAAACATTAGCTTTCCTACTCTGGATTTCTAGTTTACTATATTACTTAAGCAGGCAACCACCACTATGCAACGTGACAGAGAAAGCCTGAGTGGAGGATGGCTTCGAGCACATACCCTATATTGAGGTAAAGTTAGTGTGGAGAGAAAACATTACCTGGACCCATGGGAAAACAGCCCATCCCCAGTGGCACAGAAACATAACTTCTTGTTGAGGCTACTCACTGCCCCCACCAAAATGACCCTTACTTTTCTGCCGATCAAAATTTCTTTCAAACTGGATTTTATCTGGGGTGATTTGAAATAGCTTCACAGATCCGTCTTCACAGCCAACCTATTAGAGGAAAATAGAGAAGATAAGCATTTTACGTAACTAAATATATGTATTTATAAATATAAACGTTTCTTCCCTGAAGCTATCATTTGCTGTGAAAGAGAAAAATAGTTTGTGACAGGAAAAAAAAAAATTACTGCTACCAAGAAACTGGTAGTGTATTCTTGGCAGGCTTCACATCCTAGCCAGAAAACAGGCTAATCAGTGGCCTAATTCCTGTATAGGACATGGAATAGAAGTAGGATTTCACAGCATACCTCTGCTAGAGACCCAGAGCCTAAATAAAACACCCATTAACTATACAATGTAAGTGAAGAAACATCAAGATATTGTACAAATTAGTACAAATCAAACAAGAATCATAGGCTTATCCCAGAAAAATGAAACCTCTGGAAACACCCATTTTAATAAGTCTGTGTGAGGGGGGAGGGATAGTCTTCTCAGTCTGCACTCAATTTTTGAGACATTGTGGTAAAATAGTTCCACAAGTCAACTTGTGGAAGGACCTCTCAGAAGTTGTAACATACATTAGTGTGTTGTCAATCTACAGAAGAATTTTGTATTAACATGCCATATTCTGAATTGATATTTATCATAAAACATAAAGCATACCAGAGCAAAAAACAGCTTCCACATCTCCCAATTCCAACTAGTTTGAGAAATACTGAACCAAACGAACCCTCTCATTTCATAAATGAATAAACAAGGTCCAAAGTAGCAGTAGAAATGATGTAAAAAAACAAGAGATTTTTTTAAAGTTTTTTTTTGTTGTTTTTTGAGAGAGTGTGCTTACGTGGGGAAGAGGTAGAGAGACAGGAAGAATCCCAAGCAGGATCCAAGCTGTCAATGTAGAACCTGACACAGGGCTCAAACTCACGAACTATGAGATCATGACCTGAGCTGAAATCAAGACTCAGACGTTTAACCGACCAAGCCATCCAGCTGCCCCAGGACAAGAGATTTTTAATCCCCAATATCAATTCCAATCTTGCATCGCGGTTGCTGGAATCCACTTCAGAATGGAATTGCTACATGTCATAATATAACTTAACTTTACTCTCCTGTAAACACAGGGAAGAATGTTTACGTGAGCATAAGAGAATTCTTGCTTTAAATTACCAATAGCTGCTTACTGACCAAAAGTTGAGAGCCACAGGGGCTGACAGCCATGCTCCAAATGGGTCCTCCAAAGGCATCCACGGCATATTTGATGTTTAATGCCTGCAAATCATACTCGATAATCTCTCCATTGAGTCCAGCACTAAAGAGTCGCTGTCCTTTTGCCCAACACAGAGCTTCTGTAGCCCGAGACTCATGACCTGGAAAAAACTACAGAAACGCCATAACATGTCAACCCCCATTGAATTTATCAGCTAACAGCACTGAATGGTCACAGGCAACAACGTCAAAACTAAAACACTTGCCTAGAAATGACTACATGGGGTTTTGTTCTACCAGAAGATCATGTCTATTAATATTTTCATTTTTTAGATTCAAATTTTAGTTACCTATACAGTTGGTTTCCTTTTCCCAGGACTTGTCCTCCAAACCTTTTCAAAAGAATAAAGTTTGTATCCAACTGTATTTGATATATGAAATTTTTTACAAAATCAGTGTAAATATCTTGATTAGGTGATGGTTTCACAGTACACATGTATGTCAGAGTTATCAATGTATACACTTTAAATTTTTTTAAGTTTATTTATTTCGAGAGACAGAGAAAGAAGAGTGCATGTGCACGTGGGAGCAGAAAGAATTCAAAGCAGGGCCCTCATGGTTAGTGTAGAACCCGATGCAGGGCTTAAACTCACGAACCGTGAGCTCATGACCTGAGGGAAAATCAAGAGTCAGACGCTTAACCAACTGAGCCACCCAGGTGCCCCTTGACATGTATACTTTAAACACATGTTTATTGTGTCAATTTTACCTATAAAAAGTTTTCTTAAAAATAAAACAAATGGACGCCCGGCTGGCTCAGTTGGAAGAACATGTGACTCTTGAATTGAGGGTTGTGGGTTTGCGCCCCACCTCCAACTTCTCATTCAAGTCTCAGAATCTTTTTTTTTTTTTTAAGATTTTTTTTTTTTTTTTACATTTTAAGTTTTTATTTATTTTGAGAGAGAGAGAGAACGAGCAGAGGAGGGGCAAAGAGAGACGGGGACAGAGAATCCCAAGCAGGCTCGGCACTGTCAGTGCAGAGCCTGATGTAGGGCTTGAACCCACAAACTGTGAGATCGTGACCTGAGCCGAAGCCAAGAGTCAGCTACTTAACTATCAAGTCTCAGATTTTTTAATGTTTATTTATTTTTGAGACAGAGAGAGACAGAGCATGAACGGGGGAGGGTCACAGAGAGAGGGAGACACAGAATCTGAAACGGGCTCCAGGCTCTGAACTGTCAGCACAGAGCCTGATGTGGGGATCGAACTCACAGATCATGAGATTGTGACCTGAACCAGAGTTGGAAGCTCAACCGACTGAGCCATCGAGGTGCCCCTCAAGTCTCAGATTTCTAAGTGCTTTATGAGCACTTATAAAGGTTTCATGTAGGGTCCCTTGGGTTGTTTAGTTGGTTAAGCGTCTGACTCTGGATTTTAGCTCAGGTCATGATCTCATGGTTCGTGAGTTCGAGCCCTACATCAGCCTCTGAGCTAGCAGTGTGGAGCCTGTTTGGGCCTCTCTCTGATCCTCCCCTGCTCGCTTTCTCGCTCTCAAAATAAGTAAATAAACTTTAGGAAAAAAAGAAGTTTTCATATATATCAACACTTTATTCTTATATCTGCTCAGCACAAAAAGCACTGAGTAGGTACAATTTTTCTTCTCTTTACTTGAAAGGACACAAGTACTTGTGGGTTAAGGGGCTTGCCCAAAGTGCCACAGTCAAATGTGAAGAGAACATTTTAATTCTTATTCCAAGCCCCTACTCTTTTCACTCTAACGGACAAAGTTTTTTCTTGTTTTGAGAGTGATTAAGAAGTAGGGAAGGGACTATTGAAAAAGCAAAATACTAAATTATTGTTGAAATAAGAACAGATGAGAAAAAATAGGAGACATTCAGTAAAGAATAACTGACATATTCACTAAATAAACATGAATGCAGGAGTGGTTCTGCACTAGACACTTGCTAAATGCTGGGAATAATGTCATCAATATCACCCACATGGTCCCTGTTTTCACAAAATTTGAAGTTCAATGGGGAAGAAAAACATTAAACAAATGTACAAACTATTATGTAATTGTAATTGTCATAAATGATAAGAAAAACCACAGGGTGCGACAAGCATGTACCATAGCACATTTTTCACAGCATAGAATGTGACTTATTTATGGTAATCAGCAATTTTTTTAACTTTCTTTTTAAGTTTATTTATTTTGAGAGACAGAATGCATGCACAGCGGAGGGCCAGACAGAGAAGGAGAGCAATTCCCAAGCAGGCTCCGTGCTGTCATCACAGAGCCGATGGCAGGGATCGATCTTGTGAACCCTGAGATCATGAACTGAGCCAAAATCAAAAGTCGGACGCTTAGCTGACCGAGCCACACATGCACCCCAATTTTTTTTTTAACTTCTTAGTTCTTCAGGGGTCAACTCAATAAGTCATCCCTTTCCAGGATTCCTAAACCCACATCATCAGAGTAAAAGCACCTCTCCACTAAGATTCTAGGCCTGTGCTTAGCTTTTTTTTTTTTTTTTTAAGTTTATTTATTTATTTGGAAAGAGAGAGGGGACACCCATGTGCGTGCATGAGCAGGGAAGGGCAGAAAGAGAGGGAGTATGAAAACCCCAAGCAGGTTCCACACCGTCAATGTGGAGCCTGATATGGGGCTTGATCCCACAAACTGTGAGATCCTGACCTGAGCCAAAGTAAGAGTCTGATGTAAACAGACTGAGCTACCTAGACTGCTCTGGTACTTAGCTTTATCATAAAATTTACCTACTATTTGAAAACTGTATACTTCTATTTCCCCACTGGACTTTGAGCTCCTTCAATGTAGGGCCTCTGACATTTGTCATAATGCCTAATACTTGCCACTCATCACTCATTCATTTAGAAACAATTACAGGATGCCTTAATTCCAAGTATTAAACTGCTGGGCACTAAATTCATGCATTTATCCATCTACCCATTCATAGGCATCCATTCAGTGCTTAGGGCAATACACATTCATTAATGTAAAATGAATTATTTTGTTGCACCTGCAATCAGTAATCAGTACTTTTGAAAAATATGCTGCTATAACAGCTCTCTGCATACACCCAAATGGTATTTTACTTTTACTCCCAATTATAGGCAGTTCAGTCTACATTCTCTCAGATGAACTTAGAAATCCATCTTCCTACCATCGTCACCAAAAAGTTTGATATTAAAATGTTTTTGGGCACCTGGGTGGCTCAGTCGGTTAAGCATCTGATTCTTGATTTCAGCTCAGGTCATGACCTCAGGGTTTGTGAGATGGAGCTCTGCAATGGAGCTCTCTGCTTGGGAGTCTTTCTCTCCTCTCTGACCCTTCCCCACCCATGTGCTCTTTCTCTCTCTCTCAAAAAATAAATTAAAAAACTTAAGAAGAAGAAGAAAAAAAAAAAAGGATTCATTGTTTCTTCTGAATTGACAATGAAATAGGTATTGACAACCCCAGCAGGAAATTCCACCTTACCAAAGTTGCACTGGTGCAGAGACTGATTGTAAAGCAATGGGTCTTGACAATTTCCCTTTTTTGTTGTGCTCCAAAGATCCAGCAAACCTCAGTTTCCAACAGACAGTGGGCCACCATAATTTCTAGGTTTCTTTCTAACCAACGTTATAGATCAAAACTCTGAGCTCAGTCAAGAGACTGCATATTTACTACACATGTTATATAGTTCTAAATAACCCAGAGAGAGTACAGTCACTTTCTTTTGAAGTCCTTCAACACAAAAGACATACACGTTGTAGAATTCAACTTAGTAAGAAAATTAACTCAGCAACACCAAATCAGGCTTCCAAATGACTTACTTTTTCCTGAAAGTAGTTTGCTGACAAGTTATAAATTTCCACAGTGCCATCTGTTCGTGAAACAGCCAATCTGTTTGACTGGTTATTGTAAGCCACACAGCGGATCCCTGATGGAACATAATTAAAGAAACGTACTCGATGGACCTTAAATTCACCCATTCCTGGAGGGGGGCGGGGGGGGGGAGGAAAAAGAGTCATTATTGTGAAACGTTAACACCAGTGTGTCGCCTGTATTGTTCCTCACTATTGTTAACAGCAGTATATCACATGTATTATTATCGCCATCCTGTATGGAAGAGTCTAACTGTACCTGAGATTCACTTCTGAATATCTAACTAATGATGCTTTCACACCCCCCACCCCCGCAAGAACCTATCAAACTATTTCCAGAAGCGCAGGATGCTTCAGCAGAAAAATTAAAAGATCGACACACAGAGCATTCCCCAGACTCCTAACAATCCTGCCAATTACCTGAAAAAGTACTCTGGGAAAGAAGAATGACAAAATACTGAACATAACCTCATTCTCTAATTGGGTGTGCGCACTTTAAGGAAGGGAGGCACATAGAGTTGACCGGTTGTATTCGAGGCAGAAACTAAGGTACTCCTGGAAAACACCACTAATACTCGCAAAAAGCAAGAAATATTGACAGCCTAAATGGGTCTCTCAAAGCCCGGTCCACAGAATTTCTGCATCAAAACCATAAGGAAAAACGGCTTTTAAAAATGCAGGACTCTGGGTCCTACTCCACAGCTCCAGAATTCCTCTCTTGGCTGAGGAGAGAAAGGGGGTAGACTAGGAATCTGCATTTTAGCGAACACTTCTAACTTTATAGCACTCTAAGTTTACAAATTACAGACTCAAGCTAAGGTAGTGACTGACAGTGGGACTCATGGGGCTGGCAGAACCGAGAGCTCCTCAAGGAAAGAAGCGACGGGACTTAGTTTGGCATCTGTCAACTATCCCCTCCACACCGCCGCCAACAATCACACTCGGTGAAGACAGGGGCCGGGTCTGGTTCGCCGCTCGCTCGTCTTTCTTCAAGGTTAGGAACGCGCGGGCAGAACAGGCGCGTTCCGCCGGGCCCGGCCCAGCTAAGAAGGCGTCTGAAGTGCGCGCTAGAACTCCGCCGCCCCTTCTCTCTCCGGGAATCTACGAGCAGCACCCACCCACCCACGGCACAGGGGGGACAGCGAGCTCCGCCGGCGTCTGCCAAGAGCAGGCCGCAGCCCCTCAAATTTCTTTCTCTCCCGCTGCTAAACATACCCCTTCCTCAACTCACCTATGGCTGGGGGCTCGTCTCTCTCTACCGCGGCCCCACGTGCGCGCGCGCTCGCGTGCTCTGCCCCGGAAGTGCTCGCGGCGCAAGGCCGGAAGTGCGCAGGCAGTGCTCGCGGCGGCGGCGACGGCGGCGGGAGGTTCGGTTGTCGCCCGTTGGCCGCGCGGCGCCGCGCTCGGCGGCCGCCATTGCAGGTCAGGCCGCGGGCGGGGGTCGCGGGAGGCCGCGGGGATTGAGGGCTGAGCCTGGGTTGGGGGCGAGGGTGCGAGGGAGCGGGAAGCTAGGGAGCTGGGGCCGGGTGGGGCGCGCGGCTCGAGGAGAAGAATGGCGAGCCGAGGGGCGGGGAGCGCGGGCGGGGGAGGGGCGGCCGGGAAGGGGGAGGGGAGCGAAGAGAGCCGCGGAGAGGTGGGGGCGAGCCCAGAGGAGCCCCCGGGGTGGGAGGGCCGGGAATTGTGGGGGAAGGGAGCGGTGTAGAGACGGAAGGCGGAGGGAAGGAAGGGAGCGAGCGGGGCGGAGCGAGAGAAGGGCGGAAAGGGTGGCCGAGCGCGGGCGGAGGACGGAGAAGGGGGCGGCGCGGGCCGGAACCTCGAGGTACGTGCGGGAAGGGGTTCTTCCCCGGGTGGGGAGGGAGTCCAGCACGTGAGGCTTGCGGGAGCGGGGTAGAACTGGAACCCAGGAAGTAGCGGGCATATCAGAAAGCGTACTGGGGGGGGGGGGGGTAGGACTATGAGGTTTGTTCGAGGGGACATTTTTAAGTCGCGGTGGAGGGGGGAAGCTGCTGGTAGAGGTAATTGGGAGGGTGGTTGCAAGAAAGAGTGCTCCAGGCTCTTTGTAGGCGGAGTGAGAGACTGGGGAAGAGTGGGGTGGGGTCCTGGAGTAGCTAAGCACTTCAGATTGAAGAAGGAACAGGGCAAGATCTGGAGAATGAGGGTGGTAGAAGGACGTGTAAAGAGAAATCTTTGGGAGGAGGGTGGACGGTTTGGAAGATCACTCCAGTGAGGGGTGTGGAGGAATGCAGTTTAAAGAATACTTTCCTTGGGAGGTAGGAGAAAGGGTTAATTAGGTTGATAGGAGATCCCACCGAAAGTCTGGGGGTGAACTGGAGGGGGTTGGGGAAGAGAGGGAAAGCGGATCGAGAAGTCCCAGAAAGTGGGCGGGACTAGACGTAGGAAGTGTTTGTAACTGAAGGGATGGGAGGGGGTCAGGGGTGAGGGAGGAGAAAGTGGGAGCCGGTTGGGGGGGGAGAATCCCGGATAGTGTAAGACTTCAAGCAGGGCTAGAAAGGATGGGCTTTGGGGTAGATAGGGGTTATAGTAAGAGGAGGAAGGGTTCAGATGGGGCTGCAGAGTAGCAGAAGATGGAGAAAACTGGAGTAACTCAGATCGACTGAAGCCATCTTTTTCACCCATTGTCTACAAATACCAGTAACTGATTCCCTCCATCATGGGAATCCTAAAATGTGATGGGAAAGTACCACGTGTATGCATAGTATCCACACATGTTTTTGAACACACTCTTCACTAATGAAAAGTTTGGAAGCATTCATTTCCACCCACCCTCCATAGCCCCTCTTTGGAGGGGAGCAAGCTTCTCATTTAGAAACCGAATTTTAGCGGTTAATGACATAAGCCTGTCAAGAGACAAGATTTTCCCTTTGAAACTTAGACCATCTCCTTCAGTCACAAACCACAATGACACTGTTAATAAAAATAACCTGCATTCATATATGACAACTTCCTGAATTGTTGGTTTAATGGAAAGGCACATAGAGAAATAGTGATCTTTAGAGGAAAAAAAAACAAAAAAAACCCTTTCAGAACTTAATCCTTGAAGCAGTTTGGTGAACCTTGACTGTCCTGTTTGAATTGTTCTCACATTAATGTAAACTTGGTTTTACTCTGATAACCTGCTGCTTTTCTGGATGTTTTAGTCCACTGTAAATATTAATAATTATACAGTATAGTATTAAGACATTATTTTGGACATATACTAAGAAAATGTCACATTCCTCCCCATGTAATAAATAGTTTGACCCTAAAGGCATACCACGTCTTAGTCGCTGTTCTGAGGATTTTACATTCATAACCTCATTAAATTTTCACAACAATCCTTTGGGATAGGTTCTTTCTTATGCCCCATTTGTTGGTGGGGAAACTGAAACTTACAAAGTTAGATTACTCCCACCTCCTATATAGGGTAAGTGACAGAATCCAGGTCCGACAACTTGAGTTCTCACAGCATTTCTAAACAAAGAACAGTCCTGGGACTAAATAAAAGTTTGGTAAATGCTAAGTGTTGGCCTAGCAATTTGAAAACACTTTGTGTCATGGATTTAGTTTTTTTAAATAAAAAACAAAAATTTTTATATTGAGAACTGTAAAGTTTAAGCCTTTATTCCCTATTTTAAAAAACAACATACAAGATGCATTGAAAGGTGTAATGAAAATTTGTAAAATACTACTTAGCTCTAGTGAAACTTAATTTGTAATTACCCTTGAGTCCCCTTATTTGGGTAAAAACCGTATGTTCTGTTAAATCTATACCACACTTTGTTCTATCACTTTGTATTTTGGGGGCAGTTATCATTATGAGGCTCATTGCTCATTCATTTTCAGTTCTCTGTAAGACAGCAGTAATATTTTAAAACAGTTTAACAATTCAGAAAGCAAAGTATAAGAAACTCACTGACAAAGAATGTACTCTCTTCTTTCGGCTCATGTTGCCTTCTAAATTTTGAATCCTGGAGGTGACATTGAGTAGATCCCTAGAGATTTCAAAAATCTAAATTTCAGCAATTGAATATGTTTTCAACTACCTACCCCACAGATGTAATAGCTGCTTTGGCTGCAAGTTTTGTAGGTTACTTGGTGTGTTGTAGACATGAGAAAGGCTAATAAACACTGAGTGTAAAACACTCAGAAGTGATATAGATGTACTGTATTCAAGGGGCTGTGGGAGAGGACTGCTGGAGAGGCCATATTGTGGAAGCGTTGAGGTTCACATCCCAGCTCTACCGCTTACTAGCTGCGTGACCAGTTACTTAACCTTTAGTTTCTCTGAGCATGTTTCTTCATCTATAAAATGGGAATAAGTGTGTACATCATTAGGGTTGTTTTCATAGTTAAATGAGAAAATCAGATAAGTGTCCACAAAAGTTTAGCTACGGGAGAAATTAAGCTTTTTATATCATAATGCCTGGATTTTTTTTTCCTCTTAAACTGTGTTTGCACTCTGATTTTTCAGGTTTTTAATAACAACTTTACCAGTAATTAAGTTCAAATAGAGGTAGAAGTCAAATGATAGTTCTAAATAAGGTACATCCCAGATTGGTCTGGTTCTAGTTAAATCTTTTGAATTTTGGGTAGCAATCCATTTTAGCTCCGGATTGGTTTTAAGAATGCTGGTTCCTTTGCTGTAATTTGTTCAGGGGTCTCAAAATTATCAGGACCACTGTTCCTGAGAAACAATAGTGTGTTGATTTTACCCAGGACCTCCAGACTAGCTTCATGTCTGAAGACTGGGGATGATCTGGGGCAAGCCATTTCTAGAAATTTTTAAGCCCCACAAAGGGCTTTTTTTTTTTAAGGGAAAAAATTAGAGTTAATTAGAATGTATAAAGTGCTTTTAAAATTTCTTTTATAGAGCTAAAGTCACTTGACTAAGTTAGGAATACAGAATTATGTATTGTTTATTTAGCTATATGAAGGCCCAGAAAAA
Source organism: Panthera onca (assembly GCF_046562875.1). Classification (NCBI taxonomy): domain Eukaryota; kingdom Metazoa; phylum Chordata; class Mammalia; order Carnivora; family Felidae; genus Panthera; species Panthera onca. The sequence continues at coordinate 44,149,207 of NC_138353.1, read as the reverse complement.
TTAAGCAGAAAAAAATACCCCTTTGTTGAGATGTGGGAGTTGGGGGGGAGGGGGGGGTCAAAATAATTCATTTCAGGGAAAAGAGGTTGGGTTTTCTCCTCACTTTGCCATCTCTTCAGGTCCACACTCTAGCTGTAGCCTGTGAGGCTCCACTCTGAAGTACAGTGAATTAAACATCTTTTAAAAAGTGAATCACAAAATTCTCCTTGGCTCTACAGTTACACATATTGTCAACTTAGAATTATTATTCGTAAACCAAAGTAAGTTAGTTGGTCCTAGCCAGATCTGGGATTAAACTCAATACTGTTGAGAGAGAGGTGGCAAACAAGCTCTTCCATTGACTCCTTTTAGTTTCATGATTTGCTAGAGTGTATTCTTCAGGCTGTGTCTTTAAATGTTGTTTTTGATAAATCTGCAGTTTCTACACAGTGTTTTAAAACAAACGTAGAAATTGTTCTAGTTGCTTTATTGCTGGAATTAGTTGAAACTGAAGACTCAGAAATTTTTGTTTTGTTCTACAGGAAATATTTATTGTAATGTTACATCTATTATTACTAATAGGATTTGGTTTGCACTATACTTCTTCACTTCTTCATTTTCCTACTACCTGCCTATTGTCAAGGGTATAATAGGGACAGATTGGGCTGCATGTTCTCAGATCCTTTTTAGACAACTCCACATTAAGTGAAATACACATTCCCTGTTGCCTCCATCAAGTATGTCCTCAGTGAAGTACCAGGTAGATCTGCCTGCTCTGACCCTGAGAACAGTTGCAGACAGGAGTAATCTCAAGGAGCAAGAGAAGGAAGGAATAATAAAATTCAGGTGATAGGCTATTTAAAAACATTTTTTTAAATGTTTATTTTGAGAGAGTGAGTGTGTAGGGGAGGGGCAGAGAAGGAGGGAGAGAGAGAATCCCAAGAGAATCTCTATCTGCTCAGAGCCTGACTCGGGGCTTGATCCCACAAACCTCCAGATCATGACCTGAGCCAAAATTAAGAGTGTGATGCTCAACTGACTGAGCTACCCAGAGGCCCCCAATTTTTTTTTTTTTTTTTTTAATTTGAGAAAATGCGAGGGGGGGGGGCGGAGAGAGAGAGAGAGAGAGAGAGAGAGAGAAAGAATCTTAAGCAGGCTCCATGCTCAGCACAGAGCCAATGGGCTCGATCCCACAACCCTGGGAGGATGACCTGAGCCAAAAATCAAGAGTCCAACTGAACCACACAGGCACTCTGATAGGCTATTTTAAAGTCTAATTTTAAGGGGCACTTGGGTGGCTTAGTTAAGAGTCCCAACTCTTGTTGGCTCGGGTCATGATCTCACAGTTCCGTGGGTTTGAGCCCTACATTGGGCTCTGTGCTGGCAGAATGGAGTTCTTTTTCTCCCCCTCTCTCTGTCCCTTCCCTGCTCACGCTGTCTCTGTCTCTCTCAAAAATAAATGAATTTTTTTAAAGAGTAGAATTTTAAAATTTGCTAAAGGAATGCCCTCTCCTACATTTCTTACTACCTTGGTAAATACATCCTCGTGTACATAAATGTAGTCAGGCCAGTCTACAGGTTCCTATGAGCTAGATTTCTATAAGTAGGAATGAACTTCATTCCTGTTCACATCTGCAGCATCCCAGTAGGACTAGCACAAATTTTTACCAGCCTGACTAGGTACAGAAGCAGGATGGTGAAGATGGTGGAGCTGTAGGCCAGGGAATTTTTATTTTCAGGAACATTGCTGGATGTCTGCCAGCGTCAGGAGATCTACTGAGGCAGGGCTTCCTGCATAAGTGGGTAAAGCTGCGTGTGCTCTCAAGTACCAGGGATTAGTACGCAGGTACAGGTATTCCGGCCCAGCTATCAGGCATCTATTTTCCTTTGCCCACTTAGGCCACTGTTGTCAGTTCCTGTTCTAACAGGAAACTTTCCGGGAAATGTGGAATACAATTAAAATATTTCTGCAGCCCATATGTACTCGTCTCAAACATGCTTCCAGAGGCCTTAAAGATTGATTTCCTTCCTTGCCGTGGTCTTCCTAGAACCTCTGTATCTGTGTGAACATGTAATTGTTTCCCAAAGTATCTATATTTTGTTATAAATATACCCATCAAGTAATATGTAGTGCGTTGTCAGTCATCAAAAGCTTAGTTATAAGAAGCCTTTAATCTGTATGCATTTATTAACCTTGAGAAACCTTCCAACTTCAGTTTCTAGTTACTAAGTCTTTTTTGATTCATGGCTAAAGTATACCTACCATTCTCTAAATTACAGTCACAATTATAGTGTGGAAATACTGATTTATTTTTTCCCTTCTCTAAAAAACTAGCTATTTATCTTTAAAGCATTTATGCATATATGTGGTCTTCAAAGTAGGCTAATGAGTCAGATAATCTAGATGCTAGCCCCATAGTCATTAAGTGACTTGTGTATGATGACACAGTGAAGAGTTTCTACACTTCTAGGCTGGAACCTGACTTTAGGTCTTCTGATTTTAAATTGTAATCCTTTCTCCTTCAGGAAACCTTAGAAGAATTTTAACAGTTCTTTTGGTTATTCTGGGTGGTAGTGGTAGGGCCTCCTTATCTTGTCACAAGACGTTTGCCCTTGAGCCTGGTGTATTTGTTCTCAAGCAGTGCCACAACTGGTGCTACTGCGGAAGGTCTGTTTTACTCAGAGATTCCTTGATTCCCCCTTGCCCTTCTGACCAGCTCTTCCACGTATGCAGTGCCTGCCTGATGCTTTGGTGCCTTTTCATTCTCACCGATACTTGGTTTTCTCCTTTGGGAGCATATTGATTATGATGGGTGTAGCATAAAGTCACGAGGCCTAGGTTCTTATGTGTGAACAGCATCTGATTCGTAATACAAATTCAATAAATATTAGCTACTGTTTATATCTGAATTTAAGACCAGTGAATTGACTGACCTTATGTTCCCAAAGTGTTTGGTGCTCAAGAGTAGAGGTTCTGCTGTCCTGGAAGGCTTTTGTCAACATACTTTTCCCTGAAGATCCAAAATGAAGGTCAACATACCAGTGAAGAAACCTGTTTAACTTTTTAATCTGGTGTTTGCATGTGCTTGCTTCAGCAGCGCATAAATTAATCTGTTGTTTGCTAACCTTGAGCACAATTAAACCTATTAACCTGCAGTACTACAACTGGTAAACACTAGACTACTAACTTTCCGCTAAGTTCCATCAATTCATTGGAAGGACTTATACAGAACCCGTAGTTTAGGTTCTCCCTATCCCCCTAACCCCCCAGGAATGTATCCTTTCTAGAAAGACAAGTGAAGATAGTTGTTTCAGGCAAAAATTCATTTTAACCCATGCTTTTAGAGTACCACAAACTTGCCACCAGGTGGTACTGTTGTATAAAAGGAAAGTTGATGGAGTGCCAGGGTATTTTAGTACCAAAGTGAAAGATGGTCAAGGCGTATGATGAGAGTCATGTTAGAAATCAGCTTACCATTCACTAAAGTTGTCTGAAGGACTTTTTCGTTTCTTGGCTTTTGTTAAAGAAGGTCTTTTGAACCTTGAAACATAACCAAAGTGTTAGACATGAAGTTTATATCATCACCAAAGGAAAATGTAGAATCTAAATGAATTCTTTAATTTCTTAAGAAACATGTAGACTAGGGGTGCCTCAGTCTGACTTCAAGTGTCCGACTTTGGCTCAGGTCATGATCTTGCGTTCATGAGTTTGAGCCCTGCACCGGGCAGGCTCTCTGCTGTCAGCACAGAGCCCACTTTGGATCCTATCTCCCTCTCTCTGCCCCTCTCCCACTCACACTCTGTCTCTCAAAAATAAAAATTAAAAAAAAACAGAAAATAGAACATCCTTGAGAAGGGCAAGTTAGCATTGTGGTCAGCAGTGTGGGCTCTAGTGTATGTTTGGGTTCAAATTCTGGCTCTTTGACTAGTAAATATGTGACCTTGAACACAAGTATAATACGTGTTAACTTTCCACACTATTGTTGACCTTTGGTGGTCTTAAGCAATGTTACATGTACGGTGTCAACTCAAAAAGATTTACATCTTAAAAGAGTTGTTAGGGGAATGAAATAAAATTTGTCTAAAGCACTTAGAAAAATGCCTCACATACAGTACTTGATATATGTTAGCTATCATTATTATTGTCCTAAATTTTTTTTTCCTCTACAGCTTATTTTCAGTTGCTTTTTAAAGACGGAAAGCTCATGGTGCAAATTGTTATTTCCAGGTGAGTACATTTTGAGACTTCTTTTGTTTAGCTTGAATGATTAGGGTTCTGTAGGTTTGACATTTTCCTGAAAGAATTGGGGTTCTCAGGTGCATCTTGCACACGTCCTTGCATTTCAGTCTCTAGTTCAGTGCCTGGCACTGCCTAATTTCCCAAGAACTTATGCTCAACAAAGTTCTTCTGGGCCTTGAATGGTGGTGTAGGACACTATTCATCCTTCACCCCTCAAAAATATTGTAACCGCCAGCCCTTTGCTTGCAGTGCCGGGGCTGGAGGCCTGGCAGAATGGGTGCTGATGGAGCTACAGGGGGAGATCGAGGCTCGCTACAGCACTGGATTAGCTGGAAACCTCCTGGGAGACCTACATTACACCACTGAGGTGAGGGGACTTTTCTTTCCCTGCCTAATGCCTCAGGAAAGCAAGCTACACCAAGGTGGTGCTCCCAGGACCCAGAGTGAGGACTGCCCTCAGGTTTGTTATTCGAGGTCTAGCTAATCTAATGTATCTGCTTGTTCTCCCCCAACCCCTGCAATAGCAGGGGAATTTAGCTTTGGGGAAGCTGGAAAAGTCACTGTTCTAAAAAGTGGAAATTCTCTTACCTGGGGTTAGAAAGAGTAAAAAGGGCATGAGGGTGGTTGCCTGGTGTGGCTCTTCAATATTGTTAGAGCCAAACCAGGGAGTGGAGGTGCCAGCATTGCCTTCCAAGAGCATCTCTGGAAGGCACCTGAGTATTATGACCTTGCCCTGAACCTTAGGCGTTTCGTTCTTGTTCTGCTAAAGGGAATCCCTGTGCTGATCGTGGGGCATCATATCCTGTATGGAAAAATCATCCACCTGGAGAAACCTTTTGCCGTCCTTGTCAAACACACTCCTGGGGAGCAGGACTGTGATGAGCTTGGCTGCAAGACTGGCACCCGGTACCTGGTGACAGCACTCATCAAAAACAAGATCCTTTTCAAAACTCGCCCCAAGCCCATTATCACCAACGTCCCCAAGAAAGTATGAAAGAACCCCGGATTTTCCCTAGAGAGCGGCCAACTCCTTGGACTCGTGCTCAGTTGCCACCTCGAGGACGACTCGACGGTTCCTTGGGACCACAGGGGGGTCCTGTCCTAAACACAGGTCACCCGCTGGGCATGAACTCTGATCCCTTCCTTATGGCAACTGGTTCTCTTGGTGGAAATTTGGCCCCATTTCCAAGGAACCCATCGCCTTTTCCAACTTCATCAGGCTCATTGGCTTCAAATCCAGCACCTTTCCCTGCTGGTGCTCGTGATCCAGGCATGGCTTCTTTTCCAAGAGGGATGAATCCCACTGGCACAGGTGCAGTTTCTTTCCCAAGGCCTGGTGGCCTCTTGGGCCCAGGTCCAGGCCCAGGCCCAGGCCCATCTCTAAACCCAAGGGCAGGGGCTCTACCAGGCCCAGGGCCTCTGTCTAATCCAAGGTTAGGGGGTCTCCCGGGGCCAGGTCCTATGTCCAACCCAAGGGCAGGTGGTCTCCTGGGAACAGGTCCTGACCCCAGAAGTGGCGGCCCCATGGGCCCTGGATCTGGGCCCAACCTGAGAGCAGGTGTCCTGTTGCCTTCTGGGAATGGTGCTCCTAATCCTAGGCCTGTTGGCCTGGGACCAGGACCCAGTCCCAATCTGAGATCAGGCTTCGTTGGTACAAACCCTGCCCCGAGATCAGGTATGTTTCCAGGCCCTGGCCTTGGGCCCAACCCAAGAGCAAATAGCCTGGGCCCAGGCCTTGGGCCCAACCCAAGGGCAGGTGGCCTGGGACCAGGCCCAAATCTGGACACCAGAGCAGGTGGCCTCCTGGGCACGGGATCTGGTCTTAACTTAAGGATGGCTGGACCTCAAGGCCTAGATCTTGCCCCCATTTTAAGAGCAGCAGGTCTATTAGGAGCAAATTCAGCTGCTTTCTCACAGGCTTCTGGAAACGTGGGCACAAGCCCATCCTCTATGGCAAGAGTACCTGGCCCCATGGGCCCAAACTCGGGTCCTGGTTCTCGGGGAATTGGCCTTCCAGGGCCAAATCCATCTCCCATGTCCAGAGCTCCTGGCCCCATAGGCCCTAATTCAGCTCATTTTTCAAGGCCAGCTGGGCCTATGGGAGTAAATGCCAGTCCCTTTCCAAGGGGGACCGGTTCAGGGGGGCTGAATCCAGCTGCCTTTTCTCAGTCTTCTGGCACATTGGCTTCAAATCCAGCTACCTTCCAGAGGTCTGCTGGCCTCCAGGGCTCAAGTCCAGCAATTTTCCCAAGAACCTCTGGGCCACTAGGCCCCAACCCAGCTAACTTCCCAAGGGCCAGTGGCTTGCAGGGCCCAAGTCCTGCTGCCTTCCCAAGGTCTACTGGCCCATTAGGCCCTGGTCAGGTTACTTTCCCCAGGTCAGCTCCTGGGCCCCTGGGCTCTTCTCCAGCAGGCCCTGTGGGCATCAACCCAGCTCCTTTTGCAAGGCCAACTGGGACCCTGGGTCTAAACCCGGCTTCCTTTCCAAGGATGAATGGCCCCGTGAGCAAGACTTTGGTCCCATTTCCTAGAGTGGGGAACCTCCCAGGCACAAACCCAGCTGCTTTCCCCAGACCAGGGGGTCCTATGGCTGCAATGTACCCAAATGGAATGTTACCCCCTTAAACACTTTTCTCTCCAGGACCACTCTGGTTTCCAGGCACCGTGGTTCTGGGCAGGAGCTGTGTTTTAGGTAAAAGGGTAGATCTGGAGCTACAGTCTGAAGTACCATAGCTGGGGCTCAAGTTCAAATGAGCCATCTTTTTCCTCCGCTTCTTTCTTGACTGAAGGTGAAATGTTACTTGTGAGAGATGGACTACTGCAGGTGGGAATGATCCTGACCTTGAGAGAAAGGATCTCCAGCCCTCCAGAAGCCTGCTGTGCTTTTGTCCCACAGCTTTCTGCCCCTTGTTTCTTACTAGTTTCTTGAATTGTTCTTGTGGACTTTTCCTCAGGGATACATTGGCCTGCAGGTCCCAATTCATATGTAGTCCTCTGCTCACCACTGGAGAATCAGCTCACTGCTCTCTAGAACTGTTGCAATGGTGAATGGACCATGCTTCAGCAGCTCTGCCCTGGGCAGCTTGGACCTGGTCATCCTCTACTGCCATACCTTTCCCTGAGGGCTTGAACACAGAACAGGGAGGTGGGCAACCACTTCAAAGACCCACCAAATACAATTTTGCTTGATTAACTGGGCCTGCAGCTTCCTTCTCCTGGGACTCAGAGGAGGCCAGAATCAAGGCTCCACCGCTCACCTAATTCCCTCTCCACTAGTACTCCCGATCAAAGAACCTCAAAATTTAAACTGACGTCAATGGGAATATGGGAACTGGGGTAGGGGGTGGGGGGATGAAGGGGAGAAATCACTGTGCTTCGTTCAGCCTGAGGTGAAAGGATGGTTGGTGTTTTTCCTGCATTGTATCTTTTCTTACTGTTTCTTTAATAAATGGGATGAGAGGGCTGCCAATGTCACTCCATTGAGTTACCTGTTTCCACAGGAAAGGAATTTTACCCAGTGCTTTTCATTGTTTTAGACTGGCCACAGTCCTGTATTATCTGCCAGATAAAATGCTGTCACTCAAGGAGGAAATAGTGACCTTTACCTTAGCCAGGACTCCCTTGTCTGCCAGTGATTTCACCAGAGACCTTGCCCACCTTCAACAAAAGTTGGGCTGTTGTAGGTGTGCAGTTAACAGTAAAGTGGGCCTGCTGTATTCCCCAGGTCCAGAGGCAGCTGTGAACACTTACCTGTTTTGAGTTCCACTGCAACTACCTTGACAAAACCATTTCTATCTCAAGTACCTCTTTGGAAATGGAATAAACCAGTTTAAGGAAGAAGTAGTCCAGAGATAACCAGCATTATGTGAGAATCTTTATTTTGACAAGTGCAGTATAAAATTTTGACCTGAAAAGTAAAAAACAAAAACAAAAAGTAAAAATAAATATGTTTACAAATTATTGTAGAAAGAATACAAAAGGCTTAAAATTCTCAATGAGGAAAAACCAAAATGTGTCCAGTTGTATATAAAGGCTCTTCCCTTGCAAGAAACGGGGATAAAGCTGAAGACCCAGTTTGGTTTCGCTGCTGAAAAATGTACAAAATAACTTAGAAAAACCAGTCGAGGTCAAACGTTGTGGGCCCACTACTTGTACCTGCCTACCCTTGTTCTGAGCACAGTTGAAAACCACAGTGCAAGGCAGAGCTGATGGTAGGACAACCAGTTCTCCATCTGGAAATCCATCCGACATTAACCTTCAAGTAAAAGCTGAAGAAAAACAAGCCCTTAGTTAAGTGTGAGCTCTGCAGTTGGCTGGCTGACCGGATTTCCTCCATTGTAGTGCTCAAAATAGTTTACTTGGCCAGCAAAAACACGCAAGAGCCTGGAACAACCGCCTTTAGCAAATGCCTGCTGCCTGTTCCCAGCCTTCATGGGTTGGACCCAACACCGGCCAGCAATCTTCTCAGAAGCTCGAGGTCTGTGTGATGTAGCGATGTTGGTTGCACCTGGAAAACTCTTGTGTTCATGGGAGATGAAGGAAAGCACCAGGGTTTGCCAATCTGTGGCTCAGAGCACACTTTGTTCCTGTGTAGGAAGCACCTGGGCACACTAGAGTCTTGCCCCTTCAACTCCTGTCAACTTCAGTGCTGGTTCTGAGGGGCTAGCAGGCCCTGCTAAGAATGGACATTTGGAGAGCACAAGTACACCTGCAAGCAAGCAACCCCTAAGTCAAAGGGTTAGTCAAGATTCCCAGTTTCAAACTCAAGAGCTGAGAATTGTCTGTGGATTGCAAATGTCTAGAAAATGCTTTCCCTCGCTCCCCCCCCCCCAAAGGGCAGAGAAATAAAAGCTTCAAGGGGCGTGAGAGAGAAAACAAGAACCTTAGGATTTAGGAACCAATTCCATCTCCAAGCTTGGTTTCTGGAAAGAAGCAAATGCAATAATGACTATCCACAACTTGGCTGTAATAATCTCCTTGAGAAGCCACTGAAGAGAATGGACAGTTTCAAAGATGACCAGCTTGGATTGGAGGCTTCACTTAGGGAACACTGAAAAGGTTTTCACTGGACATGATTGTCAAGATCTGTAGCTTGAAAGTCATGCACGCTTAGCCAGCTGCTAAGGAATCTGTATAAGCACTTCCAAGATTGTGACTAATTTGGTCAGAGGCTCCTAATCATTTTTCCCCCCACCTGCTGAGGACAGGGTTGCTTATTGCAGAGGGGCTATGAGAGTCCAGACTCTGCCTCAGTTGCTAACTTGAAAAACTTACCAAATGAGAAGGAAGGTGGACGAGGTGACTTGGTGCATCACCTTGAAGCAAGCCAAGTGGAGGCTGTCTTAGACTCAGAGCTGAGTTTGAGAGAGGAATTCAGGAGTGTGCAGGATCAGGTACCCAAGCCCTCAACTTCTTTTCTGAGTTTAATCTTCCTGGTAGATGACCAAAACCTTTCCTCTCCCCAGCAGAGATCACAGACAAGCTCATCTCGATGTCGGGCAGTTTTCAGGTGAGCTACATTCAGCCTAAGGCCCCCATATAGGCCATGGCCTTTAGCACAACCACCAATCTTTGTTCCTCCTGGCAAACTTTCATTTTTAACATATATGTATATACACATACACACTTAAAAGGAGTTCAGTGCTAACTCTCTGCTAGTTTGGCTCATCCTTGGGATGTTGAGATGTGGAATGGAGTATGTCATGTAATAAAGCACCATTCCTGGACCCTGTTTTCTGATGCCCAAAGATCAGGCTTCTGGGCCTTGTATCAGGCACAATCTTATTGCATTGATAGATTTGGGGGTGAGGGTGGGGGACACATACTAGCCAGCCCAGATCTCTCAAATTCTCCCACCACCTCTGGTTGTGTTCAGATGGGCTAAGAGAACCCCTTCCCGCAGGCTGTCATTGCTCACTTACCTATCAGAAGTTGCCACTGATTGGAACTAATTGTTTTAGCACACTTCTGGGTTGCCTTTGGATCCCGGGGCAGGAAGTGGAATCTTTCCCAGAGGCCATGACACACGCAGAGGCCAACAGACAGGTGGCATGAAAACAAGTCGCCCCCTGAGCTGGAAAGGTGTTGCCTCTAAGCAGAACTGCCCCAGGCCATAGTACAGTCACCATTCTTTGCACTTCAGATTTGTCCTTTGGACCATTGACGGACTAAAACAGCACTCCCTCCTCCCTCCCACCCCATCTTTTCTCTTCCATTCCCCTTCCCTCCCTTACCCATTGCACTTTTCCCACTCTGCTTGGGGGCCGTGTCACACCTCAGCATAAGCTAGGCTGTACTGCTCTGGCTTCTTCCCACATCGCCGGGCGATGATGGCCAGATACAACATGAGGAGGGCTACCCAGTAGCAGCCATACAGGATGGCCCCAGAGACCAGGAAGGCTAGCTCTGTCTCGCTGAACAGATCCTGGCAATACGCCGTGTAGGCCAGTCCCCCTAGAAGGACTGCCACCCAGATGGACACAGGGATGAGGCCAATGAAGTTCACCACGATGGTTTTTCGGCCAGAGGTGCCCCAGCCAGACTTGTTGATGGTAGCAATGGCAAAGATCTTGGCTGGCAGGAGGCTGGACATATACAGAAGGGAATAGAGGGACATGAAGATCATTTCTGCATTGCCCCGAAGGAAGCAGGCATAGGTAGCCTTGATAATGCCCACCAGCTGCACCGTCAGCAGGAAGAGGAGAATATTCCAGATGCGGCCTCTGTAGAAAAGCTGTATGACTGTGGCAATGAGGAAGAAGGGGAAGAAACCTGTGACCACTGATTCGTAGGTCATCCAGAGGTGGTGCTTATGGAACCACAGAGAGTTGTAGAGCCACTCTCGGAAGTAAGACTTGCTCCAGCGGGTCTGCTGGTTGAGCCACCGGAGGTACTTGGTGGGAGTCTCTGTGAGGCACTTGGAGCGTGCTGTATACTTAGTCCGGTAGCCGAGGCTCAGGACTCGGTTGGTGAGGTGGCGGTCATCTCCGAAGCTGCACTTGCTGCCCAGGAACTTCTGATGGTACCAGTCCTCCAGGAATTGCTGGAGGAGGCTGTTGCGGTACATGCCCAAAGGCCCACTAATACACTGCACGCAGCCGAAGTAGGACTGGCAGGCCCGCTCCACGTTGAAGGCCATCCAGTACCGCACACTGCTCAGGAAGGAGATCCACGAGTCATACTTGTTGAGGATCTGCAAGGGAACCGGAGATGCTGGGCCTCCTCACCTGAGGACTTGAGCCCCAGGAGATAGACAGCAGAGACCATGAAGCCTCCTTACCCTGAGTTCTGAATCCCATCGCTCAAACTCCTGGCCATCAGTCCTAACCCAGCCAAAGCTAGAAAACCTGAGGCTCGGAGGAGCCAACCACACCCAGTCACTCTCACTGTGGTGTGGACTGGCCCAGTGAAGTTGCTCTAACAGCGAAAGCCACCTTCCATCTCAGCAAACAACTGGATGGTGGCAGAGAGAAGGGCTTGAAGATGCAGCTCATCACCCCAGCCCCCTATCCTGACCCTTCTGCACTCGGAAAGCTTCTCAGGAAGACTTGGTGTGTCACCAGCAGTACCCTCTGGAGGAAGATGTGGCCCCTTATTCTTAACCATACTGCCCTGTTCTTAACCATTCAGGGCAACTTCCTGAAGAACAAGGGTTTTCTGAAGGGTCCAACTTTGGAGGTGCTTGCTGCACCAGTGCCCCCAAAAAGCAGCACCCTCCGTGATCAGTAGCCTCAGGATACTGAGCCCCTCCCAGCAGCATAGGCTCTCTACATACCTTTAGTGATTTCCTTTTTCCTCAGGTTGAAAAAGAGCAGGATAGGGATGGGGTAGCAAGTGAGTTCTTTGATACTAGTGAAAACTGTCCAAGAAGAACCCTCCCCCCCACACACTTCCAAAATACTAGACATTCAAGACGCTCATTTTCCAGGCATATTCACTGTATTAGGAAGAAGAGTCTAGGCCCTACCCCCCAGGAGTCCCTGATTACTTCTTACTTGTACATCTCCTCCAACTCCCCCTACTTGGGGGTCCTCCTCCAGGACTCGAAGCATCTCGATGGTGCAGGCTGGATCCAGCACGGTGTCAGAGTCGCACACCTGTAGAGGGAGGAGTGCATTATCAGCCCATTTTGACCTGAGGCCTATGCACACCACATGCTGCTCACTGCTGCAGGGACATAGCCGCCTCTCCTAGGATTCACTTCCAGCTACCAGCAAAGAGATCTATACTAAATGCAAGAGGTGCGGCAAATAACAAAAAGAAGGAAAAGGAGACTTTAGATACCAGGTTTGACAGCCACTGGGCTGAGAGACAAACCCGGGAGACTTGGTGCCAGGCCTGGAAAGGGAGAAGGGCTTAGCACTGGGCAAGTTTTTAGCTTCTACGGAGACAGGCTCCACAAAAATGGCCGCCAGACATTTCCCTGGAGTCCCTGGGAAAAAAGGAACACATCATTGAAATCAGATGACAGTACAGTAGCTAGGCCAGGGCAGGCAGACCCTCCACATTAGGCCAAGAAATGGCTCTTGCCAGAGGCTACTGCCCGAAGCGCTCTCCTAGGATTCTTAACGAGGTCTCTTCCCAGTTTCAGCCTCTGGTACCAGTTTTGGACAACCTACAGCCCAAGAGCAGGATGCATCTACCCAGTCATAGGCCCCCCACTAATAGGGCTGCGAGGCCTTCTGTGCTCCTTTGGCCAAGTCTCTGAGGTCAGGGCGCGGTATGTTCAAGGGCTGCCCTCACCTGCATTCTCTGGGAAACAGGAGCTGGAGTCTGGCGCCTGACACCATTTGGCCATCCTGACACGACACCTGGACTTTATATACTCTGGATGAGTGTGGAGGCTGGCAGCTGCTGCCTCCAACTAGGGCCTAGAACAAATCCTGCCCACTTGTCCACATTCCCCGGGGAGAACTCATGGTCTGATTCTAACAGGTGGCTCCATTAGTAGTTGAATCTGAGCTATGAACTCTCACCCAGGTGGCTGACTCCTTGTCTATTTTCTAGAAAATTACACAGAGCCCAGATAACCACTGGAAGAACAACAGAGCAAAGAGCAATACCCACAGATGAGCCTACACTCGGCTTTCCAAAAGCCTAAAATCCTTTTACTGAAGTTGCTAATCCTGCGGGAAGGGGGCTGCCCTCCCACCCCATGCCCCGACCCTGCTGGAAGACGTGCTGGCTACAGACCAGCAGCTAAAGGTGGAGGGGGATCCAGGCAGAGCCATCACACCTGCTCCCTCCTACCTCCTCACCAACCTCGTGCTGGACTCCCAGCACTTCCTGAACTTTACAGGCCAAGTTTTCCAGGACTGCCCGTCTCAAGACCACTTCCTCCCCTGACCCTAACCCATTCTTCATGCTGCTCAGCTTCCCTCACTCCAGGGAGGTCTTTCGAGCAGAGCAGGGTTAGAGTAGTTAGAGCTCCTGCCTGCCTGGGTTTCCCCCTGGCTGAGGCAGGGCCGTCTCCCTCGGGGAAAGACCCACCAGTAGCAGGGCTGTTGGAAGACAGGCTGGAATCCACCAAACGTGACTGAAGCCCAAGCTGCCCCAGGCAGTGAGTCCAGAGCCATAAAGGCAAAGGCTGGCTCAGGTGTGTGAGCCTATTCGCTGATCCACCAGAACACACAAGTAATGGTCAGTAAAGGAAGATGTGTGGCAGGTCGGGAAATTCTGTGCTTCAAGAGAGCAGATGACAATGTCCCTGTGGTTTGAGCATGTGCCAAGTCTCAAGGGCTTTTCCTGTGTCCTCTGAGTCTCTAGGAAAGCTTTAGAGGCCCCTTGACTCTAGATGAACTAGAGAATCAAATGCCTCAACAGCCCTCCCTACAAGGCCGTGGAGGTCCTTGGGCCTAGGAAGACAGAAAGAAGTCAAGGTACCAACTCATTTGAGGATGCAAGTTTCAAAAAAAGCCAAAGCCAAAATGTCTGTGGCAAGCTAGTTTTAGGTGGGTACGGTACAGAACATTTCAATATCAGGGTCCTCAACGTGCTGTCACCAAGACTGGGTTGGTACATAGGTGGGCTACCACGACAGGCGCTATTTATTCTGGCATGTGCAGAGAAGGAATGCAACAGAGAAACGGACGGTGTGGATGCTGGACCAAAAATCTGGGGTTCTGGGTGCAGTTTCTACTTGGTACCGACATGTGTGTGGTTTCAGTCAGTTCTTTCTACATTTTGTTACTTGAGAATCGGAGCTATGTAATCAGCCTAATAAAATTTTCAGGCTAATGTCAATGACAGTTTGGACCAGAAGCTAGACTGAATCTGTTCAGGATCCCGACCTGCCGAGACTGCTGAAGGACTAAGCTGGGGGGTGACTCACTGCCGTGTCTCTCCATCTCACAAATGCAAATCTGACACGGGGTAGAGAAGGACCCTTTGGCCCATAACTAAAACAATACTTGAGTGCTTTGGAGCATGATTTATTTTACTCTTCACCACACCTTCTTATGGAGAGACTCATCTCCATGTTACCAGTGGCGAGGCAGTATAGCACAACAGGTAAGGGCAGACATGAGACGGACTGCCTAGGTTCAAATCCTATCTTTGCACCTTAGTGCTGTGTGAGATTAGGCAAATTACTTACCCTCTCTGTGCTTCAGGTTCACCTTCTATGAGTGAAAATAATAGTAGTACTTATCCTCTAGGAATCCTAGGAGGATTAAAAGAATGGTCTCTGAAGCTCCTGCAACGGTGTGTGGTATGCAGTAAATGCCGCACGCCGATCTGCTCTTCTTAGTAGTGGGATACCAGTCCAGAGACCCACCCAAAGTCACAGAGCTAAGTAACAGAAGAACCAGGATCCCATCCCAGGTCTTTCTGACCCCAGGACTGCTGTTCCGAGCAGCAGCTGTCTTGTTGCCCTTCTGAAGCGCAGAGGAGGGGTGTGCTCAACACAAGAGACCTAAACTGGACCTAACCTCCCTGGACAGTATAGGCCCAGCTGGCCGGACACACCCCCATGTCTGCATGCTTCTGGGAAGGCACGCTTACCTGGATGTAGTCCACTGAATCACCAAGAGCCTTGAAAGCCGTGTACATGACCTCTCGCTTGCCTCCCCACTTCTGCATGATGCAGGAGAAGGTGCTGGTTCTCACCACATCCCGCACACGGTCCATGCCCTCCTGCAGGCTGGCCTCGGTCTCCCCTTCACCTGCCTCATGGAAGTTGCTGCGCCACACAAAGAAGCCAGCTTGCTCAGTGCCGCCTAGCACCTCGTGGAAGATGTCCAGCATGTAGGCGTCCTCCTGGCGATTGCCATCCACCACCATGACCACCTTGAGGTCAGGGAAGGCGATGCGCTGGGCGGAGCGCAGGCACTTGCGCAAGTAGTCGGGGTCCTCCTGGTATGCCGCGATGCACAGTGCCACCGAGCGGCGCGATGGGGAGGCGAGTTTCAGCGGCCGGCCCGCCCGCCGCATGCGCCGGTGCTCCAGGAAGGCAAACAGGCTCTGGATGAGCAGGTGCAGGCCCAGGATGGCACCGTACAGGCCGAAGGACAGGTAGTGCTTCTCTGTGTGAATGAACTGGTAGCCTGTCACGTAAGCCGCCAGGATGCCACCCAGCACCGCCAGGGCAAACAGGCTGGTGCCCACCACACGCAGGGCTGTCGTCAGCTGCACCGGCATCTGGTGGGAGGAGGGAGGTGTGGAGTCAGGCAGAAGGCAGCGTTTCTAGTCCATGGGAGTGGGGGTGTTTTCTCTGGGCCTGGCCCAGAAGAGGGGAAATGATCCACTAATAAAAACCACTGCCGCTGACTGCGCATGACTAAGACTGTTTGTACAACTCGGTAGTCAAACTACTGGGGTTCAAATCCCAGCTCTCTCACTGTCTGGGTGACTGTGTTCTGCCCCTTAGTTAACTCATCTGTAAAGTGTGGACTACAGCTGTACCTTGTAGCATCTTTAAGGGTTAAATGGATTACATATGTAAAGCATTTAGAGTAGCATTTTTTGTTAGACAAACCAAAGCCAGAAAGAGCTAGGTGATCCCCACATGGTGGATGGCGGTCCTGGGGTGTGCATGACCCAAAGCTCTCCTAGGCAAGCTTCAGTTGGGGGGAACCTGAGGCCAGAGGCAGCTCTGAGCACATGAGAGGCCCAGGGAGAGCAAAGAGGAGGATGGCCAGGGAGGTAGCCAGTGGCCAAGAGCTTCTACCTGCCCTGTACCCACTAGGGAGCTGCACAGTGGGAGGGGAAGCAAAGCACAAGCACCAATGAGGCCCATGAAAAAGTAGGAGAGGCAAAGAGGAGAAAGAGCAGGAAACATAAAGAGGTGGAGGAGGCAGCTTCCCTTTCTTCAAACAGCAAAATCAGACAAAGTTCCCCCTGTGTTCTCTGCTTTCTCACCTTTTTCTCATTTACTTGAGAGGCAGGAAAGAAAGGGAAAGCAACCAGGGAAAAGCAGACAAGGACGAAAAGGAAATGAGAGTTGGGGTGTGGACAGCTCTCCTGGAAGCCCAGCAGTCAGGGCGTCGGAGGGAACTGCAGCCACCACTGCAGCAGCCTGGGAGGGGAGGGGGGGCGGCCTGGGAAGCCCCATCCACTCGGTCCTAGTGCCCGCACGGAATCTCTGTGCTCAGCCACAGGCCCTGCCACTCCTGGAGATGCTGCCGGGTTTGGTCTGCACTAAGTCAGGGCTCCCAGTAGCGCCCTGTTGGGAACAGCTGTGTTTTAATGAAAAGAGCCTAGGACTCAGCACCGGAAGACTTGTGCTTGAGACACAGCTCAACCGCCTCCTGGCTGCCTGACCTTGCCCAAGTTGTCTGAGACGTGGTGTCCCCCGCCTAAGAAGGGGTTCTAATGATTTCTGGCTCCGTAGGTCTCAGGTAAACAATTTGCCTGAAATTGGAAGCACTTCCAGCCCTGATGGACTATCCAAGTGGGGAGGCTGGGGAGGTGGGGAGGGTCTGATGAGGACAGCTCCCCCACTCCATTCATACCCAGGCCTCCTCCCCATCTACTCTTTGCCACCAGCCTCATCTGGAGGATCCCATTTCCAACACCACCCACCCGCCACAGGCAACGGGGTCTCACTTCCAACCTTCTCCAACTCTGGATCTGAGCCCCACTCCCAACACAAATGCACCTGAGCACAACTCCCCTGAGCCCCACTCCCAACACAAATGCACCTTCTTGCCAGGGGAACAGTGTCTGTTCCCTTACCACCTGCCACATAGGACGGGTCAGAAGCACGCAGTCACTGCCTAAATCAGTCTGAGATTCAGGCACCAACAGCATTCCAGCAGCTGCGGTCCGGAAAGTGCTGTTGGCAGCCTCGCCTCCTCGGGAAGCGCGGGCTCCAGGCGCTCTGCCCCGCCATCCCTGGGAGCCTGCTTCCTCTGCAGGACTCCCAGTCTTCCGTGCCCCCCACCCCCACCCCGCCGCCATGCGCCTGCTGCCCAGGGGAACCCCGGGGCTGCACCTACTCCAGAAGGGTCCCCGTCGCCCTCTAGACTTTACATGCCAAAGGGGCGCCTCTGGGCACCGCCGCCCACCTGCGCCGCAGGAAAGGGCAGGGGGCGCCGAGGCCAGCCCAGCAACCTGCCGGGTGCTGGCGCCCCGCCTCGGTGCAATGCCGGAGGCGGTGCCCACCAGGTTAATGCAGCCGGGAAGGCACTCGCCAGGCTTCTCACCCCCGCCTGAGCCTCGCCTTCTGGCACAGGCGGCGCCGGCCACACCCACGTGCCGGTTTCCCACGACTCAGCGGGGAAGGAACGGAAAACCCAAGAAATCAGTCGGACCAGGCCCCGCTCATCTCCTCTGGGCCCCAGTTACCTTGGCAAAGTGTGCCTGCAGACAAAGGCAGCATCTCCGATGTCGCCGGCCCCTTCCTTTCCCGGGCAGGACCCCCAACCCCGCACACGAATTGGAGGCACTACCCTGGCACCCCTACCCCACCGAGGGCCAATAAGGTTCCACAGCCAAAGACCCCACGAGCAATCAGGTGCTGGTGCGGTCTCTGGAAGGGGCGCCCCTGCCCAGACAGGGGGCCGTGCCAACCCAAGCGGGCGAAGGGTAGCCTAGATCGCCTCTCATCCACCCCCATTTCGCTCAGAAGGGATCCGCTAGAGCTCGGTCCCCCTAGTATAATGCGCACCCGGCTTCAAGGACACGAGGTTGGGGGGAGCTCCCTAGAACACTTCTCCCCCCCACACACCCAGATGACGGAAGGAGAAAATCCTCAGCCAAGGACGCACGCCGCCAATCTACACCCGAAACTTTGCGGGGCTGCCAGTGTGCAGCCTCTCCAGCTGACAGGTGTGCCCTGCTACGAGGCCCACACTCGGCGGGATGGAAACTTGTGCGCGGGGCTGGGGCTCTTTCCCTTGCGCCTGGCCGGCCGTCCACCCCCCCACCCCCCGCCCCTCCGAGCCTGCTAGGAAAAGGGAGGCTGGGCCCAAGGATACACGCGGCCGTGGCCCGGCTGACCCGCAGGGACCAAGGCGCTGGGCATTTCGGTGCCGGACAGGTGCGAACCCCCAGGGTGGAGTGGGGGAGGGAGAGACTCCAACCAGCCTCGTGCCCCGCACCGTCGTCCGCCCCCTAATCCATTCACAAAACAGGAGCCGCAAGGGAGGAAGGGAGGAGAGGCTGGAGGAAGAGAGGATGGAGGAAGAATGGGAGGAGGGGTCAGTGGGGAGGGGGCTGCAGGAACCACCGCCCGGGAGCCTGGAGATACTGCAGCCCTCAGCCGGCCTGCCGGCGCCGGACGCGGCGCCCGCACGGCGGGGGAAGCCGGTGGGGGTCGCCGGTGGGGGTCCGCCGTGCTCGGCAAGCGGCACCCCTGGAGCCCGGCGCAGCCCCCGCGCGGCGCGGCGCGGCCCGCCCCTCCGGTGTGGCCGGCTGGCCGGGCCCGCGCTCACCGTGCCGCCGGCTGCCCGCGCTCCGGTACTCAGCAGGCCCGCGGCGGCTCCATGCCCCTCCTCCTGCTCCTCGCCGCCGCCGCGCCTCGCTCCCCGGTGCACCGCCGCCGCTGCGCGCTCCGACTGACGAGTGCCGGCCCCACGGAGCCGCCTTTAAGTACCGAGCGCGCACCCGCCGGGAGAGGCGCCCTCCTCCGGCCCCAGGGCCGGGAAAGTTGGAAAGAGTGGGAGGGCTCCCCCAGAGGGCCGCGAGGAGCACCCCCTTCTTAGCTCAGTCGGAGAGGGCTACACGCGGCCGGTGCTCGGCGGGACGCGGGGTCCCCCGTGCACGCGGCTCCAGATTCGGTCTCTGCGCCCTGGTAAGGTGGGTTCCCCCAAGGCAGCCAGAGGCGGAGCTCCTCCGCGCTCGCCTCCGGACCAGCTGCCCAGGAGGAGGCGGTCATTGTGCTCAACCTAGAACCTGAAGCGTTAACTTTCAATATAACCCCTAGCGACTTCCAAAACTGTTAACTCTCCGTCCCCCATCCCCCGCGCCCCGCTAAGCCTCAAAATCTACTCACTCTGCAAGCCCGCGGAGGCGATGGAAATCTTCCTGCGGTTGCGGCACGCGGAGAGGTTGTTCGTTGTATAGGGTACTCCCTAAAACCAAGACAGTAGAACCTTCCTGCCCGCAAAAAAAAAAAAAAAAAAAAAAAAAAAAAAAAAAGAGGCAGAGGCGCAGAAGAGAATAATTGTCAAATATAAAAAGACTGTTCAAAGAAGGTGTTAACAATTGTGACAAGCTTAGCTTTGAATTCCGCAGTGGGGCGCTGATGACTTTAAGGGTTTGCAAAACCTCCAAATGGTTTTGCAGGAACCTTGGAAGTTCCGGTGTCTTAAAGCCAAAACCAATTCCTCCTCCCCCTTTTTTTTACACTTTTATTTCCGACATCCATAACCTCCTAAAATTCCCAGATGACCTTATAGCCAGTGTTTTTCAGGTTCCTTAAAAGCTGGTGCTAGACTTGGATGAGATGGAGTGGGGTCAGGGAGAGGTGAGGAATTGTTAGGAGAGGAAGTTTAGAACCAGCTAAATTAGAACCCTATTTCCAAATCTCGGAAAAACTTGAAGAGAAATTATAATTAAAGACTAGTAAAAAATGAATTTACGTGTCCTCCAAACACACCCGAGATAATTTCCATCGCTTCTTCCCAACCTGCAACACATTTATAGGAACCTGAGTTGCAGTCTACAAGCTGCTCCTGCCCACCCTAGGCTCTAGGCCACAGAACTCATTGCTGGGTCCCACAAGCAAACAAAGACCCCTGGCAAAGACACCTACTCCACCCACTCCCATCGTGCATTACAGAAATCAGATCATTTCACACTTTGGCTTGAGAAAATCATCACAAATATGCTATATGGTTTAAATATTCTTTTTTGTGTGTTTTAAAAACTAGTATTAAGGGGCGCCTGGGTAGCTCAGTCGAGTAACGGCCGGACTGGATTCCAGCTCAGATCCTGATCTCATGATCCGTTAGATTGAGCCCTGCAGTGGGCTCTGTGCTGACAGCACGGAGCCTGCTTCAGATTGTCTCTCTCCCTCTCTTTCTCTCTGCCCGGGCCCCCCAAATATAAACATTAAAAAAAAAAAAAAAACAACTAGTATTGAATCCACAATGGGAATGTGTTTTGAAACTTGAGACAGGACCTAAGAAGAGCTAATAATATGCAGGTTGATAGAGAAGCCTCTGGTTAAGAGGAAGGCTTTGGAGTCCGTCCTGACACTAGCTGCAAGGCCCTAGCCTCAGGGTCTGCCTCCCAGAAATGGGATTGAGTATCTACTTAACAGGGTTGTTACAAAATTGAAGAATGGGGTGAAAGCAGAGGCTCAGTGAAAGTTAACTCCAGTTATCCTCCACCAGAGACCAGCATCTGTTTGCAAATGCCGTGGATTCTACAGGCTCATTGCTCCAGGATGTGATACTTGTGACCGGAAATTCAGAGACCAGTGTTAATGAAAAAATGCCTTGTCTCAAATGCGTTATGGACTCCCAGAGCCCCAGGCCATCTCCTCCACCTTCAGGGGCATCATCACAGAGCCTGGAGTTGCCAGAGACTGAAAGAGCTATCTGATCCTACCTCCCACCCCAATTTGCAACCTGCAACATTTTAGATCAGGGAATACAAACGGGCTGGGTGGGGACAAAATGAGTGTATCTGCCTGGGGGGAGTGAATATCCCGTTTAAAGATACCCCAGTAAGGAGAAGGGCGCAGGTGCTCTGTTTTCAAGAGAAATCTGAAATCCAGATTTTTATGGGAAATCTCCTAATTTTTAAGTGTTAGCAACTAATTCAAATGTTGAAAGAAAAAAAAAAGAAGAAAACACTCCACAGGCCAGGCAAAATGTGTCTGTGAGTCATATACAGCCAACTGGCTGCTTGTAAGTGACCTGTTTAGAAGCTGAAGGAATGGAACAGCCAGTTTGGAAAGATCTGTCTGCCCTCAACGCAACAGCAGCATGACTTCTCTGGGATCAAGTTTCCTGGGGATGTTCCAGGATGGTCTCATGCCTAGTTAATTTCTAAGGCTTCAAATTTGCCCCACAGGCTTATTGCCTATCTCACTCAGTTGGCTCCAGGGAGTTTTATAGTTGGTGGGCTAGTCCATTAAAAACTCCTAAATGAACAGCAGGTCCAGATGCAACATCATGAGAACAGTAAACATTCTGCCCATACCAGTTGGCTTGGCCCCCTGAATGGCTTCCCATAAGAAGCAAATTCTCTTTTTCTAATCTGCAGGGCCAGCGACCCTGTGTCACCAGGCAGCAAGTAGGGTCTCTACCTTTGTCGCCAGCCTATGCCAGAGAGGATTTGACTGTAATTAAGATCCAGTTTGTGGTGCCCTATTTGCATTCAGCTCATCAAGGGCAAGAGGGGGGATCTTTAAGGGGCTGATACAATAAAGCTCAAGTTTATCTCTGCTTACCACTGGGGATTTAGGAATAGGACTAATTCCACACCTAATCATTTAAACGCGTGAATTCAGATGTTGTTGAAATGGCTTTTACACGGGTTCCAAAGGATAAGCCTCTTCATTCGGCTCAGTAGTAGAAGATGTGTGCTGTATTTCAACATTCACTTAACAAACACTGAAGACCAGCTCTGAGAAGAGAACGATGCTTTGACACCAGAAAATCTCAGGCTGGTCCCTGCCATCTAGACAGTTATCCATTTTGAAGACAAATACACTTCAAAAATGGTCATCATACAAGACAGTTTATATAATTAGATGTTGATAAGAGAATCCAACTAGAAGAGTTTGAGGATTTCAGGAAAGAGATCTCAGGGAGCTGGAATAGGCTGAGCAGAGTTTCATGGAGAACTTGAGATGACTGTGCAGAAAGTCAGGAACATTCTAGATGGGAAGAGTAGCTTAAGAACAGAGCAGGTAGAAGAATGGATGAGGCATGTTTGAAGGGCAGTGAAGAAAGGCCTGGATGAAACAAGCCATTTACACTGAAAGGGCACCTGGTTTGGCTCAGTCAGTGGAGTGTGCAACTCTTGATCTTGTGTTGTGAGTTCGAGCCCCACATTGGGTGTAGAGATTATTTAAAAAAAATAAAATCTCGGGGCGCCTGGGTGGCTCAGTCGGTTAAGCGTCCAACTTCGGCTCATGTCATGATCTTGCAGTTCGTGGGTTCAAGCCCCACGTCGGGCTATGTGCTGACAGTTCGGGGCCTAGAGCCTGCTTCGGATTCTGTGTCTCCCTCTCCCTCTCCCTGCCCGTCCCCCCCCCCCCCCCGCTCCCCGCCACCGCTTGTGTTCTCCCTCTCTCTCTCAAAAATATATAAATAAGCATTTAAAGAATTTTTACAATATCTTTAAAAAAAAGAAATTTGCACTGAAGAACTTGCAACAGTACCTGCTCTAAGACGTGCCAGGCAAATTCTAGCTGCTGAGGAGGAGGATGCTAAGGGCAGATTCTGGAAGCCTTGAATGACTGAATAAGGACTTTGGGCTTTATTTGGTAGTAATGGAGAACTATTGAAGAAGTCCGAGCAAGGTAGGAATAGGTTACCAGTATTGTCTGGGGACGACTGAACTGTGGTTTGGAGGTAGGGAGCGGGAATGGGTGGAGGAGGCATGTTAGCAAGCCCATGAACCAGAGCAAGGGGGCTGCATGCAGTGGGAACAGTTGGTGCCGCCATCAGGAAGCACCGCTAAGGGCAGGCAGTGTCACTGTCTTGGGCACAAGTGGCAGGAGAAGTGGAGCAATCATCAAGAGAAAGAGATTCCTATCGTTTGCAGGGTTGAGAGGGCCATTCTCAAAGCTTTGGAGGGCTTCAGGTCACTGAAGCTGACAGTTCCACAAAAAAAGATTTCATCTTTCCACCAGTTTTCAAATCCAAACTTGTGAAATGCTCAGACACCTTGCACCAGTAGGAGTCTGCCGTTCAATCTCCCTTGTCATCGCTGGTGCTTGAAGCTGCAGGCCAGCCCTGCCAGGAACCAGGTGCTGCACAGCTCTGCTCTGCTGGTCTCCTAGTGAGTGACAAGGCGGAGGGGCGGAGGGGCATTCGGGCTCCACAGCCGCCCCCCTCACCCTCGGACCTCACGCTTCAGTGCCCCTCGATGGCATGCAGCCCGCAGCTTCCAGCGAAGCAAAGCAGAATGGGGAATGGCAGCCAAGCCGTCCCTCCAGGCTGCCTCCCATCGGCTCCCCTGGGCCGAACAGAATCAAAACCTCCTGAAGCTAATGAAGGTGAATTTAAACTGGCCTCCAAAGAATAGCAGGTTATGTCCCCCAGCTGACTAAATAGGGCTTCCTCTTCGAGGCAGCTTAATCTGCAACACCAGGTTAATACATAATTCAAAGTGGAAAGTGTGTGCCTTGACTACAGCGAGGCAGCTACTACCAAACAAAGTTACCCTTTCATGACTTTCCCCTCCTACTGACAAGTACTCTGTAATCAGTACCATTTCTAGGTGCTATGTTTGAAGAAGCAGGTGTAAGGACTTTTCTGTCCTGCAGTTGCAGTGGTAAGAGTTTAACTCCAGTCTGCCTCTCTCTCTCTCTCTCTCTCTCTCTCTCTCTCTCTCTCTCTCTCTCTCCTTGGATGGAAGAATCATTTTCATTTCAAATTAAGGGGCCTCTGCTCTGCTGGCGGCAGAGCCATTAGCCCCTACCGAGGGGCCAGGTTCTTTTATGCTGGCTTGAAGGTCAGGATTAGGAGGGCATACCAGACCGATAACGGAATATCAGACCAGACCTGGAGATGCTTTTCTTGGAATCCTGAACAGAAAGAGCTCTTCCCGGCCATTTTTCCTTTCTCTCCCTCTCCTAGGCAAATGCAGAAAAAAAAAAATCCAGAAGGTGATTTTCAACCATAATCTCCTTCATGTTGGGATATGGTACAGCTACTAAAAACTATGTTCATGAAGATGAGGAAGATGCAAAAATGTTTCTGATGCAATGTTAAGTAAAAAAAGGCAAGATACAAAATTGTCATGTATACATGATTATGTTCACTTTGTTGCTTTCTTTTAAATCCTATAAAGTAAAAGGCAAGAGAGAAGTTCACCCAAATATCAAGATCAGGTTTGTCTGGGTAGTGGAACAATAGATTTTTTTCCCTTCACTTTTTTCTCTGTGGTTGCCAAATTTTCTATTAATAACTATAATAATTTTGCAATAAAAATGTATTTAAAATGATATGAGTCTTGAATTTGTAAAATTTCCTTCTAAGCTGGGGCAGGGTGGGATATAGTCTATATCACACACAAGTTCAGGTGTAAAGGGTTTAGGAACCTCAGTCTACAAAGAAAGCAGTCAAGGGGCACCTGGCTGGCTCAGTCAGTAGAACATCTGGCTCTTGATCTTGGGGTTGTGAGTTCCAGCCCCACACTGGGTGTAGGTATTACTTCTTTAAAAAAAAAAAAAGGCAGTAAAGTTGGGAAGGCGAGGATATAGATAGAATTAGTGGTAGTCAAAACTTCAGTAACTTGCTTTATTTAAATCCTTCCCACCGATCCTTTGAGAGAATTTAGCAGGGAAGGAGGCAGTGTGCATCCAGCACCTTTGAGTGAATTATAAAAAGACTTCTTCCTGGCAACATAGTCCTGAGCCAGCATACATGGTTTGCTTGGTACACCCCAGCTGATGCCAGCCCCCACTCACCCCCTCATCCAGGATCCTAGTGATCCCGGGTAAGGGAAGAGGGTGCACATGAATATGGGCTCTAGGCATACCCTGAAAGGATGCTTTTCCTGAAAAAAAAAGGGTGTCCAAGAATGATGTCAACAGCACGGCACTGAGGCTGGAGGAAGCCCCAGGGACAGGTTCTCTGGGCGTGGTAAAGAGCCCCTCATGCAAGTACCCGCGCGTGTGCCCATACCCACGTGCGCACCTCACTCACTGTACTAAAAGTGGACACATGCATACATGCTCATTACACAAGCACACACCCACTTTCTGGACTTTAGTAGAACACTATCCCAGTCTACAGTCCCAGCCGCTGTATCAGCAGGAGGGAAACAGATTGCTTAAGGTAACCTTGTTCCAAATTCATTTGGCTCTTGTTACAATAACATCCACAACAGTTTTTAAATGTGCTGGCATTTCTGCTTTATGTCCCCTTTCTTGATGAAAGACATCATTAGTCACTGTTACAGAGGAGGTCCAAAGCCGGATCCTCCGTAAAAGCAATTAGAGAAGAGCCAATGGTGGAGGCAGATCTCATCCACTCCTTCATGGGGAAGGACCTCCCCCAACCCCACAAAGTATGCCCAACTACCAGATTTTCTTTTTTCTTTTTTTGGCTAGGACACCCCCTGCCCCCAACACACACACACACACACACACACACACACACACACACACTCTTGCACAAGGTAAGCTAATGCATTGGTTCTGGCATCTGGCCGTTGCACGTTAGACTTTTAAAACCTTGGGGCTTTTTAAAAAACACTAATGCCTGGACCCTATCCCAGATCAATTAATTTAGTAAGAATCACTGGGGGTGAGCCCCAGGCTTGAATTTTTTTTTTTTTTTAATTCCTTAGGTGATTGATTCTATTATGCATCTGAGGTTAAGAACACATCCTGAGGATTCTCCTCGGCTGAGATTTGCAAGTACATATCTGGCACCAGGAGGACAGTAGAGAGCCAGCCAATCCTGGAGGTGAGCTCCAGAGAGTAGAAGTGTCTGTCCATTTCCCTCTAGCACCTTGCCTGCTGCACCTGACTGAATTAACTGACCTTAAAAACTGAACAATGAACTAATGAGCTACCAAGCCAGAAGAAAAGAAGAAAAAGGAGAAGGGATGCTGATTTAAACTGGAAATTAGGAAGGAGTGCCAGGGAGAAACACAGAGGAGGACAGGACCAGATGGGAGGATCAGTCCCCACATCCCCGCAATACACCTGGAATTGGATCGACATAGTCTTTTCTTTGGCTCAAGTGCTGCCTGCCTTCTCTAGGAGAAGTGGGGGGCGGGGGAAAGCAGCCAGCTCTTGTCAATGGCAGGACAGAGCTGCCAAAACCCAACTTGGATCAGCTTTCAGTTTCTAAACAACAGAACTTCGGCATTTTGGGGGCTCTTCCTATTAACCCAAAGGATGGGTTGGTACTGGGTCTGAGCTGCTCTCTTTTGGGGCATGGGGTCCCAATCTCTCTCCCTTTGTTCTGGCCTTGGCCATGGAGAAATTCCCACATGGCTGACGCTGGAGCCTCCAACACTGATACAGTTTCTTTGGGGAGTCTGGCCGGGAGCTCATCCCACCCTCCAGCTCTCTGAAGCATCAGTACCACCATTCTTTCAGTAAAGACAGCCTAATTCAGGCTGGCCCTTCCTGAGGATTAATATGGTCACCACAGGGTTTGAAGTCTTGAAAGCGGTGTGTGGTCTAATAGAAGGTGTGTGTTGTATGTGGGGGGGGGGGGGTGGGGGAGGGAGGGGCAGGGACGATTGTTCAAGTTCTAGAGACTCTGGAAGTAGGGAGCAGGTGGCTTTGTTCTCCCCAGTGCCAGGCTACCTTGGCGTGTGATGACTAGGGCTGTACATCAGAAAAGCCCCACCCAGACACTGTTCTGAGCAGGCTTCAGCTCTAAGGCAGACAGTGAAGATTAAATCTTACATCATTTAATAAGCCACTTAAAGGCCCCGCGGCTCTTCCTAGTTCCCCAGCAGAGAGGGCGCTCCAGCAGCTCAGAAGCTCCCCGCGAACTGCTCTCTGACAGTGTCACAGCTCTCACCGCCAGCTGCTCTGGGATGGAGGGAGGTGCTGGCTGTGTGGCCAAGCCTAAGAATCCGTGAATAGAGGAACGAGTTTCTCTGCCCTACTGCACTCTCCCCTCCCCTTCCTCTTTCTCTTCCCATATGCAAGAACTTACCTGTCTGGACCTTATGCTTCCCTTCTGCAAACGAAGGCTGTTAATTTCAGTCTCAATTTTTTCTCTCTCAGGGATGGTATGGGACAGAGCTATCAATGTATTTAAGCAAGAAATATAGACACAACAGATAATAGTTTAAACTGATCCACTGTGATCATTCTGAAAATGAAATCTGAGAACTGAAACGCTGCTTCCAGGAGATGAAAAGGTAAAAAAACAAAACAAAACAAACAGCCAACCTTCAAAGGGGACATTTCTGGGCTCTGGTAGAAGAGGGATAATAATAATACCTACCTCACAGGCAAAGTGGGAGGATTTAGTGAATTAATATACCTCAAATGCACAGAAGAATGTAATAAGCTCTTTATAGTGTTAACTGATTATTATGTACAGTGCTGGAGAGCAGTCATTTATCTTGGATTTTACAAGATGAACTTGATACTTTGAGGGGCCATCAGACCCTACGTCCTGAGTCTGGTTTGGGAACCATGGTCATTATCCTGGGGACACTCCAAACCCCCTGAGAGGGCAAACCCTACATCTCAGGACAGAATCTCAGAACTGAGAGTCTGGTAAAAATTATATTTTATTTTTTTAGCAGGCTGTACGCCCAACGTGGGGTTTGAACTCACAACCCCTAGTTCAAGAGTCACATGCTCACTGACTGAGCCAGTCAGATGTCCCCGGTTAAGAATACTTTTTGGAAGCCCTGTAGGGCCTCAGGATTTCTCTCCAGGATGAGGACTTGTAAGCTGCTGAGTGTACCTGCCAAGTGTGTTATTGTGCTCCCATTGGTGGTTTGGTGTACAGAAAACTCTAGCCCCTGAAGATTTCCCAGTCCTTGAATTATTTAGAGAACGGTGTCAACACTTTGCCGTGGAGACTGAACCTGTATTTCACGGTGTTAAAATGTCAACTGAGCATAGGGGAATGCATCCAAAAAGCACATACTTTTTGGTGGACATTTTGGTACTAATATTTTAAAATGTTCAGAGCATTTTGGTCCAACATTCTGTCCTCCTAGGACCTAGCTTATAGAAACACTTAAGTATGTAAACAATTGTGTTGAGAATCACTGGAAATTAGCAACAACTCAATAGACCATCAAGAAACAAATGCATAGGGCTCCTGGGTGGCTCAGTCGGTTAAGTGTCTGGCTCTTGATCTCAGCTCAGGTCTTGATCTCAGGGTCACGGTCTAAGGGCCTTGAGTTCAAGCCCCATGTTGGGGTCTGTGCTGGATGTGAAGCCTTCTTAAAAAAAATGCTTAGGGGCGCCTGGGTGGCTCAGTAGGTTAAGCATCCAACTCTTGATTTTGGCTCAGGTCATGATCTCACAGTTCATGGTGAGTTCGAGACCTGTGTGGGGCTTTGCACTGATAGCATGGAGCCTGCTTAAGATTCTCATTCTCTCTCTCTCTCTCTCTCTCTCTCTCTCTCCCCCCGCTTTGCGCCCCCCTCACTCTCTCTCTCTCTCAAAAAAAAAAAAAAAAAAAAAAAAAAAGCTTAAACCAGCTGTAGCTCACCTATACTACAGAAGACATGCCCCATCTCAAAGGAGAGAGATCTATAAGCTCTGGCAGGAGAGTGTCTCCAAGATATATAACTAAGAAAAAAATACGTGGGACCCTATTTATGGTTCAATCCTACTTTTGTTTTTGAAAGCAGTAATGCATGTCTGTATTCGTTTGGAAAAAGTATGAAAGGAAAGAAATATCTGAAGGGATATACATCAAGTTGTCAGTGGTAATCTTGGGGTAGGAGTGGAAGTGAAATTGTGGGCATTTTTCTTATTTTTGTTACATATATATATTAAATTTGTCAGTTTATGTAACATGTGTAATTAGAACACACACATACACACACACAAGCAGCCAGGGAATCCATACCTGAGGGCTCTATCACTCCCTGTCGTCCTCAGAGGTGTCACGGGGCAGGCACGGGGGTCTTGGTAGGCACACGGCAGCTTGTGTCAGCACAAATCAAACTATATCTTCGTGGGACACCTATGCTGAAACCCCTGAGCTTTCTTCCCAAACTGTGCTCTAGTTGAAAAGTTTTTGCTCCTATACTTATTTTTGGGGGATGGGGGCAGATGGGGAGAGCCTCTATAGTATTTAACAGGTGTTCAAGAGTCTCACTGAGACCCAGAAACACGGGGCCAAGTCCAGCCAAAGGCGGGTAACAACAGCTTGCCTCCCTGTTCCACGAGGTTGTTGTGAGAATCAGACACGGTTTTGGATGCACAACGACTTTCCAAACGAAAGGGAACACAGAGGAACTGATCCTCCTGTTCTAAGCCCCACGGGGACTGCAGAGGGCAGGGAGGGAGACAGTCCCTGAGCCCTCCGGGAAGCACACAGCTTGGGAGTCAACGTAAAGAATGGTCGAGAGGGACACCAGGAGATGATCCTTCAAATAAGTGGGCACAGCCCCTTCCAGGGCGGATTGTGGGGGTCTGCATTTCCTCTTCACCTGCCGGCAGGCAGCCCCAAGCCCCGCAGTCAGGGCAGAGAAGACAGCCACGGCGGCGGTGGCGGGCTCCCTGGAAGACAACTTCCCAGCCCCCAGCAGCACCAGTCTCAGCCAAGCTGAGCGGTGCGAGCGAGTCAGAGGTACGCGCACTGCAGTGAGGCTGCTGCATGTGACTGCAGAATGTCTGTGGCTGCAGAACTTGCCGAAGGACACGGCCAGGCTCTCACGGGTCAAGCCGGCTGCCGCCCAGGGGCTGGGGGATGGAGATGCCTCGTGGTCGGCGGGGGGTGGGGGGGAACAGTGGCGGCCTCTCACAGCCCACCCTGGAACTCAGCTCCCCTTTCTCATTCTCTCCCTTGCCGCTGACATTCCAGCTGAGATTCTGGATCTCTGTGCAAAAACACTCCAGAAGCCAGTCTGGTTTTGCACAGGTCAGAATCATCCAACTTCTTCCTCCCAAACGATCCACTTTCACATGTCTTAGCCATCTCTCCATCTCAGCAAAGCGCTGTTGAGGCGGGCAAGGCTCCATTCGGCAACCCTCCCACCCCCCAACGAGGGGTGGGGGCGGTGGGTGGGCGAGGGCAGCCTGACACATTTGCTTTCCAGGGAAGGAGATGGTGAAGCGATGGGGCTCACCACTTCATTCCAACTGAGAAAAAAAAGTGGCGGGGTATGAAACGCCTTTGGGCTACACGCATTTCCCGTTTTACGGCATTCACACACTCAGCCTCAAAGCACTGAAGCAGAAGTGGCTTCAGGGAGAGATAGGTCTGTGGCTGCCCCCGCCCCCTGCCCGCTCAGAGTGCCCCATAAGGCTTGAGAGATGTGGCATGTCACACTGCCCCATCCTCTCCGCGTCCCTCTGGCTCACTCTGCCACAGCCGCACTGGCCTGCCGGCCCTCCCTCAAACCTGCCGGACACACTCGTGGCTCCAGGCCCTTGCCCTTGCCATTCCCTCTGTCTGTAATGCTCTTCTCCCAAATATCTTCACTGTCAGTTGTGATCCTTACTCAAATCTCAACTTCTCAGTGAGGTCTTCTCTAGACAACTGACCTCAACTTACAGCTCCCATCCCTGTATGCTCTACACACACCCTCCTGACTTAATTTTTCTCCATAGGATTTAAGCTCACTTGACATTCTTCTATGTTATTATTTATTTATTGTCTGTCTCCTTCCGTTACAATGTAAGTTTCCCCTGAGGGTAAAGGTTCTGTCTGCTTTGTTCATTGCTGTGTCCTTAGTGCCTGGCACAGCATCTGGCACATAGTAGGTGCTCAATAAATGGCTGTCACTCTTGCTGTGATTTGCTCTCCTAATCTCCAGTCCCTGCCACCTCGGCCCTTATACGTAGATGGGTGAGCGGAGCCACAGGAAAGTAAAACAATGGAGAAGAGAGGTGAAGAAAGGAGAATATTAGGACGTATGGACAAGTATGTGTGTGGAGGGATGGTAAGGAGCAAAGTGAAGGTTAGGAGACTTCCGATTAAAGAAGAGAGGACTTGTAGAAGGGCAAGTGCTGAGGAGGAAGAGACACATAACAGAGAGGGAAACTCTCCAGAGTTCTGGGAAGTCTAATCTGAGCAAGCAGTATATGCTAGAGCAGCAGGCCTGGGGTCTGGCTGCAGCCAGGGCTCTGGGCCCCTGCATGTCTCTTGCTACAGGGCCATCCTCTGTAAGCCGAGGTGCTGTGTGAACAGTAGGCCTGGAAAGAGTTGGAAGAAACCAGGAAGGAAAAGGAGGGGGAGAAGGCAGGACAGGGCCAAGTAAGAGACCCCATGAGTGATCCAGGTGATCACTGGGCAGACTGCTGGGTAGTGGAAGGGACCAAAGGTGAGAGGCTAAGAGAAGTTCAGTGGGATGGATAAGGAAGCAGACTGGAAGGGCAGCAGAGGGAAGACAGCCTGGGAGGAAGGGCAGAGGTGGGAGGCAAGCCTGAGGCAAGTTGCTATTACATATTCCATAGAACCAGACATGCCTCCCAGGCCCTGTGCAGGGAGGCCCCGGGACTGCTGCTGCCATCTGCCCTGGAGTTCTGTTCTGTGCCTCTTTCTTTTTTCTTTCTTTCTTTCTTTCTTTCTTTCTTTCTTTCTTTCTTTCTTTCTTTCTCCTTTCTTCCTTCCTTCCTTCCTTCCTTCTTTCTTTTTTTCTTTCTCTCTTTCTTCTTTTCTTTACTTTTCTTTCAGTTTTGTATTTTTATTATCCTAAAGCTCTTTTCTTTTTTTTCTTTTAGTTTATTTATTTTTTCAGTAATCTATATACCCAATGTGGGGCTCAAACTTCTGGCCCTGAGATCAAGAATCTCATGCTTCTTTGACTGAGTCAGCCAGGCGTCTCTATGCTAAAGTTCTTAATTCTTGGGGCACCTGGGTGGCTCGTTCAGTTAAGCATCTAATTTTGACTCAGGTCATGATGTCGCAGTTTGTGGGTTGAAGGCCTACGTTGGGCTCTGTGCTGACAGCTCAGAGCCTAAGCCTGCTTCAGATTCTGTATCTCCCTCTCTCTCTGCCCCTCCCCTGCTCATGCTCAGTCTCCATCTCTCTCTCTCAAAAAATAAATAAAACGTTTAAAAAATTTTAAAATAAATAGGGGCGCCTGGGTGGCGCAGTCGGTTAAGCGTCCGACTTCAGCCAGGTCACGATCTCGCGGTCCGTGAGTTCGAGCCCTGCGTCAGGCTCTGGGCTGATGGCTCGGAGCCTGGAGCCTGTTTCCGATTCTGTGTCTCCCTCTCTCTCTGCCCCTCCCCCGTTCATGCTCTGTCTCTCTCTGTCCCAAAAATAAATAAAAAACGTTGAAAAATAAATAAATAAATAAATAAAGTTCTTAATTCTCATGTTCCTTCCCAAGGGCAGATGGAGATTATATATATTATATAATATATTATTTAATATATAATTAATTATACATAATTGATCTATAATTATATTATATACTATATTGTTTATATATTTTAAATATTATATAATATGTAATATAATATTATTTTATATAATATATGAAATAATATTATATAACATTATATAATATATATTATGGACATAAAATAATTATATATATATATTTGGAAATTTTTAATATTTGGTCATGTTTAGGAGGGTTACATTACAGTGTCTTTCCCTTGAATTTGGTAACAAGGTCAGAAAAAGTCACTCTCTGAAATGGAATCCATCAAAATCAATAAAGAACAGATGCTTTTAGCTACTTGCCAAATAATTCAAATTAAGAGGCAATTTATAAATGGAGATACAGGGACTAGAATGCTTGGTGAGACACTCCTTAGGAGTTCAGGTTTTGAGACTAGAGTTTCTCAGTCTAATCAAGGTGATCAGTTAGGATATATCTTCAGAACTGGAACGCATTTAATGCAAATGAAGTTGTAAGTGAATTCAATCATCTAACATATCCAATCTGATGATCTGAAGTAGGTTGTATGGAGTGTGGTTCAAGGAAGGCCAAGAAACAAGAATTTTTAGGATATATCCAGCTGGTTCAAAGGAGATTGTTCTCTGGTTTCAAACCCCAATCCTGATTCTCCAGACATCCTAATTTGGAGAATGGAGACAAATCCAGCTACACTAGCTGAATGGAAATATTCCCTAAAAGCATCTAATTGCCTTTGTTCTAATTCTTTGCTTACTAAGCTAACTCGTGATCCACATCTAACTGTAAGACAGCCTCTGTAAAGGAATGCGTGCCACAAAGGTTCTAAGCTAAGAACCACATCTGTAATCCTGCTGGAGAGAAATGTCCTGTTAATTGGCAAATGGGCACGCTCATACACGGTGCCTTCAGTCACCTAAGAGTTTTGGGAAATTGTGTTTTGGTTGCCCTAGGCCTGATTACCCCAGAGAGTGGAGATAAAATCCTGTACCTAGCCCCGAAAGCTGAGGACTGGTCCAGGAGCTCTGGGTTAGCCTTGCTGAGGTGTTGACAACAGGGAGGGCTCATCCGAAACACTCAGCCAATCTCTCCTTTTTCTCTTCTCTTTTAGCTGCAATCAAAATTCAGTGGCCGAAATACATAAATAAAGAGGAGCCCACAGTGCTATATCTGATAGGATTTCAATAAACCTTGCTTCAGGTCACCAATATGCTACACGCTTTCCAGCACACATTTAATTAACCCATTGTCTAAGCATTCCTTCCTGAAGGAGCAGAGCGACCAAACGCTATATATAAACTCTCTCATCTGAGATGTTTATGGCTCTCTTCTATAATCAGGGCCCTTTCATGCAAATAGCAGCAGGGGGAGCTAAGAAAATGGCCCGGGAGGACAAACACAGGGCTACTCTTCATCTCTGGAAGATTCAACAAGCTTGACTCTCTTCTCTGGAGTGCAAATCCTCCTCAGTGACACAGCTTTTCATCCCAATAGCCGAAGACCAGATTCAGACCTATTATTCTTTCCAGCCAAAATAATTTTATTCCATTTTGCATGTTTTGATAACAGTTTCCTTCCCCTCCCTACCTCCAACTGCATCTCTATACTCTGATAAGCCTCTTGAGTAGCCAAGGATGAGTAGCTCTGGCTGCTCTTCATTATCACAAGGAAGAACAATCTCACTATGAAAGAATGTCAAGATATATGACACATGTGCCACTCAGGAGGGTGGTCAACCTCTTCTGTTCAAGTCACAATAAGAGAATGGTCAATTAATCAAATTCTACCAGTTGTGTTAAAAATGTACTTCCATCGAATTATATATATATATATATGTATATATATATATATATATATATATATATATATATTTCCATCAAGTAGACTTCCTTCTCTAAATGCTCCAGGCCAGTGAAAAATGTGCAGATAAATGAGATTTGTAATCTTTTGTCTTCTAATGACACATGCTTCAGGCTGGATGCAGGATGCTAAATAGATGCTTTAGGAAGGTCAGCCTGAAGGCACAAATGACCAGATACATAAAGCCATCCAGGGTCAGCCATATTGCCAGCACCAAAGAGGCAGTGGGGCCACCTGCTGGAAGGACTGGGCACCGCTCTTGGTCCTCTACCTCCTTGATGTCCTTAGAGCCAGGTCTAGGGCAGGACCACAATCTTTTTCTCCAGCTTCTGTGGTGGGAAAAGGAAGTTTCTCATGATCTCATCCAGCTCTTCAAGGGCCAGCTGGGCGTGGAGCTTGGCCACATCATCGGGCTCCAAACGCACCACGTGTTTCAGCAGGTGGTAGAGATCCTTAAGGACATCCCTCAGCACCTGTATGAGAGAGACAGTGTCATGACTATCTGTCTACTGTTCCAAAATTGCTCACAAAGACCTATTTGCCTTCTCCTGAGAAGTTCTGTGAGAAAACTTGCAGGCTCCCTTAAGAAGATAGTGCATGGCCTTCTCAGATGGAAGGAGGAGCAGCTGTACTGAGATAGGCTTCCTCTGGGGTTTCTCATGACCCCTGACACCTCACTACACTGGCCTTGGGGGCTGCTACTCCCCAATATCTCCAGGCCAAAGTATAGATCCCAGACCCCTTCCTTCGGTCCCAAAGCATAGCAAAAACCTTAGAACCACAGACAGGGAATAGTGCCCAGACATGGTTACTCCTAGAGCACAATTACCAGCATCTTCCTCTCTAGCTCCCACAAAGCCCTCTGCTGACACCCATCTGCAGACATCTATCATATGAAACCCAGAAGGCTCTCTCTTCAACAAGCATGCCTTTCCTTGCCACTACTTTAAAACTTTTCTACCACAGGGGCACCTGGGTGGCCCAGTTGGTCAAGCACCCGACTTCGGCTCAAGTCATGATCTCTCGTTTGTGGGTTTGAGCCCCTTGTCAGGCTCTGTGCTGACAGCTCAGGGCCTGGAGCCTGTTTTAGATTCTGTTGTCTCCCTCAATCCCTGCTCCTCCCCTGCTTGCATGCTCTCACACACATTCTCTCTCTCTCTCTCTCTCTCTCTCTCTCTCAAAAATAAATAAACATTAAAAAAAATTTTCCACCACAGTTCCATCTCCATGCCGTTCCTCAAGTCACTATAATTTGGTTTTCAATTGCAACCCTGTAACAGGAGACGAGAGGGCTGTGTAGACAGAGCCACACCCAGTCCTCACGTCCCATGTTCTCATCTTATGCTCTGACACGGAATTGGGAGGGTGCCAACGCACCTACTCCCAGGAGCTCCTAATTTCCTTCAAAATCTTCCTGGCTTTGCAGTTAGAGCTTCTAGAAAGAAACAGGTTTCAGGGGTGCATGGGTTGCTCAATCAGTTCAGTGTCCCACTCTTGATTTCAGCTCAGTTCATGATCCTAGGGTTGTGGGATCAAGCCCATGTCCGGCTCCATGCTGAGGGTGAAGCCTGCTTGAGATTCTCTCTCTCTTTCCCTCTGCCCCTAAGAGGCCTTAGGGATCAAGTGGTCAAACTAGGGGACTGAAGACACTAGGTCACAGGGGGGGTCACATGACTTGTCTGCGACTACTTGTGAAATTACTTCTGGTCTGGGCTCAGTGCCTCAAAAGCTACTATTTTTGGATCACGTACTGTACTAGGTATTTTTCATATATTATCTAATTTTTATGCTGGTCATATAAAGGAAAGTTATTAGCCTCGTTTTACAGATGAGAACATAGAAGATTAGAGGGGTAAGTAACCTCCCAAGATTACTCAGCTAAAAAAAATGGTGGAGCCAGATTCGAAACATCCAGAACCTGTGTTCTTATTTATTTTTACTGAAAGGTAAGGGGCACCTGGGTGGCTCAGTCAGTTAAGAGCCCGACTTCAGCTTAGGTCATGATCTCACAGTCCATGGGTTTGAGGCTGGCATCAGGCTCTGTGCTGATAGCTCAGAGCCTGGAGCCTGCTTTGGATTCAGTGTCACCCTTTCTCTCTGCCCCTCCCCTATTCACACTCTGTCTCTCTCTCTCTCTCTCTCAAAAAAAATAAATAAATAAATAAATAAACTTTAAGAAAAAAAAAGAAAAGGTAATACAATACAAAAAATTATGTATGAAAAATATTAGCCTCTCTTGTACTCCAGACTCTTAGTTTTCTTTCTCAGAGACTATCATACTTAATTCTGAGAAATGTGCTAGGTGTTTACAAGCATATATGTTTCCCCCCTCCATTCATTCATTCATTCATTATTTATTGAGAGACAGCAAGACAGAGCATGAGTGGGGGAGGAGCAGGGAGAAAGAGGGAGACAAAGAATCTGAAGTAGGCTCCAGGCTCTGAGCTGTCAGCACAGAGACCAACGTGGGGCTCAAACCCACGGACCATGAGATCATGACCTGAGCTGAAGTTGGGCACTTAACTGACGGAGCCATCCAGGTCCTTCTCCCCATTCCTTTTGAAAAGCACAGAATTATATTCTACACTGTTATGTGCCATGATACCTGGTGACTTAATATACTTTGAAGATCTTTTGTATAATTGGCTGTATAGGATGAATGTCAGACAACTTATTTATACACACTCCCAATTAAACTCATTTAAAAAACTCTTTTGCTATTACAAATGTTGATGCAATACTCTGCTACTTAAGTCTTTGCAGACATGAACAAGTATATTTATAGGACAAATATCTAGAAATGGAATCTCTGGGTCAAGAGTTCATGCACACATAAAATTTTGATAGATGTGGCCAGAGAGGTTGCAACAACCTACATTTTTACCTAACACTGTGAAAATACCTGTTTCCCCATATTCTCCTCAGTGCTATGTACTGTAAACTCTTATCTTTGCTAATCCAGTAAGTGAAAAATAGTATCATGGTGTTTCAAAATTGCATCTTTTTTTTTTTAATTTTTAAAATGTTTATTCATTTTTGAGAAAGAGACAGAGTGTGAGCAGGGGAGCAGAGAGAGAGAGGGAGACACAGAATCTGAAGCAGGCTCCAGGCTCTGAGCTGTCAGCACAGAGCCCGACGTGGGGCTTGAACCCACAGACCGCGAGATCATTACCTGAGCCGAACTCGGGCCCTTAACTACTGAGCCACCCAAGTATACTCATGCCTATACTTCAGTTTGTAACTCGTATCACAACTATAGCTTAAATATTTATTGTGTAATTAAAAGTACGTTTTCCTCACTAGATCACATATACTACTGACACTGAGGCCATATCTTGCCTTGTTCATTCTGGTGAAGTCCCAATGCCTCATACAGTGACTGTCATGTGGCAGATACCTAAAAGATTTATGAATGAAAGAAGGCATGTATGCATGCTACTCCTGGCCAGTTTCTCACTTGGTAAAAACTAAAAATTTTAAGAATATCTATTGAAATGATGCCAGACAACCAGGCTCGCTTCATGGCTGTGTGATCTGTGCAGTCACAGCAGGTCCCCCAATCAACAGGGCCACATGCTTGGTTCAATGATCTCCTTTTGTTGTCCTACAATTCTTTTTTATTTTTTAAGTTTATTTATTTATTTTGAGAGAGAAAGACGGAGAGCAAGTGGGCACTAGCAGGGGCAGGGGGTGGGAGAGAGGGAGAGAGGGAGAGAGGGAGAGAGGGAGAGAGGGAGAGAGAGAATCCCAAGCAGGCTCCATGCTGTCCGTGCAGCACCCAAAGCAGGGCTCAATTTCATGAACCATGAGATCCTGACCTGAGCTGAGATCAAGAGTCAGACACCTAACCAACTGAGCCACCCAGGTGCCCCTAAAATTCTTTCTTTCACCATTCTTTTACAATTTATTATTATTATTATTATTATTATTATTATTATTGAGAAAGAGAGAGCATGGGGGCGGGAGGATAGGGGCAGAGCGAAAGAGATAGAGTATCTTAAGCAGGCTCTGTGCTCAGTGTGGTGCCTGACGCAGGGCTCAATCCCACAACCACGGGATCATGACCTGAGCTGAAATCAAGAGTCGGACACTCAACCGAGTCACCCAGGCGCCCCTATTGTCTTAAAATTCTTAATTTTCTCTTTGACTTTGTGTTTTGAAAGCGAAGTACAATGGGACAGAGGAGCCTCAGTGTGAGCAGATGAGATATGTCCCACATGTGTGTCCACCATTCTTTGCCAGTGCGTTCTGTCCACAGCATCGGCCATGCCCCTTGAGCACAGAATTCCGATGGACCCACAATGTGTGGGGGTTCAACAAGACTTGAAGCCAGTAAAAGGGCAGCATGCTTGTCACGATGGTGACTGAGCAAATGGAGGCACTAACAGCCCTGAGAGGCCACACTTCCCTGATGAATCAGAACTTGCTTCAAACACAGAAAGAAGGCAATGGTTTTCTAAGACACCTGGATGAGTCAGATACCCTACTACACCCTTCGTGTTGCTTTTCTGTTTTAGCCAACCATTTGCTCTGAAAATGATGACAATACACAATTCTTGTTCCTTTCAGTCCCTTCTTATTCATCAGTAGACTGAAGTTAAAGAGTGCTGGCAGCATGCGCACGAATCAAGAAGTGAGACAAAAGCAGTTGAGTTAGTTTTGTGCAAAGGTTCCACTGTTCTAAGAAGGAAACACATATGCGTGCACAAGCCACAGAATACAATTCGTGTAATTTTGGTGATTCTACATATGAGTTAAATGGTCTTATAGTTGCATTTAAAACTGGCATTGCACAATATAAGGAGCTACTGCAAACTTTGTGCTAGTAAGCTCACATTCAAAATTTCCTCTACTTAGAACAGCATTAGTGGCAAATCATACACACGTGACAAGTCGAAGGAGCGAAAGACTGTGAAAGAAAGGAAACAACCTTATATTTACATATCATTAATGGCATGTTTTCCTCATTTCTTTGAATCAGGGACACCACATTCTCATTTTCACTGGGCGCCACATATTACGCAGTGGGCCCTGCAGACAACTCTCGGAGCTCTTTGCCCTGGGTCACTACACCGAGCGCCCGAGTCCCGTGGGCCCACCTCACAGACACTCCGCCCCAGGCCTCGTGCAGCCGTTTCCTGGGTTTTCTCAAGGAGCTGCTGAGACATAAAGGAGTGGGTCTTCCGCGCAGGCGTGTCTGGTGCTGACTGGGGTGCTCCCCCGCTGCCCTCTGGTAACCTCTCTTTCTTTCCTCGAGGCTGGCGGCGTGAAAAGGAGAGATGATTCCCGAAAGAGGATGACTCCCCAGAGCTAGTGCCTCATGATTACTCACTCATTCAATAATCATTATTAAGGGCCTGCTTCGTGCCCAGGCAGCGTGCTGGTGACAGAAGGATGAATAATGCACGAACCCTACCCTCTGGCAGCCACAGCCCAGCGGGGAGGCAGACACACACACACCAGACGTACGACCTCCTCTCGAAGAGATAAGCTCCGCACTTCTGTGGAAGCAAAGGAAGTGATTTCTGCCTGTGGAGGTGGGTGTAGGGAGAACATTTCCCCACCAGGCGACGGGGGCTTCACTCAGACTTTTATGTGTAGCCAAAGGGTGGCACTGCCGAGTGGCTTGGGGAAGCCATTGATCAAGTCCCCTCAGCCTCAAGTACCCTCAGTTAAACGCAGATTCTAAGCGAGCCCAGGCTGCTTGTTATGTGAGGTTTATTTTATTTACTTTTGTAAAGGTTTATTTATTTATTTATCTTGAGAGAGAGAGAAAGAATGTGAGCACGACCAGGGAGGCGGAGAGAGAGAAAGAGAAAGAGAGAGAGGATTCCAAGTGACTCCAAGCTGTCAGTGTGGAGCCTGACTCGGGGCTTGAATTCATGAACCGTGAGATCATGACCTGAGCCGAAATCAAGAGTTGGATGCTTAACCGACCGAGCCACCCAGGTGGCCCGCAAATACAGTTTAAAGAAAGTCTCCTGACACCCTTTTACAATGGCATTAAGCCCAAAGTGTCTCTTACACAGAAATTCTAGAGTTCCCAGTGTTTATTACAAGGTCTTCTTTTTTCTTCTTCTTCTAGAGGAATCTTTCACTTACTCAGAAATATCTTCGACAATTTTTGCTAGAGCCTCCTAACATTCAAAATAAGGTTAGCTTTCACTTGTTAAAAAGGGAGCTTCTAAGGCATTCTGTTCTGCTAAGGTACTCTGCTCTTTCCTGGTGTGGGTAGGAATGTTCCCCTTGGCACTGCTGTGTCCTTAAAATAACAATAATACTTGTGCCAACACCACTTCATACTTGAGGGGTGCTGAGTTCCTTGTTATCAATTACCGGATCTCCTTTTTTGGGTAACTGAGTGTTAGGCAAAGGCTCCTTCTTAATTAATGGGTCTATTTTAGCAATCCACCCTGGCAAGGCTTCTTCCCATTCCCTGTATCGCTGGGGATCCCACACATCACAGGACTTCCTCTGGACTCCCCAAGGATCAAAGCTTCCTGCCAGCCAGGGATTGTCACCAAATCCCACGGATCAGGGGCTGAATACAAGGAGAGTTCAAAGGTAAAGTTACTCACAGGAGCCACTGTGGTGGGCAGGATATAGGCAATCCCATGGAGGAAACCTTTCATTAAGAGTTCAACACACCTGCTCTTCCTCCCCGCCTCAAGCATCAAGGCCCAAGGACTCCAGGGAAACGTAGAGGGGGTAAAGGTCTGAGTGGGGGTGGGTGCTCTCATACGGAGGAGATCTAGCTTAGCTTTTTGTAGCTGATGGTTGAAAGAAACATTTTCACCATCTGAGAAGCTCCTGAGCCAGGGATATCTTAAACAAGTACCTAGGTTCTTAGTCTAAAAACTCTTTGGAAAGGGGTGGGGTTCATTCAGGTGTTTTATTAAAAGAATTTTGAGCTTGCATGCCACACACACACACACACACACACGTGGGGGGGCGGACCTGATCAGAATGTGGGTGGTGGAAGAGTTCAACCAAAGGAGAACAATGGAGAGAAAAGCTTATTGAACACACTGCAAAGGATCAGCGGGCAGGACAGCAAAGGAGACAGTCGGCCAGTTGGCAGTGATGGGGCTGTAGTTAAGGAGGGGAAAAGAGAAGATATGGGAACATATGGAATTTTCCTCTTTTGGGTACCTGTGCCTGGTTGTAAGTAGTCCATTGGTCAACATATTTTGAGGTGGGTTGCCTAATGAACCTGTCTGCAATTCAGCCTGGGGTCACTGTGGGCCCTTTTACCTTTCTCAGGTTTCCACTGCTCAAGCCTGTTGCCTAAAAGCAGTGTCTACAACGCAAACACACACACACACACACACACACACACACACACACACACACACACTTTCTCACCTCCCCTCCCCCTTCCTCTCAGCTCCTTGAAGCACACAAAGCTGATGCTTCAGGGACAAGGGCAGTCTTTAGGGTTAGACATGGCTTACAAAAGACCAGATGAGGCAGGGCATACTAATAAGGAAACGGTGTGAGCAAAAGACTGCCTTGGGCACACAGGTGCATTTTCAATGGCAAAGGAGGAAAGCAGTTTTGACTCTTTCAATGACCTTGACCCTAAACATCCTTGAAGTGGTTGTTATTTATATCTTTGAGTTAAGATCAAAAGAAGAAATAAATGGCAAGTATCTTTCTTCTTTTTAATTCCTAAATGTATGTATTTATTTGATTATAAAAGCAATATAACCACAACCTATAATATCTGGAACAGAGGAAGAAAACAAGTCTCTAGTCAAAAAAGTACCTAATACAAGCTCCATTTGTAAAGACATTTTGTAATTAGATTCATTTACATTTTTCACAAATTATTTTAATATTAAAATTTTTTTAAATGTTTATTTATTTTTGAGAGAGAGAGAGGGAGACTGCAAGCTGGGGAGGGGCAGAGAGAGAGAGGGAGACTGAGAATCCCAAGCAGGCTCCAAACCATCAGCACGAGGCCCGATGTGGGGCTTGAACTCATGAACCGTGAGACCGTGACTTGAGCCGAAGTCAGGTGCTTAACCAACTGAGCCACCCAGGCGCCCCAAATTATTTTAATATTTTAAGTCTTTTATATTTCAAGGTGATTTTACAAATGGAATTTAGGTGGATGAAATTGCTATTCTTCTGTTATTATGTGGGACAGGACACAACACAAATGGTCACAAGTAAGACATTTACAGAAATATAAACTCTAGAAAGATGTTATCTAACAGAGGATTTCCCATCTATAATTTCTTAATGTTTAAGGGAAAATGGGCCGCTAAATTTAAAAGGATAGGGGCGCCTGGGTGGCTCAGTCAGTTAAGCATCCAACTTCAGCTCAGGTCATGATCTTGCGGTCTGTGAGTTCAAGCCTTGTGTTGGGCTCTGTGCTGACAGCTCAGAGCCCGGAGCCTGCTTCAGATTCTGTGTCTCCCTCTCTCTCTGCCCCTCCCTATGCTCTCTCTCTCTCTCTCTCTCTCAGAAATAAATAAATGTTTAAAAAATTTTAATTAATGTTTATTTATTTCTGAGAGAGAGAGAGAGAGAGAGAGAGAGAGAGAGAGTGTGTGAGTGGGAGAGGGGCAGACAGAGAGACACAGAATCTGAAGCAGGCTCCGGGCTCTAAGCTGTCAGCACAGAGCCCGACACGGGGCTTGAACTCACAAACTGCAAGATCATGAGCTAAGCTGAAGTTGGCCGCTTAACTGACTGAGCCACCCAGGCGCGTGCCACCCCCCAATTTTTAAATATAAAAGGATAAAAAAGTTAAATGCTAGCATACACTAATTGTACCTAGAAATCCAATCTTCCCATAGAACCAACAGATAAGGCAAAAAAAGGATGAGAAAGAAAGAAAACTAAATTCCATACAATCCTATCAACCTACCATTGTGGCTAAGAAAAAATATTGGGCACAAAGACAGAAACAGGGACATTTAGACATTGAAATAAAAGGTAGGGGCAGACAAGAGAATGGGGGGTTGGTGGTGGTGAAAACTGGAGTTAGTGGGTAGAAACTGGCCTGGCAGGCAAAAAGATTCTCTAAGTTGAGGCTCAGAAAAGGAGAAGACCCCAGAATCTGCCTAGTTCTGTTTACAAAATATTGGAATAAGCATTTGGCATAGAATGAATCTGTCAGAAAGCCACAGGCCAACTGCTAAGGGCCCTCATTTTGATGACTGTGCCTCCCTGTTAAGACCAGTGTATGACTTGGTGGCTGAGGGCAGTGAGAGTGGACAGATGGGGCTAAGTACAGAGAGTCAAGGATCATCAACAGAGCACAACTCAGCCACCTTTTCCCAAACCATGTGCAGGAGGCTCTGCTAAGCATTCTGGGTAAGAGGACCTGTGCCCACCCTTCAGGAGCTCACCACTGGGTGGGGGAGACAGACGTGCAGAGCTGAACCTAATGACCCAGAGGCAGGTGGATCAGGTGGGGTGAATTTTGATGCTCCCAGTCACTAGCTAGGGAATCTTGAGCAAAAGACTTCAGCTCTAGGAATCCCAGTGATCTCATCTGCAAAATGGGGATAATACTGCCTCCTTGTAAGGTGGTAAGAATGAGAGTTAATGTCTGTAAAGATCCAAGCACAAAGACCTGTGTATGGTGAATGCTAAATAAGTGTGTGTGTGTGGGGGGGTGCCAGTCTCCCCCACTAATACTGTAATCTGTGTCCTTCTTGTTACTCTTCTATCCTTGAGGCCTAGGACAGAGCCTGGCATGTAGCAGCTCTGGCGTTTGGTACATTTTTGTGTGTGTGTCTATTTACTTATTTTGAGAGGTTGGGGAGAGGGGCAGAGAGAGAGGGAGAGAAAGAATCCGAAGCAAGGCTCTGTGCTGTCAGCACAGAGACCTACTTGGGGCTCGAACTCTCGAACCGTGAGATCATAACCTGAGCCAAACCCAAGAGTCAGATGCTTAACTGACTGAGCCACCCAGGCGCCCCTGGTGTGTAGAAAATTTTTGACGAATGAATGAATGAATGATAACAACAGCCAATCCTTACATAATACCTGTTA
This sequence comes from Panthera onca, assembly GCF_046562875.1. Lineage (NCBI taxonomy): Eukaryota > Metazoa > Chordata > Mammalia > Carnivora > Felidae > Panthera > Panthera onca. The sequence goes on along the minus strand of NC_138353.1, from coordinate 44,104,512 downwards.
TGTGCCAGCTATGGTTCTAAGCATCTCATCTATAGTAACTCACTTAATCCTCACAACAATGCAATGAGAGAGGTACCATTATTATCTCCAATGTGCCCACGGCCACACAGCTAGTAACAAGCAAAGCCAGCATTCCGACCCTGGCAGCCTGACTTGAAGCCAGTGTTCTTTATTAATGACTACATTTTCCTGCCTCGTGAAGTGGCTATTATGTTCCCTCTGCCGAAGTGGGCAGCGTAAAAGCACACTGCCTACCTTACAGGTTGATTGTAGGATCAAAAGAGACGATGCAAGTGAGAGTACTCTGCTATGATAAGCCAAGTGATACATAATTCAAAGTAGTGTTGCTATTATTACTCTGACATTGAAATAATTGGATTTACCACCACGGGGCTAAGAAAATGAGGGGAAAGGCACGGCTCTGAAAATGAAAGGGAGCAGAGGCCAAAAAAAAAGAAAAAAAATGTGTTAGGAAGACGAAGGGGAATTAGAAGAACAGGTGAAAGAAGGAGAAAAGGGATTTAATGCAGTCTGAGTGCAGGATCAGGGCCAGAACCGGTCCCTGACAATGGGTTCCTGACAACTGCCCGTGTTATTCCACAGGGCTGCAGACACCAGAAAGAACTCTGCTGGGCAATCAGACAGGAGCCAGGCTCTGAGGTCTTGGAAGCGTGTAGCCTCTCTAAGATCATGGGCAGGAAACAAATAAATTGGGGAAGGAGAAAGGGGCTAGACAATTCGGACATCATTCAGGGAGCTCTGGCCTGACGAAGAATAAATGCTTTACTGACAAAACCCAAACCTTCACTTTGATGGGTGTATGAAAAAGAAATTAAGACTGATTCAAATAGAAAGACTGGGCTTTTGAGACACCTCACTGAAAAAACGATGGAAAGGTCGGCAAGGAAAGACAGGATTACTATTGTCTAAGAGATTTCTATCCATGCCTGACAGAGACTCTCAAACATGCTGAAGTTCACGGAAGCATTATTATTAACCAGAGGTTACTGAGCTTTTCAAAACCCTTTTATTTCCAAAGTATTTTTCTCTGCTAGACCTAGAGATAAATGGCATTTTTACCCTTTCTGGTTTGTGTCTGGCTGTTAAATGCGGAGGGTATCTCAAGTGCAAATTGGAGAAAGGGTGGGGAGAGGATGAGGGGAGTATCATGTGTGATTTTCACTGAAGAACGAAGGGGGAGATTTTTAACTGGTCAAGTGCCGAAAATGCAGGGACGTAGGCAGGTTGGCAGTTTAGGGACAAAGACCAAGACAGACACTATGGTTAACCCCTGGTAGGGGTGACAGTTCGGGAGTCCTAAACAAAAAGTGGGCGATCAGACTCACCGACGCAACCCCTAACGGCGTGCCCTTAGGCTGGCTGAGGCTGAGGCACGCTATCCAGGGCTTCGAGGGGCCAGACCCGTGCCCACTGGGCTGTATCCCTCTCTCAGTGGCAGGGCCAGGAGCGGTCGCAGCAGCATCTTTCACAATGTCTTTAAATAGCAACCTGAGGAAGGCGGCAGCTTTCCTTCACCCCCACAGGCACGGAAATAGAACAAAGAAGGCAGGAAAAATGGCCGGAGTGTGTGCAAAGGCAGCAGGCTGCTGCTTGTGGGAGAGGAGATGGGGAGCTTTGTCCTTAAAAGGTGATTACAATCTCAGCTTTTAAACTGTGCTCCGTGACCTCGCGTGGGGAAAGGGCTCCACTTTGCTGGCCTGGGAGGCTCTCCCCAGCAAACACCCTGCTAAGGGACCCCAGTCCTGCTCCCCGCCTGAGCTTGATGCCTCCCACGGGATGAATGCCTGCAAAAGGCTCACTACTACCATTTACTTACTGAGTGTTTATATGACGTTTCAGTCACTGTGCTAAGCCCTTCGCACACAGTATCTCATTTAATCCTATAAGACAGGTGCTGTTAGGTTCAGTTTAAAATTAGGGAAAAGAGGATTTAGAGCGGTTTCAGTGACTTGCTCCAGGACACGCCAGAGTTCAAACCTGCGTCAGGGCTAACTCTATAAACCTTGCTTTTAAATATGTGCAGTTACTAGGAAATCCAATATGCAAAAGGAAGCGATGGAGAAAATCTGACCTTTTCCCTGCCCCATCAAAGTTGTTTATTTGGATGGAGCCTGGGCAGGGAGCAGGGGGAGCTGTAATTGGGCTACTGGCTGACCATAGGTTTGGGTTTCTTTTGGGGCATCCTGCATCACCCCAGGCAAACCCCGATCACACAGTTTCAGGTCTAGCTGAAATCGTCCACAGGGGAAGGACAGGACACTCTCTTGAGGGCATCTACTCAATGGAATTCTAGACTCTGTGCACAATGCCTCAGGAACCAAAGGCCAGAGAAAACCAGTCACTGACGCATCAGAGGTCCTGATGGGGTTTGCATTATGTACTAATACGTACATGGTGTGGACTAGACCAGAAAGAAGAACCCTGCTACCCACACCAAAGTATGGCTACAAAGCCCACATGTTGCCTCTGCACAACAGCATCATTCTAGCGTAGTGATTTCCTACCCTTGTTACACATTACAATTCCCTGGAGAATGTTTAAAATGTCTGGGCCCCCACCTCACACCTAAGACTCAGATTCATAGGGGTTAGGACTAAGGGCTTTTTAAAAAATGTTTTAATTTATTTTTATGATTTTTATGCTCTCCAGGTGACTCTAATAAGGAGCCAGGATGCAGTAGTGTGGGAGGTTAGGAAAAAACCCTGGGTGGGAGACTAGGAGTTACACCATGGTTTCGAAAGTAACAACACTGCCTGGGAAAAATCTAAGTGCCAGTTTAATAAGGGTGACGTGATTTGGACATAACCTATTACACTTCTTGGAATTTTCTTAACTATCAACAGTCAGGTTTTTATTTTCCAAAGGGAATGGGGTCAAAATCATTTTAAGATCTTATTTTTAGGGGCACCTGGGCGGCTCAGCCGATTAAGCATTCGACTCTTGATTTCGGCTCAGGTCATGATATCAGGATCATGAGATTGAGCCCTGCATCAGGCTCTGTGCTGAGCATGGAGCCTGCTTAAGATTCTCTCTCCCTCTACCAGTTGTGCTCTCTCTCTGGAAAAAAAAAAAAAAATTTATTTTTAAGTAATCTCTACACCCAACGCGAGGCTTGTACCCACAACCCTGAAAGCAAGGGTCACATGCTCCACCAATTGAGCCAGCCAGGTGCCCCTCAAAATCATTTCTGATCCACAAATTGGCACTGCATCGTTTTTCCAAAATATTTAAAAAATTTCTTCTTAAACAATGTGTACGTGAAGTGCGATTCTGAAGACATAGAAAGTTACAGGCTACCAACATGCGTTCTTCAAGAAGATGAAAAGATAAAACAAATGCAGCTGTCTCTGTTGCTACGTTAGCTGGAATTATGGCAGAAACCTTTGCCCAGATGGGAGGAATTAAGGGAAATACATGCGTTAGAACTTTGAACAGAAGTGTATATATATACATACCCATACACATATACTGCTATATATATAGCACACACATAGTATATCTATGGGGTGTGTGTGTGTGTGTGTGTGTGTGTGTGTGTGTGTGTCAAGAAGCCAAGTTGTGAAATGCAGAAGGTTCTGGCGGAGCATCCATATGCATCCTATCACTCTGCCTCAGTTCTTCTTCTCCCAGCTGATTTGGACAGCATGTCTACAACCCAACTGCAATGAAAACTTTAGGCATTTCTAAGTAAAGGAGGGTAAAATTCCCTCCTAGTGAGAACTTGTTTCGACAACTTCTGCTCTTGGGAAACCTGAACACTGGAAGAGCTTGGAAATCCCAGAATTTCCAGTTGAAGATCTAGCAAATCTATTTATCATAAAGGCAGGTGGAAAGAAATTTCAGAGATGTGTTCCATGCTTCGTAGAGAAAAGATTTCGTGCACTCTCTCAACAAACATTCATTAAGTACTTACTTTGTGCAAAGCAGTGTGTGAGATGTGGGGAATACAAAAGTGAATGGAAGGAGTAGTCAAATTCACACAGACAGAGGGAATGGGGATTGCCAGGCGCTGAGGGAGGGGAAAATGAGAGTTAGTATTTAAGGGGTACAGAGATGAAAAGAGTTCCGTGGAGGGGTGGCGGTACTGGTTGCCCAGTAGTATGAATATACTTAAAGCTACTGAACTGTACATTTAAAAATGGTTAAGATGAGGGGTACCTGATCCCAGAGTCGTGGGATCGAACCCCATGTTGGGCTCCACAAGAGGCGTGGAACATGCTTAGGATTCTCTCTCTTTCCCCCTCTGCCCCTCTCCCCTGCTCATGCTCTCTTTCTAAAAATAAAAAAATAAAAGAAAAATATTTTAATGGTTAAGATGGTAAATTCTGTGTTATGTTTCTATTACCACAATTTAAAAAAAAAGGTGGCTGGTGTGTTCAGGGGTTCACAGTCACCTGTTGGCATCAAACATGAAGAAATCATCACACTATCTCCTCTAGTCCAGAGCTGATATGTAAAGTACTGTGGAGCCTGGAGAAGCGAGGACTAATTTCACCTGAGAAACCAGGAAAGGCTTTTCACAAAGAGTGTAAAATTTAAGTAGAGTCCTAAAGGATGAAAAAAAGCTAATCAGATGGACAGGTGAGGGGAAAAGAAGGCATTTGTGGCATAAGAAATAGTAGGGACTGGCACGCCTGGGTGGGTCAGTCGCTTAGGCATCTGACTCTTGATTTTGGCTCAGGTCAGGCTCCGTGCTGACAGCACAAAGCCTGCTTGGGATTCTCTCTTTCCCTCTCTGCCCTTTCCCTGCTCATGCACTTTGTCTCTCAAAATAAATAAACGAGCATTTAGTAGAGACCAAGATGTCGGCAAGAAACAGTCTGCAGATTATCTGGGGCTGGCATGAGGTTGTCAGGGCATTTGAGGAGAAGTACGGAGGAGACAGAGAAGTCGGGGGGGAGATCCAGAATATAAAGGGCCTTGTGTGTCATGTGAAGAAGCCTGGTTTTTATCTCATGGATCAGGGTAAAAATGTTAGCTGGGGACTAGGCTTCAGCAGATTTGCATTTCAGAAAGATCTCACTAGCTGCAGTTCCCCTACCATGCTGACTGAATGAATACCTGTCAACCCTGGAGAATTACAGAGTCGAAGCAAGTGGAGTGGTTAAGGAAATAGAAGTCATAGGAATGCAAGTTTGTCCCAATATACCTGTAACAGTTTACCTCTTCCTCAAGTATCATCTCAGGCCAGTTCTAATTAGTTCCGTCACAACAGCCAAGCTGGCAATAAGGGAGCCTGAGTTTGTATTCAGTTCTACCTCTTACTGGCTGTGTGACCTGTGCATCTAAATGTAAGTATTCTGGACCTCAATTTTCTTATCTGTAAATAGAGTTAATAAGCATGTTTATCTCAGAGGGGTTGTTAGGAGGATTCCACGAGATCATGAATGTGAAGAAGCTGGTGCTTTGCCTGCCATACATAAGCCCTTAATAAATGTTCTATTATTAAATACTAACCCTCAGAGAACATGCAATGTATTCAGAGCAGATTTGCTAAGAGCAAACAAACCATGGAGCAATGAGCAATGAGCAATGAGCTGGAACAGACTCCAGAGCATCAATCCTAACTGTCATTTCACTCCAAGGAGGGTAGGGTCAGAACTCCTTCCCTGCAGAGGATGAAGCAAAGAGACGTGGGTTTTCCAACCCAGAGGCCCATCTGATTATTACAGGAAGAAATGATTCCAATCAGGCTGCAGGGCAGAAGGAAAGTCCCAGGACTCTTACTCCCCAGCCTAGCAGCCCTGAAGGTGTTTGGTCTGCTCCCTGCTTTTTTCAGTTCTGTATACACTGGGGGAAGTTGCTGGATGGCGTAGTCCATGGTTGGCCTGAACTTTTGGCAAGAGATAGTGGAACATGTGGTAGGGTAAAAGGAAGCCAGGGCTGTTTCCTGTCTCTGCTCTGTGAAGAGTTCACTCTGGCAGGTCCTGGGAGGTCAGGGCACCTGGGTCCAAGGCCAGCCCCAAACACTGTCCTCTCACTGTTCCATCCTTCTCCAGGGCAGACAGTAAATAAGCTGTCAGGAGGTAGTCTGGCCTGTTTTCCTTTTGGGTATCAGGTTTCCAGGATCTGAAGCAGCCTTCTGTTGGCCGATTTGTGCAGAAAATGCCCAAGTGATTTGGTCGCTGAGTCCTTCAGATGACAGTCACTGAACATTCAGGCCTGTCCGTGCTGCCTGGGTTTATCTACTACTGCTCTGCCACTTACTAGTTGTTGGAGAAGTTACTTATCTTCTCTGTTAGTTTCCTCATGTATAAAATGGGGATATTAATCATACTTAAATGGACAATGAAGATTAAGTGAATTAATTAATGTAAAGCACTTAGATATAAGTGCTATCATAGAGTAAATGCTCAAAGTATTTTTATGGAGTTTCAGAATTGCAACTACCATATAAACTAAGAGAAAATAATATTTTCATTTGTTTAGAATTTTACAGACAGCAGTTTACTCTTTCGGAAAATCAAGCTCTACAATGTACTTCTGAGCTGCTCGTCTGATATCTGTATGATTTTGTGTTTGTAGGTGTTACATTCATGACGACTCTACATACAAGAGCAACCAAATAATAGTTCATCATATCTTAGAGTTGGCCTAGACATTTATATATCAAAATATATGTTATTTTGGGGGTACCTGGGTGGCTCAGTCAGTTAAGGGTCTGGCTTCGGCTCAGGTCATGATCTCACGGTCTGTGAGATTGAGCCTCGCGTTGGGCTCTGTGCTGACAGCTTTGAGCCTGGAGCCTGTTTCGGATTCTGTGTCTCCCTCTCTCTCTGCCCCTCCCTTGCTCATGCTCTGTCTCTCTCTCCCTCAAAAATAAATAAATATTAAGAAAATAAAAAAAGAAACCATGTTATTTTATTATAAACTCTTAGCCTTTTATTCCTCCTTTATATATTATAGTTGGGGCATTATGTTGATTTTTAAAATATACATGTAGGTTGGGGCACCTGCGTGGCTTAGTCGGTTAAGCAACCAACTTCAGCTCAGGTCATGATCTCACAGTCCGTGGGTTAAAGACTTGCATCGGGCTCTGTGCTAACAGCTCAAAGCCTGGAGCCTACTTCCAATTCTGTGTCTCCCTCTCTCTCTGTCCCTCCTCCGCTCACGCTCTGTCTCTCTTTCAAAATAATAAACATTAAAAATAAAATAAAATATACATGTAGGTAAAGAAGTTACAAATTTCATTTCAGGAGAATAAAGGGGAAACAACAAAATATTTGGTATAATAATTTGTTATAATAAAAGTGTGTTGGGTCTGATCAAGAGAAAGGGAGCTGACAGCAGATACTCCCAAATCTGGTGCTTTAACTTGTGCTCCCTTTATGATGTCACCTAAGATACCCTGGAGAATAAGACGAACCTTGTTCCAAGTGAATGAGTGAATTAAGTAAAAGGAAGAGGGAGAGATGCTATCTTTTTATTAGCACTTGGCCAATGCAAGTGACCAGGAACAAATGGAAATGAGTGCTCGTTCTTCCTGGCATTAGCTTTGGAAATTTGTAACCACTGTCTCTTCATGAACTTTATTTCCTCATTCATAAAATAAGCAGTTGGATTATTTCCCAAAGTATGTTCCATGGAACATTATTACTTGGCATGCTTATAATGAAAAAAGGGTTCCTTGGTAAAGGAGTTGAGGAATTGTTAGTTTTCTTTGCTGCAGGCCTTCTCAGACTCTTTAATAGGCTAACATGTACCTAATCGCCAAGAGAAAAACATATAGTCATATGCAGCATTTTCCAAACTTATTTGACCATGAAGACCTCATGTCAGAGGAACAACTCATAAGTTAATAAGCCAAGGAAAATTTTTGTGAAATAAAATTAAGGAGTCTCTAAGTCCTCTTCCACCTCTAACATTCTAAAGTTCTGAGTTTGGGGGTGCCTGGGTGGCTCAGGTGGTTATGTATCTGACTCTTGGTTTCATCTCAGGTTGTGATCTCGCAGGTTGTGAGTTCAAGCCCCATGTCAGGCTCTGTGCTGATGGTGTGGAACCTGCCTGGGATTCTCTCTCTGCCCCTCCCCTTCTCATGCTCTCTCTCTCTCTCTCTCTCTCAAAATAAACAAACTTTATATATATGTGTGTGTGTGTGTGTGTGTGTGTGTGTGTGTGTGTATAAATTCTGAGTTTGACAATACTTTCTTCTTTCTTCTTGGCCTTTTTACATCAGGAAAGAAGGGTAAGGGGTGCCTGGCTGGCTCAGTCAGAGGAGCATGTGACTCTTGACTTTGGGGCTGTGAGTTTGAGCCCCACACTGGGTATAGAGATTATGTAAAAATAAAATTTAAAAAAAAGGATAAGAAGGGCAAAGAATAGGCTATCCTACAGGAAATAAAATAGTGTGTCTGATACAGAAGAGGAAGACAAACCAAGTTCTAACATATGTAGATCTATGCAAATGATGGTGCAGAAGAGGCAGAAAGGGTACAGTCTTAAATGTCAGGGCTTCCAAACTGTCATGTATGTTATCACTAGAAAAGGTTGAACGTTGATATTTTAGCAGTCACAGTAAGGTACTGAGTTGTAATCTTTTTGGCTTTATTTCTCAAACCCATCACTACTGTCATAGGATTTGGCCAAGTTACTGTTGCGGCAATCTATGGGACTATCCCCTACTCCTAGGCACTGACCCCAGCTCTTCTCTCACAGATGGGTACAATGGAGGCTGAACGTGGTTTTACACAAAACAGCATTTCCATATACCCTACCTGGCCCATCTACGTTGGTCGATAGGGGGATGGGCATCTGATCCTAGCTGGAATGTTAAGTTTCTTTCCTGGAATTTTTGCATTTGGGGCCAGGTAGGGAGGGAATCTCTGAGTGTTGGGTGTAAGAGCAACCATGGGTCACTGTCAGTGGTCATATTGCTGTCACAGGAGGAAAGCTAGATGCCAGTGCAAAAGAACAAAGATGAAATACAGAAGAAGCAGAGACAAGATATGGGGCATTTTAATTCCTGATTCTAGGAGTCACTGGTAGCCAGCTCCATCCATATTTTCCCACAACATGACTATTCAGCCCTTCTTTGGATCTCGCAGGCTAAAAAGTTCTCTGCTTAAGCTAGTTTCTGTTGCTTAAAGAAACAGACTAGGTTTCTGCTGCTTAAAACCAAAAGAGTTCTGACTATAGTCACATATGTCCTCCATACCTACTTTCTTCATCTATAAGAGGGAAGAACAGAAGCTGCCGTCTCAAAGCTGGTGGACTGAACACATGCACACACCAGTCCTCTTTCCTGGAACCCCACTAAAAGGACAGCAAAGGGAGAAAAAATGGCATTAAGCTATCAGAACAAAAAGCACTAACAAGGCAATAGCAAGAAAAGTTTTGATGCTAGAAAGCAGATAGATGAATTCTAGGGTCATAATCCTGATTTGCCCAGGTTAATATGTTTTACATCTGTTGCACTTACATAATTAATAAGTGTCCTCTTTCTCTCTCAAAAGTGTCTTGGTTTGGATAAAAAATCCATTCACTAAACCCAGAAGCAAGCCTAATGTACCACAGAAACTCAAAAAAGTTTACCTCTTAAAATGGAGGTGAACAGAAGCCCTGGTTGGAAGTCTGTTTGAGTACTAAGTAGGTGGCCTGATGCCTTTCATTTTGTGTACCCAGGTAACTGCCCTTCCCCAACCACAGCAGAAGCTTGGAGTTTACCCTTTTAGAGGATCCAACCAAAGAGACTATGGATAGACAGACATCAGGTACTGATAAGGATGAGGCTACCATGTTGAAAATAGAAGGATTAAGTGAAAACCTGCATACAAAATGACGAGACTGCCACCCTCCTTCTTCCACTCATCTTCCATAACCCTGGCAGCTGGGCTCACATCCTCTAGGTAGAAGAACAGAAAATTCTCTGACCAGCCCCAAAGAAAACAACTTCAGAGAGTCTTGATGTCTACCAGTGAAAGTAAGTCTCCTAATGAAATGACTTGGCTATATCATCACCCTCCTATAAAGTTCACCAGTCCATAAGTATTGCCCATGCACACAAAGCATTGTTAACTTGTAAGTGCTGTGTTCTTAAATCTTGCAGTAGTCTTAGAAAGTAACTAGTCCACACAAGAGCAAGCGAATGAAAGATTATAGGAGATATGTCTCTCAGAAGGTGAAACTATTAGAGCACTTGATATGTTTGAATCTTTTAAGAGATTTATAAACATTTTGCATGGGGGACAAATTGGTAATAGGTACTTTTACAGAAAAGTAACAAAAATAAACCTGAGACATTTATTAACATCAGAAAAATCCAAAATTCATACAAGAAAGGAAATGTAACCATAGTAGATAATATGGCTCAGTTGTGGATAATATTTACAGTCATAGTAACATAAACACTAAATGTTGATATAGCAAAAACTGTAATGTAATTGTATAGGGAAAATGGGGAAGGAGAGTGCATATATTTGGGGCATATTAATAATAATACTAATACATATTGAGCTTTTAGAACCTATACGTTCTAAATGCTTTATATACATAAGGTCATTTAATTAAAAAATCTTAAAAAATTTTTAAATGTTTATTTTTGAGAGAGAGAGAGAGAGAGAGAGAGAGAGAGAGAGAGAGAAAGAGAACTCAAGCTGGGAAGAGGCAGAGAGAGAGAGAGAGGGAGACACAGAATCGGAAGCAGGCTTTAGGCTCTGAGCTGTCAGCACACAGCCTGATGCGGGGCTCGAACTCATGAACGGTGAGATCATGACCTGAGCCAAAGTCAGATACTTAACCGACTGAGCTACCCAGGCACCCCCTGGTCATTTAATTTTAAAAAACAGCCCTATGTACTATGATTATCCTCATTTTTACAGATGAGGAAATCGAGGCACAGAGAGGTTAACTAACTTGTGCAGGGTCTCACTGCCAGTAAGTTGTAAAGCTAGGATTCAATCCTAGACATTCTAGCTCTAGAATCTACATTCTAAGTCTAAGCCACTATGCTGCTTCATTGATTCTCACTGCAGGCCAGTCTTCTGGACCTTAGGAACATAATCACTGACGAAGTCCCACTTGTACATATTAGATCTAGCAGGAAGTCAAAAAGTGTGTTGAAAAATCAAGAAATAGCAATGTAAGCATGCTACTTAGAAATATGGAAGTAGGGGCACCTGGGTGGCTCAGTCAGTTGAGCAACTGACTTTTAAAAAAAATTTTTTTTAATGTTTACTTTTACGAGAGAGTGAGAGAGACAGAGCGTGAGTGAGAGAGGGGCAGAGAAAGAGGGAGACACAGAATCCGAAGTAGGCTCCAGGCTCTGAGCTGTCAGCACAGAGCCCAACGCGGGGCTCGAACTCATGAGCAGTGAGATCATGACCTGAGTCAAAGTTGGATGCCTAACTGACTGAGCCACCCAGGTGCCCCTAGTTTTGAGTATCCGACTCTTGATTTCAGCTCAGGTCGTGGTATTGAGCCCCGCGTCAGGCTTTGCACTGCAAGTGGAGCCTGCTTAAAAGTCTGTCTCTCTCTCTCTCTCTCTCTCTCTCTCTTTGTCTCTGTCCCTCTCCCCTGACTTGCAGACAGTCTCTCTCTAGAAATAAAAAAATAAAAATAAAGAAATATGGAAGTTAGGGTGCGTAGGTGGCTCAGTCAGTTAAGCATCCAACTTTGGCTCAGGTCATGATCTCATGGCTCATGAGTTCAAGCCCCACGTTGAGCTCTGTGCTGACAGCTTGGAGCCTGGAGCCTGCTTCAGATTCTGTGTCTCCATCTCTCTCTGTCCCTCCCCACTCATTCTCTCTCTCTCTCAAAAATAAACATTTAAAAAAAGAAATATGGAAGTAAACACTTAAAGAAACAGCTAATCAAATTGAAAACAGTTGCTAATGGGAAGAGAGAATGGAGGGTAAAAGGGAGGATGGGACTATGGATCTTTGATTTAAGCTTTGTAAAACTATGAATGACATTTTTAGATATGAAAATCCCAATTAAAAAACAAACACACATATGGGGCGCCTGGGTGGCTCAGTCGGTTAAGCGGCTGACTTCGGCTCAGGTCATGATCTCACGGTCAGTGAGTTCAAGCTCCGCGTCGGGCACTGTGCTGACAGCTCGGAGCCTGGAGCCTGTTTCAGATTCTGTGTCTCCCTCTCGCTGACCCTCCACTGTTCATGTTCTGTCTCTCTCTGTCTCAAAAATAAATAAAACGTTAAAAAAAAACTAAAAAAAAAAATAAAAACAAACACACTAACAATAAAAAGACAAGTAACCCAATTTAAAAAATGGGCAAAGATTCTGAATAGACATTTCTCCAAAGCAGATATCCAAATGGCTAATAAATCCATGAAACAATGCTCAACATCTTTAGCCACCAGGGAAATGCAAATTTAAACTACACCACCTCACACTCACTAGGGTGGCGATAATCCTAGCAAATGATAAGACAGTAACAAGTGTTAATCAGACTGTGGAGGATTTGGACCCTCAGACATTGCTGCTGAGAATGGGAGATGATGCAGCTGGAAAATAGTCTGGCAGCTCCTGAAAAAGGTAAATGCAGAGATACCATATGACCCAGCAATTCCACTCCTAGGCATATACTCATGAGAATGAAAGCATATGTTTGCATGGAAGTGTGCACACAAATGTTCACAGCAACATTATTTAAAATAGCCAAATAGTGGAAATAACCCAAATGTCCATCAACTGATGAATGGATAGACAAACATGGTATATTCATACAATGGAATATTATTCATCCATAAAAGGTTATGAAATCCCAATGTAGGCTACAATACAAGATGAACCTTGACTGCATTATGCTAAGTGAAAAGAGCCAGGCCCAAAAGGCCATATATTATGTGATTCCTTTGATATGAAATGTCTAGAAAAGGCAAATCCATAGACAATAGGTAGATTGGTGGTGGCCAGGAGCTGGGGACAAGCGGGGAAATGGCGGGTAATGACTGCTCTTGGCTACAAGGCTTCTTTTGGGGGGTAATGAAAATGCCCTGGAATTAGATGGTGGTGGTGTTGGAACAATTTTATAAAACACTAAAAACCCTGAAATGCACACTTTAAAAAGGTGAATTTTATAGATACGAGTTATACCTCCATTTAAGATTAAATGAGATTAAACAAAATACGAGGCAAGGGGGAATGGGGCTATTACGCTATCAATGAACACAGCACTCATTTACCTCCCTTTAGATCAGCAGCCGTGGCCTGGTGGGAGTGTCTTCATCTGCCTGGACCTGGCCTTGCCTTTCTCCCATTCAACTTCCCTTAGGTTGGCTCTGACTCCAGCCTGGCACACTCCTCGCCTGACACCTTCTAGCCTTCCTCTCTCAGACGCTAGCTCAGATCCTGGGACAAATACGCCCCTGAAAAATGCCCCGGATACTATCCAGGGTTTTCTAGCTATAAACCCTCTTTAACTCAGTGATGTAAGGGTATGATATCTGAATTACTATCCCATATACAAATCTTGTATTTGACAAATGGTAGAGATCCTTGGAAAAACAGGCATTCATTAATGACTAAACATCTGATTGTTACTGTGTGGGAACGAACATTTGAGAAGTTGTGCTTCTGGTCTGACTGGGTATTAGAAAGGAAAAGATAGAAAATTATATTGGGCTTTAACAGAATAAGACAAGCTTCTAAACATACATAACAGGTGTAAAAAATCACCATAGTTTTTCCTGGCAACCCCTTGCCACACAGAAGTGATGAGAACTTTGCTATTTACAGAAAACGTAGATGGCTGAATAGGAAATGGAACTTGGTACAAGTCTTGATTAACTAAAATGTTACTTTAAATATTCTCACCATGGCAAAGAACCTGGTGATTGCTTAGTGGATACTTTCATCAACTACTGGTGTACTTATTTGCTTTAAAATAATCTTTATTTGCTTTTATTTTATTTTATTTTATTTTACTCTGTTCTATTTATTTTTAAGTAAACTCTACACCCATTGTGGGGCTTGAACTCATGTCTGTGAGATCAAGAGTCGCATGCTCTCCTGACCGAGCCAGCCAGGCTCCCCTGTTTACTCTTTCTTTAAAAAGTCAGTGGCCGGGGCGCCTGGGTGGCTCAGTCGGTTGGGTGGCCGACTTCGGCTCAGGTCATGATCTTGCTGTCTGTGGGTTCGAGCCCCGCGTCGGGCTCTGTGCTGACTGCGCAGAGCCTGGAGCCTGTTTTGGATTCTGTGTCTCCCTTTCTCTCTGACCCTCCCCCATTCATGCTCTGTCTCTCTCTGTCTCAAAAATAAATAAACGTTAAAAAAAAAAAAATTTAAAAAGTCAGTGGCCCAGAGGCACATGGGTGGCTCAGTTGGTTGAGAGTATAACTTCAGCTTAGGTAATGATGTCACGGTTCGTGAGTTTGAGCCCCACGTTGGGCCCTTTGCTGTGAGCACGGAGCCAGCTTCGGATCCTCTGTCCCCCTCTCTCTCTGTACCTCTCCTGCTCATGCTGTCTCTCAAAAATAAAGTTAGGGAACAGAAAAGCCAGGTAGAGTACAGGTTAATCTCTGAGGGTCTTCCTTTAGTCATTTGTAAAATGGGGACACCTACCCCTCAGTGCTCCTGAGAGAATCAACTGAGATAGTCCAATAATGCACCTAGCTCAGTGTCTGCTTTATGAAAGCAGACAGCATTATTATTATTTTGTGGTGCTATAACCACTGCCTCATAGTGATACAGAAGAAAGGGAGTGTTGGAAGTCAAATCATGTCTGGACATATATTAAGTCCTTTGGTTCAGTAACTGCAGAGCATGTAGGTTCTCTCACTCTCTCTCTCTCCCTCTTTGATGTTTATTTATTTTTGACGGAGAGACAAAGTGCAAGCAGGGAAGGAGCAGAGAGACACAGAATCTGAAGCAGGCTCCAGGCTCCAAGCTGTCAGCACAGAGCCTGATGCAGGGCTCAAACTCATGAACCGTGAGATCGTGACCTGAGCCCAGGTCAGAAGCTCAACCGACTGAGCCACCCAGGCGCCGCCCCCCCTTTTAAGTTTTATTTATTTATTTTGAGAGAGAGAGAGGGTATGAGCAGGGGAAGGGCAGAGAAAGAGAATCACAAGCAGACTTCTCACTGTCAGCGCAAGCCTGACGTGGGGCTTGGACTCACGAACTGTGAGATCGTGACCTGAGCTGAAATCCAGAATCAGATGCTTAACCAACTGAGCCGCCCAAGTGCCCCCAAAGCATCTAGGTTCTTATACTTTTCCAGTCGAGTCGTTGTCCATGAGGAAGAACGAGGTGGCATATGCAATCATGAGATCCTTGCACAGAGTTAGAAGGCTGGATTCCACATAATAAAGTCTATCTTCCCAAGTCTGAGATGACCGATGGTGTGAGCCTGGTGTGACAAAGTGTAAGGTTCTAAAAGTTCCAGCCAGGAAATACTTGCCTATTCATTCAGAACAAATATGAAATTACCTTTGGTGGATTTAAAAATATTGTTCAAAACCCCAGCAAATCTAAGGATGACATAGTAGTAGTGGCCGTGGTGGTGGCGGTGGGGGTAGTAATAGCAATGACAATACCGCCACCACCCGAGATGAGTCGTAGTCATCATCACTGTCATCTTTCATATTGGCAACCCTTCACAGTGTGAAGCATTTGCCAAGTTATCCCTTCTAATTCTTGCCACATCTGTGTCAGGGGGATGGGACGGATGTGCAAATGAGGTTCAGGGGGGTTAAGAGATTTGCACCAAGGCCAAGAGTCCAAAAAATTATTCTATGCTCCTCCTTATTCTTTCTAGTCAAGTGTCAGAATTAAGTTCTTTCAAGGTAAGCATGTCACAAACACTGCTTCTCTGGTCTTCCTGAGGGTACAGTATGTGGTACAGGCCCTTAAAGCAGACAAAAAAAAAAAAAAAAAAAAAAAAAAGTAAGAGTGTGACAAAGAAGAGATACCCTACACAGAACAGGCTTCTTTTTTAAAAAAAATTTTTTTAAGTTTATTTATTTATTTTGAGAGAGAGAGAGAGAGAGAAAACAAGTAGAGCAGGGGCAGAGAGAGGGAGAGAGAATCTCAAGCAGGGTCTGCACTGTCAGCACAGAGCCCAATGTGGGGCTTGAACTCACAAACCATGAGATCATGACCCGAGCTGAGATCAAGAATCGGCTACTTAACGGACTGAGACACCAGGCACCCCCCAGAACAGGCTTCTTAAGATGTGGCAGTGATGAAGAGGTGGAGAAGCATAAGCACAAAAGAGAGAGCACTATGGAATTATGGGTTGAAACGTGTGTTCCCCCCCAAAAAGATACCATGAGGTCCTAACCCCCAGTACCTCAGAATGTGACCTTATTTGGAAATGGTTGTTCTGATGTGACTAGTTAAGGTCATAGTAGAGTAGGGGGGCCCTAATCCAGCACTGGTGTCCTGAGAAGAAGGAAGCCATGTGAAGACAGAGACACACAAGGAGAACACATGTGACAACAAAGGCAGAGACTGGAGCGATGTGGCTACAAGCCAATAAATGCCGAAGCCTGCCTGCAAAGCACCGGAAGCGAGAAGGAAGGAAGAACTTCCCTACAGGTTTCAGAGGGCGCATGGCCCTGTAACACTTTGATTTTGGACCTTTAGGTCTCCAAAACTACGAGACAACAAAGTTCTGTTTTCAGTGGCACTTTGTTAGGCAGACCCAGGAAACCACTGTGGAGCCCGAGAGGATCCCGTCTTCTAAGAATGAAATGAGGAGAAGCAACTATATTGTCTGAGAGAAAAGAAGGAAGTGTTTGGGGGGAAGAGACCATTTATAAACCTATGACTTATTTGAAAGTCCCTCTAAGCCACCGTCTCTTTTGACATTGTAAACGTTGTCCAACAAATGCTGAATTCCTTAAATCTTTTTTAAGCTTATTTATTTTGAGAGAGAGAGAGGGAGAGAGAGAATCCCAAGCAGGCTCTGCACTGTCAGCACCAAGCCCGATGTGGGACTTGAACTCACGAACCATGAGATCATGACCTGAGCCAAAACCAAGAGTTGGACGCTTAACCGACTGAGCCACCCAGGCGCCGCTAACAAATGCTGAATTCTTATTAAATGTCTTTAATGAAGAATATCAATACTGTAAACACCAAGCCCTGGCCATTGGCAGATGATCAGCAGAACTGCTGCCTTGATCAACCGGCTATAGCCCTGTGCTCCCAGGAAGGGAAGAATCTCTTTAATTTCAGTCCTGGAAGGGCACTCTCTCCCAAGCACTTTTTCAAAGTTTACAGGGGAATAATTATTACCTGGATCACAGTCATGTTTACATAAATGTTCTTTTCATTTACTCTTCACACAGAGCCTTCGATCTGTTAAAAGGAGCAATGTGTGAAACTGGCTCTGGGAAGGAACTGGGCCCGTTTACTGTACACATAGCACCAAAACCACACCAAATGTTGCCAAAATAACTTTCAGGATAGAACAAAACCAATAAAAGGAAGGAAAGTTTCCATTCAGCTTGCCCATTTACTTATAACTTGCCATTTGTGCCGTGTCAGAGATTAAGTGTCCTACCCTCCTCGGGTCCCAGTTCTTGGTCTGGACAGACAGGAAACAAGGTGAACCCAGGATGCACGCACTCAGTCTTTTAGATGGACCACGGGTAACTGCTGTAACCAGAAAAGCATCACGTCATACGTGAGCCTTTTTTTTTTTTTTTTTTTTTTTAAGCCAGGGTTTGCTTTCTCTGGACAGTGAAGTAGGAGAGTAACCTCTGACTGCACAAATGTTCACGAAGCCACTGCTCATTATGTTATCAGGAAGAGGTTTCTGTCATCCGAGTCCAACTCTGGATTCAAAGAAGGAATTAAAAATCATTCCTGGGTGGAGACCTGGGTTTGGCTCAGAACCTGCCTTAGCCATCAGTTAATAATTAATCCCAAACTCTTCCTCCAGAAGATGTTTCCAGGGTTTGCTTATTTTTAAAGACAGGACCTGGTGTTAAGACTCATTTATCATCTTGGGGCACCTGGGTGGTTCAGATGGAAGAGCATGTGACTCTTGATCTTGGGATTGTGAGTTCGAGCCCCATGTTGGATACAGAGATTACTTAAAAGAAGAAGAAGAAGAAGAAGAAGAAGAAGAAGAAGAAGAAGAAGAAGAAGAAGAAGATTTGTTTATCATCTTGAAGGAATGAATTCTAAAAGCCTACTACTTATCTCCTGCTAGACAGAATATAGATTAGGTTTTTGTCACCTAAAATTAGTGATTAGAAGGAAGAAAAGCTATGCTCCAGGAAATACCTTTTAATATTAAAAAGCAAGGGAGAAAGGAGCGCCTATGTGGCTCAGTTAGTTGAGTGTCTGACTCTTGATTTCGGCTCAGGTCACGATCTTATGGATTGGGAGACGGAGCCCCACGTCGGGCTCTGTGCTGATAATGCGGAGCCTGCCTGGGATTCTCTCTCTCTGCCTCTTTCCCTGCTCACACATGCTTTCTCTCTCACTCTCTCTCTCTCTCTCAAAATAAATAAATAAATATTAAGAATAAAAAATGCAAGGGAGAAATTTTCAATATAAAATGTTGCCAAATTTATAGTCACTGTAAACCCATATGCAAAATTCTCAAGTACCTGATAGTTCTTGGAAGTCTGCTTTCTGCAAACTGTGTAGAGGACTGTAGTAGTTCTCTCAATAAATCTAGAACTACAGTCAGTCCCAAAGTACTCATTCTTTTTTTCTAAGATCATCAATTTTTTTTCCTATTATATATAGCCAGTTCTCGTTATTCATGGTAGTTATGTTCTGCAAAGTTGCCATGAACAATGAATTAATGGAGACTGAAACATTGCTCCTAGAGGAAATATAGGTTTAGGTTTCTGAGAGCCTCTGGTCATTCCAGATCACTTATCTTTATTTTTATTTAATTGTTTTTAAATGTTTTGTTTATTTTTGAGGGAGACAGAGTGCAAGCAGAGGAGGGGCAGAGAGAGAGAGGGAGACAGAATCCCAAGCAGGATCTGCACCATCAGCACAGAGCCCAACATGGGGCTCGATCTCACGAACCATGAGATCATGACCTGAGCCAAAATCAAGAGATGGATGTTTAACCGACTGAGCACCCAGGCACCTCCTTCTTCTTTTTTAAAGCAAGCCTGTATCTTGCTTGGTCAAAGGTTCGGGAAGAGATTCAGGCAGACAGAATTTGGGAATCCTTTCTCAGGATCTATCCATCCCAGAATTTCCCCTCTCTGTCCTGAAACTGCGGTTTCCCCAGATCAACGTCCTGGTTCTCCAGGCTAGAAAAACTGTGGTATCTCCACCAGTGCCCCTCCTGCATTGCATTTGCTCCCGGATAGACTTTTTCCTAAGTTAAAAGCCAAGAAAACGGAAACTTACTCCATACAATGCCTGTCCTGTGAGCATGGACTCCCCATAAGAATCTGCCTGCATGTGACTGCTCTCCAGTGTCTCAAGGTAGCTGCTTACTATATTATGTCCAGAATTTATAGTTGCTATCTGAAGGAGGGCCAGTCTTGTCGGCTATTACTCAGCCATTACTACCCCAATTATTCATTATTGTCTTTGGAATGAATTTATGAAAATGGATGTTCTAAATATTTACAATACTTAAACAAGTCACTGTGCAAAGATCTGGGAAGGTCTGGATAGTTAGGCACAATTTTTTCATTCTGTTCCTCAGCTTACCCTCCACACGTGGAGGAAGGCTGTTCTGAACCCTGAAGCCAACAGAAGGCACATATCTAAACTTACCTCCTCCTCTGAACATCCCTAGTGAATTTAACTTCTAGCAAGGGTAAGGTAGAATCGGTTAAATGGGAGTTCCTTCTGGCCTCTCCTAGGCTTCAGGCTACAGTGGTAATAAATTAACAGTTAACAGACATGGCCATAAGGCCAAAATAAGGCTAAGCAGAGAAAGTAAGTTTTTCAATAAGAAAATGTATGTAATATCTCCCTCCAATGTGGATATTATGTTGACTGCACAAAATTCTGGCTACTTTTTTTTTTTTTTTAACGTTTATTCACTTTTGAGGAAGAGAGAGAGAGAGGAGAGAAACACAAGCGGGAAGGGGCAGACAGAGAGGGAGACACAGGATCCAAAGCAGGCTCCAGGCTCTGAGCTACCAGCACAGAGCCCGATGCCAGGCTCGAACTCATGAACTATGTAATCATGACCTGAGTCAAAGTCGGACGCTTAACCAACTGAGCCACCCAGGCCCCCATGTTCTGGCTACTTTTGAATGAGAAAGAGGTAAAAGCTACCTCTTGAGTGGGGGTAGTGAGGTCTTCCCTCTCTGATCCCAATCTGTCTTCTGATCTTCTGAACATCCACCTCTTCCTGGATTTCCTGCCTCCTTTCTGAGCTGCCAGAACCACAGAGGTCCTTAGCAGGCGCATCTAGCAGCAAGAGAAAATTCACTGAACCCTGGAATTATCTTTGGCATTCTGTAACTTTAAAAATAGTGATTAGAAGGGAAAAATGCGCGCGTGCGCACACACACACACACACACACACACACACACACACACACACACACACAACTTCATCAACAAAGTGGCACTTTCATTTCAGCTGTTCCTGGGGGCAAACAGCAGAAAAGATAAGTCCTAGATTGAAAGCTTTGTGGTTATCTCCGTTTCTCATTAAAGTGCCCCTGATTATAATCACACCCACGATTACAAGATTTAACACACCTGGTCTTAAGGATGCACCAGGAAGAGGAATCCTACATTCATCTCATCCCATTTCCTTTCCTTTAGTCACTGGGTGAGCACAATTTATAAATTTCTGTGAGTGCAGAATAGAGAACAGGAGAGAGGTTTTCCATTCACATGGGTTTTTGAAGGTGACAATCATCTTCCACAGCCACAAATTATGTTAGCACCGGTGAGACCAGGAGTGTTGCTTTCATTGGCTACACACAGATCTGAGAAATCTGGGTAGGCTTTCTATTTCTTCTCTCACTTTACTAACTAGACACACACACACACACACACACACACACACAGTCTCTCTCTCTCTCTCTCTCCCCCCTCACTCACTCAGGGTGTGTATGCACTTGTAGAGGTTTTCTTTTTGCTACTTTGGTAAAAATCCATTTTTATTAATAGAAAATAAACACTCAGTTTCAGTTGTTATACCTGTTGTTAATAAAAAAAAAGAATTTAAAATAATCACTTAATCCTGTTTTGACTAAAACAATTGAAACTGTGGCTTAAAAAAAAATATTCAGCACCATTTGCTCATAGGCCTTTCAGTATTTGTTCTTAAAGTTTCTGGAACTTTCCTGTCTGTGAAGTACAGGAATTACTAAGCCTCACGAGGAGGCCTCTCTGGGACGACCAATGAGAAGGCAAGCAATCGTCATAAAAGGAATCCATGTACATTCAGCACGGTAACTCGGACAATACAACGATTCCCTCCCCTCCAGCTCAGGAGGGACATGCTTCTGAGCACTGAGGGATGAAGAATCAGGCTGTTATTTGCTGTTGGAATTGGCTAATAACAGTAAATCTCTGGCACAGATGCTACTGGTTCTTAATATCCTGTGATTTTAGGAAATTCTGTAGATAGTTTGGATTTAATTCAATTTATTCAGAAATTAAACCTATGTAATAAGGTACACTACTCTGTCAGAGTATCTTCTGGTTTAGTATCTTATAAAATACATGTAATACATGCAGGCAAATCATAGTCTTAAAGTATACTTAGAATACTGCATTATTCAAACCAAAACCTATTTTAACAAAATGTCTATAATTAAAAGTAGCTGATGAAACGAAATCCAAAGTTATGACAAGGAAGACTCACTCTCACTAAGCAACTCACTGTTGCTTAAAGAACTTTAAAAAGCACGTGCCCTGGGGCGCCTGGGTGGCTCCTTTGCTTGAGCTGACTCTTGATTTCGGCTCAGGTCATGATCCCAGGGTCTTGAGATCAAGACCTGCATCGAGCCCTGCACTGGGCTCCACACGGAGCATGGAGCCTGCTTAAGATTCTTTCTCTCTCCCTCTGCCCCTCTCCCCAACTTGCACTCTCTCAAATAAAAATAAAAATATAAATAAAAAGCATGTGCCCCTACAGCCATTCAAGTACAGGTGAGGTGCACCCTCTCCTCATTTTTTACCAAAAGATTCCAATCAAGGATGGGCCAGAAATTAGCATTTCTAAATATTTCATAAAAGTCCATAGAAATATTAAAAAGACTTTTAAGAAATAACCCATACAGAGAAAGACAGATACCATATGTTTTCACTCTTATGTGGATCCTGAGAAACTTAACAGGTACCCATGGGGGAGGGGAAGGAAAAAAAAAAAAGAGAGGCTACAGTGAGAGAGAGACAAAGCATAAGAGACTCTTAAAAGCTGAGAACAAACTGAGGGCTGATGGGGGGTAGGAGGGAGAGGAGGGTGGGTGATGGGTATTGAAGAGGGCACCTTTTGGGATGAGCACTGGGTGTTGTATGGAAATCAATTTGACAATACATTTCATATATTTAAAAATAAATAAATAAATAAAAAGACTTTTAAGGGGCGCCTGGGTGGCTCAGTCAGTTAAGCGTCCGACTTCAGCTCAGGTTATGATCTCACACTCCGTGAGTTCGAGCCCCGTGTCGGGCTCTGTGCTGACAGCTCAGAGCCTGGGGCCCGCTTCAGATTCTGTGTGTCTCCCCCTCTCTCTGCCCCTCCCCTGCTCATGCTCAGTCTCTCTCTGTCCCAAAAATAAATAAAAACATTTTTAAAAAATTTTTAAAAAAGACTTTTAAGACTGTCTCTGTATCAGTGAGCAGTAGTGCCCACCAGAATTTCCTGAGAGCACAAAGACAATGGCAAGTCATATACTCGCTCAGATATTCGAAGGATGGGGGAGGGTGACTGTTGGGTCATCCTTAGCCGGAGCTTCTCCAGGCTTTTAACTATATGTTTCTCACCAATGTGAGTCAGGTGGACTTCTGTGAGAGAATGGTGTTCGGTGGTCAGGATCTCTTTTGTACATTTTTTCCTAAATGGAATACACAACAGATAAGGGAGTAGAGGAGGTAACACAGGGAAGATACTCCTTCTAGCTCAGAAGGAGTGGAATTGATAAAGCCCATATATGCATTCAAGAAGTCCATGGAGTCCTCTAGCTGTGGAGAGTGGCTAATGTGGTCATCTAGAATTGACACTGTGGAACATGGGAATGTTTTCCTGCACAGCTCCAAAAATTCTGCATAGAGGTTCGTGGGATCCTATGGCCCACCGATAAAATGACTGGGAATAGTCACAGAAGCAAGAGCTCTCACCCAGCATGTTCTAAACTTCTTTCTCTGGATGATGTACCGCAAGAGACTTGATAACTAAGTTCTCGTCATTGTTGCGTATCCCTGCCCACATGTCCCACAGCTCACTCCCAGAGCATTTGATGTACGGCCCATAGACTGGGGTGAGACCTCGAGAGAATACAAAGAAATTTGCGTCAATCGTGTGAGGATGGGTGACAGCATGCCTCCATTTAAAAACATTTTTTTAATGTTTATTTATTTTTGAGAGAGAGAGACAGAGACAGAGACAGAGACAGAGATAGAGAGTGAGCATAGGAGAAGCAGAGAGAGGGAGACATAGAATCCGAGGCAGGCTCCAGGCTCTGAGCTGTCAGCACAGAGTCTGACGCAGAGCTCGAAGCCACAAACCACAAGATCGTGACCTGAGCCGAGGTCGGACGCTTAACCAACTGAGCCACCCAGGCGCCCCAGCATGCCTCCATTCTTGAGCTGCTTTTGGAAGAGAGGACGGTGAATCTCAGGAAATATACCTCCATTTGACAGATAGAGACTCCTCACGGTAAGCTGACGAGATCATTTCTGCTCGAACCTATAGAGCACCTTCTGAGCAACGATACCTCTGTAATCATGAGACAAAAGGTTGATCCTATGGTTCTGGAGCCCCAGATGCCACAAAAATGCCTCTACGATGCTGGCCTGCTCAAATATGGAACAGTGATGTGGTCTTGTTTGTCACTGCAACCAAAGACCAAGAAACCCAGGGCAATCACTCGTTAAAACCTCCCGGTCAGACCTTCCCAAATCTTGTACTAATCACAGCTGGAAGTTGGAAACCTAGGTAAAAGCACAACTATCTCAGGATTTCCAACCACACCCACAGAGTCCTGGTAGAAGATGTGCAGTCTCTCATAGGTGAAAAATCTGCCTGACGACTTCCATGAGTGAAGAGCAGGAGACAGCTGGAGTGCCGGGAAACGCAGATAGGCCACAGACAGGGGCACGGCTAGTCACCCCACCTGAACCCACCACTCCTTCATTGTGTGGAGGTGATCTCGGTGCACCATGGCTGCGTCTTATCCCCTGCTGCCCAGCACAGCAGTTTGGAGCACCCGGTGCCACGGCGCCCGCAGCATGGCAGGGCCAGGCGGCAGCCAGGCACAGCACACAGCCCGCAAAGGCAGCGCCAGCCAAGACAAGCAGTGAGTAGTGGTAAGTACCCAGATGTGCTGGTTGCCACGGCCCACTCACACAGTTGTATAGACCTATTTCAATAATGTTGTAATTCATATTTTAAACTACAATTTTACTTTGAAATAATTTTAGACTTACAGACAGCACAGAGAATTCCTGTATACTTCTCACCCAGTTTCCACTCTTGTTAACAACTTACATATCAATGGTGTATTTGTCAAGGGTTTTGTAGATCTTAAGGATGGGTGAAAAATACTTTAACTCCCGCTTGTACAGCAGACTCTCATCAAGGGCAGTTTGTAGCCGATAGCAATTTATTTAATTAATCTGCATTATTGAGTTATGATCTTTGTGTTCCCCACCACCATCAAGACCCTAGATAATAACTAGGGGACAACTGATGAGTTCATGCTTGCACAAAAATGGTGTCAAGAACTTCATGTGGCAACGGTCTATCATGAATAAAGCCCGTGGGTCTGACAAAACAAACACTCTTCTAATGGCTTCACTGACAGTTAAATACTGATGTGCCAGCCACCAGTGAGCACTGTGGATGGCAGGAAGTGAATTATTAATGTAAACTCTCTCCATAAACTCATCTGGGAGTGGGTTTCCATTAAAATCAAGAGGCAAATTAATTTAGAGGTCACTCATTCTTAGCACACATAGGGATATATAAACTTTCTTCCCGTATTGGCCACACACTAGGGAGAAATCCAACCAAATCCACTTGGAGAAGGAAAAATGTTTAACTTATGTAGCAACTAAAATCTTGTGGATTGAATTCACAGCTAAAAAGGAAACATTTTTAAATGAGATCCTTTAGTAATTTGGTATGAACAGTGAAAGGAGTCAGGGAGACAAGTCACTAAAGATCAGGCTCCAGAGGCAGGCTTAGTGTGTTCCTGTTCGCTCACCTGGAGTCTGCCCCTCTGAGAAGAACACCAGGACTCAGAGTCTCGATCTTATGCTCTGGTTCTCCTCCAGCAGTAGGGTGTGGTTTGCCTACTATTTCAGAAGAAATAGGGACTCCTATTAAAGATGCAAGCAATATAACTTTCCTACTACAGAATAAAATCTCTGCTGATTTTATTCTGGGGATAAAGTCTGAGGTCTCCCGTGGTGAGATTGATGAGCAGGAAAAAAACCAAAAAGGTACGGAAACTGCATATGATGAGAAACTGACTTACCTCAGTGGCTTTCTGGCTGAGGCCCCGAAACAGCAGCACAATCACGTGGATGGCAGCTCTGCGCACTTGAACTTCATGGTCTGTTTTAGCCACAGCAATCAGGCAAGCTGTTACCTAGGAGGGCGAGGGGAAAAGTCAATAAAATTCAGGATTGCACAATTACCTAAAGTTTTTCAACTATGTTCCACTTTCTACACATCCACCACAAACAATCTGGCTTAGAGAGGGGTGGATAGTTACCTCATTCTCCATAAAGAGAGACAGATCTAGTGGTGGAGATCTTGATTTAGTCTGGCTTTTCCGGAAAAGGGCAAAATCCGGTTTGGAATTCAGGAAGAAGATTAGGGAGTCAGCAGGGATATGTGTATAAAACAAAGGTATGGTCAAATTCAAGTATTTCCTCAAAAGTAGGAAGAAATGTTACTTGTCCCCCTTTGGGAATGCTAAATGAAAGGAAGGAAAGATGATCCAAACCATAGTGGCTTTCTAGGGAGTGAGGACCATGGGGATTTAGCTAAGCAGGCTTTGGAGTTCAAGGCCCAGCATGAATATGAATGCGCCGTTGATGAAAGTTACAGCCCAGGGATAGAAAAATACATAAATATTCTAACTGATCTACTTCCACATGTCCAGGTGTCCTGGTCCTGCAATCTAGCATACCCCACCATGTGAGTCACCCGGGGCCAATTTCAGAGTCTCCCCGGGTTTCTTCATGTGTATAATAGGTCTTTCAGTGCTCATTTACTTTAAAAGACAGCTCTATAACAGAAAAGACTAGAAATTACTAGCACAGCATGTGCCAGATATATAGCTAATAATTATATGTCGTAAAATAAGAATGTTTCTAGACCCTGTTACCACCCTGCCCCCATCCCACTCCTGGTTAAGAACAAAAATATTTTAAAATCTCAGTAAAGAGATACTCCTAAAAACAATGGCAAAAAAATCTTCCTGAGGCATTCATGCAAGATTTAAAAATTGAAAACGAAAATTTTGAAAGTGTGACCAACGGAACAATAATCTGAAGGTAAGTCTCAATTATTCAATTGGCTTCTCACATATTTTGTTATTTCATTTACTGTGTGAGTGTATTTCTTGGCCAACCATGGAAGGATTTCTAACCATGATAAAAAAATAGCCAGATTGTGTGTTTGGAAACATGTATAAATACATATTATGTTTAAAGAATGGTTTTTAAAAAGGTTTTAAAAAAAAGAATACAGGCACAAACGAGGAAATAGGCTTGTGCAGAAATTTTAACTATGCAGGTTGTATTTTTCACAGCTTTCAAACAGTTGGGCATAGTTCAAAGTGTCTAATTAATCAGCGATGGCAGAGAGATTAGAAGAAGTAGCTTGTTCTTAAATATAATTGCATCTGTGATGTACTGGCACTTAATCAAGTTGTACATCTATTAGACAAACTTGCATGTTGCGAGTGAAGGGAAATCCCAGGAAAGCTCAACAATTTGGGGGCTGTTTTTCAGTAAGATCCAGCAAGCTGTTTCTGCTTTTGACCTGGGACACCCTGACCCAAGGCCATCAGTGGCTTCCATGCCTGTGGCATTAACGGTAGAAGCAATTCAGTCTTAGGAGGAATTCCTTGGGTGACCTCCAAACAGGTAACAATATAATAGCTACCTCCACTTGCACCCTTAGTATTTACAAGGTAAGAGCTGAAATCAGAGAGACAAGTTAGAGCTAGGTCTGAGTCCTTCCTGACACAAAGAGGTTTAGCTTATTCAGTCTAGTAACTAAAGGACAAAAACCAGCCTGGGGCCGCATAATGTGCAGATGCTCCCGAGCCTTTTGCCTGCCTCTCTCTGGGTTTAGTTTGGGGCCCAGGTTTCCAGGTTTGGTGGATCAAGGCTTCTTGGCCTAGAGCCCTGCTGGTATCCAGCTTTGCCACCTCTGTCTCCCACACTATGCTGAGCACGCTGTGCCTCAGCTCTCAGTGAGTCCAGCTCTGGCTGTCAGGTGTTAATCCCACAATCAGGAGAGGCAGAAGATTCCTGCCTGGAAAAGGGCTTGCCCCGCAAGGCCAGTGCTGTAATCCTTGTGCCACTTTGAAGGCATGGCTGAGAGAATAGCTGGTTATTACAAGCTTTGGTGAGATCAGTTGGAATGGCCTCCTGCTTGCTACAGACTATTATTATTATTTTTTTTTTTTAATTTTTTAACGTTTTATTTATTTTTGATACAGAGAGAGACAGAGCATGAATGCGGGAGGGTCAGAGAGAGAGGGAGACACAGAATCTGAAGCAGGCTCCAGGCTCTGAGCCGTCAGCCCAGAGCCCGACGCGGGGCTCGAACTCACGGACCGTGAGATCGTGACCTGAGCTGAAGTCGGACGCTTAACCGACTGAGCCACCCAGGCGCCCCCAGACTATTATTTATGCACTGAACAGGACCCAGTCCATCTGCAATCAGCCATCCAGGATGATCAGGAAATGGCCCATGAAAGGAAGGGTGTTCACAAACCTTCCTCAACACCTCTGTCACAAAGACTAAATCCTATGAAACATATGATGGTCAATTACGCAAAATGTTTTTTTTTTTTTTAAGTTTATTTATTTTTGAATGAGAGAGACAGAGTTTGAGCGGGGGTGGTGCAGAGAGAGAGACAGAGAGGGAGACACAGAATCTGAAGCAGGCTCCAGGATCTGAGCTGTCAGCACAGAGCCTGACGCGAGGCTTGAACCCACAGACTGCAAGGTCATGGCCTGAGCTGAAGTCGGATGCTTAACCAACTGAGCCACCCAGGTGCCCAATGCAAAATGTTTTTAAAGCATCAGAATTTTAATATGGTCTTGCAGATATCATCTGGAGACAAGAACAGCCTTCTGTTCAGGTCACGCTCCCATAACCAACTTGTAATGTTGCTCTCCTACAGGCCACTGAGGCAGACCCCTAGTCAAACCCTAGAAGCAGGGAGGATGCATAGCCACTCTCTTCCATTGACCCATTCGGAACAAGTCACTCTCATACCTAGTCTCTCTCACCTTCAACCCCAAGGACACACTTACCATTGACTTTCACCTCTAAAAGGCTTGGCAAATAGATAGATGATGTAAGGTCTTTACTAATTTATGAATTGGTGTCATATTTCTATTCTGTTCTGTTCTGTTCCTAAGTCCTCCCAGAGGATAAAATCCATCCTATGTGATCTTCATGTTGCCTGCCTTCAGGGTCGGCATACCTAGTCTAGTAAACCACACTGTGGAAGGCTTTCTTGTCATCACTGCCTAAAATACGTACATCATTCTGCCATTCTGAGAACCACGCAAAGAGGAAGATGATGATTCCTCTGCATACACTATAAGTCAGTGTAAGCAATTTAACACTTGATGGGAACTAACAGGAATAAGGAAAAACATCACTTCCCAAATAGCTGGCACACACCAAGCATACTCAGAACTACATAAATAAAGATAATACAAATGGCAAGATTACCAAAAACCAACTTTGGAAAATTCCAGGAGAGAAGGTACCATAGTTGAGGTATATGTCAAGAAAGCAGGACTTCAATTTTCCAACTGCATTTTCATCCCTTTTCTTAACCATTTCTTTGTTAAAATTTTGGTTGGTCTGCTTACTTATGTGAAACTAGACCATCTGCCCTTCTATTTCATCAACTAAGAAACCTTAAGAACAAAGGCAGTACAGTCTCCAATTCATACGTGCTCAGCTTGCTCACATAACTTGCTCACGGAACCATGCTGGGTCTGTTAGCTTCTGGAGGGTCTCCCAGAACGTGCACTCCAGTCCTCATCTCAGGGGCCTATGCAGCTTCAACACGCACTTAGGGAACTGCGTCAGTCATGGTGAAACTGGTAATCAACCCGGATCATCCAGTGGGATCAGAGGTGATAGCTTTGCATCAGACCTCAAAGCTCAGGTTTACGGAATTCTGGGCACCACATTAAAAGTGGATTTCCCTATGGACTTCTCACCTAGGGCACATCTTACTTACTGTACTGAGGATAGGCCTCTCACTGTGGTTCCCTTCCATCATGTTTACTTTCCAGAGAGAGCGATGAAGATGAAAATGCCTATCAAGATTTGGTTTCAAGCACCACAGCTCTTGATAAGAACAAGGAGAATTAGGGAAAAATAACAATGCTTTCCAAACAAGTTAAATCTTGACATCAACAGAGAGGAAAAACCTGAATTTCCAGCACAGGAACTGAAGGCATTGATCCTATCCTTTATATTCCTTCCCTACCAGCAAATGCCATCAAGAATAGACAGTGCCCAAATCTGGACCACCCAACAGGTAGGACAGCTTTCTGCAGATGCCCAACAGCTACAGCCACGACCCCCCAGGTCAGGTCATGTTAGAAGAGACCATGGTGGTTAGTTTGTTCAATTTCGTACCCAAACAGATTACACATATCCTCTTTCTCTGCCTGCCTGACACTTGATCAATGCAATCTTCTTGCTGCCCTGATAAGTCTAACTGAGGGTCCCAGCTGTGGTTCCCTCAGCACCTTGTGCTTATTCTATCATATCACTCTAGTTCAGTGTCTATTTATTCTTCTGTGTTTCACATTCTACAGAGATTTCCTTGGGGGAAAAGACTGTGTGCTTCATCTGTGTGCTCCAGTATACCTGGAACATGGCAAATGCTCACAGAGGAGAATTCCTTCAGTTTGCAGCCAAAGGTCAGTTTCCCCAAAGTTCCTTCTCCACCAGAACATACTACAAAAGACTTAAGAGCTTTCATGGGACACTTAACAAACTGTCACAGAGAATGACACGGTAACTAAATAAATAATATCATTTCATTCTTGGGGCGCCTGGGTGGCTCAGTCGGTTAAGAGTCCGACTTCAGCTCAGGTCATGATCTCGCAGTCCGTGAGCTCAAGCCCTGCGTCAGGCTCTGTGCTGACCACTCAGAGCCTGGAGCCTGTTTCGGATTCTGTGTCTCCCTCTCTCTCTGACCCTCCCCCATTCATGCTCTGTCTCTCTCTGTCTCAAAAATAAATAAACATTAAAAAAAAAATTAAAAAAAAAAAAAGATCATTTCATTCTTCTGCTTTGGTTTCCCAACTCACTCAAAGTAAAAGCCAAACTCCTTATGAGGCCCCATCAAGACTGCCATCACCTCTCTGATGCACTGGCCTTGCTGTTCAGTAGCATGTCAAGCATGCACCTGCCTCAGGGCCTTTGTACTTGCTGCTCCCTGCACCTAGAATGCTTTCTCCCCAGGTATCTGTCTGGATCAGCCCCTTGCTTCCTTCAGGTCTTATCTCAAATGTTACTCATCAGTGAATCTTTTCCTGTTCATCCAAGTTCACATACAACAACAAGTTCCCTTTGTGCCCCTTCCCTTACTAGATTCATTTCCTTAGCACTTACTCCATCGGACACAGTATATATTTGTTTACTTCCTTACTTATTCATTACCCACCCCTCCTTTCTAGAACATCAGCCACATGAGGAAAGGAACTTTGTTGTGTTCACAGCTGAATCCCCACCATCTAGCACACAGCTTGGTTGCAATTCCTATAAATGGCACAGAGTAAGTGCTCAATGAACATCTGTGGAAGGTATCAACAAATAAATGAAGAATTACTTCAGACCCATGTCCACTATCCCACTTTTTCCATGAGAATGGACAAGAGCGGTCTAACTATAGGAGGGCTCAATGGCCAAAACACTAGGGCTGTCAGGTGTCCAATCATGTTCAAACTTGTAGTCCACCCAAGGCAGCTGGTTTGGCACTGATGACATGGCAAGCGTGGGATGCTACATGAGAAGGATCATCTAAAAAGAAGAGACAAATTATGTGGGATGGAAACACCTGGTTTTTCAAATCAGAGGGAATATATTGCCTTCTGAAGTTTCATTGCCAAAAGCAAGGGCTATTAAGATGGAGCTACATGACCCTTCCTGTCAGTAGCTCTACTTGTATGGCAATTCTCTTCCTTTTTAAGCACAAATGCAATCTTTTTTTTTTTTTTTTTTTTTTTGGCAGAAAAGAAATCTTATAAGTGAACTGAAAACATTTATTGGGAGACAACATACAGTTTGGTTAAGAGCATGGATTCTGGAATTGCCCGCCTACATTCAATTCCCAGCCCTGCGCTTCCTATCTGCATGGCCTTGGCAACTTATTTCTCTGTGCCTCAGTTTCCTTTGTGAGTACTGGATCAGTTGGTACATGTAAGGTACTCAGAAAAGTATTAAGTGCTTGCTATTATTACTATTTTTAAGATTTAAAAAAAATTATTTATTTTGGGGTACCTGGGTGGCTCAGTCAGTTGAGTGTCCAACTCTTGCTTTTGGCTCAGATCATGATACTCACGGTTTGTGGGATCGGGCCCTGCATCAGGCTTTGTGCTGACAGCGCAGAGCCTGCTTGGGATTCTCCCTCTCAGTTTCTCTCTGTCCCTCCCCCACTCTCATGCTCTTTCTCCCTCTCTCAAAATAAATAAATAAACATTAAAAAATTTTATTTACTTTGAGAGAGAAGGAGAGAGAAGGGGAGAGAGAGAGTCCCAAGTAGGCTCCAAGCCATCAGTGCAGAGCCCAATGCGGTTCAGATCCCATGAGCCATGAGATCATGACCTGAGCCGAAACCAAGTCGGATGCTTAACTGACTGAGCCACCTAGGCAACCTCTTTTTTTTTTTTAAGATTAAAAAACAAACAAAAACAATTCTTTATTTCAAGAGAAAGAAAGAGAGAGAAAATTATTACTATTCTTAAAGCATGTAGGAACCAGTCTTCCCAAATAAGCCTTACCTTCTTCTTCATTCAATATTTATCAAGAAACACTGCATGTCAAGCATTGTGATGGGTGCTAGGGGGTATGCAAAGGTAAATAAAGATGGGCTCTGCCCTTGGCACGCTCACAATTTGTTAGTGATCATAAACACACCTGGGATTGATGTTTCAGGAAGTCCAGATCTCAAGAAGTAGGGCAGGGTGTCACTGGACAAGGGGCTGGCCAGGCAGGTACCCCCACAGCAGCAGCTCCTCACATGGAATTTAAAAGCTGTCTTTTGTGTTAGCACTCACGGTAAGTGAACAGCCTGCTACCTATTTACACTTCATTTCTGAAGGTTTAATAAGCAATCCGAGATTCTTGCTGTGAGCCAGGAAATTGTAAAGCTAAAAGACCCCTTATGATGTAGACCCTGCCTGCCTCTCTTGCCTCGGTTCTGCCACCAACTAACCTCCCACCCCCACTCCTTCACTCCAGCCTTTAGGATCTTCCTACAGTTTTCCAAATATTGCCAGGCTGTCCCACACAACACTGCCTTTGCACAGCTATTCTTTCTGCCGAAGTGCCTTCTTGGGCTACCCAATTTCTACTTGTTCTAAAGATTCAGGTCCAAACATCTCTTCCTCTAGCACCTCTTTGTCAACACTCAAACCTGACTGAGGGGCTCCTAAAATATGCTCCTCCAGCACTTATCACGAAGGACTACAACTGTGGCCATTGATGTTTGTGTCTTCTACTAGGTTACCCATGCCTAGAAGACAAGGTTGGTATCTTGTAGGGTTTTGTAACCTTGGCCCCTGACAAAGGGCCTGGCACACTGCAGGTGTTTGGTAAATGTACGAGCGGTAACATCTGAAGGAGGCTTGTTACCCCTGTTCTTCTCATTTCCTTGCTGCCATGATGATCACTGTCATCATCGGTCTCCTTCAAATCACCAAAATCCTCCTTAAAGAAAAATCTCAGCACAAAAACAGAACAAAACAAAAAACCAAATCATTACTCAAATGTCACCTTCTCAATGAGCTTCACCTTGAATACCCTATTTAACATTGCAACCTCCCCTCCACCCAACACTCTGGCCACCCAGATCCTCTGCTTTTTCTTATTTTCCAGATATACATTATCTCTAGATCCTTGTAACAATCCTTCACTGCAGGCATTTTAATCCCGCCCCCTTTTTTTAGTAATCTCCATCCCCATCGTGGGGCTTGAACTCACGACCCCGAGATCAAGAGTTGCATGCTCGACTGACTGAGCCAGCCAGACACCCCTTTGATCCCATTTTCTAAGTCAGACACTGAGTTCAGAGTCTAAGTCATGTGTGCTCGAATGAACGCAGGTAAGTAGGTGGAGGAGGTAGGCCCTCACTGATTCCCATCCCCAAGTGCACTTGGAAATTTCATTCTCTATCAACAGGTCAGGTGGGTCTCCAGAGAGATGATACTTCTTGAATGTTATAAAAACCTGCTTGAGCTCAATTTTTCTAATCAACCAAACCAAGAAATTTCTCTAACACTCTGATGGGAAATCATATGCCGCCAGCATGCTACAGTTTCCTTAAGAGAGAAAATGGGAAGAAGAGTCTAGGGACTCAAGAAGAAACATGGTCTCAGTTTTTTGGTTCAGAGAAGACCATGATGTTCAGGTATTGTTTGGGGTCAATGGTTTCAGAAAGTATATGGGATCCTGTCAAACCTAAGCTGATCCACTTGGAGATCCAGGGTAAGTTTTCATTCCATTCACAGCTGTGTTTTAAAAAATTTTGTGATGCTTACACAATTCTGCAAATATATTAGAAGCAGTTGAATTGTACCCTTTAAATGGGTGATTTATATGGTATGTGACTTCCATCTCAATAAAGCTGTTATTAAAAATAATAATGTTTGGGTTTGGTTCATATCACAGCTTATGGCTTGGTTTGGGTTGAGTCATATGAAGGTACCAAATAAACAGGAAAAAAATGTGGGAACTGCTTCCATATTTGACCCAGAGAAGTTATAAAAGGCTGAAATCTTTAGACAATATAATTAAATAGACCCGCAAATGCCTTCTATTGTGTTACAAGTTCATATACTAAAGGACAAGAGATTCACTCCTTGGATGAGTGACATCCAAAACAACCAAAGATCAGATATCTAACGGTTCACATATGGTAGAGCACTCTAAGGTGTTAAGTTGGTAAGAAGCATTATTTCTAAGTTTTTAAAAAAAGACACATAAATGGGTAGTGGGGACTATTAAGGAGGGCACTCGTGATGAGCATCGGGTGTTGTACGTAAGTGTTGAATTGCTAAATTCTACACCTGAAACAAATATTACACTATATATTAACTAACTGGAATTCAAATAAAAACTTTTTAAAAAAAGAAAAAAATATATAAAAAGATGGGCAGAGAGGTGTGTCCCTCATGGAAGAGTTAAAGGAGAGGAAGTGACTGACGCATAACTTTCTTAAAAAGCCTAAGTTGGAAAAAAAATCCTAAATTGGAATTTAAGGGCATGAGTAGCCTTTACTATCAATAAAACAAAGCCTATAAAGCTCAGGAATCAGGAAATGCCATAAATTCAAGGGTATGCGTACATCCATGAGTGTATTTTTCTGCTTAGCGATAAGACACAATCACGACATCAAAGAAAATTCCTTCTCCCTAGGAACTTCTTAAGATTTGTTGTTCAACATGGTCTGAATAAAGAAGCCAGTATTACAGTTTTGTAAGTTTTTGGTCTAGTGAAGTTATATGCTCTATGTGAGAGATATGGTCTCTCATAAATAAAAAGGTAATATAAACTTTTAAAAATTTATATATTTATAATTTACATGTCATTTTCTTCCAAATAAAGATTTAAGATAGTCAAGTGCATTGGTAATAAAACGACTCCTGGCTACTTATTAACTAATCTTTTTCCATCCAGCATCATCTTTAATAGCAGAGTGCCTAGCACACAGCAGGAAGTCAAGATATATATTAATATACCGATGACTAAATAAACGTGAGGGCAAAGATAAAACGTAAGGGGCTAGAGGAAGATGTTCGTAGAGGACAACAACAGGACGCACATTTCATTAACTCAGCAACTCTGAAACCAGGAAGAGCGTGCAGTGCCAACATCCTATATGGCTGCCCAGTCATCCTCGACCTACTATGTACCAGGTACTAGGTGTAACATGGTAAACAAAACATGGAACTTAATTAGTCTTTCTGGTAAATAACCTCGTCCCCCTGAATACAGGGCACCTCTGACCAAAGAGGACCAATTAGAATCTATGCCTGGGAATTTTCTGTGAACAGAGATGAGCTCACAGATGGCCCAGAGACCTAGGGTAGAGATGTTTATTTTTGAGAGAGAGAGACAGAGTGTTAGTGGGGGAGGGGCAGAGAGAGAAGAAGACACAGAATCCGAAGCAGGCTCCATCCAGGCTCTGAGCTGACAGCACAGAACCTGTGCCGGATTGAACCCACAAGCCATGAGACCATGACCTGAACTGAAGTTGGACACTTAACCAACTGAGCCACCCAGACGCCTTTTTTCTTTTTTTAAATAACATTTACTTCTTTTATTTTTAAGTTTATTTATTTTAAGAGAGAGAGAGAAAGTGTGCATGTGGGAGGGGCAGAGAGAGAGGAAAAAAGAGAGAGAGAGAGAGAGAGAGAGAGAGAGAATCCCAAGCAGTTAGTGAGGAGCCCGATGTGGGGTCCGAATCCACAAACCATGAGATCATGACCTGAGCAGAGACCAAGAGTCGGATGCTTAACTGACTGACCCACCCAGGCACCCCTCAATCCTCTTTTAATACATAAGGCAAGTTAAGGTGACTTGTTGTCACTTGCCATAAAAAATTCTTATGAATCTAACTTCCAATATACATATAAGACCAGTGAGGCTGAGGTAGGTTCAATGATTTACCTGATCTGGAAAAAAAACCAGAGATCTGACTCTCAACCCCAAGCTATATCACAGGCCCAAGTAAAAACAAGCATTAGAAAAACAATCAACATGCAGTACCTCATGAACCACAGAGCCCAGCAGAAAGTCCATCCTCTGGCACAGTTCTCCAAGGTTAGATAAGCTGCTGGCCCTGTGAGCACTATCTGGATCTCTTGCTCCCCTCAGGAATGTGTGGATCAAAGGTTCTCTGTACTTTGAGAGCATGTCCCCTATAGGAAAAAAGAAAAAAAAAAAAAAAAAAAGAAATCAAAATCTTTAAAAACAAATTTTCAGGTTCTTAAAGAAGGAATAATGATACTATCATAGTATATTGTATGGTGTTTTATACTTTTCAAAGTACTTGCATAACCAACCATTAGAAATTATGCACTGGGAGCATATTTAATGTCACGTTGGAAGAAAACTAATAACTGACCATTAGATTGAGTAACAATGAGGACACTGTTGACTCTGACGAGAACAGTTTTGATGGACTGGTAGGGGTAAGAGCATGACAGAAGTGTTGTTGTTGTTTTTTCAGTTAATTTATTTAAATTCAAAGTCAGTTAACATACAGTGTAGTATTGGTTTCAGGAGAAGAAGCCAGCAATTCATCACTTACATACAACACCCAGTGCTCATCCCACAAAATGCTTTCCTTAACGCCCATCACCCATTTAGCCCATCCCCCCACCCATATTCCCTCCAGCAACCCGTATTTTGTTCTCTTTATTTAAGAGTCTCTTATGATTTGTCTCCTTCTCTGTTTTTATCTTATTTTTCCTTCCCTTCCCTTATGTTCAACTGTTGTTTGTTAAATTCCACATATGAGTGAAATCATGTATTTGTCTTTCTCTGATTCACATCACTTAGCATAATACACTCTACTTCTATCCATGTTATTGCAAATGGCAAGATTTCATTCTTTTTTAAAACCATTTATTCACTTTTGAGAGAGATACTATGAGCAGAGGAGGGGCAGAGAAAGATGCTCAACCAAACAAGCCACCCAGGAGCCCCAAGATTTCATTCTTTTGACTGCCAAGTAATATTCCATTGTACCACTTCTTTACCCATTCATCAGTCGATGGACATATGGCCATAATGTGGCTATTATTTATAGCACTGTTGTAAACACTGGGGAGCATGTGCCCCTTCAAATCAGCATTTTTGTATCCTTTGAATAAATACCTATAGGACAATTGCTGGCTCATAGGGTAATTCTATTTTTAATTTTTTGAGGAACCTCCTACTGTTTTCCAGAGTGGCTACACCAGTTTGCATTCCCACCAACAGGGCAAACAGCATTCCCCTTTCTCTGCATCCTCGCCAACATCTGTTGTTTCCTGAGTTGTTAATGTTAGCCATTCTGACAGGTGTGAGGTGGTACCTCATCATGGTTTTGATTTGTATTTCTCTGATGATGAGTGATGTTGAACATATTTTCATGTGTCTGTTAGCCATCTGGATGCCTTCTTTGGAAAAGTGTCTATTCATGTCTTCTGCCCATTTCTACACCGGATTATTTGTTTTTTGGGTGTTGAGTCTGAGAAGTTCTTTATCTGATATGTCATTTGCAAATATCTTCTCCCATTCTGTCAGTTGCCTTTTAGTTTTGTTGATTATTTCCTTTGCTGTACAGAAGTTTTTTTGTTTTTAAGTTTATTTATCTATTTTGAGAGAGACAGAGAGAGAGAGAGAGAGAGATGGGCAGAGAGATTGGGAGAGAGAGAATCCAAGCAGGCTTCGCACTGTCAACGCAAGCCTGATGCGGGGCTCAAATTCACAAACCATGAGATCATGACCTGAGCCAAAACCAAGAGCCAGATACTTAATCAACTGGGCTACCCAGGCACCCCTGTGCAGAAGCTTTTTATCTTGATGAGGTCCCAATAGTTCATTTTTGCTTTTATTTCCCTTGCCTCTGGAGACATATCTAGCAAGAAGTTGCTATGGCTGAGGTCAAAGAGGTTGCTGCCTGTTTTCTTCTGTAGGATTTTGATGGTTTCCTGTCTCATATTTTAGGTCTTTCATCCATTTTGAATTTATTTTTGTGTATGGTGTAAGAAAGTGGCCCAATTTCATTCTTCTGCAAGTTGCTACCCAGTTCTCCCAGGACCATTTACTGAAGAGACTTTTTTTCCATCAGATATTCTTGCCTGCTTTGTTGAAGATATATGTTGGCCAAATATTTGTGGGTCCATTTCTGAGTTCTGTATGCTGTTCCTAGAAGTGGGTTTAAGACAGTATGGGAGAAGTGGAGACAGAAAGATCACTTAAGAAGTTTTTCAGCAAAGCAGATCAAAGAAATGGGGTGGCTGCTGGTCAAGGTAGGGAAGTATGTCAAGAGAAGTTGTTTTATTTGAAAAGAAGAGAAATAGCATGCTAAGACATCAGAATTGACATTTTATATATGGAAACAACTTCTTCCTCCACAGGCATACCAAGAGCTAAAGCTTTTTTGGCTTGATCTAGGTTCTGAGGCTCTAGTTCTAGAACCCAAGTATAACACTCTACCTTTAGCCTTTTTGTAGTACTAAGGCTACATGACATCTATCTGTGAGGTGACAAAATGGTTTCCAAAGCATTGCTTAAAGCCACCCATTCTTAATCACATAAATGATAAATCATAAAAAAAATCACCAACTTGTCCTATCAGGCTCACCTCAAATGCTATTTCCTTTGTGAAAACTTCTTCAGTCAGCCTTAATTAGTCCTCCAGGGAAGTTCCACAGTTCTTTGAACTTAAATCACCTGTGTCACTAATGCCTTGATTCCTAGAGGTTTTCAGCATCTATCTCTCCCATGAGTCTAAATTCCTTGAAGGTAGAACTTCGTTTCCATCAGTTCTCAGTAATCTTTTATGTATGAAGTACTCAACAAATGCTAATGTTGAACTGAGTTCATTAATTTGTTCAACAAAACAAAATTATGTGCTAGGTATCATGATAATGTTCTAGGGATAAAAAAACATAAACATAATCTTTACCCTTTAGAAAGCCCAAAGTTTAGGAGGTGGGTACAAACAGATAAGTACCAACAATTACAGTACTGTGGTAACTGCCATCACAGAGCCAAGCAGAGGTTGCTTGGAGACCCTAATCTCACTAATTTCAAACACTTGGAAGGGGGAGGAGGAGACTGTTTTGATTTCGTTTTCCCTCAAAACACAATGTATTTTCCACACAGTATGGGATAAAGATGAGGGAGAAATTTCTCTAAAAGGCTCCCAGTTCCTAATATACTACAGACAGTCAAAAGTCTCATCCCCTGCCCAGTTAACATGACTATGAATTGCAGAAATTGAGTTAGCAGTAATTCAGCCATAGCTTGTTTTCAGAATAGAGGGGACTTTGTGCCTACTCTGAGACCCAGTATTTGCATTTCTGAATATCAATCCTGAAGAGAGAGTCACATATATGCACAAGGATATCTGCATAAAGACTTAACTACAGAATTGTAACAGTGAAAAATGAGAATTAAATATTAATTAATATGGAAGTGGTTAAATAAACATATATATTATGGAGTACAATGCAGTCGTTAAAAAGAAAATGACAGAATTATATGCACTAATATAGAAAGGTCCCTGAAGACACTGTTAAAGCAAAAGGAAGTAATAGAACCAGTATCATTCCATTTGTGTATGTAAAAATGCACAGATGCAACTTCTCTCACTATTAACAAACCAAACTTACAGATTTAAATATGTATACGAAATATACAAATGTATAGAAAAATGATAGAAAGGATATACTAAAAGAGAAGATTTAAATAACTTGTCCGTAAAGCAAATACGCCCAAGATCAAAGTTACGTAGTTTGATACTTAACTCCTATAACATACTGATTGTATTTAAAATTTCCAACTAAGAGGAAAACATATATTTCTACTTTTACTGTAGTACTTTTCCTTTCTGGTCTTAGGAAGGAACTTGCTCATTCTGTAGTGTGAGATATAGATCCAGAGTTAAGAGATGTGTGTTCTAGTTTTGGCCCTGCTACCAACTAGCATTTTGACTTTGGGCAATTTGCTTCACCTCTCTGTACCAACTAGAGACAAGTCAATTAGACAAGACGTCTCTCAGGTCCTTTCCAGTTGTACGAATCTATGAGTTGATGAGTCACCTCTGGTTTAGTCATCAGGGGAATGAGGTTCAGGAGACTGGAAAAGGAAGAAGCATACATTCACCATCCCTAGAGGGAGGCTGTTGCTGTTAAAGGAATGAAGTTTCTTTGTTGGGAAGGAAGGCACAGGAAAATGAGAGAAGGAGGGGAAATTACAGGCTGAAAGGTAAGAGCAGATGACAAACAAGTGAATGGTTACTAATGTAGAGATTTAAAGTGAAAAATGCATGGTAAAGAAAAGGTAATATGTGCTAGGCACTGTGCTAGGCACTATACTAGGCCTGGGGATCCAATCATAAACAAGAAAGACACAGTCCTTTCCCTCATGGCATTCAAAGCCTAAATGGGGAAGAGGGAAAAAAACGACCAAGCAACAATGGAGTGAGATGTGCCCAACATGGTGACAGAAAAGATACTTTTATGAGTAATGTTTTGATCAGGTTCCTATTTCTATTAATAACAGCTCCAGTATTCTTATTCATCCAGACTCAAAATCCTGATGTTCTTTTTGACTTCTTTCTTTTACCTTTCATTCAGTCTGTGCATTTATTATTATCCAACATTTGTTTATTTCCATATAGAATTTGAAGAAACTTGTAATAAATAATATTGAAATTATGTATCACTGAAATAAGTACTTTTAAAAGCTCTACAGTAAGTGAGGGAGTGCAGATATCCCAAGCTAAGGATCCCAGAACTTAGCTTATCAATTCCTGGTGGCTAAGACATAAAAGGAAACAGAAAAAACATAGTTCTTATTATCCAATAAAAAAAGGAACATCAATTTGGTAACAGAGAAAAATTTTAGGAAGAACATCAAGAGATACCTTATTCATTCATCCAGCCAATCTTTTAGTTTTAAAAAAAATTTTAGTAATGCTATCCCCAGCGTGGGGCTTAAACTCACAGTCCCAACATCAAGAGTCACATGTTCTACCAACTGAGGCAGCCAGGCGCCCCTCATCCAACAAATCTTAAAGGAGTACCTACAATACTCCAAGAACATTCTCAGTCTGGAGGTGACAAAACATGAAAAAAAAAAAGTAAAGGTCCCATCTTCATGAATCCTACTTCTAGTGAGGGAGCAAGACAATAAACAGTAAACACATCTTCCTGCAGCAGTAATGGCTGTGAGGACAAACTAAGGAAGGTGTGTATGTGTGTGGAGGACGCTGAGAGCCAGGGGTGAGGGCTCAGAGGAGAAGCTCTCAGAGGAGAAGGTCTGAAGGAAAAAGTTGTGAAGACTCTGGGGGGAAAGTGAAGAGCAAATGGGCAACAGAAGTTTGATACTCAATGTAGATACCATACAGCTGTTTCTTATCCTGACCCACCATAAAAGTCGCGGCCATACCACTACATTAACAAAACCACAATTTAACGTTGCATTTATGTAAATTCTGGCCCTGCTTGAGTTTCATTACTACTTTCAGAATGAGCATCCATTTAACTGCATGCTCTACCAGTTCCATCCCCAAGCGCACCTAAGAACCAAGAGGAGCCAGTAGGAAGGTTAGCATCTCAAGAGCCCTGCGTTGTACCAGTCAGCAGGCCCTGGGCCCACATGCTACTTTCTTTTTCCACAGTGGAGGCTAGAAGAGCTGGAACACTGTATTCACCCTGCAGTTCTCAAAGTGCCCTGCCGTCATGTTCTCTGCAACCTGAACTCACACACACAGCCTAGATTTGTCACATCCTTGATCAATCCTGGTGTTCTTTGTGGATTTACATCTCTGCTCCCATTTCCTGGGAAGCTACTGCTTGCCTCTGACTAATCTTCCCTTCTCTTAGTGCCTACCATGCCATGTGGCTAGTTTCTCAAGACTGTACCGGATCCTAGTACCTAGGCTGGGGGTCAGTCCTGACCAGGTTTCTGTGCAGAACAAAAAATGAATGCATGTAGTCAGAGAATATAGCTCCCAAGGCTACATTTTGACATGGGCAGACAGTTTCAAGATCCTACATAAAAGGTACTTAATTTGAGCTTTAGGGATCCCAAAAGCCACATTTGTTATGCACATCGCATTGGCATTCTCCCATTCTTCCTTGCAAATAGCATTCTAATTTTGTTCAAGTACCCACCTTCCCCCGCCCTGTCCCAACCATCACCCATTTGATTCAGACTAAGGTCTTCACTGGTCTAAATGAATCATGGTGGACACATCCCTGTGCATTAATTGGTTTACATATGGGCATGTGACCTAGTCTGGACAATGAGGTGTAAAGGAAAATCTGCTGGAAGACATTTTGCCTCTGGCTATGATAACGATATGACACCTTAGAGTTACTGTAGCCAACTTGAAACCATGAGGGACTAGAGGACGAAGCCAAAAGCTGAAGTTGGCAGAGCAGAAAGATGAAAAGAATCTGGGTCTTGAAGGATATCATGAAGCCAAAAAATCAACCACTCCTGGACTTTTTGTTATGTGCAAGCGATTCATTCCTTACTGTTTAAGCCAGTTGAGTTGGGAATGTCTGTCACCTGCAGCCAAAAGCATTCTAACATATAATATGAAAAATGGAATGTTCTTTAAAACTATAGAGCACTTTGGGGTGCCTGGCTTGCTCAGTTGGAAGAGCATGCAACTTGTGATATTGAGGTCGTGAGTTCAAGCCCCGTGTTGCATGCAGAGACTACTTAAAAACAAACAAACAAACAAACAAAAAACCTTTAAAAACAAAACATAAAAAATAAATAAAATTGTAGAGCAATTCTATGTCAGTTTGATGTCTATCAATATAAAGTCAGGAAAGTTAGATTTGCCAAAACAAAGGAACTTAACACAGTATATGTTTTTTAAAGAGTTCAAAATCATTTTATAACAAAAGAAAAAAATCAAACCCAATAATTTTCTTTCTTCTAACTGCAATTTTAATTGGGACAAAAGCCTAGTACACAGCATGACTCTTACGATATTAGCATATATATATGACTTTCCCAAAGAGCTAAGTCATCTTTATACATAAGCCAACCTATTAAAAAAAAAACAAAACAGGTGAGTAACTATTTAAAGTAGTAGTTCATGTGAAAGGCTTAAATACTGAGTATATTTCCCAACCGCTGACTAACTCATTCCATTATAAACTAAAACCCTAGGCTCTGGGATACCTGCTACTATTCCTTGGTTTCTGATTAAGCAACAAAACCTGAATTATCCCATACGGGAGGGGTTAAATTTAGGGTGAGTTTTTTTGCTTTTGTTTTTGTTTTTTTGTATTTTTCTTTATTCAGATGAGATGTGCTTATTGCTTCAGTTGAAATTTATTTGAACCACAAAATTCCAAAATCCTAATGCACCTTTTGTCTTTAAGATAGTACATACTCGACCCCTGACAAGACCAAACATTCATTACCATCCTGTTGTTTCCTTAAAAACCGATGTATTATATGGCTTTTATAAAAAAAAAAAAAAAAGGTACTGATTTCTGAATTTCCCACCTCTCCACCCATATTCAGAAAATACTTACCACGGACTACAATATTTAGACTAAGAGATACCCACGAGAACTGAAGTTAGAGAGACCATAATCTTTTCCTTGGGCATTTCTGAACAGCCTCAGGCAAATGAACACGGTAAATCCAAGCTCACTTTTACAAACTTACTCAAGTAGATGCTAGTCAGAGAGGTATAT
This sequence comes from Panthera onca, assembly GCF_046562875.1. NCBI lineage: Eukaryota > Metazoa > Chordata > Mammalia > Carnivora > Felidae > Panthera > Panthera onca. The sequence goes on along the minus strand of NC_138353.1, from coordinate 44,060,517 downwards.
CTTAGTTCAGCTCTGATGACTTCTACTTTGTGCAATGATGATGACAACACCTGGCTATTTGCATCTCCATGTTCTTTTCAGGAAGTCAGCAATAATCAATCTTACTGAGATGCACACAGCTGTGTGTTCAAGGAAACCAGAGAAGGATCTAGATTTGTTTGAACAAACTTAATGAAAGTGAGTTGCTTTGGAAGGTGAAAAATCAAATGCATAGTGAAAAGAGCTGAAAACCTTTTTAAACTGCCTATGACTTACTCGTACCAATTATCATCTATGTGAAAAGACTCTTAATAAATTAGGATTTGGAAGATTTTTTTTCAAAAATTTTAAGTTTATTTATTTTGAGAGATGGGGGAGGGGCAGAGAGAGAGAGAGAGAGAGAATCCCAAGCAGGCTCCTCTTGTCAGTGCAGGGCCTGACCTGGGGCTTGAACCCATGAACTGTGAGATCATGAGCTGAGCCGAAGTCAAGAGCCAGACACTTAACCAACTGAGCCACCCAGGATTTGCTAGATTTTTATCAAGTTTTTCTTTCTTTTCTTTTTTTGAATATAATTTACTGTCAAATTGGCTTACATACAACACCCAGTGCTCATCCCAACAAGTGCCCTCCTCCATGCCCATCACCCATTTTCCCCTCTCCCCCACCCCCCCATCCACCCTCAGTTTGTTCTCTGTATTTAAGAGTCTCTTATGGTTTGCCTCCCCTCCTCTCTGTTTTTAACTATTTTTTTCCCTTCCCTTCCCCCATGATCTTCTGTTAAGTTTCTCAAGATCCACATATGAGTGAAAACATGATATCTGTCCTTCTCTGACTGACTTATCTCACTCAGCATAATACCTTCCAATTCCATCCATGTTGCTGCAAATGGCATGATTTCATTCCTTCTCATTGCCAAGTAGTATTCCAGTGTATATATAAACCACATCTTCTTTATCCAGTCATCAGTTGATGGACCTTTAAGCTCTTCCCAAAATTTGGCTATTGTTTTATCAGGCTTTTCAATGGTACTTTAAGTCTAGACTGATAGATTCATTGATCAGATCCCATCTCCTTTCATGCAGAAGCCGAGATGACTGCAGCAAGAGACTCTTATATGGTGGAAAGGTGCTATCACATCCGAATTCACACAATCACTTTTGGAGCCAGGGGACCTGCTGATTTCAAGGGCTCAACCGTTCCCCTAGTTAACTGAAACAGGTCCTAAAAGTGAGAGTGAGAAAAGGAAATGCCACCCTTGGCCAAATCCTTATGCCATCCTATCAAAACTCCATTTTTTATGTCTGGTGACTCCTTTATTCTTTTTCTTCTCTCCCTTCCCTCCTTTTCTTTTAATTAAAAAAAATTTTTTTTGGGGCGCCTGGGTGGCTCAGTCAGTTAAGCGTCCGACTTCAGCTCAGGTCATGATCTCACAGTTTGTGAGTTCGAGCCCCGCATCGGGCTCTTTGCTGACAGCTTAGAGCCTGGAGCCTGCTTCAAGTTCTGTGTCTCCCTCTCTCTCTGGTCTTCTCCCACTCATGCTCTGTCTCTCTCTCCTTCAAAAATAAATAAAAACATTAAAAAATTTAAAAAAAATAAAAAAAAATAAAAATAAAAAAAATTTTTTTTGAAGACATAGAAATGAAGACAGATAAAACCACTCCTAAGTACTCTATTCAATTTACCAACAAGAAGTAAGTAAGAAATATCCTAGCCTGCTGGCTAAGGTACTGCTGAGTAAAACCAGTTATATTTTTCAAAGATTGAATGAACACTTACAGCCAGCACTCCTCTGTCATCAGAAGTTTATATACATTCTGACGAATGCTTCAGTCCAATGTTTCCCAAACACAAACATGGGCACTGAAATTGTGCAGTGCGACTTGATTATAATGCAGATCCAGGTGATTCAGAATTATCATTAAAATGAAAATGCAACATTAAAAAACATCTTTTAGATGGGGTACCTGTGTGGCTCAGTCGGTTAAGTGTCGGACTTCGGCTCAGGTCATGATCTTGCAGTCCATGAGTTCGAGCCCCGTGTAGGGCTCTGTGCTGGCAGCTCAGCGCCTGGAGCCTGCTTCAGATTCTGTGTCTGCCTCTCTCTCTGCCCCTCCCCTGCTCACGCTCTGTTTCTCTCTCTCTCTCTCTCCCTCTCAAAAATAAGTAAATATTTAAAAAAATTTTTTTTAAATCTTTTAGAGAATTCACAGACCCCTGAAATACATCAGAATTTAATCTCCAGACTTCAGTTTGAAAAATGTTCTTCCAACAGGCCAATTTAATGAAAACATTTAATAGGTACTGCTATGTGCTAGGGACTCCATGGGGCACTAGAGACTGAGAAATGAAAGAGATTCTGTTCTTATTTCTAGGAAACTACAGTTACCAAGTGGCACAAAAGCAACAGGGTGGGTGAGATTTAGTCTCTTCAGGGAAGACTTCATAGAGGAGGTGGCGTCTAAATCGAATCTTGAAAGATGGTGAGGATTTCATAGATACAATAGGAAAAGCAGGTAGATGGAACTATGTCTGTAGTCATGGAGGCAAGGGGGTGGTGGGGGGAGAGCAAATAAAATGGATGGCATATTCATAAAAAGCAGCTATACTAGGTGACTGTAACAAAGGGTGCACTAAAAGGTGAATATGATCAGAAATACCCAATATCAAACCACAGAGGCATGAAGGTAAGGTAGTGAACAATGGAAAACTGATAATGCTTTCTTCTGTTTAATAGATTTTATTTTTGAGAGCAGTTTTAGGTTCACAGCAAAATTAGGCAGAAAGTACAGAGCTCCCATATACCTCCTTCCCCTCTCTTTCCCTGACTCCCCCGCTAACAACATCCTGCACCGGGGCCATATGTTTGTTTCAACTGATGAACTTATATCAACAGATGATTATCAGCCAAAGCCCAAAGTTTACATTAAGGGTCACTCTTGTGTTGTACATTGCATGGGTTGACAAATGTATAAGGGCATGTATCCAGCATTATAGTATCATACAGAACAGCTTCAGTGACCTAACAATCCTATGCTCTGCCTACTCATCTCTTCCTTTGGGCTAACCCCTGGTACCTACTGAACTTACTGTCTCCACAGTTTTCCTGAATGTCATACTGTTCCAAAAATATCATATGGTATGTAAGCTTTTCAGATTGGCTTCTTTCACTTAGTAATCGGCTTTAAAAAAAAACAACTATGTATTTATTTTGAGAAAGGACAAGTGGGGGAGGGGCAGAGAGAGAATCCCGAGCAGGCTCCACGCCACCAGGGCAGAGCCCAGTGAGGGGCTCGAACCCACTAACCATGAGATTAAGACCTGAGCTGAAGTCGGGCGCTTAACCAACTGAGCCACCCAGACACCCCTTAGAAATAGGCTTCTAAGGTTTCTCCATGTCTTTTCATGGCTTGATAGTTCATTTCTTTTATGTGCTGAAAAAATTTCCACTCTCTATACCACAATCTATTTATCCATTCACCTACTGAAGGACATCTTGGTTGCTTCCAAGTTTTGGCAATTATGAATTAAGCTGCTATAAACATACATGTGCAAGGGAGCCTCAGTGGCACAGTCTGGCATCTGACTCTTGATTTCCACTCAGGTCATGATCTCACGGTTTGTGAGTTTGAGCCCCACATTGGACTCCACACTGACAGTGTGGAGCCTTCTTGGGATTCTCTCTCTCTCCCTCTCTCTCTCTGCCCCTCCCCCACTCTCTCTTTTTCTCTCTCTCAAAATAAATAAGTAAACTTAAAATTCTTTAAAAAAATTTAAAAAAATTTTAAATAAAAGAAATATATATATGCAGGTTTTTGTGCAGATGTAAGTTTTCAACTCATTTGGGTAAATACTAAGGAGCATGACTGCCGGATTATATGGTAAAACTATGTTTAGTTTTATATGAAGCCACCAAACTGGCTTTCAAAGTGGCCAAAGCATTTTACATTATTCCTTCCCCATTGTTCAAGTCCTAACTTCATGCCCTCTATGATGTGACTCTGCCTATTCTTGGTCATATTCATCTTGCTGCATGCCCTTTGTTATAGGCCCCTGGTATAGCTGATTAAAAATATGGTATATTGATTCAGAGGAATATTACTTGCCAATAAAAAGAAATGAAATACTGACACATCCCGCACCATAAATGAACTTTGAAACCATCATGTTAAGTGAAAGAAGACATCACACACAAAAAACACACGTGTATGATTTAATTTATAGGAAATGTCAGCAATAAGTAAATCCTTAGAGACAGTACATTTGCGATTGCCTGACTGGTAATGGTATGTGAATGGTTTCTTTTGGAATAATAACATTCCGAAAATTTATTGTGGCAATGGTTGCACAACCTTGTGAACACACAAAATAATTTAAAATTGTACATTGCAAATGGATGAATTGTATGGTAAATGAATTACATCTCAAAGCTGCTTTTTTAAAAAAGCAAGTTTTGAAAGTAGGAGGGGTAGGAGAATTAGAGAATCTATTTTACAATAAAGCTGGAAAAAAATAAATAACTTCTATAAAAATCTTCACATACTAGAAGAGAAGAGGTATATATATATAAGCAGAATCTGATGTGAAACACACTTCTGCCTTCTAAAAGCTCAGAGACCAAAGGCTTGGGGCGAATTCTACAGACAAATCACAATGGCTGTTCCCTTCAAACATGAGGCAGGAGATGCTTTGATGAGATGCCCACTACAGGAAACAGATCCTGCCCTTGACCACCAGTCAGGCAAAACCCAGAGCTTTCCCACTGCTCTATGAATGGCATTGCTTCTGCCAGCTCTTTGCTTCCTTATTTGTCAGTAAACGATGGTGCCAATACAATTTCAGTCTTTACTAACTTCAGAGCTGGCAGTTTAATGGGTGACATTTTTAAAAACCTTCTAAATTAACTTTCACTGCATCAGTTTTTTTTTTTTTTAATATTAGTGTAATTCAAAAGTCTCTTAAAAGAGGAAAGAAAAATATTGAAGATTTAAACCTAGAGGTCCTTATATGTAGTTAGCCATTTGGTCCAATATCCTATCTTGAGGTATGGCTGTGCCAAACCGCATTTGACAAACATTAACCCAGAGATAGTTAAGACCTCCTGCAAATATTTAAAAACCTTTGTGCTCTAGGCTTTTTATTTTGTCCAAACCAAATCTCTTCTGCTCTTTATTTCCTTTCCCTATATGGACCAGACTCAAGTAGAGATAGGGAATTGGTCTTTCTCTGCATATCTTTGAATTTTAATCTTATCTTTGCGGGCTCCCAGATCTCAGTCTTTAAATGCCCCTCGGTAATCTGACCAGTTCAAGTCTGCTCTTCCTCTTTCCAAGATGGTACTCTCTGTACTTTAGGTTTTTGTATTAGATATTTTCGGGAGGAAAAAAAGTAAAGGTGCAAGACAGTTAAATGATACAATACACACTTAGTTTCACTAAATCAGTTACCAAAAAAGAGTCCAGAGGAACTACTTTTCCTCTCATCTTGAATTCCCAGTTATTCTAGAATGAAAATGAATAGATCTTTAGGGGTAACATCATGGACAGCCACATGCCCTCACAGAAATACTGCTGCCCAATCAATAAGGAAACAGAAGACAAAATATAAATCTAATTCTCTCCATGTACCCTATTATGTCCTCCTTAACATCTATTCATTTTTCTTATATTTCAGGGCCTAGATCGCTACATAAGAATTACTGGTTTCTTGTAACACCTCATGAATACAAGTTATTGCCATGTGTGGACCAGAGTCAACAGAGATTATAATTTCTGTCAAGGTCAGAAGGAGATTTGATTGACAAGGCAGAGTCTGACAGGCAGGATTTCCTCTCCAAAAGCCATTTAGAGAATTAAATAATTTAAATGCAATTAATTTTTGATGAAATTCATCATTAAAAAATTCAGAGGTAAATTTTGATCTATTAACAACAATTACTTTTTAGCCTTGAATTTCCCCTGCAGCTCTGGGGAAATCATCTTTTTTCTGATTTCTGTTTCCCTTCCCCAGGGAAGGGAAGATCAGGAGAGAGATTTTATGATCAGGAGAGAGATTTTAGTTAAGATAAATTATGCAGCTACAGATATAAAATGCTGTGGAATAAAATGCTGTGCACAGTATTGTGTGCATTTGTAAGCCTCTTTATCTACAAAGCTCTGTGTGCCTATTATCTTGTTTGAACCTCACAAGAATCTGAGGTAGGTGGAAAAAAAATACTATTAACCCTGTATTACAAACAAGGAAAGAAAAGTTTAAAACAGGCTGATCCGAGGTCACACAGCTACTGAAGGACAGACAAGTTTTCAAGATCAGGCTCTTGTCTCCAGGCAAAAGGTGTTTTCTACTGCCATCAGGACATTTACTTGGCTCTCCGTTAAGATCAGCAGGAACTTCCGTTCTGAAACAAAGGATATTAATGTGGCCAGCTGATTCTCCCACCACATCTCTGACATTTCAGTCCTTGCAATTTTCACCTTTCTTTGTTTAACCTCATAAAGAAAAGGCAAAAGAGAAGCCAGGGACTTAGTTCTTAAAACAGTGTATAAGCAATAGGGCATAATGGGAATAAGTTCCTCTGGTCCATGGGCAAACACCAGAACTGTCACTTAATTGTCTTGTGTAAAGGCTGGAATCCTATTAATTCTAGCCTGAAGAGAAGAACAAAAAAAAAATTCCCCTCTTCTTTACCATTTTCAAAGTGGAAAAGAACTGAATACTTCAGATTTCCTAGCAGTAGGAGGTGACTGACAAGTGGCTTTGTAAAAGTGGCTGAACCCCTAAACCTGATGCACATATTAGGGCACTGCAGAGTGCTAGAGCCAAAGCCACCGTGTAATCTTGATAGGACTTGCAAGGGAGGCACGTCACAGTAGTCACTAGGCAAGAATGCTGGGTAGTCCCTGGATCGACTTCCCCCTACTGGTGTCTACATGTTAGGACCCACATTTCTCCCTAAGGCTAATTGTTGATCTGCTGCTTTTGGTTTTTCATTCATACTGTTATCCTTTTTAAGGTAATGTAACCAAGACATGACCCTGAGCTATGAGTAGGTTAGCAAAGATTTCCGGGGTTCTTACCCTCCCTTTCATGGGCCTAGTTTCACTGTACCTCATCACAGAGAGGGGCACAGGGATGGTTTACATGCAAATTGTATGTAGACAGACTTTGATAGGCTTAGATGTAACCAGAGGAAGACCCCTGTGGGACAAGTTATTAAATAAAAACAAACCTGTTAGTGGGGCTATTATGGGTGCAAGTGACCTCCCAGGTATGTTTTAAAGAGACAGAGAGACCTTCTTGTCTCCTAATAGTTCTTTTCTTAGCAGATTATACTGCCTTGGAATCTATTTAATGATTACAAATTTATTTCTTTGGGCTACATAGCCTCATTACTTAAAATGCAAAATCATCCCAAGAAGGGCAGCACAATGGGAAGCTGCCATCCACCCCTTAGTAAATATTAATATACCTGCTACCTCCTTTTTACAAGCTGGGAAGGAACAAGAAAGATTTAATGGTGAGATAATTTCTGAAATTTGATTACTTTTAGTGATGGTCAAGCCTGTGTAGGTACCTATAGAGAGAAGTTTTAAATGGGAGAGGAGAGGGAAAAAAAGAGTTAAGTGAAGGTAATGGGAGAAGTAGAGACCCGACCTAACACTTCAACATGCACAAGGATGTTTTCTTTCCTTGTCTTCAAATGACAGAGTGATGTGCAAATAAGAACCACAGATAAATATCTTTTGGACAAAGTAAGACAATGTACAGGAAATGCTTTGTACCAATGGACTTTTGGCAACTCAATGAACTAAAGTAACACAGAAACAAAGAAAGGTTCAAACAGGGGATGCCAAGACTTCTATAGTTATGTATTAACTAGGTTACTCATTCCATTTCATCAGCTCATTGAACTTCAAGATTGGTTTAATCAGTGTATAAACTATCAGTTTACACAAAGTCACCCTACAAGGAAAATCTGCAATAATTGACTCCACCCTTATGTGTTACTGACAAGAAAAATAGAGTAGTTCTGGAAAATGTGCTTGAGACGGTAACAGATTTCAGAAACAGGGTGGAATTTTCTTTTTTCCTTTTTTCACTTTTTTTTTTTTTTTTTTTAAGTAGACCTCAGGCCTAGCACAGAGCCCAATGTGGGGCTCAAACTCATGACTCTAAGGTTAAGACCTGACCTGAGACCAAGAGTCAGACTCTTAACAGACTGAGCCACCCAGGTACTTCTGGACTTTTCTTGAAGGACGGAAGTAACAAACTAAAGCCCAGAAATGTGATCACAAGGAAGGGAAAGTTCCAGGTTTATGGCAAGTTATTTTAAAAGATGAAAGGCGAAAAAAAAACTAGATATTTTAAATGAAGGAGATGCTCTTTACAATTCTGTAATGATTAAAGTATTAAAACCATGCCACTGACTTAATTAATTTAATTTGTTGCATAAATGTTCTAACTCGTTAAAGCATGCCCAAGTGTTAGTTAGCCTCATAATATTGACAAACACAAATCAGGAAGCCTGTGCCATGAAGAAAACTTCATGTTTGAATTATTAACAGAACATTCCTCAAGTGTTACAGAATCAATCTCGACTATATCAGATCAAAAAAGAGGAAAATTAAGTTACAATTTCTTTCTGAAGGGAATATTATATTTTAATTAGATTGTTGGTGTACTCTCTTGTAAGTCCATAAGTCAAAGCGAATGAAAGAATCTATTTCAAGACTTGCAAAGACAGAATCAGGTGCTCCACTGTACTGTATCCTTTCACATACGCAAGGAAGGATCCAAATTAATGCTTTGATTTGCTCTAAATTGGAATAGGGGAATGAGACGAGAAGACAAAAGTATGAAGACACTGAAAATAAAAATAGCAAAAGAAAACACTGAAGCATTCAAGTATAATTATATTATTATCTTTTAAGAAAGGGCCCTTGCCGATGGCATCCTATATGTATCCTGAGTTAATGATTCTTGCAGTTGGTGACTTACAGGAAAGAAATGCATTATCTACTCAAATCTAATTAAAGAAAACTAATTATAAAAGGTAAGGTTTCTGCTGTTTAGAATACAAAGCTTGGTTTGGGGGAGGAAAAGGACTTAAGAATGATTTGGAGGGGTGCCTCGGTGGTTCAGTCAGTTGAGTGTCTGACTCTGGATTTTGGCTTAGGTCCTGATCCCAGGGTCGTGAGATCAAGCCCTGTGTGCGGGCTCTGTGCTGAGCGTGGAGCCTGCTTAAGATGCTCTCTCTCTCTCTCTCTCTCTCTCGTTCTCTCTCTCTCTCTCTCTCTCTTTCTGCCCCACTCCCCAGCTTGCATGCTCTGTCTCTCTCTCAAAAAAAGAAAAAAGAATGATTTGGAAAGATGAGTCACTTCCAAAGAGGTTCCATTGAAAAGCACACAGTGAAGGGCTGTCAAACAAACAGATTTATGTACTGGGATAATGGTTACCTTAGAATAGAGGTCAGGAGACTTTCTGTAAAGAGTCAAAGAGTAAATACTTTTGGCTCTGAGGGCCATACAATTTCTGTGTAACTACTCAACTTTGCCATTGTAGTGCAAAAGTAGCCACGGACAATACATAAGCAAATAAGCTTGACTACTTCAATAAAACCTTATTTAAGGACATGAAATTTACATTTCATATTCTTACCATCTCACAAAAGATTATTATTTTTTTGCTCCCCTCCTCAAGTATTTAGGCTTCATTATTATTTTTTAAAATAATCTCTACATTCAACGTGGGGCTCAAACTTACAACTCCAAGATCAAGTGTTGCATGCTCTACTGACTGAGCCAGCCAGGTGCCTCTCAACCATTTAAAAATGTGAAAACCAGGGGCGCCCGGGTGGCTCAGTTGGTTAAGTGTCCAACTTCAGCTCAGGTCATGATCTCGCAGTTCATGAGTTCAGGCCCCGCATCGGGGTCTGTGCTGACAGCTCAGACCCTGGATCCTGCTTTGGATTCTGGTCTCCCTCTCTCTTGAACCCTCCCCCTCTGACTCTCTGTCTCTCTGTCTCTCTGTCTCTCTCTCTCTCTCTCTCCCCCTCCCTCCCTCTCAAAAATAAATAAAACATTTAAAAAATTAAAATAAAGAAAAAAAATAAAAATGTGAAAACCATTCTTGCTTATAGGCTGTGCAAAAGTAGGCAACCAGCTGGATTTGACACTCAAATATTTGTAAACGATACCACATATATTATTCCATTTGAGTCTTTCAACATTTCTATGAGAATAACAATTGCTGGATGGATTATAACTGCATCTCTACTAAATGCATCTCTACTAAAGGATGAGTCTCTCATTTCTTGCTCTGAATTGCCTATTCTACTTTTTCTCACCATTCACACAGACATCCCTCTAATCAAACTGCTCATCTCTTTGTGCCAAGGAATACCACATCAGGCCTCCCAGAGATCTCTCTGGCTCTAGGCCCTCCTTTCTTCATCCATTTTCCATGCCCCTGCCAACCACACCTACACGCCTCTCATGTTGCTTCCTTTCTTAAGAATTTATCATGATTCCCAAATGCCCATCATATCGAATCCAAGCTCCCCTGTCCAGCCTTCAGGGCTCTGCCCCATCCTCTCCATCTAGACTTACTTCCACAAGGCACTTAACACAACTTGCTGTAGGAAGACATTTCTCAATTCTTACCACATGCCTTCCACTTTTGTTCTGTTCTCATGCTTTCTTTCCTATCTGGGGACATCTTTTCTCCTTCTTTCTCACATACCCTGGTTGGGTATCCACCATCATCTCTTGCCCAAATTGCCCAAACAACATTCAAAGCAGGTCTCCTTGCTTCTGGTCTTATCCCACTCTCATCCTTCATAAGCATCCAAAGTGATTTTGCTAAACTGTAATTATGACCAATTCTTCCCTTCTTAAAACCTTTCAGTGGCCTCCATTTAAGGGGTCAACAGAAGTCCAAATCCCGTAACAAAGCACATGTGGTTGTTTACGATCTTGGCTTCTTGAACTAGGCCAGGCCATGGAATCTGGTCTGAGTTTGAAGATGAATGAGAATCATGATTTCTTCCCTTTTTTATTTAATTAAAAATGTTTTAAGTAAACTATATGCTCAACATGGAGTTGAAACTTATAGCCCCAAGATCAAGAGTCATATGCTCTACGAACTGAGCCAGCCAAGTACCCCTGATTTCTTCTCTTTTAGTTTTATTTACTCCTAAAGCAGCAAACATGCAGGACAAAGATATATGAGTTAGGTAAGGATTCAGGTGTGTGAATACAGTTTCCCACTGCCTCTCTTCAATCTCAGGGAAATGTGCTGAAATGTACAGATCAGACTCAAAGCAGCTTGCAGCTAAGGCTAAAAGTACTGAACTGAAATTTCAACTGCTGCACATCACAGGCATGACAAAGTCTGCAGTTTGAGTCTAAGTTAATTGCCTGTTAAAACAAAATTTAACAGTGTTTGGTGGACTACAAAAGTATCCACAGTCTCCCCAACATAATACCCATAATGTCCAGGGAATAATCCAAACTTAGTTGTTATACAAAAATATGACCTATTCTACAGGAGAAAGATGATCAACAGAAGCCAATACTGAAATGATAAAGATATTTTAACTACCAAAATGGATTTTAATTTTTTTGATATTTACTTATTTTTGAGAGACAGAGTGAGACAGAGCATGAGTGGGGGAGGGGCAGAGAGAGAGAGGGAGACACAGAATCCGAAGCAGGCTCCAGGCTCTGAGCTGTGAGCACACAGCCCAACATGGAGCTTGAACCCACGAATCGTGAGATCATGACCTGAGCCGAAGTCGGACACTTAACCAACTGAGCCACCCAGGTGCCCCTACCAAAATGGATTTTAAAGCAGCTACTATAACTATGTTCAAGGAAGTAAAGGAAAATACACTTCTAATAAATGAAAAGATAGGAAATCTAATAGAGATGCAGAAAAATATAAAAATAACCAAATGAGGAATAAAAGAACCCAAATATGAAATTCTAGAAATGAAAACTACCTAAAAAAATTCACTAGATGGGCTAAATTCACAGGATGCCAAAGAAAAGAATTTCTGAACCTGAAGATGGGTCAACTGAAACTGTACAATCTGAAGGAAAGAGAAAAGTTTGGGCAGGAGGTGGGGTGGTGGAAAGAGCACAGTCTAAGAACAATAACAAAAAAATTCTAGCACATATATAACTGGAATCCTAGAATGAGGACTAAAATATTAAACAAAGAGATAGTACAGCTAATAAGCCAAGAGTGGAGATTAAGAGTGATAAAATATACTTGATCAATTCATAAGAAATAAGAAAAAGAGGGAAAAGGGAACAAAGAATAGATGACACAAAGAGTAGGATGGTAGATATAAATTCAAACATATCAAAAATTATTTTAAATATGAACAACCTAAACAATTTAAAAGACTGAAATTAAAAGAGATTATCAAACTGAGTAAAAAAAAAAAAAATCCAATAATATGTTGTCTACAAAAACCCGTCTCAAATACAAAGACAAATACAGATTAATAGATAAAGAACAGAAGAAGTTATACCATAAAAACATTAATTTTAAAAAGTGGAAAGACCATATTAACATCACGAAAAGTAGAATTTGGAAGAAGGAATAAGAAACAAGGATAGAGGCATCAATTCAATAAGAAGATGTAACAATTCTAACTGTGCATACACACAGTAACAGACGTTCAAAATGCGTCAAGCAAAAATTGACAGAATTCAGAGCAGAAATAAGACACATCTGCAATTAGAGTTGGAGATTTCAACCTCCTTTTTCAGTAATTGATAGGATAAGTACACAGGAAATCAGTCAGGATACCGAAGATGTCCACAAATTATCAACTAACTTGATATAATTGATATTTATATATAGAACACACTTCCAAGTGCACACGGAACATTCACCCAAAGAGACCATATCCTGGGCCATAAAACAAGTCTCAACACACTCAAAATAACTGAAATAATATACAATATGTTCTCTGCCCACAAAGAACTCAGGAAGCAATAATGTAAAGTTACTTGGAAAATCAGTAAATATTTGAAGGTTAAACAACAAACACATTTTTAAGTAAGCTGTGGTAGAAATAGAGATCACAAGCAAGATTAGAAAATATTTTGAAATGAATAAAAATGAAAACACATCAAAATTTATGAAATGCAGCTAAGGTCGTTCTTAGGGGATAATTTGTAGTTTTAATGCTTACTTTAGGAAAAAAGAAAGGTCCAAAATCAGTGATCTAAGCTTTCACTTTAAGAAACTAGAAAAGTAAGAAAACTAAACCAAAAGTTAATAGAAGGAAGTGTTGTAGGCAACCTCTGAAATGGCATCCTATGATTCCCATCTCCTAATATTCATGCCTTGTGTAACTCCCTCCTCTCGAATTGTGGCTAAAGCCAGTGACTCGCTTATAACAGACTGTGACAAAAGTGATGGGATGTCAATTCTGAGATTAGGTTACAAAATGACTACCACTTCATCTTGCTTGCCCTCTCTTGCTCTCCTGCTTGCTCAATCTGGTGAAAGCTAGCTGCCATGCCTATGGAGAAACCCATATGGCAAAGAACTGAGGGAGGCTGCAGGTCAACAATCAGCAAAGAACCGACACCTTCAGTCTAACAGCTCACAAACAGCTGAATCCTACCAACCATGTGAGTGAGTGTGAAAACGGCTCTGTTCTCAGTTTATTCTTCAGATGAGACCGCAGCCCAGGCAACACCTTAACTGCAGCTTTATGAGAGTCTTTGAGGCTGAGACACCCACTTAAGCCATGCTCAGATTCCTGAGTTATAGAAACTGAGATAAATGTTGTTTTCATCTGGTAAGTTTTGAGGTAATTTGTTTCATAGCAATAGATAACTAAGAGAGAAAATTAATTAAAGGCTGGTTCTTTGCAAAAATAATGTCAATATACTCGGTAAACCTCTGCTAGACTGACCAGGTAATGAGTAGCACTGTGTGCATGAAAAGAGAAGAGGACTAAGGACACTGCCCTCGAGGATTCTGACCTTCGGAGATCTGGTAGTGAAGGAAGACTCAGCAAGGAAGACCAAGGAAGAATAGAGGGATAAGAGGAGAATCAGGCAACTCTACTGTCTGGGAGGCCTGAAGAGGAAAGTATTTCGAAAAGGAAGTGGTGGCCAAACACATCAAATGCTACAGGATGATTAGGTAAAGTGAGGATGAAGAAGGAATCAATGGCTTTTTCAATATTTTGGTGGATACGGGAATGTTGAGGATGAAAGTACCACTGGAGTGACTTGGGAAAAAAATGATAAAGGAGAAAGTACAGCAAACAAATCCAGACAGCTTTTTCTAAGAGTTTTACTATGAAAGAGACCAAAGAAATAGGGCAATAACTAGAAGGGGAGATAGTTTTCTGAGAAGTCTTTTGTTTATTTGTTTAAAAATTTATTAAGTAATGTTTATATATAGATGGAAGTAATTTAGTAGAAAGAAGAAACTGATGATGCAGACGACCCAATTCAGAAGCAGTTTTACTTCAGGGGCCTTCATCCTTGGGAAATTACTAGAAATAAGCCCTAGTCACCAGTGAGCACGGTCTGGGGGTAGGTGTGTCTTTGTTGACCTTCCAAGAAAGAAGCTTGTTCCCAGTGGTAACTGTAGCTTTAGTTCTTATGCGTGAGTGGGGGTACTACAAAACTGGTCCCTGGCTTTATGCTAGAAGCCTGGTTTGGGTTCAGTTCCTATTTTCCTGAGAAAGTTGAAATTCTACCCACTGCTGTCTGGTGTCCCAGTTGGCCTGAGGCTTTAGTCCCTGTAGAGTTAATACTTGGAGCTTCAGGTAATAATAAGCATCGACTGCTTATTATATACCTGGCATTTTAATCTTATTAACTCCCTGTAAGCCTCACAACAGTTCTATGAAGTAGGTGTTATTATTATGATTATTTTACAGATGAAGAAACTGAGGCACAGAAGTGTTAAGTAGCTTGCTTATGGTCAGACATTCAAAATTCAGGGATTTGAGTGCAAGCAGCCTGACTTCAGAACCCAAAGGTTTTGCAGTAATTTACAGAGAAGGAATATATGGGAGTAAGGGTTTATCTTGCAGCACATAATAATTTGGGCATGCTGATCTAAAAGAATTCTCCACTGTAACATCAAAATATTCACACTGTGGACAGTGATTTAATTTTAGCAAAACATGATATATCACATTAAAATACTGTTATAAATTTGATATTTTTGCTGCTGTTGGCATTAAAATTTTAATTATGGGGGGGGGGCCTGGATGGCTCAGTGGGTTAAGCAATCAACTCTTGATTTTGGCCCAGGTCATGATCTCTCAGTATGTGGGATCAAGCCCCACATCAGGCTCCATACTGATAGTGTGGAGCCTGCTTGGGATTCTCTCTCTCCTCTCTCTCTGCCCTTTCCCCTGCTTGTGCACATGCACACACACTCTTTCTCTCTCAGAATAAATAAACTTAAAAAAAAGTAAATGTGTTTGTTTTTAAAGCTGTAAATAAACTAAAAATTATAACCTAATTTTATGTTTTTGCATATTTACTTAATATTATAATAAATAAATATTATTTAACCAAAAAATTAATGTCTGCTTTTCAAAAGACACCATTAAGAAAAGACTGGGAGAAAATGTTCATGATACATATTCCCGACAAAGGACTTCTATCCTCTCCATGTAAAGCACCCTTACAACTCAATAAAAATAAATAATACAATTAAAAATGGAAAAAGATCTGAAAAGTTACTTCACAAAAGAGATACATGAATAGAAAGTAAGCACATAAAAAGACATGTGCTCAACATAATTAGTCATCAGGGAAATACAAATTAAAACCACAGTGAGATACCACTATAGGTCCACTAAAATGGCTAAAAACTAAAAAAAAAAAAAAAAAAAAGTATTGATAAAGGGATGGCAAGGATATGGAGCCACTGGAACTTTCATACATTGCTGGTCGTAATGTACAATGGTACAACTACTTTGGAAAACAGTGTGGCAGTTTCTTATACATATACTGTATGACCCAGCAATTCCAGTGTCAGTACTTAACCAAGAGAAAAAATATACATACATTCACACAGAGACTTGTACTAGAATGTTCATAGCAGCCACACTCATAATAGCTCAAAACTGGAAATGATCTGAATGTCCCTCAACAGGTAAATGTGTGAACAAATTGTAGTATATTCATATAAAGTAATATTACTTAGAAATAAAAGGTAGTGAACTAATGATAGACACAACAACGTTGATGAATCTCAAAAACAGCATGCTAAGCAAAAGAAGTAAACCCAAAGGGGTACACATTGTATAACTCCATTTACGTAAAACTCTAGAAAAGACAGATCTAACCCATGGTAACAGAATTCATCGGGGGTTCCCTGGGGTGGAGTGTGGAATGGGACATGGGAGATAATTTGAGCACAAAGGAACTTTTTGAGGTGATGAAAATGTTCTATACTTTGACTGTAGTGATGGTTACATGGATTTATATCCAACTTTGTTGAAATGTGCACTTAAAATGGGAGCATTTTATTGTATGTAAAGTATACCTTGGTAAAGTTGGCTTCAAAGAAAGGAAATTGCAGATTAATAGCATGTACTAATATTAAGAGTAATGGTAATAGTATTAAAATTTGTTTTTGTAAAAGAGGGAAAAAGCCCATATATGTCTGCACGTACCTATGGGAGCACAGGGAAAGGTATGACAGAATGTATACCAAACTATTATTGTTTTCCTTGGGAGGTAAGAATAGTAAATGTAACAAATATTTGGGAGAGACTGGACTTTCCTTTACCCGTATTGTTCGGCTTGTGGCAATAACCACCACTATTTTTGGTAGTGTGGTAGTTAGTACACAGAGGTATGGCTGCCAACACACCATCCCTGAACACAGTGCTGTTTCTCTCATCAAAAATTAGAGGCTACTTCCCCTCCCCTTGAACCTGGGCTGGATGTGCAACTTACTTTGATAGTAGAATGTGGCAGAAGTCATATTAAGCCAGTTCTAGGTTGAGCTCTTAATAGGCATGGTAACTACCAAATGATGAGTGTCCACACACAGGGAAGAGAATAACCATGTGGAAGAGCACTAAGCTGCCCCAGTCAGCACCCCAGCCAAGTGCAGCCTCCTGGGTGAGCCCAGGCTACACTCCACGCAGCAGAAGAACCACCAGCTGAGCCCAGACACCTCCATGTGAAGCAGACACGGGCTGCGCTGCCAAGCTTAATACATATTACGGAATTCTGAACGAACGAATGGTTGTTGCTTTAAGCCATTAAATTCTGGGGTTGTTTATGACACAGAAGAGAGCCAAAACGTGTTATGAAAGAAAAGCCCACAAAGTAAAATTTTTTCATCACTAAAGTAAAAGTTAAAATATTTCTGGAAACTACCTAATTAGAATGCCCTTGAAGTGAACGATATGATGCTGCACCTTTGAACAAATTTTGTTGAGTAAGATACTTCTAAAGCTGATTTGTCATTCCTTGACTAGTCTTGTAAATTGCTTAAGAGCAAGATGTATTAATAATGTATTTCTTAAAAACAAGACTTTTTCCCCCCATTGCAATCAAGACAAAGAAAATAACACACAACAAAGAACTTGCTTAGTCTGTTCCCTTTGAAAAACACAATTTTCAAAAGATATTTTTCTCTATCTGACAACACACATAGCAGGGGGTCCAAAGAGCTCTAGCTCACCCACAATTTTAGGAAGTAATCTGTTAGTATATAAACAATTTAAAATATAAACAGCTTTTGAGCCAGTAATTCCACTTTGGCAAATATCGATCTTACAGAAATAAAGGCCCAGTACTTAGCATGTACATATATACAGAAAATGCATATATACATATTAATATATATTTCTGTTTGCACACATATATGAGAATTCATATTGCAGTCTGTATGCCATAGGAAACACAAAACAGAAAAAACTGAAGGTCCAAGCACAGAGGAATGGTTGAATAAATGGTAAAAACTGTGTGATATATCCATACTATAACAATATTATAGTCATTTAAAAGCTCCTCTCCTCTACGGGAAACAGGGGGAAAAGAGGAGAGAGGGAAATAAACTACAAGAGTCTCTTAATGATCCAGAACAAACTGAGGGCTGCTGGAGGGAGGTGGGTGAGGGATGGACTAGACGGGAGATGGGTATTAAGGAGAGCACTTGTGATAAGCACTGGGTGTTGAATGTAAGTGATGAATCACTGAATTCTACTCCTAAAACAAACTTTGCACTGTATGTTAACTAAAACTTAAATTAAAATTAAAAATAATAATAATAATAAAAGATCCTCCTCTCATCTTAACTCCCAGGCCAAACCAACTGGAAATCAGAGTAACCTACTAGACAAATCCAATTATCCCATTTTCCTTTATTTTCTACAACTGGCTAGAAGAAGGTGGTTGTCAGAGCAGAATCTGGGGCTGAATTCCCTCCTCTCTGGGAAGACGATAGGTTCTCCAAAGTCACATTATGGGCTTCACCTGAGCTAGATGGGATCATGGGTTGCTCACGATTTGGATGAACTCTAAGGTAGCAGTGACTGCTGAACTAAAACTTAAAAAATGAAGCAGGTAATATGGAAAAGTTGACAGAGCACATTAAATAAGGGTGTTTTACAGGTTTTAAGAGTTAGAAATATACCCTCAAGCACAGGACCCACCCTTTTCTTGGAACATAGAGTAATTTGAGAAGAAGTGCCTTTTAACCTGGAAATATAAGCTGTTTTGCCCCACTATTCCCAGGTGATACTCTACTTCCCATAGCATACTCTAACAGAGACAAGAGATTTGGTTCTCTCCCCTCATTCCTCATTCCAAATATTAATTCCTGATCTTTCCTACAGGGTTCACTGAAGGTAAATTCTTCAGGTGGAGCAACATGACTATGGCTTTCTATTTTCACTCTCATTTTTAGAAGTTTCTGACCTACAGTAAACTGGAACTTGTCTGAGCTTGCTGATTAGAAGACTATGTTTTGCCTCTAAAAATAATTGCGTACTGTTCTTTGCATATCATGATGACACTACCAGATCTGAGGTGCGCTTCTGGAGCAGCAGTGGTTTCACACTGAGTCATGTATCCACCCTTCCATCCATCCATCAGTCCTTCCCTCCTTCTCCCCCTCCTTCCCTCCCTCCCTCGCTTCTTCCTCTTTTCATCTACCCACCCACGGACAAACATTCTCTGACAGGTTCCTCCATTCATTCTGGAAGCAAAGGTACACATTTTGGAGATGGCTGGTTAGGGTTAGAAGTTTGGTCTGAAGTCATGGAAGATTTTTTCTCTGTGAGAACTTAGCAGTCTCATTCACTGCTAAGAGTACACATCTCTGGAGGGCAACTTAGCTCTAAATATCAAGAGCCTTAAGCACATGCATATACTTTTTGACCTAGTAATTTTCCTTGTAGGAACCAATCCTAAGGAAAGAATCAATGACTTACCAAAAGAATTTATGTACAAGAATAATCAATAGCACACCTCATAATCCTCATAAAGTTCCTCATAAAGTAAGGAACTGGAAATAACCTAATAAACAATAATCTCTTTCTAAAAGATAATTAAATAAAATTATGATAAATTCAAGCTATTGATTATAATACAACCAATAAATCTTATATTCTCAAAATTTTAATGACATGGAAAAGTGCTTATAAGTAATGTTAAATGAAAAAAAAGCAGTATACATACAGTATGATTACGATTATGAGAAAGAAAAGGAAACTAGAAGAAGACATCAAAATGTAAACAAAGAGTGGTTACTTCTGAATGGTGGAACTATTAGTGATCACCTTTTTTAATACTTTTTCATATCTTCCAAATTGTCCAAGATGACCATGGATTACTGATACAATTATGAAAAAGGTCTATAAATAGATTTTAAAGTTACACCTCTCAAAAAAATTCGACATGAGTAAGAAAAAGAGAAGGAAGATGAGAAAAAAAAAAAAGCTATTCGGTCTGGGCCTCAACCTTCAATTCCAGCCAGATTAGTATTTCCAGTTTATATTAATATAAATATCTGTTACATTGAACTATATTGATGCTAACCTAGGCAGACTTGGCAAGAAGCATTTCATTTGATCCTCTGAATTTTGCTGAAAAATTTCTCCTTTTGGAATATGAAAACTCTAACCCTTGACTGTTGTCTATTGCTGCTGAAATCTATAAATACTCAACTCCCAGACTATCCAATTATTCACATGTCCGACCTACCCTTTTATCTTAATTCAGACATATGCTGTGAGTTGAAAATCTCTGAAAACTATCAGACAAAAAGCTATTTTTCAAAAATTGGCCTGCGGTGTGGTGATAAGGACAAGGAATTGATGCAGCCCCATAGTACAGTGCCACATTCAACTGCAGGATCTCAAGAAAAAGGACAAAGACCACTTCCCCTGCGCTCCTACAGCGCCCTCCACAAGCAGACCACCTGACAGAGGTGGTCTGTGTATGAGTCACTCTCTCCTACTAAACTGTAAGCTCCTTGCAGGAAGAGACTATGGCTTCTTCATGCTCTTACTTCCAGCCCCAGGTACAGAATCTGCCATTTAGTAGCTAATCAAAAAACATTTCTGAACTAAACTATATTGATACTCCTACCCCCAAGATTAAGAAAAAAATAAGTATACTCAAGACTAAAAACAAAAAACAAACCTTTGAGTATTAGGAAGAGCTATCATATAACCCAAGAATTTATATTATTTAGAACTTGACAAAAGCAGGAAATTAAATTAGAATGCAGAAAATGTTTGGGTATTATTATGGGCAGAGGTGGAAACTATTTTCCTGTCAAGGATTTCTGACCTAAGCTTTGGATTCACATGAGAGCCACGTACAAATAAAAAGCAATCTCATGTATTCTTCTCTCTCCTTTCTAAGAATATGAAATAGATGCTGGAAAAGTATATAAATCTTCCCTAAATATAAGAGATAATTTAAAAATATAATTTAGTTCATATTATGGTCCATTAAATGTAAAAGGAAGGCAAGAAAGGGTAGGAGGCATATATAATCACCTCAAAGGTAGACACAGGCTTTTTAATAAGGACAACTCCCGAATTCAGCAGGTATCAGAGAAGATATCACTGGAAATTACGGTCATAAGATTGGTATAAAATAGATAAACCAGGTGCACAAGCTCCCACATCCAAAAGGATGTGTAAATATATTACAGAAAGGAACAAATAACTTTTTCAAACTCTCTCCAGTGAGATGGCAATATAAAAAGTAACAGATGGGAGATAGGCTGGAAATTCGGTCAAGGCCACCAGGATGACTGAGTATTGTACAACTCCAGGGCATGCCATTCATACAATAACACCTCTTAGAACTTTTATGGCTGTGAACAACCTGCATAATTGTATGTTGTAGTCCTGCATTTATCACATGTGAGTAAGGTTATAAAGCAGAAACAGAATGGTCCACATGAGCTCTACAACAGGGTATATCAACATGGGGCCCTACTGACATTCCGGGCCAGATCATTCTGCATTGTAGGGGGCTGTCCTGTACACTCACTGTAGGCTGTTGAGGAGCATCCCTGCCTTATACCCACTAAATGGCCAGTAATATTCTCCTGCCCCCAGTTGTAACAACTAAAAATGTCTCCAGATATCTCCTAGGGAGCAAAATTCTTTCCCCTGCCTCCGTATTTGAAAATCACTAATCTAGAGAACAAAGGACGGGGCAATGTTTGTTCAGCCCTGCTGAAGAGAAAGCAGATATTGCATCTGGCATATGTGAGAAAGCTGTGTAGTCTTCATCAGATCAGGAATAATGCTCCAGGCGGCCTCAGAAGGAAATACCGTCGCATATGTATTCAATCCTCTTCACTTTAATTCTACTTTTTAAGTAATGTCCCAATTGCCGATTCACTATCTTGGGCACAGTATTCTAATGATATATTTTTAAAAGAAGTTTTAAAAACTGCAATGACAGATAACAGTCCACAGGTTATTGTCAACATCGACACTGGGCCATATAAGAGGAAACATATGGAGAAACATTTGGAGTGATTGGTAATTTAGCAATGTGTTAAGATTAAATTTCTCAAAGTACAATAAAAAACTAAACAGTTCCTTAAATAAAAGAAATGAAACCAAAATCTCTCCACAATATTTTCTACATTGAAGAGTAGAGATTAAAACATACAGATTAATATATAATCTTGGTTTGAGAAAGCCTTCCTATAGGAAGAAAAACCATAAAGGAGTAGATAGATTTGCCTATATCAAAATAAATAACTTCTGTGTTTCAAAATAAAGGGAAACAGAAAGTATGAACACAACTACAATGTAAACAACCCATAGAAAATAGTCACAACATAAATTTCAGTGGTTCACAATTTTTAAATAGGTAAAGGTTTTATAAATCATATAACAAAATCAATACCCCCAACAGAAAGATGGAGAAAGAATAGGAAAAGCCAATTTACACACACACACACACACACGCACGCACGCACACACACATACACACACACACTCTCCACATACAAAATTTAGTCAATAAATATATGAAAAATGTTTAACCTTATCAATGGAATTAATGGAAGTAAAAACAAGGTAGCATTTCTTTATACATGTGCTTGATAAAAATGATAATACATGGCATATACAGTACGGACAAGGGTATCACTCAAACGCTGAAATGTAAACTGGCACAATCCCAGGGGGACGGGCAAAATGGCTAAAGGAGAGTGGGAGGTACAGGCTTCCATGGAATGAGTAAGTCACAAGAACAAAAGGCACAGCATAAGGAATACAGTCAATGATACTGTAACAGCATTATATGGTTGACAGATGGCGGATATACTTGTAGCGAGCACAGTATAACGTATAAACTTCTCAAATCGCTATGTTGTACACTTGAAACTACTTTAACATTGTGTGTCAACTATACTCAAATTAAAAATTTTAAATAAATAAACTGGCACAACCTCCCTGGAAGACAACTTAGCAATAAATATCTTTAAAAATATGCACATGCTTTTAACAAATTCTACTTTTAGAAAATTGTTTTCCTAGGAAATGATCATGAATCTGCACAAAGGATTTAGCTACAAGGATATTCATCTTAATGTAATTCATAACAGCAAAAACTCGGACCAACCTGTAAGTTGGTCACTTGAAAAAATTATGGTACATTCAAATGATATATTACCATGCAATCATTAAAAATTACAGAGGATGTGGAAAATGTCCATGTTAATGACAGGAAAAAGGTGCTTAATAACATGGGAGAATATTCAGGATGCAACACTGTTTTGGGTAATAAGACTGGGTCTGGAGTCAAGCTGTCTGAGTTCAAATTCGGGATCTACCATTAATTAGCTGTGTGACATTAGGCAAGTTAGTAGCCCTCTCTGTAGCTGTTTCTTAATGTCTAAAAAAAATATACAACCCTTATGAAATAATGGATCTAGGCTACAACGATCAATGGTTACTTAAAACCATGAGGAGGAAGGTTGATGGAGAAGTTTATAACAGATGTACCTGACTAGAAACACCACTAATCGCTCTCAGCACCACTAAAATGAGACGACCAGACATTATGTACCTCCTCTTGTGAGACAACAGGAAAGACCATACACAGCATGCCTATGAAGTATTTTTACCCCCCAAATTTGACCCCAATTTACAAAAGTGTCTAGATCTGTTGGCATACTAGAAATATGGGGATTTGAGTCCATGAAAATGAAGTTTGAGAACAATCAAAATAAATGGACAGTGACAAAAAGTTTAGAATAGTGCTTACCTCTGGGGCAGGTAGAGACTAGGAAGGGACAAAAGGAAACTTCATGGGCTACTACAAGCTTTCTACACTGACGTTAGTATACTTTATATACTTCACTGTGTGTGTGTGATACCTCCGTTTTTAAAAATGGCAAGAAAAAAGCTCCTGATTTTCACCAGCGTCTAGCAGCAGGAAGGAAAGCAGACGTGCTTGGGGAACTAGGCATGATGCCAAGAGGAAGCATCAGTGTCCTGCACCCGGTTCCCACCCGTGGGCCTCGTTCTCCTGTGGAACTCCCCCTGCTGCAAAGAAGAGCTGGGCGTGGGGACAGAGCAAGTCCCAGGCCAATGAAAGCAGGGTACTTATTAAGGAAGCCTTCCAGAGAGGCTGTCCACAGAGATTTCCATATCACTGGTAAACTAAGAATACTGGCTATGTTGTAAAAACGGGCTTTAACTCCAGTGAAAGGATTTCAGCAAGCCACCTCGTCTCCGCACTTGGACATGTTGGTAATGTGAATTAGAAACTGGCAGGTAAAGCTAAAGGCGGTATCTATGGCTGGATACCCAAAAGAGTAGGCTATGGAAACATTAGAACTTTGAGAATTGATGGAGTTTTCTTTGAAACAGCCCGCAAAAGACTGTTTTGGGAATTGGGCTAATTATAGGCACATGTAAGGTGGAGTAAGGCCTCTCTCCCAATCCACCCAGTTCTTCACCTCCACTCCCACCCCTGGTCACTAGAGACCGAGAAACGTGCATTTCGGTGTTCATCATCCCGGCGGTAGAGGTCTACCAGAAGTTACAGAGAAAGTACATGTTACACTGATGTAGTCTATGTATGGCATACGTTCCTTCTTAGCTCCGATAATCCCAATGATAGACGCAAATAGAAGTCACAGGTTGCACTTGGACCTGAGATACTTGAAGCTTAACATTCACACCTCCTGTGAGAGAATGATTTCTTATAATGGTGCACTTGTCTGGTATGTTTCGGATCCATATTTAGGACTAAGGCAAATATAGAAAGTTGGTCTTTCTTTAAAGACTAGAAAACATTTTTTTTTTCTAAATTTCACTTTCATGAGATTTTTCTTTCACTAATCAAAAGATTTAGGCAGAAAAAAATTATTTAAGTGGGTAGAGATCTAGGTCCTCTTTTTTAACCAGGAGGGACGCCCAGAAATTAGGAAAATTCAGGGCTATATCTGAAGAAATAATGCATGGTTATTCAGAAGCTTTGTAAATACTTTGAATGCTGGTAAAGAAGAAATCAGTGTGATTTCTCAAAGCAAGTGGCAAAAAGCTATTTTGTTCTCCAAAATCTTCACCTATTGGGTAGAGTAACATTTATGAGCTCACAGACAAATTAGTCAAACTGAAGCTGAGATCACTTCTCTCTCTGCCTTAGGTCACAGGCTAGGGGATACATGATGGAATTACTAAAGGGCCGAGAACAAATCTATCGGTGCTTGAGAAGATGCTGATCTAGATTAAAGAAGAAGTCCAGTTCGGTGTGGCATTGTTTTCAGGCCGAAATATTAACCACTCATGCTACTACATCTCTTAATGTAATGTGACACAGACATACAGAGTGAGAATATGGCCCCCAAACACACCTTAATTCTCCAAGTTCAACATGGCAGCTGGTTGGCTCAATGGATACTATATACCACTGGCCACACTTGAACGACTGGTTTGCCTTATTTTAAGGCTTCAAGCTATCTATATTCAGTGTAGCAGTCAATGGCTAAGTTTATGTAATGCAAGTTAAAGAACCCCCTCCCAATTCTATGTTATATAGCCCGATATAAAAATAACAACAGTATACTTTTTGACTTATGGAGAAATTTGTTAGTTTATCTTAATTTAACCCCCATCTTTAACGTGAACAATTGTTTTCTTTGTCCTGACTCCCCAGTGTCCCATCTCCCAGCCCCTTAAGGGTACTCAATAAGTAGTAAATAATAAAGTATTTCTTTTCTTTAAAAAAGCAATCTTTCTTGTTAGCAAAAATGAAAATTTATTGAGCCTGTACTGTGTGCCAAACACTATTCCAAGTATTACCTTATTTAATCCTTACAATAGCCCTATGAGGTAAGTGCTATTAATATCCTCATATTATACACGATGACACTGAAGTACCAAGAGGTTAAGAAATGTTTCCATGGTCACATAGCCAATAAGCAGCAGTTTGAGATTTGAACCCAGATATTGTGACCCAGGAGCTCATGCTCTTACTTACAACTCTCAGCTTATGTAGTCTGGAGCAACGTCCTTTGAGTTGGGGGGTTCAATTCTCAGCACCACTATTTACCAGCTGAAAGTGTCTTGGGACAAACTGCTGAAGGTCTCTGCACCACGATTTCCTCACCTATAAAACGGGTCTAACAACAGCCTCTCTGTAGCATTTGTTGGGAAAACTAGATGAGACTATATATGCAGACGACCTGGCACACAGTAGCCATTCAACAAGAGCTAGTGCTATTCCTTCCCTGTCTGACATTCCTCCTGCTGCTGCTCAGCCAGTGTGAAACTTCTCATTCCAGCTCCAACGAAAATCAGGCCCCAACATAGCTGAGGGGCGGAGAACAAGCAGTGGTAGGAAAACAGGCACTATTGCTGCCAATCCCTTAGTGGGCGTGTGGATTGTTGCTAAATCCTTGAGCAGGAAGTAGTTCATCTCAGCCCTGAAACTGTCCTCCCCTTGCTAGCATAAGAAACCTCCAAGGTACACAGACTTTGGTTCTGAAGCCATACTGCCCCCCGCCATTTTCCAGGCCGTGGAAAACTCACCTAATGCCCTGACAACTCGCATCAGGACTTCCCCGACTTTCATTCTGGTCTCTGGTGTGTGCTTGTCTTTACCACCGTCATACTGAGCCAACAGGCCAAGCAAGATTTTCTCAGGGTACACATCTGAGAGCAAGGCAACCCCTGGGGTTAAAAATAAAAAGAAAGGATTCATTATGGTTTAAAATTGGAAAGCAAATAAACCCAGACAGCCTGTGACGGGATGAACACTGAGACACTTAAACCCACCTCTGTAATTCTACCAGGAAGGGCTGCCCTTTATTTGGAATGACAGCATAGTGAGAGCAGAGAACACGGGTCTGGGAGTTCAGACTCCTGGATTCTTCTAGTCTCAGTCCTATGTGTTCTCTAAGATCACTTCCAGCACTGGCATTCTATGATTTATGAATTCTAGACTCTTTTTTTTTTTTTTTTTTTTTTTTTTGAGAGAGAGAGACAGAGAGTGCAAGTGAGGGAGAGAGAGAGGGGGAGGAGGAGAGAGGGGGAGGAGGAGAGAGGAGGAGAGAGAGAAGGAGAGAAAGAGAGTCTTAAGTAGGCTCCATGCTCAGCACAGAGCCTGACTTGGGGCTCAATCCTACCACCCTGGGTTCATGACTGGAGCCAAAATCAAAAGTCAGACGCTCAACCTGATGCTCAAATGAGCCACCCAGGCGCCCTTGGATTCTAGTCTCTTAAAGCAGAGGGTAGATGATTATATATTGTGGCAGGGATTCACAAGCAGCAGGAGAAGACTGGATTAAATACCCTCCAGAGAGCCCTCCAAGTCTGAGACTCTATGGTTCTATGACTAGTATTATTCCTGCCAAAGCACAGCAGTGCTTCCTGTCTTTGCTGCGGTTCTCTGTTCCAATATGAGTATTCTCTGTAAAACTGTCAACGATGAGAGTAATTTCCACAAGGAAATATCTTCAGAGCATTTTGGGCATGATCAGTAGGAGACCTATACTTATGGCTGAGTTCCTTGATCAGAAGTGGGGAAGGTCCTGCTCTTGAGTCTCTCTTCCAAGTATGGTAGTAGCCCCCCCTTATTCGCAGGGGATATGTTCCAAGACCCGCAGTGAATGTCTGAAACTGCAGATAGTTCCAAACACTCTATATTCTATGTTTCTTCCTATACATACCTACCTATGAAAAAGTTTAATTAATTAATTTATTTTTTGATTTAATGTTTATTTATCTTTGAGCAAGAGAGAGACAGAGTGCAAGCAGGGAAAGTGCAGAGAAAGAGGGAGACACAGAATCTGAAGTAGGCTCTAGGCTCTGAGCTGTCAGCACAGAGCCTGATGTGGGGCTTGAACCCACAAACCATGAGATCATGACCTGAGTGGAAGTCGGACATTCAACCTACTGAGCCACCCAGGTGCCCCTAATAAAGTTTAATTTATAAATCAGGCACAATAAGATATTAACAACAATAACTAATCAAAGAGAACAATTGGAACAATTGCAATAACAATAACAACTGTCATAAGTGTTATGTGAATGTGGTCTTTCTCTCTCTCAAAATATCTTAATGTATTGTATTCGCCCACATTCTGCTTGTGATGACGTGAGATAATAAAATGGCTACATGAGCAGACGAAGTGAGGTCAGTGACGCAGGCATTGTGACAGTGTTTGGCTACTACTGACCTTCTGATGATTTAGTCAGAAGGAGGATTATCTGCTTCCAGACCACAGGTGACCGAGGCTAATTGAAACTGTGGAAAGGCAAACTGCAGATAAGGGGAGACTCCTTCACTTCCTGATTCCTTTTCCCATCATGCCAGTACCTCCTAGATGTGTAATCATTATCTGAGCCCCGCCCCATATCGAGCAAACTTTACACGGACGGAGAGAGGAGGGGATATATGATCTATGACAGAATTAGAAATAAAGCCCCTAGTCTCAAAATTATATAAATACAAATTGGGTTACTTGGGAAGAAAACGTTACACGCTTTTAAAGAATAGTGGGGAAGAAGAAAAGAAAAACAAAGGAAAGAAATACAGGTTTCAAAATATATCCGGGAAGAGACTGCTTCTTTTTACCACCTCTACTTCAACTACTCTGGTCCATTATTTCTGGCCTGTTGATTTCCTTTTTTTCCCCTCCAATAATCTCCTAATTGGCCCGTCTGCTTTTACCATTTACCTTCATCACAGCTGGAACCATCTGGCTAAACCAAATCAGGCCCCATCATTCTTCTGCCCAAAGCCCTCAATGGTTTCCCTCTCCCTTGTTTATGAGCAAACCCCATCTCCACCTGCCTTTGCTCACTCACTGACCTCATCTTTTACCACTACTCTCCCCTGCTCACTATCCTCCAGCACCTCTGGCCTCCTCACTGTTCTTAGAGTAGACCACGCTGCTTCAGGTCTACTGTCTTCCTCTGACATCCCGCTCTGCCCAGGCTTCTCCTCCTACAGGTAGCCTTAGGGCTTGCTCCCCAAGCCCCATCATGTCTCTGCTCAAATATCACACTTATCACATATAAAATGGCAGCCTCCTTCTCCTACCACTCCTTATGCTTGATTTTTCTTCTTAGCACTATACACATTATATATGGCATTTGCTTATTTATCGACTAGTCTCCTCCTCAGAAGGTAAAATTTGCAAAGTGAAGGATTTTGTTTTTTCCCTGCTGTAGCCTCCATGCCTAGAAGAGTGCCAGCACACAGCAGGCACTCAGTAACTATTTGTTGAATGAATGAATTAATAAAAGAGTTCAAAGATATAGTCTTGATATAAATTTCAGGAATTAAGAAAGATGGGGAAGGAGTAATAGAAATGCTTAAGAAATCTTTAATAATTTTTCATCTGAGTTTGCCAATCTCCCGTTTGAACTTGACATTCGTGCAGGCAAAGTCTACATACTATTTTCTATGTTGTAGGTTGTGATTCCATTCTCTGGTAAGTCAGATATACACAAAGGCAGTACACTTGCTAAAGGCTGCCTGTACCTGCTTCTTTTCTGCCTTCCCCACCCCTACCTTTTCATTGCTTCCAAAAAGCCTGGGAAGTCCCTGCATGTGGTCCTAACCACCACTTCCTTTATCTGGCCTCCAATCTTATAAAAGCAAAAGCTCTGCTCTTAAGGAAGTTTCAGGCTGTGACAGAACCTGAATCAGACAGTTCCCCTGTTGGCACAATGAGACACTGCATTTGTAGTTAGCTCTATTATGCAAAACGATGGGAAAGTTCTTGGATGTCCAAGATGAAGTTAAAGCTATCTTAGCAAAGGAAAAATGTCAGTGGCTAAGAAAAGATAAATAGAGGCGCCTGGGTGGCACCGTCAGTTGAGCATCAGACTTGATTTCAGCTCAGAGCATATGATCCCAGTGTCGCGAGATTGAGCCCCATGTGAGTCTCCGCGCTGAGCGTGGAGGCTGCTTAAGATTCTCTTCCTCTTTCTCTCTCTCTCCCTCGGCCCCTTTCCTCTTCTCTTTCTCTCTCCCTCTCTCTCTCTTAAGAGAGAGAGAGGGAGAGAGAAAGGGAGGGAGATTGTTTACTAAGGGAGGGAAAGGAAACAGCTTCCAAATCTGAAGAAGCCCAAAGCAAAAGTGAATTGGTAGTTGGTAACCGCAGTTCTGGGAGAATTGTACCACTGCTACATCGCAAGCTCTGGTAGGCACCACAGATCTACAGCAACCATAACTGCTTTTTCATCAGAAGTTCCCAAGTGAGAAATCTGGTGGATTTGTTCCCTTTTAGGAATACAGTTGTGACTTTATAATGGAAATCGGTGGGAAAATGGGGTCTGCTTAATAAAACTTTGATCTATTTCTAGCTTTTCTGAAAAACATTTATTACTGAAGTCCCTCCTATGTTGTTTATGCCTATTTCCTCTCATTAATCTTTAGCAGAGAACACATATTTACCTCTAACAACATTATCTTGCTATCTACTTCAAAACCAGGTGAGCTCTTGATTTCCTCTCTGTAGCAGGCAGAGATCTGGCTGCACATAGCATCTACTCTGTCTTCTGGTAGCAACACCTGATGGTCCTTTGGGAACTATCCTTTTCCTACACTTAGTCTAAGTGGTTTAAGTGGAGCCAACTGCCCACTTTCTCCCCCCTTCGTGTGTGAACTCATCTGGCCAGTTAGGACATTCCACCCCAAGCCCACATAATGATGGGCTCAGTAATGGGCAATGAGACTCAATTCTGGATCCCACATTGCAACTACTGGGACAAATAGGGTTTTGGGGTGTGTGTGTGTGTGTGTTTTCCCTGTTGAAGTTATTAGCCTAGAGCTGCCTGTGGCCACTATGTGGAGAAAGCCCCCTCAAAAATACAGCCAACACAGAAGAGGATCAAGCCAAGAGAGCGAAAGAGAAAAGGAAGAGACCTGATAATCACACTTTGAGCCTCTGGATTCAACTGTATTTCCACCCACTTAGACTCTACATAAATAAATCAATAAATATCCTTTTATGTGTATGCCGATATGATTTTTTTTCATCCAAAGGAATCCTAACATATCCTTCTTCAGATTTAAAAAAAAAAATGATTTATTTATGTATGTATTTATTTACTTACTTAAGTACTTTTCCTATAATGCCAAACTTTTAATTCCACTAGGGAGCTTTAAATCCTTCCACTCTTGCATTAAAAGGTTGCCAATAGCAAAGCCTGGTTTCCTTGTTTCCCACAGTCCCAGGTTAGCAACTGTTTATCTTCTTGCTGGCCTGCTCCCCAGACTGCTGCCAAATGGCCCTCTGACTGTTTGAGTTTTACCGTCTAGGATACAGCTGCCACCTAGGAGTTTATAAATCCCTAGAGGACAAGGGCACCTCCCTCCTCACTCTTACACCAAGCAGCAAAGAGAATTACATATGATGGTTAAGACTGCAGAACAATTAAAGAGATGAAATTTTGTGTGACCGTTTTTGTTTCTTATTTGAAAGCTCCCTGAATTTTGACAATGGAGGAAACACGGCCGTAACCTTCACATGACCCTTGGTCCCTTGCACTTGATAATTCCTTTGTAATTTGAAAGTGGGGTAACTTCTGGGTCAGCACAGGCTTCAAGGAAACATGACACATCAATCCTTTTGGCAAAATAAGAACCAAATGAGTCTGGGAGAGATACCTGCCCCTGCTCTGACTGCAGGAAAATGACTACGCACTTCAAGGTATGGTATAACAGGTAAGTGACGTAGAAGGTAAAGGTGAATCTAAAACCGGCTAGGGCTCATGAAAGCGTTCTGATCTGTATTTTCTGGCAAAGCTCGGGATATAAGCAAATTAACTCAACTGAAAAAAAATATTATTTAAAGTATATCATGCAACAAAATAGAGACAGTCAACTTTGTAAAATAACTGTGTGTTTCCCCCAAAGACTTCCCTTGCAAAGCCAGAAATGTATTCTAATCCCAACAGCACTGACTTCAAGATGATTCCTCAGCAAGCTGTTCACTGATTCTGTAGATCTTCAGCAGTAAAAATAGTCTAGGTATAGTCTTACCTTACACAATGCTCTTGCATTGTAGGAAAGATAGTTTAGCTCTGAATGTCTTTGCTGACTGGCTCTTTCCCAAGAATCTGCTAAGCCAATCTCCACTTTGAAACTAACCTGCCCCCTTCTCCTGGGCAGAGAACAACCTATCTCCCCAAATGCCCACATCAACCTGAAAAACCACCTACTCACTCAAACTTCTCAGGTACTTCTGAGACAAAACGGTAAGAAACATAAAAACCCACATATTGTGTGATTCCATTTATATGAAATATCCAGAATAGGTGAATCTATAGGCAGAAAGTAGATTTAGTGGTTACCCAGGGCTGTAGGAGGTAGGGGGAAATAGGGAGTGAGGGCTAATGGATGTGGAGTTTCCTTTGGAGCGATATAAACCTTCTAAAATGATTGTGATGATGGGTTCACACTCTGTGAATACACTAAAACCACTAAATTGTATATTTTAAATGAGTGAATCGTATGGTATGTGAATTATATCCCAAAAAGTTATTATTGAAAGTATGATAAAAGCTATTTCATATCTACCCTTTTAGGTTTTTAGAATAGAAGAAAAGGGGAGAAAATAATATATCACATCTTAAATATAAAGGGAAATCCACCTCCAAGAGCAAAGTATCCACTTACTTTTGTATTCAAACCTATTTTGGTTGCCCCTATATAGGGTGCGGGTGGACAGAAGGGGAAAAGGATTTGTCACTTGAATGGGAAAAAAGTCAAATATTTCACATTTCACAGAATCTGTCTTACAAGTGTAAGAAAATATAATACATCTAAAATTCTAAGTCCTGTGTTAAGCCAGAAATTCTATTCTCGGAATTTGTCCTAGCAGATACACAAGCACAAGGAGAAAATTACTTATGTACAAAATCATCACTCTACCACTACTGGTAAAGAAAAGACTGGAAACAAATTAAGTATTCATCAGTAGAGGACTGATTAAGTTGTGGTCACTCACACAATGTGATACAGTGTATCCATAAAAAAATTTAAAAAAGCTTTTAGGGTACCTGGGTGGCTCAGTTGGTTAAGTGTCTGACTTCAGCTCAGGTCATGATCTCACAGTTCGTGAATTCAAGCCCCGTGTCAGGCTCTGTACTGACAGCTCAGAGCCTGGAGCCTGCTTCAGATTCTGTGTCTCCCTCTCTCTCTGCCCCTTCCCTTCTCATGCTCTCTCTCTCTCTTCTCTCTCTCTCTCAAAAATAAATAAACATTAAAAACAATTTTTTAAATAAAAAATAAAAAAGCTTTTTAAGAACTGTTATAGAATAAATTCTAAAATCTACTGTTAGGTAAAAAGCAAAGTGCAAAACAATGTGTATAGAATTCAACCATTTCTATACAAAAGGAAACTATACTATAAAATATTCCTGGAAGGATACACAATAAATTAATGATATCGGTTATTTCTGGGGAGGGAAATGGGGAAAGATAGGAGAGAA
Organism: Panthera onca; assembly: GCF_046562875.1. Taxonomy (NCBI): domain Eukaryota; kingdom Metazoa; phylum Chordata; class Mammalia; order Carnivora; family Felidae; genus Panthera; species Panthera onca. The sequence goes on along the minus strand of NC_138353.1, from coordinate 44,027,081 downwards.
AGTTTTTATTCTGTGTCTGTTTCTACCTTTTGAACTTTGAGCTATGTAATACACTATCTATCAAATATAAATTTTAAAAATATAAGTTAAAAAATCCTACTGAAGTGACAATTAAGGAATAAAAAGGTATAAACCCCAAAACAAGGACAAAGAGAATGGGATAGGTGTCAAAGGCTGAAGTCTGGGTAAAGAGAACAAAGATGGAATGACATAATGATACGTATTCGATACAGCTGTTAAATAATTAGGAAGAACTTAGCAATAATTACACAGAAAACTAAACAAATGTATAAGAAAGGAAGACTGAACTAGGCTCAGCAATGAATAATATCCAAGTAATCAATAGTAAATACAGCCCAATGATGTAGCCAAAAATCACGATGGGGAAAGGGCAGGAGGGAAGGGGTATGTACAGGTGTGCATGTGTGTGCTGGCATTAAATCCTCATCCAACACATGGAAAATGAGTAGATAATGTCCAAAGTTTGTTAAATCACAAGAAATATGTGTGAGCAATTTATTTATAAATAAGGAGGTAATCACTAGAAGAAACTACTTAAAAAGGGGTGGGAGGGGAATGGTTATCTCTGGGGACTGGAACTTCAAAGGGGAAAGAAGCAGGACAGGGGATAAGCTTTGTGACTCTTTACGAACTATGTTCAAATTAATAAAAGTAAGTTTATATTTGAAACTACAAAGAAGATACAATGCTATTAACCTGTAGAGGAAGCTCACTGTAAGAACAATAATGGGTAAGCGAAGAGGCCAGGCACAGGAGAATTTTCCTTCTGATTCCCAAAGATCATCACTAATCTGTGACTATCCTCTCTTGCAGCTCTACAACACAAAGATACAAAAGGCTAAAACCTGAAGGGAAGGAAAATACCCTTCCTTTTAGCAAGGTACTTCAGTTGTTGCATTAGAGCCCTCTCATTATGATGAAAGCCAACAGTAATTTCAGCTCCAAGAATCCAGGAAGTTACACAAACTGGGGAAGTTGGTTATTAAATCAAGGAAGTGTGGAGAATTCCACTGGATGGCTGGTCTGTCTTTATAATTAGAGTAAAAGACAACGTCTAGCATGCCAATTCGATGTTAAGTTTCTCAACAGCTCCAAACCTCTGCTAAGTGTGGACAAGCCCCAACAAATTTATAAAGATACAATATGAGTTGGTGTTACCCAGGCCTGAAGAAAAAACAGGGTTAGACTAATAAACTGTCACAGTTAACAGCTAAAGGTTTGTTAAGAACCGTACCTAGAGTCTATCTCTTTAAATCAGGATCTAAATAATACATTCGAGGGGCGCCTGGGTGGCTCAGTTGGCTCATTTAATGCTCCCAACAATCTTTTGAAGTAGGTATTATTATTACTCCTAATCCAACTCTTGATTTCAGCTCAGGTCATGATCCCAGGATTGTGGGATTGAGCCCCACATTGGGCTCCACGCCCAGCGCAAATTAAGATTCTCTCTCTTTCTCTCTCTCTCTCTCTCCCTCTATCCTTCTCCCTCTCTCATTCACTCTCTCACAAAATAAAAATTAAGTAAAAAAAAAAAAGAATTTAAATAATACATTCGAACAGTAAAATAATGTCAACGTGTTTGCTTAAATTATTTTCTACTTCCCTGAGTGCCTGGGTGACTCAGTTGATTGGGTGGCCGACTTCAGCTCAGGTCATGATCTCGTGGTTTGTGAGTTCAAGCCCCATGTCGGGCTCTGTGCTCGGAGACTAGAGCCTACTTCAGATCTTGTGTCTCCCTTTCTCCTTCTCTGCGCCTCTCCCACTTGTGCTCTGTCTCTCTCTGTTTCTCAAAAATGAATAAATGTTAAAAATTTTTTTTTTCATTCTTTTCTACTTCCCATTTTGGAGGGGGAATGTTAAAAGGAGTGAATAATCTATATTTACTGACAGTTAACTATACTTAATGAGAGCCATTTGGATCAAAAAGTATTACTGCAATAAATAAAAATCTAATAGAAAAGACAGTAACATTCCTAACATTTACTGAGTGTTTTCAACATGCCAGTCCATTCTAATGACTTCTATATGCACTCATCCATTTAATGCTCCCAACAATCTTTTGAAGTAGGTATTATTATTATTCCTAATTTTACAAAGGGAGAAACTGAGGAACAGATAGATGGGTGAAAAATATGACCCAAGATCTTTGGCACATGGCAGAACAGACGGGCAAACCTGCACTCTACTATGCCACAGCCCCCCCTAGAGGTCATGGAGAAAATAACTGCTGGAATAATGATATAAGCCCAAAGACAGCAACCTTACATTATTGTTTTATTTTTTTAGTTTATTTATTTATTTTGAGAAAGAGAGAGTGGGGGAGGGTCAGAGAAAGAAGGAGAAAGAATCCCAACCAGGATCACTGCTGCCAGGACGAAGTCCAACACAGGGCTTGAACCCATGAACTGTAAGATCATGACCTTAGCTGAAGTTGAACACTTAACGGACTGAGCCATCCAGGTGCCCCAAACCTTACATTTTCAAGTATATGCTCTTAGCCTCACTCCATAAAATTTACTTTCTATTCAACTTCAAGGTCAGAGGAAGGAGAGGCACTCTGCACACTGCATCCCAGAAGAGACAGGCCAGAATTCTCTACTGAGTCTAGTTGGGCTTCCTAGGGACTGCTTCATTCCTAGCTGGTATCTTTATTTAGCATGTCAAAAAGGGAGGTAAGTGATGTTAATGAAATTCACAAATGATTCTGACTTGAGATGCTGCTGACATTAGTGGTAACAGAGGAGCCATACAAAAGGAAATTGAGAACTTGGATTTTCGTGGGTTCCAGTTTTTAACCAGTGATTCTCTTTTTTTTTTCTTCAATATATGAAGTTTATTGTCAAATTGGTTTCCATACAACACCCAGTGCTCATCCCAAAAGGTGCCCTCCTCAATACCCATCACCCACCCTTCCCTCCCTCCCACCCCCCCCCTCCCTCCCACCCCCCCATTAACCCTCAGTTTGTTCTCAGTTTTTAGGAGTCTCTTATGCTTTGGCTCTCTCCCACTCTAACCTCCTTTTTTTTTTTTCCCCTTCCCCTCCCCCATGGGTTTCTGTTAAGTGTCTCAGGATCCACATAAGAGTGAAAACATATGGTATCTGTCTTTCTCTGTATGGCTTATTTCGCTTAGCATAACACTGTCCAGTTCCATCCATGTTGCTACAAAGGGCCATATTTCATTCTTTCTCATTGCCACGTAGTACTCCATTGTGTATATAAACCACAATTTCTTCATCCATTCATCAGTTGATGGACATTTAGGCTCTTTCCATAATTTGGCTATTGTTGAGAGTGCTGCTATAAACATTGGGGTACAAGTGCCCCTATGCATCAGTACTCCTGTATCCCTTGGGTAAATTCCTAGCAGTGCTATTGCTGGGTCATAGGGTAGGTCTATTTTTAATTTTTTGAGGAACCTCCACACTGTTTTCCAGAGTGGCTGCACCAATTTGCATTCCCACCAACAGTGCAAGAGGGTTCCCGTTTCTCCACATCCTCGCCAGCATCTATGGTCTCCTGATTTGTTCATTTTGGCCACTCTGACTGGCATGAGGTGATATCTGAGTGTGGTTTTGATTTGTATTTCCCTGATGAGCAACGTTGAGCATCTTTTCATGTGCCTGTTGGCCATCCGGATGTCTTCTTTAGGGAAGTGTCTATTCATGTTTTCTGCCCATTTCTTCACTTAACCAGTGATTCTCAAACACCTCCACTCTACCTGTTACTGCAAGTCCCCTAAATCTCTTATTCTACTATGCTCCCCAAATAAATAAAATCCAAAATAGCACCAAAAAGCTTAGAGTCCACCTTGTCAGACAGGGCTGCCTCTATTGAACACCTGTGGGTGACAGAGAGGAAGGGGTAAGGAAGAGAGCTGAGAAACACTGAGCCTCAACACCACCACAATGATCAAGCATTCTGTTGTATGTGCAGAAATATGCACAAAGCTGCCCTAATACTGGCTGAAGGCGTAAGTGAGGAAGGAAGGAAAAGAAAATAGCAATTACCGCTGCTTTGAGGGTAATCACTGCCCTACACATCCAAAAAACTCACATTTCAGCTGTTCCAGGGTGAGAAATAAAAAAGCAGGATGCCATTTGTTTAATTCTCTTTATGTAGCTTTCCCAGAGTTAAAAAAAATACATTAACATTCTCTTTATGATATCAAAACATTTCCTGATAAGAAAAGAGGGGCTTCTAGTTTCCCATAAAACAGTGAATGGTTCTCTTTTAGCTGAATCTTGGCAAAAAATAAAAGTCTCTACATCTCCTCCAGATCCCAAGATGGGTGGTCCTGCAGGAGGAGTATCTACCTAAACCGCGGACTCATTTTCTCCCGTTTTCTACTGGCATTTCACCTCAAGCGAATGTGAGGAGAAGCTGCAGCATCAGCAGAGCTGATGGATGCGTCAGGTTCTCATTCCTTCCGAGGGAAGCAACGCCTCCCGGGGGAGTTGTTGCCTGGCCTGAAGCTCTAACAAGACAGGGCTGATCTCTCATGTTCTCCAGTGTCTCGGAGCTAGGGGACTTGCTCTGTGCTTTGGGCACCAAGCAGTGATACAGGCAAGATATAAACTCTAACGAAATGCTCCTTTTTTCCTTAGTTAAGCCTAGCAGAAGTCCTGATGAGATGATTAGGCAAGTCTGTGATAGGCACTCCAGGCTAGGACTTGCTTGGAAAGTGTTTGTTGTCAAATCAGTAACCATGACGTGTAGGACTTAAACTGTAGTTTCACATGGAAACCAGGCAGAGCTATTATAAACTTCACCCACAGAGCCCCTTCTCCTCTGATAAAGGCACATACACACATAGACCCTGCCTGTAATTTCTGGGAGTGACCAGACCTAGTCACAGACCCTCTAGGAGTCCACACAGCCCTCAGGTTAAAATCCCTGTGCTAAGTAGGACACCCATAAATAGAGGGGAAAGGAGAAACCTTTAAAAATTTGCTTGCGCAATCAAAAAAACTTGACTGTTTTGTTTTGTTTTTTAACCCTGGTGGCATAAATAATGCATGGTCACAGTAAAAGATTCAAATACTAGAGAAAAGCAAAAGAAGAAAGTAAAATAAAAATCACCTTTGGGAGGTATGGGAGGGAGCATTGAGGAGTGAAAGTTAAGGGAAGTGAGTCTCTGTTAAGGTAATGAAGATGGTGTAAAATTGACTGTGGTGATAGATGCACAACTGTATGAATATACTAATAGCTATCCTAGTTGACATTTAAAGGGCATATTGTATGGTATATAAATTATAATCTAGTATTTTTTTTAATTACCTGAAATCAACACAAACATTTTAGTGCCTGCTCATTCATACACCATTCCTTGAATCAATCTCTCTCTCTCTCTCTCTCTCTCTCTCTCTCTGTCACTCACACACACACACACACACACACACACACACACACACACACACTCACATACAGTTTTCATTATGGACAATTTCATTTTATTTTAACAGCTTTCTTTTTTAAGGGAGGATGGGGGGAGATGGCATCCTCCCCAGATGTCATGGCTTTCACACTAGATCATTTGAAGTGGTCCAATGATAACCCTGAACACTTTAATAGTAATATTATTACATAGGACGGTAGAAACAGAAAGGATTTCTTTAAAATTTGACTTCAGTTAAAAAGAGGGAGAAATGAGGCACCTGGGTGGCTCAGTTGGTTAACTGGTCAACTTCAGCTCAGGTCATGATCTCATGGGTGGTGAGTTCAAGCCCCTCATGGGGCTCTGTGCTGACAGCTCAGATTCTCTGTCTCCCTCTCTCTCTCTGCCCCTCCCCCATTCACGCTCTCCCCACCTCCCCTCAAAAACAAACAAATAAACACTAGAAACAAAAAGAGGGAGAAGGGGAGCACTTGTCTGGCTCATTTGGTGGAACATGTGCCTCTTGATCTCAGAGTTGTGAGTTTGAGCCCCACAATGGGTATAGAGATTACTTAAACAAACAAACAAACAAATAAAATCTTAAAAAAAAAAAAAAAGAGGGGGAACACAGCAAAAAAACACAAATCAGTTATATAAGAGCATATAGAAGTACTCTGCAGCTATGGCATGAATCATAATGTTTGGAAAACATCTTTAAATAAAGGCAATGGAAAGAATTTCCATTTCATGCATTCACCTATTAATAGTGTATTATGTGCCAGATACTGTTATTAAGTGATACAAATGTAATATGACAGTGTCCCGCTAGAGAAGGACAAATCAGCCAATGACAACTAAGAGCCTGTGCTGACAGCTCAGAGCCTGGCCCCTGCTTCAGATTCTGTCTCCCTCTCTCTCTGTCCCTTCCTGCTCACGCTCTGTCTCTCTCTCTCACAGATAAATAAACATTAAAAAAACAACAACAACACAAGACAGTGTGGTTAATATGGCAGGTTTGGGGAAAACGACAGCACAGAGAAAGAGGAGTCAAAAAAGGGTGTGGGATGGGGGTGGGGCTTCCTGGAGAAGGGACAAGTGAGCTGTGCTGCAAAAGGTACTAGATTCTTCAAGTGAGAGCTATGACTGGGCCCAAGAGGTAACTGCACTCAGTGTGGGAAAAATTTAATAGATCTTTTAGACAGAACTACGATAGGCATCAACCTCCTATTTACACTCTTAGGGTAGATTCCCCAAAGAGAAATAACGGACTCCAAGGGCATAAACATTTTCAAAACTGAATTTCAAATATGTTCCCATTAGTTTCCCTACCAAGAGTGCTCAAGAGTGCATTGGGCAGTACTGGATTTTCTCTTTAAAATATGTGTGTGTGTGTGTGTGTGTGTGTGTGTGTGTGTGTGTGTGTGTTTTGTAAATGGCATAAAAAGTTACATTTAATTATTATTTTAACCTACCTTCTTTATTAGAAAAGTCAAATATTTTACCAAAATCTTATTATTTTTTCTCTACCATGAATTGCCTATTTATTTTTTTATCCATTTATCTACTAGAGATTTTTATTATATTGATCTCTATGAGCTCTTTATGTAGTTAAGGCATTGACTGTTGGCTTGTCATTTTTGTAAAAAAAAAACCACAGATTTACTGAAATATAATTCACATGCCATAAAATTCACAATTTAATGTGTATAATTCAGTAGTCTTTACTGTATTCACATGGTTGTGCAACCAATATCACTATTTAATTTCAGGACATTTTCATCACTCCAAAAAGAAATCTACCCTTTAGCAATCAGTTTCTTTTTCTACCCAGACTCCCCAGCTCTAGGCAACCTCAGATCTACTTTCTGTCTCTATAGAATGATGCTTGTCCTTTTTGCCACCAATTTTCCTGTAATCATATTTTGCGGTTTCATTAAGGTTATTTTTTACATAAGTGAGTTTTAAACTTTTAAGAGATCAAATTCATTAGTCTTTCCTTTTTGACTCCTCCATTGGAAACTATTGTCTCTCTGTGCTTCATTCTGCATTAATTTTTTTCCTTTCTACTTTGTGGTTCATTAATTCTCTCTTCAGCTGCATCTGTTGTAAAACCCATCCATTATGTTTTTAATTTTACTTATTCTTTTTTTTTTTTTAATTTTGTACTATGTTTATTTATTTTGAGAGAGAGAAACAGAGTGTGAGCAGGGCAGGAGCAGAGAGAGAGAGGGAGACACAGAATCTGAAGCAGGCTCCAGGCTCTGAGCGTCAGTACAGAGCCAGATGCGGGGCGTGAACCCACAAACTGAGATCATGACTTGAGCGAAGTCAGAAACCCAACCGACTGAGCAACCCAGGCGCCCCTACTTATTCTTTTTATTTTTAGACATTCTATTTGTCTTTTTCAAAATCTGCTATATCAGTTTTGATTGTTTCCAGTCTGTGAAGTTATTTTCAAGCTTATCTTGCATTTATTTTAATATACTAAGCGTGGTCAATTCATAGTTTATCTGTGACAATTCTAATATCTAAAATCTTCTTGGGACATTGTTTCCTTGTGCTTGGGTATTTTGTGACTACATACTGCTTATTATTCATAATGAAATGTAAAATAATTATTAATTAAATAATTATTATGGGTGAAGGGAATGGAGAGTTATTACTTAATGGCTACAGGATTTGGGGTGATGAAAATCTTTTAGAAACAGATAGCTATGACACAACATTGTGAATAAATATGGTTAAAATAGCAAATTTTATGTTATATATATTACCATAAAAACAATCTTATTATTAAAAAACTAAAAATAGGGGCGCCTGGGTGGCTCAGTCGGTTGTGTCAGACTTCGGCTCAGGTCATGATCTCGCGGTTCGTGAGTTCAAGCCCCGCATCAGGCTCTGTGCTGACCGCTCAGAGCCTGGAGCCTGTTTCAGATTCTGTGTCTCCCTCTCTCTGACCCTCTCCCGTTCATGCTCTGTCTCTCTCTGCCTCAAAAATAAATAAACGTTAAAAAAAAAATAAATTAAAAATAAAAAGTAAAAAGTAAAACTTATTGGGAGGGTTCTTTGGGGTCTGGGATAAAGGTGCCTTCCTCCACAGGAGATACAGTTTTGTTTCTGAAAGATATCCAAAGACATTACCAATGTAGACATTTTAAGCTCTGATTCCCTGCTTGAAATTTGTGGAATCCCATAATGCAAATCTGCAGAAGAGGTAGCCCATTCAGTGATTACAACCTCACAGGGACAGGTTTTCTTTCCTTACTGCTCTGCTTAGTGCCAAGACGATGCCTTCCCAGGCCCTTCTCATCCGCCTGAAGGTGTATTTATTTGGAGTCTAAGCATAAAGTTGGAGGTCTTCTATTCGACTCCCCACTTCAGGTTGGATTTGGGCTTTCATGTCTGCAACTTGCCCTTCAAAGCTTTGAAACTCACAGCTTAATTTCATCAAATGCCCGCAGGTCAAATGCAGGTTCTTACAGTCGTCAGTTTACCTTTCAGGATTTTGACTTAAGATGTTGGTTTGGGAAGTCTCTGTTTTCTTGTTAGCCCTCTAATGCTTTTTAGCTTTTTAAGTGTTTTAAATATGTTATCCTGCATAATAGTTGTTTTCAGCTGAGCTGTCTCATCATCATCAGAAATGGAACACAGAAATGTATTTTCTCCTAGATTTTGCCTGGACTGAATTTAAGATTTAATGTTTTAATTCACCTGACAAATGGGGTACATGCTGAGGTTTCTTTGTTATTAGTAATGGTTAGCATATCAAATATTCCAGTTATAAATTCTGGTATCCTAAAAAAAAAAAAAAAATCTTCACTACTGAGCCCCTCCTTTAAGGGGCTGTCTCAGAGCTTAACTTGGAGTTATCTTCACATTTTACAATCTTTGACCCACTGACCTAACTGATCCTCTCAGCAACCTAATAAGTGTTCCATGTCACAGCTCCTGATACATACTGCTGAAAGATCAAACATGCCGTGCCACCAGAGAATCACAGTTAAGAGCAGAGCAGGGTGCTTTATGAGCTGTCATTTTCCTTGTATGTCCTTGTCACAAACAGCATCTGGACAGACACATCCGGGTGGAATTTTGCTGCCGACTTAACTATTTGGTTGCTGAATTACAAGACAAGAGATAATGAACATACTCAATTTTATCTGATTAGTATTCTCTGACTTAATAATTTTCCAAACTGAACCACTTTATAAACTAAATATAGGAAAGTTACTATTACGGTCTGGTTTCTAAGCAACCATTTCATTAACAAAAGCCCCACTTGGGAAAAACATCTGTTTGTCAGTAAGGTTTCTGCTGTCATCATACAATTTCATGGTGAAAAAGCCATGGTCACCCTGTGCCTTAGTAATTCCTAGTTGTGAAAAGGTCAACAGGGGGTACTACAACAGAAGGAGCCATCTGTCTCGATTTGTGCTAGTCCCTGAACCTTGCTATCATGAAACGACTGTTTTCCTAAACAGCCACATAATTTAAAAATATTATCTTCTGATTATAAAAGCAATAAATGTTCATACTAATAAAGTGTGAAAAAATAAGAAAAAAAAAGGCATGAAGAAGAAAATAAAGATCACTCGACTTTGACACCACATTAGATCTCATTTGGAAAATGGATCCCACTGCTAAAAAAAAAATTATTTGAAAACCACTGGCCACAAATAACTCTTTATGGCTTTATCTTTTTCATCTGCAATTAGGATGTTTTTCATAATGGATAAAGGCTAAATGTTGAAACTGAATTCAGAGACTTGTAGAAATAGAGATTTGCTGTTGTTTTAAAAGCAGAACCTGGTTTTCACACGAAATCTTTAGAGGAGACTCAATGAAAGAGAAAAAAGCAGAGTCTTCTAGTTAGAGTGGGGCTGACTGGTGCTACCTCCTTCACTGACCCTAGGGTCCTGTAGAACACAGGCGTCCATGCGGTCCTCACTGTCTACAGGCTCCTCCCTGCCACAGTACCGTGGTTTTGCTGTTCCTTCAGTCTGGAACACTCTTTCCTGCCCCCTTTACTAGATTCATTCATAATCATCCCCCATATCTCAGCTTATGGGTCATTTTTCCCTCCCGCTCTCTGTCAGTAAAATGTCCCTAAGGCAGGCTCTCATATCACCATGTAATTTTTCTCCATAGCACCTGTCAAAGCCACATTTCACATTTGTTCATGTGATTACTGGATTACTACTTGCCCCCCACCATCTCCTCCCTGCATCAAATGTAAATTCATTGAAGGGAGGGAATCATTTTTTTTAGCAATGTAGTGAGCACAGTGCCTTTGCACATGGTAGATACTCGATAAATCTTTATGAATGAACGAATAAACGTTTTAAACCACTAAGAAAAAAAATCAATGGCCAAAGATATTTTACAATTATTTCTGCCCTTATCTAAAGTCAGGCTACCAATAATGGAAAATAGAAGTTGGACTTCAGGGCGCCTGGGTGGCTCAGTCAGTTGAGTGTCCAACTTCGGCTCAGGTCATGATCTCGCAGTTTGTGAGTTCAGCCCCACTTCAGGCTCTGTGCTGACAGCTCAGAGCCTGGAGCTGCTTTCGATTCTGTGTCTCCCTCTCTCTCTGTCTCTCCCCTGCTCATGCTGTTTCTCTCTCAAAAATAAATAAACATAAAAAAAAAAAAAAGAAGTTGGACATCAAGTGCAAACCTGCTTCTAAAACAGACTTCTCCTAAGAAAGCAAACTTTAGCAATCATGCCTTGGCAGGTGGACAGGAGGGATGACCTAATTAGGTCTCTGTAGCTCAGTGCCTGTGATCCATTCCTGAGGTTCAATTCATTCCCAACCTTCCAGCTTTTTCAAGCTGGCCTTATGGCCAGCAGACAGGCCATAAGGCCAGGAAAACTGAGTACAAAGGTCCAATGTAAGAATCTAATGATGAGTTGCCAAAACTCTACAGATACCATTTAAGTGCACTTTTTCCACCACCGCCCAAGATCTTGACATGACCAAAGAAGGATAAACTGATGCTTCAATCAGTTAAAAATGTTAAACTTATGACTCAGCAACAAAAGGAACTATGTCAGGGTTAATAAAAAAATATAATTGGGCTTATTAAGTGTGTGAACAGTTTCAAGGATCATTTTAATCACATCTGGTGAGATTAGGAATTTTAATTTGTATTTGAAATAAAGGGTAACATAGGCTGTCTGCTATTTAGTTTGGGAGAGAAAAGCAAGGGCAGGGTACCTCTCTAGCCACTACCTCAAAGCAGTTCTAGTAAAACAGATGGATTCCTTAGAGAGTCAAGTAATATCGTACTTAAACAGAAACCTAAAGAGGAACTCGCTATTTTACTTGTGAGTTCTATCACTGTTTTATCTTCTTTAACTCCCCTTCAAATTCCAACTTTACTAAAGACAGGGTGGCTCTAGGGCAAAATTGAAACAGCTGTTCTGCAGAGAAGGTACTTTCACCTTCTTAATAGCTTGTAAAGTAGACATCGAAACAACTGAGTCTTTATCCCAAGGTGTCTCACTACTGCCTTCTTGGTAGTGAATTCTACCTTTGTGACCACTGGCTTACATGAATAGGAGGTAAAACATTTGAAATGAACCCTGAAAACCAAGAAATTAAGAAGTATTTACTTGCTCAGCTGAAAATGTCAAGATCCACTGGTTCCATGGCTTAATTCACTGTCTGCGAGAGCAGAGGCCATGATGATTTAAGAAAGGTCAGAAAATGGAATGGAGACTATAAAGAACTTATCAAACTCAACACCCAAAGAACAAACAATCCAGTGAAGAAAGGGGCAAAAGACATGAATAGACACTTCTCCAAGGAAGACATCCAGATGGCCAACCGACACAAGAAAAAATGCTCAACATCACTCATAATCAGGGAAATACACATCAAAACCACAATGAGATACCACCTTACACCTGTCAGAATGGCTAACATTAACAATTCGGGCAATCACAGATGTTGGCGAGGATGCGGAGAAAGAGGATCTCTTTTGCATTGTTGGTGGCAATGCAAGCTGGTGCAGTCACTCTGGAAAACAGTATGGAGGTTCCTCAAAAAACTAAAAATAGGGGCGCCTGGGTGGCGCAGTCGGTTAAGCGTCCGACTTCAGCCAGGTCACGATCTCACGGTCCATGAGTTCGAGCCCCGCGTCAGGCTCTGGGCTGATGGCTCGGAGCCTGGAGCCTGTTTCCGATTCTGTGTCTCCCTCTCTCTCTGCCCCGCCCCCGTTCATGCTATGTCTCTCTCTGTCCCAAAAAAAAATAAAAAAAAAAAAAAAAAAAACGTTGAAAAAGAAAAAAAAAAAAACTAAAAATAGAACTACCCTATGACCCAGCAATTGCACTACTAGGCATTTATCCACGGGATACAGGTGTGCTGTTTTGAAGGGATATATGCACCCCCATGTTTATAGCAGCACTATCAACAATAGCCAAAGTATGGAAACAGCCCCAATGTCCATCAATGGATGAATGGATAAAGAAGATGTGGTATATAGATATACAATTGAGTATGACTCGGCAATCAAAAGAATGAGATCTTGCCATTTGCAACTACGTGGATGGAACTGGAGGGTATTATGCTAAGTGAAATTAGTCAGAGAAAGACAAAAATCATATGACTTCACTCATTTGAGGACTTTAAGAGACAAAACAGATGAACATAAGGGAAGGGAAACAAAAATAATATAAAAACAGGGAGGGGGACAAAACGTAAGAGACTCAAATATGGAGAACAAACTGAGGGTTACTGAAGGGGTTGTGGGAGGGCGGATGGGCTAAATGGGTAAGGGGCAGTAAGGAATCTACTCCTGAAATCACTGTTGCACTATATACTAATTTGGATGTAAATTTTAAAAAATAAAAAAGAAAATTAAAAAAAAAAAAAAAAGAAAGGGAATGGAGAGAGAAGGGGAGTAGAGACAGGTAGAATTTGGCTCTGGAGTTGATTCCAGTCTCCATCACTCACTGGTTGGCCTGGTAATGGCTTTCCCTGCACCCTCACCAACATCTGTGGTTGCCCGAGTTGTTAATGTTACCCATTCTGACAGGTGTGAGGTGGTATCTCATTGTGGTTTTAATTTGTATTTCCCTGATGATGAGTGATGTTGAGCATTTTTTTATGTGTCGGGTGGCCATCTGGATGTCTTCCTTGGAGAAGTGTCTATTCATGTCTTTTGCCCATTTCTTCACTGGGTTATTTGTTCTTGGGTGTTGGGTTTGATAAGTTTTTTATAGATTTTGGACACTAGCCCTTTATCTGACATGTCATTTGCAAATATCTTCTCCCATTCTGTTGGTTGCCTTTTAGTTTTGCTGACTGTTTCCTTCACTGTGCAGAAGCTTTTTGTTTTGATGAGGTCCCAATAGTTCATTTTTGCTTTTGTTTCCCTTGCCTCCAGAGACATGTTAAGTAAGAAGTTGCTGCGGCTGAGGTCAAAGAGGTTGTTGCCTGCTTTCTCCTCTAGGATTTTAATGGCTTCCTGTCTTATGTTTAGGTCTTTCATCCATTTTGAGTTTATTTTTGTGTATGGTGTAAGAAAGTGGTCCAGGTTCATTTTTCTGCATGTCACTGTCCAGTTTTCCCAGCACCATTTACTGAAGAGTCTGTCTTTATTCCATTGGATATTCTATACTCACCCCCCTCTTGACACCCTCCTGCCTCTACTTTTCCTTCAGGCTTGACTCCCTCACTCTACTCCCACACATCTCAACCTTGTCCATCCACCCTTCAGAGTCCAAGAAGCTCCATGAAAACTACTGTTCTGAATTTTTTTTATTAAAATTTTTTAAAAATATTTATTTATTTATTAAAAAAAATTTTTTTAACGTTTATTTTTGAGACAGAGAGAGACAGAGCATGAACAGGGGAGGGTCAGAGAGAGGGAGACACAGAATCTGAAACAGGCTCCAGGCTCTGAGCGGTCAGCACAGAGCCCGATGCAGGGCTCGAACTCACGGACTGTGAGATTGTGACCTGAGCCGAAGTCGGCCGCTTAACCGACTGAGCCACCCAGGCGCCCCCCCCAAAAAAATATTTATTTTTGACAGGGAGAGAGAGAGAGAGAGCAAGAGTCAGAGTGTGAGCAAGGGAGGGGCAGAAAGAGAGGCAGCCATAGAATCTGAAGCAGGCTCCAGGCTCCGAGCTGTCAGCACAGAGCGCAACACGGGGCTCGAACTCACGAGCTGTGAGATCATGACCTGAGCTGAAGTCGGATGCTTTAACCAACTGAGCCACCCAGGTGCCCCATACTATTCTGAACTTTTTAAGTTTATTATTTTATTTTTAAAAGTGCAGAATTCAGTGATTTTTAGTATATTTAAAAGGTTGTGCAATGATCACCAATATCTAATTCCAAAATATTTTCATCACTCGTATCCATTATCAGTCACTCCCCTTACCCCTCTCTTCCCCACCCTCTGGCAACCACTAATCTAGGTTTTCTATCTCTGTGGATTTGTCCATTCTGGACGTTTCATATAAATGGAATCATACAATGTGTGGCCTTATGTGTTGAGCTTCTTTCACTTAGCAGGTTTTCAAAGTTCATCCATTTGTAGTGTGAATCAGTACCTTATTCCTTTTTATTGGCAAATAATACTTCATTATGCAAGATATACCACATTTTATTTATCCATTCAGCAGGTGATGAATATTTAGGCTGTTTCTACTTTTTGGCTAGTATGAATAATGCTGCGATGAGCATTCATATATAAGCTTTTATACAGACATATGTTTTCATTTCTCTTGGGTATGTATCTAGAAGTGGAACTGGTGGGTCATATGGTAACTATGTTTGACTTTTTGAGAGCTGCCAGACTGCTTTCCAGAGCAGCTGTACTATTTTACAGTTTCCACCAGCCGTGTATGAGGGTTCCGATTTCTCCACAGCCTCATAATTTATATCATTTTAAAGGAAATTATTTTTAAATGTCACTTATTGGAGTCAGAAAAGCAACAAATGTCCAGAGTTCTGTACAGAAAGCTACATGTTTACCTGACCCACAATCTCTGATGATACAGCGATGAAACAGTCATGACCATCAGCAGGAAGAAAGGTAGGCAGTGTGAGGTCACACACTCAGATTCCACTAATGGAAGATGAATTTCAAAGATACACATAAAGAATGCTTAACAATAATACTGTACCCATTGCCAAATGGGCAAAGCCACACACACACACACACACACACACACACACGCATGCACGCTCGCACGCACGTGTGCGCGCACGCGAACATGAGTTCAGCACATTGTTATAGGAAGGGTTGATTTATAGTGAAACCATTTCCTATAAGCAGGCCCACTTCTATACCTAGGACCACCTGGGAACTCAGCCCTTGTACCTGGGCATGAGAACAGTGTGCTTCCTTGGATTAATCATTTTTCCCTGTGGCAACAGCATAGTTCTCAGAGCCAGACTCAAATTCTGATGTTGACACTTAGTATCTGTGTTACTTCGGGCCAGTTTCTTAATCTTTTTGAGTCTCAGTTCACTCATTTGTAAAATAGGGGTGATATGTAACTTGCAAGGTTGCTGTGACTGGCACATAATAGACACTAGTAAGTGGTAACTTCTATAATATTTACTTCCATTTCTCTTATATGGCAATTATCCAAGGCAATCTTAGGGAGTGAAAATAACCCTTGAAGTAGCCAGTACACCTTTTACTTACAGGTAAAAGTGCTAAACTGCTAAATATTCTGATGCAAATCTGAATGTTTCAATCCTCAATTGATAGAGGAAACCACAGGACAGATATTTGAAAAATGAGGCTAATGTAAAACTCAAGTGTTTTGGGTTTTGAAATGCAACCTGTAAATGGAGGAAGGGAGAGAGAGAAGGCATTATAAATTATATCACTGGGGCTGCAGCAAGATAAGGTACGGTAGACTGGGAATTCCTGAGAAATGGGTCTCCACCACCCTCCCGACTTTCGTGACTACAGGAAAGTCAATTATTCATTTATAAAAGGATGATCATATCTGCTTTTATTATATTTTGGGATTGTTGACACAATCAAAGGTTTCTAGATGATTAAGCATTATTCAATTTTTTAAAGTTTATTTATTTTTGAGAGAGACAAAGACAGCGTGAGTGGGGGAGGGGCAGAGACAGTGGGAGAGAGAGAATCCCAAGCAGGCTCCGTGCCATCAACACAGAGCCCGATGCAGGGCTCAAACTCAAGAAACCATGAGATCATGACCTGAGCCAGGTGCCCCAAGCATTATTCAATTATAATAAATACTATCGATAATCATAATATCTGTTTTTTTTTAAGTTTATTTTTAAAAGGGAGAGTGCACACAGGAGAGGGGCACAGAGAGAGAGAGAGAGAGACACCAAGGATCCAAAGCAGGCTCTGCACTAACAGCAGAGAGCCTGATACAGGGCTCAAACCCACCAACTGTGAGATCATGACCTGAGCTGAATGAAGTCAGATGCTTAACTGCCTGAACCATCCAGGTGCCCCTGTTTTTAATCTTAAAAAGCACAACAATAGAGCCAATTTCTACCATTATTTAAAAAGTTCCAAAGAAGTAACCAAGTGTACTGAAGGGAAAAAAAAAACAAAACATTTTTTGGAAGGTTTTTAGAAGATTTGGAAGCCATGAACAAGGTTCAAATTGCTTGCTAAGTAATCTTAGAAAAAAGACTTAAGCTATCTAAGTCTCAGAGTGTTTAGCTATAAAATGGGATTATCTCTCTTCATACCACAAAATTAACTCAAGGTGGATGGTAGACCTAAATGTAATTGTGAAAACTATAAAACTCATGAAGAAAACACAGAAGTAGATCTTCATTGTCTTGGGTTAGGCAGTGATTTCTTAGAAATGACACCAAAAATGCAAGCAATAAAGAGAAAAACTGGTAAGTTGGACTTTATCAAGAATAAACAGTTTTGTGCTTCAAATGACACCATTAGTAAGAGAAAAGACAACCCACAGAATGGCAGAAAATATCTGCAATTCATACATTTAATAAAGAACATGTTTCCAGAATATATAAAGAACTCTTATAACTCAATAATAAAAAGACAAACTATATCAGTTAAAAATGGGCAAAGAATCTATTCAGACATTTCTCCAAAGAAGATAAAGAATGTACAACAAGGGACACCTGAGTGGCTCAGTCGGTTACGTGTCCTGCTTCGGCTCAGGTCATGATCTCACAGTTTGTGGCTTTGAGCCCCGCATTGGGCTCTGTGCTGACAGCTGAAGCCTGCTTCAGATTCTATGTCTCCCTCTCTCTCTGCTCTTCCCCCACTCATGCTCTCTCTCTCTCAAAATTAAATAAACATTAAAAAATTAAAAAAAAAAAAGAAATGAATAACAAGCTCATAAAAAGATGCTCAACTTCATCAGCCATTAGGGAAATGCAAATCAAAACCACAATAAGATACCACTTCACACATAACTAAGATGGCTGTAATTAAAAAGACAGACAATAACAAATATTGGTGAGTATGTAGAAAAATTGGAACCCTCCTAAATCTCTGATGGGAAAGTAAAATGGTGCAGACACTTTGGAAAACAGTGTAGCAATTCCTCAAAATGTTAAACGTCGAGTTACTATATGACCCAGCGATTCTAAGTATAAACCTAGGAGAAATGAAATCATATGTCCACACAAAAACTTGTACATAAATGTTCATAACAGTGTTTGTTATTCATAAAAGCTGGAAAGTAAAAGCAACCCAAATATGACATCAACTTATGAATGGACAAACAAAATGTGGTTAATCTGTAGGGTGGAACATTATTCAGCCATAAAAAGGAATACGTACCAATCCACGCCACAACATGGATGAACCTCAAAAACATTATTCTAAGTGAAAGGAGCCAGACACAAGACCATACAATGTGTGACTCCATTTACATGTAACATCTCCAACAGGCAAATCCACAGAGATGAAAAGTAGTTTAGTGGTTCTCAGGGGCTAGGGGAAGTAGGAATGGAAATTCACTAATAATGGATATGGAGTCTCTTCTTGAGATGATGAAAAAGTTGTAGAACTGTATCTAGTTCTAGTAGTGATAGTTGTGCAACTCTCTAAATATAATAACAACATTGAACATTTTAAACTGGTGAATTTAGGTGTATAAATTACATCTCCAATAAAAAGTTTAAAAAGTGGGGATAATCTACTACCTAGAACTACTTCAAGAATTTACCCAGACAGCATATATGACAGACTATTTGTTAAAGGCTCATTTGTTAACTAGGTGGACGGGACAGGACATAAAAGCAATCTTCCCATTTCGAGGACATAAATGGAGATGATAAACTTCACAGGAACTGCATTCCAAATTTCAATGCCAGATCCAATTAGATGGTCCTTCAATGGATAGAATTATGTTCTGCTAATGGTTTCCCAACTTGCTTCACTTGACGTAGAAATCTGAGAATGAGATAGGGAGTTCGGCCTCTGACAAGTTAAGACTTGTAATCCCGCTCAGTTCGAAACTCAGTAAAAACAATTTCTATCCACCTCTCCCCCCAACACCCACCCGGCTTCCCGGCCTTTTGGTCTCCCTCCCCTTGTCTCTTTTGGCCAGAAATGAAAACTGTTCTCTGAGAGAAAGAGGCTAGAAGAGTTAGTGAGACCTGTTTGGGCATGTCAGGATATCCAGGTTGTCTCACTACACACACGGGTACACCTTCACCTCCCATGCTTGGCTCAGAGCCTAGGGTTTTGGTGTGTCTTTTTTTTGTTTTTCCTTTTTCTTTTTCAGTGAGTCTGGTAGTTTTACCCAAAGATCTTTCTGACACCGACAGGGATCAGTTGGATCTCTGAAATGCATCTGTCGCTGGTTGCTTTCAAAATGTCCTTTAAATAATTCAAAGTGACTGAGAGAATACGTGAGCAGATCCACAGGGTGATAAATAACTTGGCTATAATGTCTTCCTTGAAGAATACCACTTATTTATCATATTCATTATTGAACATCTATTGACCATTATTGAACTGAAGTGTGAAAAATACTCCAAATATTATGGGACCCTCAAGGACATATTTTAACTCCTATTTTGGAAAAAAAGACTTCCACTTTTTGCCTTATATATTTCCTGGTCAATTAAATGTTTTAAAACAATGAGAATGCATTAATTTGTGCAATTAATAATGATATACCAAAGAATTTTAAAAAAATATATAGATATACAAGGAATCCAAAAAGGAGAGACACTTAATGGCCACAGTCTAAGATTAGGTCTTCTACTTACTAAGGCTGGATTGCAACTCCAACGCAGCAATTTGGTATCTAATTCTCTGCCTGAATGACTCGCTACTAAGTACCACCTGGGAGCAGCTGCTGTGAGAATCATCAACCATCACTTTCTCAGTAGCACCACAAGGAGAGGCAGACCATCTTTCATAAAATTAAACTTTAACTCATAGGGAATTTAGTTCTCAGACTGTTGTGATGGACAGATAATACACACACCAATAGTTCTTACATCAGGTATCAATAAGGATCTGTTGAATGAAGAAGTTTAATTCCCCTCTGCTCTGTGCTCAGACTGCACAGTTGGTGAAAAATTACAAAGGAAATACAACTTACCAACAAATTAAGCAAAAGAAAGATTGTAATTTTCACATGGAGACATTTAGGCAGGTTAGAAAAGGAAAACTTAAAGACATGGATGGATGTGGACGTGAGCAAGTGCGTGTATACACACACACACACACACACACACACACACACACACACGCTCCCCACAACGAAATGCTACTCAAACCACAGCCACACACCCCTTGTACTGCATGTTTACAAGGGGGCTGGTCTTGTCTGACTGGGAATCCAGAATGGCTTGGTTCCTGGAGTGCTTTGTATGTAGGCAAAAGGCATTGGCAATGCAGGTGGGAAAATTCAGCTCTTTCTTTTCTTAATGGGAAATTCACCTAAGGCCTTGGCCGTTAAATGCATGTTACAAACACCAAAACATCAATTAATTCAAACTTGTCCATTGTGGGGAGCTGAGAACAGAAATTACACCTCTACCTCCCATGTTCTTCATCACCAAATTAGCTACTAACTGATTAGCACACCAATTAAAATTACTAAAAACAAACATAAAACCAACAGTTGTGATTTTTATAGCAGACCCTAGAGGCTAATGAGCTCAATGGGTTAATCAGCCAAGAAGCTTGTTCCAAACAGCAAAGTTGCCACATAAGAATGACATACCTCCTCTTCCCCCCAAAACCCTGTCCTAAAAAAAAAAAAAAAAAAAATCAAGAAACAACAGTATTATAGCTCCTTGAGAAAAGTACTGAATGACTTATTTTCTGAGACTTATTAATTATAGGTATTTGAGGTTCCTGCTTCATTGATTTACTATTTCCATAATTACCATTCATCGTCATGTGACTTCCTGAGCCCCAGGCTTATCTCAATTCTGAGCCTTCTTGCCCATTGACCTATAGATAGTTACCTTCTCTCTTGACACCCTCTACTCTTTTGGCTTCTGCTCTCACCTGTTTGACCTCTTTGGGTGGTTCTTTTGTCTCCTTGGAAGAATTTTCTTTTTGCTTTTTAACCTAGTCATGACAACTCACTGTTACAGTGTTTCGTATATAGCAGGCGCACAATAAATGTCTGCTGAATAAAGAATGAATTCCAAGGCTCTGAAAACTTCATTACTGGCTTCAATCCTCCACCTTTCCCTGCATTCATGCTCTTTGCTCTGTGACCTGGCAGCTTATCCCACTGAAGGGAACCAGTGTATTTCTCTCCCTCTTGACTTTTGGGTTGGGCCACGTTGACTTAGTGTAGCCAACAAATTGAGGGAGAAGTGATAGGATGCAGGTTCCAGCCTTAGACCTAAAAAGGCCTCTCAAGTTTGTTCTTGTTCTCTTACACTTCTGCCATGGGCCAGGGGTGTGGAGGCCACTGGGAGGCCACTGGGCCAGGGGTGACCAAGAATGGGCACAGCAAAGCTGCCACAGCCTGCCCGTAGAACCATCTAGCCAAGCCTGTCCTAGATCAGCTGAACCCTATCGGTCTACAGATGTGTGAGTGATAATAAATGATTGATGTTTTAAAGTACCGAGGGTGGGGGCAGTTTGTTACATAGCAGTAACTACCTGATAGAGTCTGCCTACTCAGACTTTAGATCTGAGAAGTTACATACATTACCACATTATTATCTAGCAATCTAACAGTAGAAGCAGCAGTAATAAGATGATGATGATAACACTAAAAGCATAACAGCTAAACCTATTTGGACACTTACTATGTGCTAGGCACTTTCAAGGTATTAACTCATTTAATCCTAATATTAATCTCCCTTCATAGACTTTTTATGATAAAATAGTTTTAGATTTATAGAATCATGGAGAAGATAGCCCAGAGAATTCTCATATTCCACACCCACTTGCCCCTATTATTAATTTTTGCATTAGCATGGTACATTTGTCACAATTAATAAACTAAGAATGACATTTTATTATCAACCAAAGTCCATAATTTCCTCAGATTCTCTCTGTTTCTTCTGAATGCCCTTTTTCTGTTCCAGGATCCTATCTACCACATTAGATTTAAATCATCGTACCTTCTTACTCTCTGACAGTTTTATTCCTTTTCTCCCCTTAAGAATTTTAATTATTTTTGGTAACAGCTTGAGATATAATTCACATATCATAAAATCTGCCAATTTAAAGTATACAATTCAATGGTTCCTACAATATAGTAGGAACACAGTTGTGCAACAATCACCACAATCAATTTTAGAATGTTTTCATCATCCCAAAAAGAAATCCTTACCCTTCAACTATTACCTCCCAACACTTTCCCCTTTCCTGCCAGCCCTAGGCAACTACTTATCTAGTGATCGATACATTTTCCTATTCTGCACATCTCATATAAGGGAACCATACACTATGCACTCTTTTGTGACTAACTTCTTCCACTTATAATGTTTTCAAGGTTCATCCCTGCTGTAACATATTTCACTACTTCCTTTTTTTAATGACTGGCTAATATTGCATTGTACAGATAAAGTATATTTTATCTACCTGTCAGTTGATGGATATTTGTATTGTGTTCATGTTTTGGCTATTATGAACACTGCTGCTATGAACATTCATGTACAAGTTTTTGTGCGGACATAAGTTTTCATTCCTCTTGAGTATATACCTAGAAGAAATGCTGCGTCAAGTGGTGACTCTATGTTTATCTTTTTGACAAACTGCAAGACTGTTTTCCAAATTAGCTATGCCATTTTACATTTCCATTTAGCCCTCTTTCTACAAATATGAAATTGAAACCCAAAAGGATCAAGTAATTTGCCCAAGTCCATATAGCTGAGCAGCACAGGAATGGAGGTGCACCCAGGTGGTCTGTCCCAGAGTCCTAGCTCTTGACGATTATACTCCACTGGTGAAGCCAAGAGAAGCCAAAAGATAACCAATCTTCTCACCATTTCTGATTCTCACTCTTCTAGGAAGGATGCCTATTCTCTACATCCTGTTGAAGAAGCCTCTCTCTAGACTTGGAATCCACAAATTAATGGAGGTGGGGAGAACAACAAAATTTGTTGTTGCCATAACAACAAATTATGGCAAAAAAATATTTCAATGAGGGGCGCCTGGGTGGCTCAGTCAGTTAAGCGTCTGACTTCGGCTCAGGCATGATCTCACAGTTTGTGGGTTGAAGCCCCGCGTTGGGCTCTGTGCTGACAGCTTGGGTTCTGTGTCTCCCTCTCTCTCTGCCCCTCCCCTGCTCATGCTCTCTCTCTCTCAAAAATAAAATAAACATTTAAAAAAGTGTTTAAAAAACATTTCAATGAAAAATTGGTATATATTCTGAAATTCTTTTAAATTAAAGGGAAAGCAATGGTGCATACTAGCAGTAGTCAGGTACAAAAAGGTTAAGGTAATGAGAGTTCATGCATGAGCCATTCTTTACTTCCTTGAATGAGAAGAAATGGGTTTTAATCTACAGAATGACAAAGACTTCCTCATCACTATCAGACACTGAAGCTCTGTTGGAACCCTTAGGAAACCATCCAGGAACATTATTATTATGACTTAAATTGAGTCCTAGCTAGGAGACAGGGAGATGAACAAAAGGACCAGCAGTCTTGTGGTTCCATGACTTTAGAGATTTTGTGCAAACATATATGCCACAATCTTTGGTCCACAGACTCAGAGTCCTTTAAACCAGGACTAACTTACCCTGAATAGCAGACAGATATACAAAGGTGTCTTCATGCTCCAAGTTCTCCAAGAATATCTGCAACCACAAAATAAAGGAGTGATATGATTTGCAAAGAAAAAACAAGACATAAGTGACCCTTATGGCAGCCTCAAAAGAATAAATGCTTTTCTTCTTGTTTGTCTTGGCCAGACATTTGTCTGACTTGAGAATCTTGTAGGGAAGATGGTGTATATGTTTGAAGACCCATTTTTACAATAGCTATAAAAGAGTACCAGTTAGAGGGAGACACTTCTTGAAGTGGCCAAGTATATATCAGAAGTAGGCACGGAAACCAAGATCTGGAAGAAGAATCCTCAACGTTTGCTCCACTACAGGCCATGGTGGGCAATACTCTCACATGTGACACGACAGACTACCAGTCATGAAACACAAGATGCCAAGTGTGGGGTTATGTCCAATTGATGGCATATTTGCTCTAATTTCATCCTTTTCCCTTGCATTCAGAAAGTATACGGAAATGCAAGTGACAGAGAGATGTTACTGAGATAACCCTGAATCTGTTCTAATTTATTTCTTTAAATCTTTTGCACATTTCGGCACTTCAGTTGACGTTAGTTACAAATTGTCTTCAACAGATTGTCTCACAATTGAGGAACGCACTGGGGTGTCAACTGCAGAGAGTACTTAAGCTTATGAAGAAGATAAGACAGTGACATATTAAGTTTAGGCCCTAATATGAGGGCCAGAGAAACACAGCAGCCATATGCCCATTTTTTTCCTGCTTGGGAGTCTAGGGGAAGGACGGGGGTATCTGTTCCACATTTAGTGATGCATCGTTTGCTGGCACAGTGAGTCTTGATACCAACTTGATGCTGCTGGTCCCCACATCTGCAGCATGTTAGGGAGAGCCGAAAATTAGTTTAATTGGAAAGAGGGCCAGGTTGGAAGGGGTGGGATCATGTAGGGAGTAAAGGAAGCTTAATCCAGGGTAGTGGCCATGAGAATAAAGAAGAAGAGAGAGAGAGGTATTTGACAGACTTCTTGGAAAAAGAATTGACAGGACCTGACCAATCATGCACAGAAGATGAAGGCTAAATAAGTTCAAGAAAATTCCAAAGACGTTCATAGCATTCACCATCTATTTGGTGTATGAAGGGATATCTTTGGTGATTGATTACTCAAAGGAGATACATAATTTGAGGCTTACAGTAATATTTTAATGGCAGCAAATCCTTGGCACATTAACAGGCCTTGGTTTTCTCACCTTAAAATGGGGATAATACCAATATTGCAGGTGTTGTGAGGACTAGAGACAATGTCTGAAAGGTATAGGACCAGGCTCAATAAACAGTGGTTATTATTATTATACTATTGATTCTAACACTTCAGTGACTAGAGATAAATGTTTTCAATCAGAATTATAACTCTTAATCTAATGGCTAAAGAATATGAAAGAGATGATAATTATGATGGGGAACCTTTTTTAGATGCTCATTGTGTGCTTATCTCTATAATTAGTGCTTTACGCAGACTTTTTTTTTCAAGGTGTCAGCAGGCTCATTCATTCCCTCTAACATATATATATATATATATATATATATATATATACACACACATATACATATATATATATATACACATATACATATATATATATATATATGTAAATGTATTCATTCATTCATTCATTTTAAGTAAGCTCTATGCCCAACATGGAGCTTGAATTCACAACCCCTGAGATCAAAGGTTGCCCGCTCAACCAACTGAGCCAGCTAGGTATCCATACATGACTATTTTATTTTAAATTTTAAATATTTTTCCTTCTTTCCTTTTGTTTCTTTTTTCAGGTTTTATTTTTATTTTGGGGGTGCCTGGGTGGCTTGGTCGGTTAAGCGTCTAACTCTTGATTTTGGCTCAGGTCATGATCTCATGGTTTGGGGGTTGAAACCCTGTGTCAGGCTTCACACTGACAGCTTGGGATTCTTTCTCTCTCTCTCTCTCTGTCTCTGCCCCTCGCCCACTCAGTCATGCTCTCTCTCTCTCAGATAATAAACTTAAAAAAAGAATTTCTTTTCAAGTAATCTTTATACCCAATATAGGGCTCAAACTCACAACTCCAAGCTCAAGAGTTACATGCTCAACAGACTGAGCCAGTCCAGGTGCCCCTAAATCTTTCAACATAAGGTGGGTCCTACTGTGATTACCCTCACTTTACAGATGTAGAAACTGAGGGGGAGGGGGTGCATGGGTGGCTCATTCGGTTAAGCCTCTGACTCTTGATTTCGCCTCAGGTCACAATCTCATGTTCACAAGATCCAGCCCTGTGTCTGGCTGTGCACTGACAGCACAGAACCTGCTTGGGATTCTCATTCTCCCTCTCTCTCTGCCCTTCCCCCTTGAAAAATAAATACACAGATGTAGAAATTGAGGTTCAGAAATTTTAAATGACTTGTCCAAGAAAATGATCTGGGATTGGATCAGTAGTCTCTAGACTCTTTGCTCTTAATCTCTAACCCATACTGAGGTCAGGAAAATTACCACAAAAGGGAAAAGATCCCCAACCAAGTATACATTTTCTCCCACATACATCTCTCGTGTACAGAACAGGCTCTTCACTGTGATGGAGGGAGAAGGCAGGAGTGAGGGGAGCCAGTTCTGCACAATTCCCCTACAAAGGGGGCCCAGAAAAAACAGGTGGCTTCTCTGGGAATTTGCTCATGCTCTGCCTTCCCCTTTTCTTTCCTGTTCAAGCTCAGCTGAGTGGTCTCAGGTGGTTATCTAAGTCTTTCCTGTGTCTACATCTTGCCTCCTCAGAACAATTACAATTTCCCTAAAGGTGGTCCAGGGCAGGGGCGTCTGGGTGGCTCAGGTGGTTAAGCGTCCAACTCTCAGTTTCAGCTCAGGTCATGATCTCGCGGTTTCATGAGTTCGAGCACCACATTGGGCTCTGTGCTGACAGTGCAGGGCCTGGTTGGGATTCTTTCTCTCTCCTCCTCTCTCTCTGCCCCTACCCTGCTCACACTGTCTGTCTCTCTCAAAATAAATGAATAAACTTGAAGAAAATTAAAACAAAAAAACCCAGGTTGTCCAGGGCAGTGCTTGGTACATAGTCAAGGCTCCCAGAAAGCTGCCCCACTCTGCGTGCATCTGTTTTCCCAGTATGTTCTACTTACCTTGAGAAGCTTCTCTTGCATCTCAAGGGCTTTTGCTTCTCTCTGCTCTATCCAGCAGGAAAGAGTTCGCAGGGCAGCAGCCCGCGTTGGAATCTGAGGATCATAAGCTGATAAAATAACCTCCTGGAGCTGGTCTGTGGTGATGCTTCCAGACTTGTGGTTTGTAGTAGTTCTGGACGCACTGACCTCCTGAGCAATGGGTGGAGTGTGAGATTTCAGGCCCATTTGCCTGGATTTCTCCTGGCTTTGCTGTTGTTCGAGGTCAGACCCATTACTGTTCTTTTCATGACTGGTTTGTTGCTGTTCTTCTATTTTCCCTTCTGGATCCTTTCTGTTCAGGGTACTTTGGGCAGCCACACTGACAGCATCAGTGGAAAACGCCCCATGGGTCGAGATGGTGATGCGGAGATCGGCAGCGAGCTCTTGGATGACAGGGTCAGGGTACACGTTGGAGACCTTTTCCAACAAAGGCAGCAATTGCTTCAGGACAGCGAAATCACCTGACTTCAACTACAAAATGAAAGAACAAATGCCAAACCCAAATCAATATAGCAGATGTTAATAATGCCTAAGCACAAGGGAACATATTCTGAGTAAGATCTTATTCATGGTGTAATCAGCATAGTCTAGCACTCAGTAACTATTGTTGAATAATTATAGCTAACACTTATTAAATACCGTGTGCAGGTATTTTTCTGAGTTAAAAATAAACTAGTGATGTACATGATTACACTTAATTTTTAGTGGGAATTTAGTGGGAACCTGGTGGGAAAAACATGATTATCCCATGGTTTTAATTTGCATTAGCCAGACTACCAGTGCTATTAAGATCCTTTCATGTTTTTTGGCTGTCTGCATTGCTTTTTTCTGTTAACACCCTGTTTACATCCTTTGGACCCACTTACCTGTTAGACTGTTTGTCTCTACAGCTATTCTCACCATCTCAGGTTTTAGTACCCAGACATATGGTAAAATTATTTTCCAGATTATTATATTTTGACTTTTATTATCTTTTTTACTGCATTGTTGTACTTTTAACTTCTATGTACCTTTTGCTATAAAAGATGAGTTAATATTAGCAACTTAGTGCCTGACACATAGTAAGTGCTATGTAAATGCTTTAAAAAGAAATACAATAAAAAATACGCACATATTCATATCCCTATAATCTAGTTATGATTATTATCTATATTATAAATGGGGGAAATGAGGCACAGAACAGTTAAATAATATGTACAAGGTCACACAACCGGAAGATGGTGAGATATGAATTCAGTAGGTCTGGCTCCAGAGTCCACACTCTTACCCAATACCCTACAGAGTCTCACTTGAACAAATAAAGCAGTTTTTAAAAAAAAAATTTTTTTTAACGTTTATTTATTTTTGAGACAGAGAGAGACAGAGCATGAACCGGGGAGGGTCAGAGAGAGAGGGAGACACAGAATCTGAAACAGGCTCCAGGCTCTGAGCGGTCAGCACAGAGCCCGACGCGGGGCTCAAACACACGGACCATGAGATCATGATCTGAGCCGAAGTCGGACGCTTAACCGACCAAGCCACCCAGGTGCCCCTAAAGCAGTTTTTTTTTTAAATGTTTATCTGTTTTTGAGAGAGAGAGAGAGAGCATGCATGAGAGTGTGAGGAGGGGCAAAGAGAGAGGGAGACAGAGGATCCAAAGCGGGCTCCGCACTGACAGCAGAGAGCCCCACACGGGGCTCAAACCCACAAACTGTGAGATCATGACCTGACCTGAAGTCAGACACTTACCTGACTGAGCCACCCAGGCACCCACAACTAAAGGAGTTCTTAACTACATTTTCTAAAGTGGCTGGTCAGCATACAAAGGCATCATAGGTCTGGAAGGTATCGAGACAATAATTGGCAAGAGGGAATTTTTCCTAGAAAGTGAGAGTGAAAATTACATAAGATTTTATTCTCTCCTGCAGCTTTGTTCTATAATGCCATATGCCTTACTAGGAAAAGTGTATGTGCAGGCAGTAGAGAAATGAGAATCAGTGAGAATCTTTTTCTCTTTGAAAACACTAGAAACATTATCATATGAGGCTTCATGAGCCCTTGATATTTGAAAACCTTGCAAGTCTTAAAATCCTTTTTAGAACAAGGCAGGGTATTTATTACTAACTCATTCACTCGTTTCATTACCCAACCAACCAATCAACCAACTGTCTGTGTAAGATCTATATAATATTCTCATTTAAACTCTAAGTCTGCAGAACTGTTACTGTTTATTTTCCCCATCACTTTCCTTCCAAGTAAATAAAAACTTGAGGTTTATGTCAGGTTTGTACCTATAGAATTTCACCACACACACCCCTCAGATTCCTTTGTTTAAACATCAGGAACTCTACAAAATTGACAGAAGGTAAAATTTCTAGCTTTGCAGAGTATGTTAACCTATCTGCATGTGTACGACAACTGACTACTGCATTGTTACTATATCTTAAAGGGAGAAGAGGATATGTATGTCCAGAATAAAAATTATGTTATCTGAGTAAAAGTTCAATTTTATCAGGAATCTGTAGAACTGGGAGAGATATTTTAGTAATAGACAGTGATAGATATTTAGATAATTTTGTGAGTATTACCATTATGCTAGACTTCAGCTCGTGCCTCTGTAGCATTATGGGCATTTGTTTTTTCTTTAAGTGTCTGAAATGGGAAAATCTATTTATAGCAGGAGTGTATGGCCTCTTTTTCATTTCTATTGTACACAACAATTACTTCTTAAAAAAAAAAAAAAAGAGGGGTGCCTGGGTGGCTCAGTCGGTTAAGCGGCCGACTTTGGCTCAGGTCATGATCTTGCAGTCTGTGAGTTCGAGCCCCGCGTCAGGCTCTGTGTTGACCACTCAGAGCCTGGAGCCTGTTTCAGATTCTGTGTCTCCCTCTCTCTGACCCTCCCCCGTTCATGCTCTGTCTCTCTCTGTCTCAAAAATAAATAAACGTTAAAAAAAAATTAAAAAAAAAAAAGATAACTAGACCAATGCAACAAAATAGAGAAACCAGAAAGAGACCTATATAAATATAGTCAATTGATTTCTTTTAAGTTTATTTTTTTAATTTAAGCACAGTTGCCACACAATGTTACATTAGTTTCAGGTGTGCAACACAGTGATTCCAATATAATCAACTGATCTCTGCCAAAGAAGGCAAGTCAACACAATGGAGAAAAGACAGATTTTCAACAAATGGTGCTGGAACAACTAGACATTCATGTAAAAAAAAATGAATTTAGACACTGACCTTACACTATCACAAAAATTAGAGAGAGAGAGAGACAGAGCACGAGTAGGGGAGGGGTAGAGACAGAGAGAGGGAGACACAAAGTCTGAAGTAGGCTCCAGACTCCGAGCTGTCAGCACAGAGCCCAATCCGGGGCTCGAACTTACAAACCACGAGATGATGACCTGAGCCGAAACCGTGAGTCAGTGGCTTAACCGACTGAACCACCCAGGTGCTCCTAAATGGATCATAGATTTAAATGTAAAACGCAAACTATTAAATTCCTACGAGAGAAGAGAAAATCTAGATAACCTTGGGTATGGCACTGACTTTTCTGATAAAATACTAAAGAAAAAAGTCCATTAGAGAAATAAGTGATAAGCTAGATTTCACCAAAATTTAAAATTTTTTCAACTTTTACTCTGCAAAAGACAATGTCAAGAGAAAGAGCAGACAAGCCACAGACTAAGGGGAAATATCTGCAGAAAGACACAGCTGATAAAGGACAGTGATCCAAAATACACTAAGAACTCTTAAAACTTAACAATAAGAAAACACGCAAGCAACCCAATTTACAAATGGGCAAAAGAGCTGAACAGACCCTTCGCCAAAGAAGATACATACACATACAGCATATGAAGAGATGCTCAGCATCATATGCCATCAGAGAATTGCAAATTAAAATGAGATACCATTATATACCTATTAAAATGACTAAAATCCAAAACACTGACAACAGCACAGCTGGTGAGGATGTGGGGCAAGAGGAACTCTCATTCATTGTTGGTGGGAATGCAAAATGGTACAGTCACTTTTGCAAGACAGTTTGGCAGTTTCTTACAAAACTAAACATACTCTTACCATATGTTCCAGCAACTGATCTCCTTGGTATTTACCCAAATGACATGAAAACTTCTGCCCATACAAAAACCTACACATAGATGTTTATAGCAGCTTTATTCATAATTGCCAAAACTTGGAGGGAACCAAATGTCCTCCAGTAGGTGAATGGATAAATAGATTGTGGTACATCCAGACCATGGAATATTATTCAGCACTAAAAAGAAATGAGCTATCAAACCCGACATACATGGAAGAAACTTAAATGCCTATTACTGAGTGAAAGAAGCCAGTATGGAAAGGCTACACAGTATATGATTCCAAGTAAGTTACATTCTGGAAAAGGCAAAACTGTGGAAACAGTAAAGAGATCAGTGGTTGTCAGGGGCTGAGGGAAGAGAAGGGTGAAGAGGCAGAGCACAAAGAATTTTAAAGGCAGTGAAACTATTGTGTAAACAATATCATAATAATAGATGCGTGTCATTACACATTTGTCAAAACCCGTAGAAGTGTTCAGCACCAAGAGTAAACCGTAATGTAAACTGTAGGCCATGAGTGATAATGTGTCAATGCAGAATCAAAGACGTAATAAATGGATCACACCAGGGCAGAATGCTGATAGTGGGGGAAGCCGTACTCTCTGGGGCAGAAGGTCTATGGGAAATCTGTGTAATTCCTGCTCAATTTTGCTGTGCACCTAAAACTGCTCTAAAAAAGAGTCTATTAATAAAATACCCAACCAACTTTTCTTCCAGTTTTCAAGCTTCTTAGTCATTGTTGGATTCATCTTATTTGAGCGAGTAACTTCCCTAATCACCATAGGCGTAGGTGGATTCTGAATCAAATAGTTTACAAGGCAATTAAAGTTATGCATTCCTTCAGTTTCATAAGCCTACAGATTTCCCACTATGAGAATAATTAGGGAAATCTAAGACTACAGGTGCCAACTATTTTGTTCATAGATGTTCAAAAAAATGTTGAGGTATAAAGTAATATTCACTTAATTGATAGATGAGAAAACGGAACCACTAAGTAATTATTAATAATTTTTCAAGGGTCACCGGAGGCCATATCAAAGTTGAGAATTAAACATAAAGCCCTCATTTCTACTCCTGTCACTGCTTCTCATCACAGATCTCATATCCAGACTTCAAAATTCTGTGTAGAAGGCCTGAGGCCTGAAGGAGCAGCCCGCAGGTGAGTGACAGATTCCTTTATCTGGCTGCCTCTCTTCCAGGATCTCTGGAAGGCTTCAGGAGTGGAATGGGCAGAGCTCTGTCAGCCCACCTCTATGATTTATTTCAGGGCGTCAAGAGTGAACCAGTTAGATGGTGAGTTGTTCTGAATTTCTGCAAGCTTTCAAATTTAAGAACTGGGGAATGGACTGGCAGGGGTGGGATTGGGGGTATGGAGTGGTGGGAGGGAGCACACCTGCTAAGGGAAGCATATGAGGACCAAAGTGACAGCCAGAGGACAGCATGCATACACTGAAAAAGCCCCACAGGAGGCTTTACAAAGCTAGCCTAAGGGGCATACGTCTCCTCATCCGGCCTTACTCTGCTCCAGTGAGAATCACTACTTTGGGAGAATCTGAGGGTTTCTTCCAGCAATAAAATGCTGACCTAATTCCATAAAATATTTATGTGTATTCTTTGTGTACTCATTTCTATATATCACCTATGTTTCTCCAGATACTTTGCTGAATAGTTTACATGTCCAGTTCTCATCTGTGTCACTGAATTTATTTACAAGTGGTATTTTAATTTTGGTTCTAAGTCAGCATGCAGTATGCCCTGTTTTATAATAAGCCGCACATAAAGATACTAATATGAATCTTTTTTCAAAAACTTAAGAATTCATTGGATTTACCACAGCCACTAGAAGGTAAGCTCCATGAGGGCAAAGAGGCACATGATAAATACTTCTTTTTTTAAAGTTTATTTATCTTTGACAGACAGAGAGAGCAAGGGAGGGGCAGAAAGAGAGGGAGACAGAGAATCCCAAGCAGGCTCCACACTGTCAGGGTGGAGCCCAATATGGGGCTCGAACCCACCAACCATGAGATCATGGCCTGAGCCGAAGTTGGATGCTTAACCGACTGAGCCACCCAGGTGCCCCAATAAATATTTCTTGAGCGAGTTCACTCTATGATACTCTCAGAAAATATGGTATGAGACCTCAGTATTCGGGTTTGTGTCCCAGCCCTACCACCCTGACCCTCTAAGCTCAGATCAGCTCCATGCAGTGGTGCTATAGGGGACACGGGCCCTGAAACATCATCAAGAAACTTTACCAACATCACACTTTTACTGACGACCAACCTTGAAATTTAGAAAATGAGTTTGGAATTACACTTGTCTTGTTAGCAGTCTTAGACCTACACTTTCTCTAAATTGACTCCTCTTCCTAGATACCGTGCTCTAATAATCATCTTAATTACATAAATTAGAAAGGAAAGAAAGAAAAGTTTAAATGCTGTTAGATTCTGTTTCATCAGCTAAAACAATGAACTCTAATCAGAGATTGATTTAGTATAATCTAGACTCTGAAGCAAAAGTCCTAGCCTGACAATGACCATCTGAAAACATAATTAAGAATCATGATTTTTTTTTCTATTACAAGGACAGAAAACCCAGAATTACTATAGAAGCCCCTTATGAATCCATGAGTCAAACAGAAAAAAAAATTAAGAGATCTAGGGCAAAAGTACAGGGTGACATGTTTATGTTCACTTAAGTAAATGCAAAGTCAGAGGAATCCAGAATGTCATCAGTGAGTCAGGATGGCTCATGGAAGGGCAGTGACAGGTAAAGGATGTACATTTGCATTAGCTAGGTGAATCGTCCTTAAAACATGACTAATTTACATAGCCAGTCCCCAAACAACGGGCTTCTAGAAAGGGAAATGGAAATATCTGCGTTCTATTTTCCATTTGGGATGTGGTAAAAAATGATAGGTGTTAAGTAAGAGAAAAGAAAAGCATAAAGACCATACTCTCAACTTATGGAGACAAAGACTATTCTTAATATTCAACCAGAAAAACAAAAACCAATCAGGCCAACCAA
Source organism: Panthera onca (assembly GCF_046562875.1). NCBI lineage: Eukaryota > Metazoa > Chordata > Mammalia > Carnivora > Felidae > Panthera > Panthera onca. The sequence goes on along the minus strand of NC_138353.1, from coordinate 43,993,209 downwards.
ATCCAATAATACAACTTAATAAAAACTAGTCCACTGATGAACCCCTCCTTGACAATTTAATGGCAGGGATATAGTAGGACTTCAGAAAATGAACCAAAAATGTTTTCTTCAAAGTACATGGAAAATATAAAATTTGGAGTGCTAAGTACATCTACCAAGAAATGGGCTTCACATTAACAACAGACCCAAATAAAATTCCTCTTCCCCTTAAGGACAAGCTTTGAAAGGACACAAATTTGAAGATTTGAATCTTCATATTAAAAAATCCATTCCCAGAGGGTTCTCCACTCATTGCTACGAGTCATGACCTGTCTGATTTTGGGTCAGATTTCATTACATTTGCATCAAGCTTATTCTGCCTTCTTACAGTCTCCTAACATACACACATGCCCACCTCCCTTCTTGTCCGGCACTCCTCTGACTCTCGGTCTCTGTAACTCAGCTACACACTGGCTTCTGTTAGTGTTTAAATATACCAGGCTCTTTTCTGCTTCCCAGACTTTGTATGTGATGTTGTCTTTTAATGATTTTCCTCCATCTGCACCCTGCACACTCCCAAGCTCCTATTCACTGTTCAAATCTTAGCTCAAACTTCTACTTCTCGGTAGAAACTTTCCCAGCCTAGGCTAGATGTTATGTTCTCTTGATACCCTCCTCTTTTCTTTTCAGGCACTTCATTCAATTCTAAGTATATCTTCTGAAGAGTTATTTAGTGTCTGACTCCCTCACTGGCTGTAAGCTTCATGAGGGTAGGGACCACGTTTGCTTTGTCCACAGCAGTATTCCGAGACCCTTAGCTCAGTGTCTGGCACATAGTGGTAAGCAATAAATATTTTTCAAGTGAATGAATTTAAAAATTACAAACTAAGTATATAAAAGATACATGCACGGGACACAAAAACTTTAACAGGCCACATGATGTGGGTTGAACAATGGATCCTGTGCTAAAACAGAACTATTCCAAACAGATGGAGTCCTAAGCAATCAGGAGGTTATCCAAGTTTTCCCCCAACTACAGCAGTGGGGACAAGGGCTGAGTTTTGGAAAGCCCTCGGAGTAAGGGGCAGAAAACCTAGCATTCGCCACAGATGCAAAACACTGTGCCAGGTATTTCCAAATCGAGCTTGTGCCAGGTCAGAAAGGGCCCTGCTCTTCTGACAGTGAAGTCTGAGCAGGGGACGGGGTGGAAGTGGTACGATCTTCTCATCCTCTGCTTTGGGGAGCATTCTCTTTAGCAACCTGACCTGTTTATCCTAGTCCTCCTGAGCACAGCCTCATTCTGTTTTCTCACAAGGGTGAGAAGGGAAGCAAGAGGTTTCTCTCTTTCCTCTTCTCTCCTCCCTCTGTCCAGGTGGGGCTCATGTGTGCCACTCACCTGAACGGCTCCTCCCAGCATGACAGCCACCAGCCCCATGGACATGCTCAGCGTCTGCGATTCCACGGTGCTCTCTGCCTGGTGGGCCAAGCTTGCACACGCTCGCTGCAGGGTTGCTGCAACAAAGTCCACAACCTACACAGAAATAGAATTTAGAATCAGTGAGGAATAAGAAAAACAATCTCAAAAACCTCTTTACATCCTATGTCCACATCCTCACCTTCTTCCTCATCAACACATGAAGGCAAGAACCTGCAAGCACAGGCATGGTGCTCAGTGTCTTACACGCACAGTATCACCTACATCTCACGTCAGCTCTAGGAGGTCAGTGTTTCTGTCCTCATTTTTTTTTTTCCTAAGGTAAACTCTACCCTCAATGTGGGTCTTGAACTCACAGCCCCACGATCAAGGGACACATGCTCTACCGACTGAGCCAGCCCAGATGCCCCCGTCCTCATTTTTTGATGAAGAATCTGTGAGCTGCTCAAGCCCATACAGTCAATAAATGAGAAAGCCCATTTATACTTTCCCAAATGTTTTAATATACTAATCCAACTTCCTTGACTTTTCATGAATTTTGCCAGGAAATTAAAATGAAAAATAATTTGAGACTTTCTGACCATCTTAAAGGGTCCTAAATCTGCTTCTCCTAATGAGGCTTCCTCAAGGACTCCCCTGCCCCAACCCAGTTATGAAGGTCTGATTCCAATAAGCAGAGAATGGGGGAAAAGGCATTCAGTTTTATCTAGAATAGAGTCCTCAAACAATCAATACAAATGATCCAGCGTCATTTTTTTAAGTATCAAATATTTTTAAAGGATTCAGATCATTCATATATAAGATTTTATACAGCATTTGGCTAACAATTAAGCTTTAAATGGAATTAATTTGGTCAACTTCATTTTAGCAGCACTTGTATTAATCACCTTAAGTAGAAATACCTTTGAATAAAAGTGATCATACACACATCCGTGCTTGCGCACATACACATGTGTATGCACGCACACACACACGCATATTTAGGATTAATGGCTCAAAAGGGAAAAATCATTTTGAAAGTGGTACAGCTGACATAGGTCATAATAAGCCTCTAAATACCATGCAAGCTTGCATATTTAAATCTCTGGGCAAATCACATGCTAGGCTAGAGTCTTTATTGCAAGCTTAAAGTAAGGAGAACGGCTTGTTAACACTTGTCTTTGGAGCAAGGCAGGAAACTAGAAAGGTTATTAAAAGTTCCACTTACTGAAACGAACAAACGCTGGTTGTGGCAATTTTCACCACTCTCTCAAGCCTGAGACTTTACTGATATTAGAAGCTACAGACACTGGCCTTTCTAGAGAAAATGCTACATTTCTAGAGAAAATACTTGGGTCACCTATTTTGTCTCTGAAGAGTCTCCTAAAGCACCCCTTGATTATGGGAAGCTTCTGCTTCAGCACAAATGTATTGTTAAGTTGCTGGAATAGAACTATCTAGACTTTCCACTTTTTGTAAGTCCCTCTTTGCTATACATTTTTTCTTTCTTCTTTTTTTTTTTTTTTAGACACCACAAAACAAGTAGTATGATCCTATTTTTGTCAAGAAAGAAACTATGGGGGCACCTGGGTGGCTGAGTCAGTTAAACGTCTGACTCTTGATTTTGGCTCAAGTCACGATCTCACAGTTCGTGGGTTCAAGCCCTGCATCAGGCTCTGCGCTGACAGCATGAAGGCTGCTTGGGATTCTTGCTCTTTCCCTCTCTCTACTCCTCCCCCACTCATTACCTCTCTCTCTCTCTCTCTCTCTCTGTCTTTCTCATAATGGACAAATAGGGGTGCCTTGGTGGCGCAGTTGGTTAAGCATTCAACTCTTCACTTCAGCTCAAGTCATGATCTCACAAGTTCGTGAGTCAGAACCCCACGTCGGGCTCTGTGTTGACAGCGCAGAGCCTGCTTGGGATTTCTCTCTCCCTCTCTCTCTGCCCCTCCTCAGCTTGCTCTCTCTCCCCATCTCTCTCTCAAAAAATAAATAAACAAACATAAAAATAATTATTTATTATGTTTAATAAATAAACATAGGAAGGAAAAAAAAAGAAACGATGTTTGTATACATGTAAAAAAAAACCCACAAAAAACAAAAAACAAAATACCTGGGAGCTGTTAATTGCAATTTGATAGCCAGCTGTTACTGTCACCCCTGAAGTGCCCTTCAAGCTTTTTTCTTGTAACAGCAAAACCGCCATACCCATTTCCCATTTGGACAACAGCTCCTCCCTGCTTCTACTCATTTCCTGTGACCGGTGGGGCTACCAGCCACAAAGATAGGTAAGAAACGGAAGTGTGTTCTAGAATTCACATACGTTGTGGAGAGGAGGAGAGGTTTTTACTTTCCACTTAAGCATTTTTGTGAAGTTACATCATCTAAAAAGCCGAATATTCCTGCAAGTTTATAATGGAAAATAGCAGCGCCCTACCGCATTTCTCCCTGTCTATGGCTCTACAGAGGCAGCCACTTTTAATAGTTTAGGTGTTTAACAAGAACATAAAGCATTTACTATGTACCAGGTACTGCTCTGAACACATTACAGATATTAACTCTCTTAACCTCCCGATCACCCCCTGGAGCTGTATAAACCTGCTGCCGGCATTCTGGCAGCCGAGTGGAAGCGGGCTGAGGCCTCGCTGTTGAGTCTGCAGACAACAACCTAATCCTCTGCTTTTTCAGTTTCCTGCCGCCACCCAAGTTCAACGTCGCCCAAGAATATTCCTCCAGTCTTCTGCTGAGGAGGGGAGGTGTCTGCACAAAGTTGAGGAAGGAATCCAGGAGTCTACCGAAGCTTGCAGAGCCTTTCAACCTGTTTTAAGCTCTAAATTCAGCTCTATCTTTACAGCTTAATCTAGCACCTCCAGTCTTTCTACTGTTCTGGAAGCAGAAGTAGCTTTTTACTTCCCTAAATAAAATATTAACAGCTTTATTGAGGTATAGTGCTTTCCTTCTTGACTTCTCCCCTGCAGGCACTTAAGTTTTCTGAGTTGCTAAATCAGCTATTATTTTCCAGTTTCCAAATGGTGTTATTCTCTTTTATCTGCTATCTCTCCTCTCCTGCTCTGTTGGCCCCTGTGGTTTCCAGAAGGAGCACATAAACACATGCGTTCAATATACTATCTTTAATCAAAAGTCCATACTTAAATTTTGCGCTTCCTTGTGGTTTAAATGCTTTTACAATGAGCATGCGTTAACTTATGTTAGAAGTGTTTTTAACATATGAGAAAGAACGATCATATAAACCACTTCTACTGCGCCAAGTACAGCGATCCAAATACAGAAAGGTGTAAAGGGTGGTGATTTTCTGAAAGGGCAGAAAAAAGGAAATCTTGCTCATTCCATTCTATTTACACTGGCCTTCTTGCTAAGCCGTCCATACTTAGCTGGAACACTCTTCCCTGCAGTATCTCCCTGGCTCCCTCCTTCCCCGCTTCCAGATCTTGGCTCAAAAGTCATTTTCTCAGTGAGGCTCTCCACAACCACTCTACTTACCACATGGCCTCTACATCCCCTTTCTTTGATTTTTCTCCCTGGAATTACCACCATCTAACACTCTGTGTGCTTCTGCTTGCTTGTTGTCTCTCTCCCCCAAGTGCATGTGATCCCATGAGGATAGATATGTGTGTTGTTCACTGCTGTGTCCCTCGTACCTAGAAGTGTAGGTGGCACATAGTAGGCCTTCAGTAAATATTTGTGGAATGAAGGAATTTGGGAGTTGGTGCAGGGCACTGTATCTGTACAAAGACCACTGAATGCCTCAGTTCTCTATCTTCTTGTACATCATCTGCCAACACATTTTATTGAATTTTTAATCTTTTAGCCATAAATACTTTAATACACATTTCTAACAAGGAGGTGTTTTGTTTTGTTTTGTTTTGTTTTGTTAACATAACCACCACATCAGGGGTGCCTGGTTGGCTTAGTCGGTAGAGCATGCGACTCTTGATCTCAGGGTGGTTAAGTTAGAGCCTCAAGTTGGGTGTAGAGATTCTTAAAAAATAAAATCTTAAACACACACACACACACACACGCACACACACACACACAACTACCATACCATGATTATACTCAATAAAAATTCCTTAATACCTTCTATTACTTGGCCCATGACTGTTGCAAAAATGTCCTCATAGCAACTGGTATGTTTGAATGAGAATCCACACACTGCATTTGGTTGAGGTGTCTCTTAAGCCCCTTCTAAGCTAGGGAAGCCCTGCATCTTTTCTATGCCATTTATTTGGTGAAGAAACTGGATCATTTGTAGTGTACAATGTCTCACACATTCTGGAACTGGCTGATTTTGCTTCCTTATGGCACTAACTTGCTCCTGTACCCCGAGTTTCCTTGGTTAGATTCAGGTTCACATTTTATGGACTTTGGTTTTTTAGTTTTTGTTTGCTTGATTGTGGGGTTTTGTTTGTTTGCTTTTTGGGGGAAGAACCCTTCTCAGGTGGTGCCACATACTTCCTATTTCATTACATTAGGAGAACACATCATGTCTGCTTACCTACTTCTGGTGATGTTAAGATGAATCACTCCATTGCTGAAATATTTAGGGGAACATAAACCACTACCTACATTAACCCTGAAATCCACCAAAAATTAGAAGGAGGATAGAGAGGTGGAAATGTAGGTAAATATGTGCTAAAGCAAATATAATAAAATGCTAGGTGATGGGTTTACAGGTATTCATTATAAAATTCTTTCAGATTTGAAGGTTTTCACAATAAAATGCTGGGGAAAAAACCATCAGTTGTTTTGGATGTTTTTGACCTAATTACATTCATTATACCATACCCCTAATAGTTTCAGCAGACATTGATTACCACCTAGATCCATTATTTCATTAGAGGATTGCAAAATATAAATTTGTAGGTCTCTTTTGGAATATTTTAGCTGTGATTCTTACAGAAAGAAAATTTTTCGTTCATCGACTATTTGGTTACATTGAAATACAGTGCTGACAGAAAAGGCAAGATACATGCTTTGCGATCTTTCCTTTTATTTATCAATTTACAGAATAATGAGTTGATGTCCTAGCGACTTCCAAAGATACTCAAAAGGGATTTTCGGTGGGGGGGGGGGGGGGGGTAACTCAGGTTTTTATAACTTTGATGTGTTTCAATCCATTGCAGGCATTATTCTTTGTAATGCTCAAAATGCCCTAACCATGGCCAGTAGGAGATCTTTCACGTTGGCGCCTGAGTGCTACTCACATGACTTCATTAATCTCAGATATCTTCCTTTTATTCAGGTACAACAAGATGCCCTGAGGCTTACAGTGTACAATACCTGCCCTAGACCTTGAATGAACCTTTAATCCAATGAGCTTTCTGTTCTTTCCGCAGGACATGATATTTAGAAACCATAATCTGGCACTAAGGATGTTTATTGCTGCTCGGTTGTCTACTTCTTGACATGGACAGTGGAATGAGCAAGGAAATATCTATTTTTTAAAAAGAAAAACCTGTGTGCTCGCTTCGGCAGCACATATACTAAAAAAGAAAAACCTGTGAGTTCATACTAATACTTCCAACTGAAATTCAATATTATAGTGATCTTTCCTTTGATTTTATATTCATAACTTTTTTTCTCATAGTGAAAATCTTGGTTTCTAATGATATTAACAAAATTACTTATAACAAGTATTATTTATAACTTATCCATATGTGTGTATATTTCAAAATAAATACTAAAATTACCACTAGCAGTAAAACTACTAAGTGTAATTTTTTTGTGTGTGGTTCTTTTCGTCTTGATACATTTTAACCTTAGCTGAAGGATAATTTAATGGGACAAATCACTTTTGTATCAGCCTAAAACCACTGTTCCTTAATTAGAAGCAAAGGGAGCTAAGTGCAAAAGCTCAAGTAATAGAGTATTCAGGCCATTTTCCCTTCCAACTAGCATCTTGAGACAAAAATGTAGGATCTGGGTGAAAAAGTCTTTAGGGAGCTGATACAAACACAGGAGAAACAAATCACCCTAATGGGTAACACAGGATCAGTGAACTGAAGGAAGAGGAAGCCAAGAAAGAAATCATGAACATAATTCTCATTAAACAGGCATGATAAGTTGGAGCTGACAGACAGCTGCAAATTTTCTCAGCAGGAGCTATAGTGAAATGCTGCTTAGCAACACCCGAAGGCGGATGACAATGAGGACGGTACAAAGAGCTGAAGAATCAGATTTAAGCGTGACAATCATACCATCTTACAACTGACTATTCACCAGCAGAGGAACAACTAATTCTGTAATAATGGTAAAATATGGTGACTGCACTGCCTACACTTTATTACTTTTATTTCTTTAAAAAAAAATTTTTTTTTTCTGTTTAAGTAGGCTCCATGCCCAGTGTGGGGCCCGAACTCATCACCTTGAGATCAAGAGTCACATCCTCTACTGACTGGGTCAGCCAGGCACTCAATTTATTTCCTATTTTTAAAATAGCTGGTAAACATAATCTCTGAACCAATAAAATTCAGGCACTGATTCACATAGTTACACTACCCTTGAAACATTTAAAAAAACATCTTAAAACTTCATAGGCTGTTGTGGAGATAGGCTGTTAGGTAGACCTATAAAATTTAAAGTGATCTTATTATCATTAGCAATTGTTTTTTTCAAATTTAAGTTTTATAGGCGTGCCTAGGTGGCTCAGTCGGTTAAACATCTCACTTTGGCTCAGTTCATGAATTCGTGGTTCATGGGCTCGAGCCCCACATTGGGCTCTGTGCTGACAGCTCAGAGCCTGGAGCCTGGTTCAGATTCTGTGTCTCCCTCTCTCTCTCTGCACCTCCCCCGTTCTCTCTCTCTCTCAAAATAAACATTAAAATTTTTTTTATTTTAAGTTTTGGAATCATGCTCAATATTTGATACATATTAGAATCATCTATGAAGCATAAAAAAATACAGATGCCCAGGCATTAATGCAGACATGCTGAATCACAATCTCTACAAGTGGGCCAGGCATTCAGATTTTGAAAAAGACTCAGAGAATCGTATTCGCCCCCAAACTTGAAAACCCCAAACTTGATACAACACATAAAGGTTTACAACAATTCTCAGAGCTTTCTGTACATGAGAATCACCTCAGGAGCTTGTTGGACATGCCAGCTCCCAGAATCTCTCAAAGTGTTGATCCTGTCAGTCTGCTGTGGGCTCGGTAATCTGCATGTTTAAGCAGCATTCCAGGTAACACTGAGGCAAGTGTTATCAAACCATACTCTGGGCAACATTTTTTTTAAACATTTTTGGGAAAGCATGTAAAGAAACCAAAAGAAACAAATACTACCAGCCTGGGATATGGAATGTGGCAGCCACTGACCTGAGTGATATTTGTGAATATCTGCTCAGACATCCTCTCGCACAGAACGGCCAACAGCTGTAGAACCAGCAGCTTCTGGCCCTGGCCTTCCACAAGAGTTTGGTGCTGTTCTAACTCCAAGACGCTTTTGCTGGAGAAGGGTTTTGTTTTTAACTCTGTCTCATTTTCCATGGCCACATGAGTCAATTCCTATAGCGTGGAAGAGAAGAGTCAAGAAAAAGTCTGTAGAAACAAGGACTTCACAAACAGTGGGAAAACTGTTTCAAGTGTATGTTTAAAGATCTAGTCTAGGGGCGCCTGGGTGGCTCAGTCGGTTAAGCGTCCGACTTCAGCTCAGGTCACGATCTCGCGGTCCGCGAGTTCGAGCCCCGCGTCGGGCTCTGGGCTGACGGCTCAGAGCCTGGAGCCTGCTTTCGATTCTGTGTCTCCCTCTCTCTCTGCCCCTCCCCTGTTCGTGCTCTGTCTCTCTCTGTCTCAAAAATAAATAAACGTTAAAAAATAAATAAATAAAAAAAAAATAAAGATCTAGTCTATGTTCATTGCAGCATTATTTATAATAGTGAAAATCTGGAAACAAATAAATGTCTAGGAATAAAAGAATGGATAAATAAACTGTATCTACTATACTGTAGCAGTTGAAATAAATAAACCAGGTATATATGAAAATCAAAAGAGAGAGGCCTCAAAAACAGTGTTGAATGAAAAATGGAAGTTGTACAATAATATGTGTATTATGATATCATGTATATAAAGATTTAAAACTTCATAATAAGGGGTGCCTGGGTGGCTCAGGTCATGATCTCGTGGTTTATGACTTTGAGTCCCATATTGGGCTTGCTGCTGTCAGAGCGGAGTCCACTTCGGATCTTCTGTTTCCCTCTCTCTGTCCCTCCCTCACTCACGCTCTCTCTCTCAAAGATAAATAAAACATTAAAAAAAAAATTTAAGGGGCACCTGGGTGGCTCAGTCGGTTGCGTGTCCAACTGCGGATCAGGTCATGATCTCACGGTTCGTGACTTCAGGCCGTGCATTGGGCTCTGTGCTGACAGCTCGGAGCCTGGAGCCTGCTTTGGATTCTGTGTCTTCCTCTCTCTCTTTCCCCCACCCCCACTAGTGCTCTCTCTGTCTCTCTCTCTCTCAAAAATGAATAAACATTTTGTAAAAAAAAAAAAAAAAAGACCCCTTTGTTTAAAAGAAAAAATTTTAAACTTCATAATAAAAAAACATACATATACAAAGAGAACTAGTTTGACAGACTTACTTTATCAGTATTTTTTATGACGTCTACCACTAGCCCTATTGAACCGAGACCTCAAGCCAAATAACATTTCCAAACCCTTTCTAGGGATTATTAAATGCTTTTAGTACCTTCTCCCCTAAGATATTTAGAACTAAATCTCTACTAATAGACAATTCACTGCTATGGGTTTTACAGGCTCTTCCCCTATACTTTACATCGTCAATTTCCTTGGGAAGGGGAAACCTTAAGTTCCTTAACAATTAATGCTTTACCAAAGTAACTGACAGTTTAGAGCAATGGGTTCCTAACTGCCTGGGAAATTCTGCTCCCCAGGGGGCATTTAGCAATGTGTGAGGACATTTTTGGATGTCGTAATTGGGGAGTGATACATCTAGTGGATAGAGGTCAGGGATGCTACCAAACATCCTGCAAGGAAGCACAGGAAGTCCCCCGCCTCCCAACAAAAAATTATCCAGTCCCAAATGCCAATAGTATCAAGGTGTAGAAACCCTGGTTTATAGCAAAGCTCTTTGATTTTTGTTTTTAAACAATTTTTTTTAATTCTCCGATTAAGAACACATCTTCTTGGAATGTTATTTACAATGAGTGGCTAAGGAACACCTGGGTGGCTTAGTCGGTTGAACGTCCAGCTCTTGATTTTGGATCAGGTCATGATCTCATGGTCGTGGGATTGAGCCCTGTGTCAGGCTCAGTGCAGAGAGTGGAGCCTCCTTGGGATTCTCTCTCCCTCCCTCTCTCTCAAAATAAATAAACTTAACACACACATACACACACACACACACACACACACACACACACACACACACACAGAGTGGCTAGGTAAGGGGAAAGAATGTGAATATAGGAGTTGAGAAAAGCACCAAAAAAGTGGCCCCTACTTCAAGTTCTAGGAGTGTGTTAGTCCTGATTCTCTCCTTGCATTCCCCCATAACCACACCAACCTTAAACTCCAGAGACATTCTCTTAGAATAGACACTTTACTTAGGGAAAATAATGGAGAAGGCAACACGGGAGGACAGAGAATCAGAGATCACTCTGTTTACAGTCTCAAACAGTGCAAGTAAGGAGTACAATATGGGGTATAAGTTGCTGTCAGAGATTAGAGCAAGAGGAAGCACAACCATCAGCACTACAAACAGACATGAAGAAGGTTTCAGGTGGTTACAAAACGAAACGAGAAAGGCAGGACTGCTAAATCTCCTTCCCAAATATCTGACAAAACAACAGTCAGAAAGGATAAGGGATTACTCCATAACTGTAAAACCTGCTATTAACTTCAAAAGAGTTCTTACTGTCAACACAGAGCAAAGATTAACCCTTTCATAGATCAATAGCTATGCTTTGGTCATCTCTAAAAGCTCAGGGCAGATTACCTCAGAAAATAGTTAGATCATATGTGTACTGCTGAAGGTAAGTTTTTTTCTCTTTTTACCAACCCAAAGGCTACTAAACAATAAACTGCTCTTACATCCTCTTATTATTTCTGTTAGATTAGGACCTGAATTTAAGGGGTAAAATTACAATGACCCTGAAAATCTGAAGGGGATCCTGGTATTGCCCTGAAATCAAGCTGACCATGTCCTTACCATGCGTAGTTCTTACCTGCAAGCAGAAGATGAAGAAGTCACCTGCCAAACCACACTCCTGGCAGTGGGATAACAAGTCCCCAAGGTGCTCAACCCGGCACTGCTCTGAGGACACCTTCTGGTACAAGGCTTCATCCTCATCTTCGTCGCTGCAACATGGGGAAAGATTGATCTTGGCAGTGTCACCCAGAGATATTTTTTTTTGGAAACTCAACAAAAATCTTCTGAAGTAACATGGTATCGGGGCGCCCGGGTGGCTCACTTAGTTAAGCCTCCAGCTTTGGCTCAGGTCATGACCTCATGGTTCATGGGTTTGAGCCCCACGTGGGGCTATGTGCTGACAGCTCAGGGCCCGAGCCCACTTTGGATTCTGTGTCTTCCTCTCGCTCTGCTCCTCCCCCACTAGTGCTCTGTCTCTCTTTCTGTCTCTCTCTCAAAAATAAATAAACATTAAAAAAATTTTTTAAATTTAAAGTAACATGTTATCTTCGTATGGTAAATCACTAGAAAGATATCAAAACTTTGTTAAATTATTTTCCTCTTTCCTCATGCTGAAAAGGTATTTATTCTCAGAAGGGAGGATGCCGTGTCCTACATAACATACGCTAAGTGGGGAAAAGATTCATGAAGGAAGTGGCTTTTAGGATAGATGTTCAGGGGGCACCTGGGTGGTAAGTCAGTTAAGCGTCCAATTTAGGCTCAGGTCATGATCTCGTGGTTTGTGAGTTCGAGCCCCACATCAGACTCTGTGCTGACAGCTCAGAGCCTAGAGCCTGCTTCAGAATCTGTGTCTCCCTCTGCCCCTCCCCCACTCACACACACACACACTCTCTTTCTCTCTCAAAAATAAACATTAAAAAAATGTTTTTAAAAGATGGATGTTGAGGAATTCTATTATTTCAATAAACTGAAAGAGCAAGAAGGAATAAAGTATAGGTTGTATGCAGATATTCTGGTTCTGGAGGAAGAACAGAAAGAAAGAAGTCTGCAAAGCAAGGTCAGATCACAGAGGGCCCTGGATGCCATTCAAAGAAACTCAGACATTTTTTTGATGAGCCACTGAAGGTTTATGGGCAGTAAGGAAAAGACACTATCCTTCACTATCCTTACAGAGGGAGATCCAGTCAGTCTCAACTAATAAGAACCAATGAGTTGAAATATGAACAGGCATAAAGGCTCAGAAAACTGAGTAGGCCAAATTTCCAAGTAATAAAATATGGCTAAGTTATTAAAAGCAGTGTTACGCTTTCTGCAAAAAGTGTCAAGAAATTTCTCATGAGGTACTAAGGCTTTTAGTTTTAATTCATATGGTAAGTGAAAAAGCCAAGATACAATATTATCGTACTATATCATGGAAACAAACAAAGAGGCACAAGATGTACTAGAAGACAAAACACTAAAAAAATGTGAACAGTGAACAGGATAGTGGTTACTTTGTTTTCCTCTTTATGCTTTTTTGTATTACACAAAGAAGGTATGTTACTCTTACGATTAAAGAAGGAATAACATTTTTTTTCAGACCAAACTGAGAAAAGAATGATAGATGTTGCTTCTTCTCATTGAAAACTACAATTATTAAAGTTTATTTGGCCCCATCCCATTGGGCAGTAAGTCCCAATTTGGCAGTTCACTAATAACATGGCCTTTATATTCCTCTAGTAGAATAACCTATAAACTAAGCTTAAGATTACTTCCTACATTATCCCAGAATCTTCCAGCATCCTTCAGATCAGTCATGTTATCTCCACCACATTTTACGTTAGAAAAAAAAGCTGAAATGGATAAGTGTCACTTCTAAGCTTCTGTGAACCATCCTGTCAAAATGAAGTACTATGTTCAAATACTTTTTTAAAAAAGAGATGACAACAATTAACTTAAGAAGCTCTATTCTTAAAATTTCAATGGTAAACAGTCCATTCTGAATACTGTAGCTATATTTAGTTCCAGAAAAATAAAAATAAAAATAAAAAAGATCATGAAATCTAAGCTGCTCTTTTAGTGTTTCTTTAAACAAAGCTTTTAAACTGGGGCTTCTGAGCAGAATGATAGGGAAAAGGTAAGTGGTGATACTGACCTGCCCTGAAGGGACTAGCACCACAAGCAAGATCTTTAGAACAAAAGATAAAATCACACACACACACACACACACACACACACACACACACACCTCTGATACAGTGAATGCTAACTTTTTGGAGATATGGAGTGTCTTTAAGTATCAAATGAGAGCTATGGACCCTATTTTCAGAAAAAAATTCAGGTTCGCACATAAAATATTTCTTGCGTATAATTTCAGAGGGACTATGGACCGCTACAAGTCCATGGAGAAACCCCAAGTTAAGGATCCATTGCTTCTGGAAGTAAAGACTCATTCACTACTGCCTATTCAACTTTTGCCTACCATGAAAAGAAAAGCTGTTAATTTTGACATATGTGCACTAAGATATACACTAGAGACTTGTTAAGATAGCAATTAACTTTAACTACTGATAAGTCAAATACTATAAAATTCTCTACATAGTCACTAAATTGGTCCCAGATTAAACTCTTCCAAAGTGTTTTTAAAATAAACATGTTGAGAAATTTTAAACTCAGTTCAGGGGCAAAGTTACAACTCTAAAACCTACTAGAGCTCAACAGCTCTTGGGAAATAAGTAGCTTGTGTTTGTACTGATGATTCTGTTTGCAGTCAATGTATGTTTTTCATTTTCCTCAAGTCCATCATACTGAAAGAGCGTTTTATAACTTCACTAAGTTAACCCTGAATAAAAAATTAAATTTGCACTATAACAAACAGCCACACTTTGAATGCATGTAAAATCTGAGTAGCTGCCAGCAGTTAAGAACTATATGGATTCTGGTCAATAGGAACTTATATTAAGAGGTAATAATACCTACACGTATCACCTAGAAAGTGGAAATAAATTTAAAATATACTTGTGTGCCATTCCACTAACATTTATTAAGCACTTTCTAAACGATCTCTAGAAGAAAGAAACCCCCATCCTATAATTAACATAGAATATAGTTATCAGACAATTTCCTTTAAGAGCAAGTCTGACTCTGAACATACATATACCATTTAGAGAGTCAGAAAGAGAACTGGATCGTTACGGCGCGGAGAGTAAATGTGTGTCTGCCCTTTACTCTGATTCACTGGCAAAGCCTTTGTGAAGTAAGTGGGCTTATGAGGCAGAGCTGTGAGGCTCCAGCAAATTGCACCTACTATTAGCTGGCATCCGGGGGAAAAAAACCTGCAGGATTATTTAAGGCACTCACATTTCACTTAGCGATTATAAATAGCAGCACCTCAGCTGCCTCAAGTCCTCGTTCCCGTTCTACCAGCGCCCCTTAGTGGACAAGTCAGGGAAGGGCCTTTTGGGTGCAATTCCATCAGAAGAGAGAGGGTAAAAGGATGGGTGGACTCACCAAACGGTCTCTTTGACGGTAATCATGATGCCACCTTGAGTGGCCGCTCTAAACTGACACAGAGAAGGAAGAGAGGACACAGATTTGTCCAATCCTGCAAATCCTTTCAGGCTGGCAATTGCCTTCTTCCTCTCTAGCTTCCCCAGAATCCATAATAAGATCTCTTGGCAAAGTGACCTGGCAGAAAAAGCAGTTATAAATGAGCTTGTCATCTTACTCTACACATCTAACAAGATAACATAAAAAAAGAAAGGAAGACTGTCAGGTTCCACTGCATTCTAAATGCTGGCACAACCACCTAGTGCTACTGAAGTGCAGGACTGGAAAGTTATGCTTCCCGTGAATTTGGGAATATATCTAATATCCTGAAATTCAACGAGTGACTGGCTAATCTGGGCCCCAGAAGCAACACTGGTAAGACACAGGAGCTCCACATAATTTAAAAAAAAAAAAATCCAAGCGTACCATCGCCTTTGGGTCAGGCCCTGTGAACAGAAGTTTACACTGACAAAAACCGTCTATGAGTGGATCAAGAGCAGGTGACCAACAAACTCTTGCTGATGCCTCAGCCCCTTCCATCTGTGCCAATCAGCTAGGATAAGGAGGGAATAAACGTTCACTTATTCCTTCTCGGGCTCTGATGAGGACATGACAGTGCTGTGAGGATTTGGGTTTCAAAACTAAGACAAAGGTTATTTTATGGACAGTTATTTGAAGCCAAATGCACACACTCACAGTCTCCATCCTCCACTGTGTTTTCTCTTGTAGCTGTTGGACTACAGTGATGTGCTGACCAAAAGTTAGAGTCTAAGGCAGTATGTGAACTTTGAAAAATATGTAAGAATGAGTACTTTCCTTCACCACTTAACAACGATGATGACAACAATCATCTCTCAGCTATTTTCCAGGGACAGCGCTAGACACTTCCATGCACAGTCTTCATAAAATAACCCTATGAAGAAGGTAATGTTTGTAGGGGTTTTCCAAACACTAAAAGTCAGAATTCTCTAGGACTTTGAAAAGGATATAAACCCTTAAAAGGAGGAAAAAACAACATAAATATCTGTGAAAAAAGAGACCTGATACAAAATGAAGCCTACTTAAAACTCCAATACAAAAGATTATTTTCTGGGTGATTAAGAAATCCCTTCACTCCAAACAACACTGCGCAGCACTCATACTAAATCCAAGTCTAAATTACAGAGTGCCATGTTCAGATCCAGATTTCCCCAACTTGATTTCTCATTCCCCACAAGGTAGTTATGATCCCTTCTCTACTTCCTCCTTCCTAGACATGTAATTCCAGTATTTCTCATGGATCAAACACGGGCATGTTTACACATGTAAACAGGGGTTTCGTCTCTGATGTCTAGGACGGAGGCTGAAGAGAGCCATTCTAAAAATTACATCCAATCCCCAGCAATCTGAAAAGTGTTCTTTCCCTAGATGAGCAGAATAAGAGGATCCTCAAATGCTTTCCTGATTTTGAAACAAACAACAAAAAAAACAATTACAAAGTGGCACTAAGTTTTATATTCAAAATAAGAATAAGAATGACATACAAGAAAGATTTCACTATTTATAAACAAATAAGTTTCTCTAGATTGTTTACCTTATATGAGACACGCTTTGCTTGGTGAAACAGTATAGAGAAAAGAGCACACCCAAGACTGGAAGCAGGGAGTCCACTAAAACCGTCAAAGGTTCGTTCCCGACCACGTACACCTAGGGAAAAGAAAATGGCGAGAGGCACGGTGAGCACAAGGCCAGAGGAACAGGAATCAAACACTACACACCTACTAGCAGGGCTCAGAGTCTTATCTTAAGCAACGCTGTTGTCCTAAACTGAATAATTTTAGCTCTAAGACTAAGAAAACCATCTGAGATTGGCAGACAGGCTGAAGCACAGGGAGCCTGAACTGCAGCGGTGCCCTTTCATGGGCGGCCTGAAGAACTGTCAGGCAAAATGGGTAAATGAACCCATTTTCTGACCCCTTCCTTTCCTGCTTTTGACTACCTTTGTGTCTCCCGCTAGTCTGCCTATTACTCATCTATGCAATAACCGTCTAATTACCAAAGGGCCTGCTCTTAGGAACTAACAAGCAATGCCAAACAGAAAAACTTAAAACTAGATTTGAAAATCAAAACCAAAACCAAAAACACGGCCTGCTCTAGAGTTGTCACTCTAATGTGTGTCTGGGTGGCTCAGTCGGTTGCGCATCCAACTTTTGACTGTGGCTCAGGTCATGATCTCAAGGTTGTGGGATTGAGCCCCACGTCAGGCTCCTTAATGAATGTGGAGTCTGCTTGAGATTTTCTCTTTCTCTCTCTCTCTCTCTCTCTCTCCTCCCCTCTCGACTCATGCACACATCCACTCTCTCTCTGTCTCTCTCAAAATTGAAAAAAAAAAAAAAGATCTGTCATTCTTAACATGTAACTGCCATATGGGTATGTCCTATTCTCTCCAGTTCAATAAATGTTAAAAGAAATTACAACGTACTCCTAGCTCTGCATTGACTTTATAGGGTTAAGTGTGTGTGTGTGAGGATGCTGATTTTTGTTAACAGTAATTGTGTCACACGTTTTAGTTGTCACTTCAAAAAGGATAGCGCAAATGCATTCAACAAACTTTATTTGAACACCCACTGGAATCAAAGCATGGTCTTAGGCACTGTAGTGAATATAAAAATGAGTAAGAGTTGTTCTCTCTCAATTGCTTGTGATCTAACGGGAAGAATAAAACAAGGAGACCAATGACAAAAATAATAATTCAAAACAGGTAAGTTAAAGAATTAAGAAGAGCAAAACACTATTTTTTTCCAACATTCTTTCTGTAAATCAGGGCCTCTGTAAGCTTCCATTTCCTCATCCTTAAAAATAAGACTGACCTTGGGAGACTGTTATAATTTTTTTTCCATAGGAGACTGTTACAATTTTAATAAGCTAACTGTTTAAAGAATCTAACACAGTAGCTGGAAGATAAAAATGCTGGCATAGTTCCGGGAACACATATTAAGAGTGTCGGTTCCTCAGCTTTCTCCTTTTATCATCATTATCTGTGTCCACACTATCAGGTTCCAATTAATTTATTAATTAAGTTGTGTTGAAGTGAAGGAGGAATCATTGTTGTTTTGTGGGATCCTACAGGTCATGGAGGCACAAGCTGAAAGACGCTCTGTGCTTTTCCAGAGAATCCTGTCCCTTTAAATCAACCCTAATTTTTCACACTGCTTAAGCCTCCCAGCATCTCTGTGGAGCTTGATAACCAAGGAGTCAGCTTCCTGTGCATGATCTAATCTCCATAAACCCAGCTCAGTGGGGTGCATGGTATGGCAGTGTTCACAGTAATATGCAGGCCTAATTATGATATCATCAATTACAAGTGGTAAAAGAGAGAGAGAGAGAGAGAGAGAGAGAGAGAGAGAGAGAGATTGATTTCCCCAGATCACGTAAGGGCCTATTGTTTGGCTCTGTGGTCTGTGTTCCCAGAAGTAATCCCTGTGGAGCCATCCTTCCTTATCAGCATCTTTTATACAAAAAACAAAACCCAAATGGAGTTAACTCTCCTTTATTTACTGGCTTGACTGAGACAAAGCACCTAAAATTTTAACATGAATTCAATCGAGCCCATTTCTCAGGAGTATATGTTGTTATTGATAAATTCCTCCAAGTTTTAAGTTCTCTTGTCATACTTTTCTGAAGAAACAAGTACTGCTTTTGTATTTAGAAAAAAATCGATCAAAGAGTTTTCTCTGTGGTATCTCAAACAACTCAAATGGCCTCTTTTTGCCACTTATAGATTGTCATCTCCCTTCCAGTATTAAGAGGAAACTTCTCCTTATACTGAGCCCAAAGCTACCTTCCTCTAACTTCCTTGATAGTACTTTGTTGTTGTTGTTGTTGTTGTTGTTGTTGTTGTTGTTTGAAAAGTTTTAGATGGGCCATTCAAACATTCTACCTTTTCCACAGGCCTGCTATGTATTTGACTGTTCAACTATTCATCCATTCATTCACTAATTCAAATATTTAGTAAGCATCTAACCACCATTAATGACTTTCCTCCTATAAATTCCAATAGCACTTTGAGCTTGTAACACAGAATGTATAGTTCTCTCTCACCTTTTCAACTAGCCTAGAAGGCAAAAGTGAAGCTCTCTGTTTCAGCACCTATCACAATAGATGATTAAGTTGTGTTACCTGAATTTCTGGTGAATAAGCAGTTGTTACAGAAGTATACAATTTAAAGGAACCACATTGTTACTGTTCTTATGAAGCAAACAATAACTACCATTTACTGCAATGTCTACTCAAGAATAAACCAGGTTATTCAGCTAAACATTTAACATACAATCAATCCTCACCAGAGTCCTGCAGGTTAAGCATTTTTATTCCCATTCTAAAAATGTGGAAAACTAGGGCCCAGAGAAGCAAAGTTAGTGGAGCCAAGGTATTCTGTTAGTAAATGGCAGAATCAAGGTGAACAAAGGTCTGCCTGACATAAAATCCATGCACAATCCAGAGACAGAGAGCAGTAAAGGTTGTAAGGGGGTGGGAGTAGGGGAAAAGAGGGACTGACTGCTTCATGGGTACGGTGTTTCCATTTGGGGAGATGAAAAAGTTCTGGAACTAGACAGCGATGATGACTGTGTGACGCTGTGAATGCACTTAATGCCAGCCAATCGTATACTTTAAGATGGTTAAAATGGTAAATGTTATATTATTTTCTAAAAGAACGAAACACGTACTCATGGCCTCCCCAAACTCACCTCCCCCTGTGCCTGTTTGCATTGCTTCAGTCCCTAACCCACACCACCTTTATCCCAACCATCTCCCCTCAGAACCAGTAGGCCCCAGCCTGCCAGGCTATTAATAACTCCAGTCCTGCGAGAAGAGTTCCTGAGTGGCACCAGGAGCTCCTGCACCGCCTCCCCTTCCTCCCGCTGAGACTCTTCTCTATTATACAGCCGTCTTCTACCAAGTCTTCCAGGGGGGCTCCAGGGCCACAGCACGGCCTTTCCAAGGACAGCGCCCTCCTTCCAGTCTGTTGCCTGGCACTCAACTCATATGCAGGTTAACGGTTTGGTCTGGACCTCACATCCAACCTTATCCTCTCAGTATACTCCCGAAGTAGAATCTGGTCATTTCCCACTTCATGTGGACTCCCCAGGTCACTGAGTTATATCTGAGTTTAGTGACCCATAAAGGGACACAGGAGGCTGCACCGATTCAGCGATGTCTTGCTGACAGCACAGACAATGAGCAACTGCTCCAGGGAAAAAAAAACAAAACAACAGTCCTCCCAACAAAGTCATACTATATATGGAAGCAACTGTTAGGGCGAGTTCCTTCCAGTGTCCTTCATACTAGGCTGGTGACAGTATGGACTGAGGAAGCAGTGAGGGCACAACAGTAGGCTGTTCCTGCCCCACGGAGGACAGGGCCCTACTACCCTGCATCTCTGCTCTAACATCAGGTGTTGTGGAATTTCCTTGGACTGTGCTCATATGTAGTCTCCTGCTATCTGGGGTTCTTGAACTCTTGGGAGTTCAAGTTCTGAAACACAATCCCACATTGCATGTATTATTTCTACCTGTGGAAATTCCCTTTCCTCAGCAGTATACCTACTGGGTATATTTCACATAGGGTTGTTTGTAATACTTCCACTGACCAGCTGCAAGACTTATCACAAATCAATTGACTTATCTGAGTCTCAGTTTCCCTACCTAGGGAATAAGGAGGTTGGCAAATCTATCACCCTCTGACTTGACTGCAAATTTGCTCACTCCCTTCAGTATCCTTCTGGTACTTTAGCCATTAAGAGGTTTAAAAAGAAAACCAACTAGCTGGAAAACATGAAACAATCCTGCACCACCCGAAAATTTTTCCAACACTCAAACTGACCAAGATGTAAAAATTTCTAATCCTCCCCACATGCTTTCCCTTCTATAAGTTCTGAAATTAGAAATTTAAAGCTGAAATCCTCATTAGGTGAAAGATGTTCTGGTTACTTGAGATGTCTGTACGACCAGAGACCACCAAACAAAATACCAAGAGGTGGGAAAGCTGAAGCAGGGAAAGGAGAGACAGACTCTCAAGGTATCTTCAATTCTCTGGTGTGAAAAGCCTCTCTGAGAGTAAGTGAAATGGTGCTTCGAAGAAAAGTTCAACTTCCATGTCTATCTTTGGCTCTTCCAGTAGGACAGGACTGAGGGGCAAAATGAGAGACCAGTATGAATCTATGAAAATCATAATGGCTCAGAATAGATCAGTGGAGGAAACGGGTACCAATGACCCACTGGCAGCTTGGGGATTTCCTCATTCCTTTATAGGGATTTCCACATTCCTTTCTGAATGCATCTTGGCTCTCTATCACAGATCCAGCCATGAGAAGAGGTGTGGTTAAGCCTTACAACCCTTCATCTAAGCTCAGAGATCACTCTTACCTAGTAACAAAGACATGTTTCTGGATACTGTTAACAATCCATCACATTCTACTTGTAACTCTTTGTTTGCCTGACTGGGGGCTCCTTGAAGGCAGCAATTGGCTCTTAATCATTTCTGTTATTTGTAAACCTAGCCGAGTAGCTGGCATTTTGTATGTACTTGGTAAAAAAATGTTTTTTCTGACTGATTAACTGAATCAAAGAAAGAATAAATAAAGCACATTGAATGCTTTTTATTTTCTCAAAAGCTCTATTTTTGTGGGGGAATTACAATGCCCCCTGTATTTTCTTTTTTGTTGTCTAAGCTGCAGCTAGAAGCTAATCAATCAATGTTAATTAACTGAAGAATCCTAGAACTTCAGCCATGGAAGGGAGAGCAGACTGAACAAAAGGAGGTTTGATGTTACTGTTGGGGCTTAGTACCTATCTTCAATATCTAAAGGACTGAATTTCTCTGGAAGGACTGACTAGAAATTTAAATTAGAAAGGAACAGAAAAACCCAGAGGAGTCAAAATGGTCAAAAGTGTCACGAGCAAACATGTGTTTCTGATTCAAAGCAAAACAAAAGTGAAAGCGGTCCTCACATGCTCCGTTTCTCATCTACTAGACTTCCATTACATTGTTAGGCATATCCCTTAGAGATCACTGTAGAGCTGAAAGAACACCAGGTAGTCAGGAGTCAGAAATGGGTATGAATATTGTTCCTGACACCTATATGATTGCCCCAAATCACATATTAAGTGAGTGAACACGGATAAGACATTTAAACCTCCCTAGGATTCAGTTTCCTCATTTATAATGCAAGCGTTAAGCTTTTGGCATAAGTACCAGTTAAGATAATTCATTTAAAATACTTTGTAAAATACACAGCCCTGTGCAAATGTTACGTTTATTCCTAAATACTTGCCGATGCTGCTGTAAATGGAACTGTCTTCTTAATTTACGGCCTTATCTTTTATAGGGATGTATACGTGTGGAAATAGAAACATAAATCAAGCTGACTGAATCCTACCATTGAAATTCAGTACAGGCTGGGACTTGATTTTACCCCTGTTAAAGATTAAACTCGTCAAATGCTGCCTTCTAAAATATCACAGGGATCCTTTTGATAGTAATGTTCCAGAACTCCTAATGCACTTACTGAGTTTAATTAAGACTTGTGAGAAGCAAAGGACAAGCCAAGTTACCTAATATAGGATTTTGCACTAAGCATGCTTTCAGAGCGTACTGCATAAAATAATCTTTTTAAAAAGAGTTTCCTTAAACCAAAAGAGAACTGACAGTTTTCTGAGCACAAATCATTTGCTAAAGAATACAATGAACCTACCAAAAGTTACCTGGTTTTATCCCTGAGACTCAAGTGTTAAATTAAGTCACCTAATAGTCAACTCTAGAGCCAGACTAGGTCTGTTGGACTCTAAAGGCCAGGTGGTTTTCACCACACTGTCCCACAGAATCTGAATGTACTGTCTAACACTTGCATTTCCCACAGCTTTGAAGAATACCTCCTTTGGTCTTCTGCATGTTACTCAAGGTCATAGTTCAATTACAGTTGGAAATATCCGAAAGAACGACTGCCTTTAAGGAAGAGCCATAGGTGGGAGAAGACTAACTTTTTACTGCAAAGCCTTTTGCACTTTTTAAATGTGTACCATGTGCAAATATTAGCTTTTCTAAACACAGAGTGAGAGAAAGAGAGGAAATGAAAGGACTGCTTCCTGGACCAGATCTGGCACTCACTAGTATGATTCAGGACAAGTCACTTCGCAATCTTTTGTGTTTTTTGGGTTTTTTTAGTAATGTCGACACCCAACATGGGGCTTGAACTCACAACCCTGAGACCAGGAGTTGCATGCTCTACCGACTGAGCCAGCCAAGCACCCCAACTTCACAATCTTTTGGGGTTTGTTTCCTTTACTATAAAATAAGGGATTAACTTGGCAAACCCAAAGATTGTACCACACCAACAGTGAACCCTAATGTAAACTATGGACTTTGGTGATAGTGTCGTGCTAATGCCGGCTTATCAACTGTAACAAATGTCCCACTCTTAATGTAAAATGTTAACAGTAGGAGAGGCTGTGCACATGTGGGGGCAGGAGATATATGGGAACACTCTGTACTTTCTACTTGACTTTTCTGTGAATGAAAAACTGCTCTAAAAAACAGTCTTTTCAAAAACAAACAAACAAAAAAAGAAATTAAATATTTCTAAATTTCCTTCCAGCTCTAAGATTCTGTTATAACAATTTACTCTACAAAAACAATTAACTATTCAGAAAGAGGAGTCAATTGGCGAATCTGAGAGAGTAACTTTAATTAGAAATTTGTTAAGATTAAATGGGGAAAAAAGACTTGGATAATTAAAGTCAGGGATTCCCTGAATCTGGAAACAGAGAGATAAAATGGAAATGAGAATGAAGAATATAAACTAATTAGGTACTTCTAGACTTTCCTGCCCGAAAATTTCTTCTGCCTTAGGGAGTCTCAGCAAGTATGGTGAGGAATACTAAAAGGAAACATTCCCCATTCCCACCCCTGGCCCCACCTAGTATCAGATTCTGGCCGGTTCTCTTAAGAGCAAGAAAATGTCCAAATCGTGAGGAAGTATAATTCTCTCATCCTACCCTACCCAGAACCAATCTCTATGCAGCCCAGGCCTCTCTTTACCTTTCTAGGCTAAAGAAAAACATTTATCCCTCTCATACTAGGGAGGACAAAAAAATTAAGTATTCTAGGGTTAGGACCCCCGACATTCAGAGTCAGAAGAAAACAGAATAGGGGTTGCCCGGGTGGCTCAGTCGGTTAAGCATCTGACTCTTAATTTTGGCTCAGGTCATGATCTCATGGTTTCTGGGATCGAGCCCCATGTCAGGCTCCACATTGACAGTGCAGAGCCTGCTTGGGATCCTCTCTCTCCTTCTCTCTCTGCCCCTACACGCCTCTCAAAACAAATAAATAAACATTAAAAAAAATATGGAGACAGAATAGGAAGCCATTGGACTAAGTTATTTGAGCTGCAGGGTGCCTGGGTGGCTCAGCTGGTTAAGCATCTGACTTCAGCTCAGGTCATGATCTCACGGTTTCTGGGTTCAAGCCCCGCATCGGGCTCTGTGCTGGCAGCTCAGGGCTGGGAGCCTGCTTTGGATTCTGTGTGTGCCTCTCTCTCTGCCCCTCCCCTGCTTGCGTTCTCTCTCTGTCTCTCAAAAATAAATAAACATTAAAAAAATAAACTATAAAAAAAGTTATTTGAGCTGCAAATCTCTTTTTTGGCTTAAATCATTTTACCAGATGTAAGGTACACACATAGAAACGATGAGAATTATTTACGCAGAAGTACAAGTGGCTATGCCAAATTTTCAGTTCAGTGAGCATCTCTATGTACACCTGTTTTGTTGAGACCTTTCCACCTGGCCCACCAGGGCCACACTGCTCCACTCCATGCTGTATGTAAAGGATGCAAGCAGGGGCGCCTGGGTGGCGCAGTCGGTTAAGCGTCCGACTTCAGCCAGGTCACGATCTCGCAGTCTGTGAGTTCGAGCCCTGCGTCAGGCTCTGTCTGGGCTGATGGCTCGGAGCCTGGAGCCTGTTTCCGATTCTGTGTCTCCCTCTCTCTCTGCCCCTCCCCCGTTCATGCTCTGTCTCTCTCTGTCCCAAAAATAAAAATAAATAAATAAATAAAACGTTGAAAAAAAAAAAAAAAAGGATGCAAGCAAAGAAAGGCCTTCTCTTATAATTGCCCCTGCCACATTTTCATTCAGCAAGCTGAGGGCTTATTTCTTTAAATACCAAAATGTATTTATATTTTACCTCTTTCAGAAGAAAGTATTTTTTAAATGGAGGAGATGCAATCCTTGCCTCCTTAAATGAAGTATACTAAACATAGCACTCCCAACATACTTTGTTTTTCAAACTATTATGCCCTTTTGAATTTTTTTTTTTTAACGTTTATTTATTTTTGAGACAGAGAGAGACAGAGCATGAACGGGGGAGGGTCACAGAGAGAAGGAGACACAGAATCTGAAACAGGCTCCAGGCTCTGAGCTGTCAGCACAGAGCCCGATGCGGGGCTCGAACCTACGGACCGTGAGATCGTGACCTGAGCCGAAGTCGGACGCTTAACCGACTGAGCCACCCAGGCGCCCCAAACTATTATGCCCTTTTGGAGTACTTTTTCTGTCTCCTTTCTTGATCCTCTCCGCTGGCACTCTCTTGTCAGCATGCCTTAGTCTAACTAACTTCTAATTTTTTACTTCTAATTCCACTATGGTCCTAATCAGAAAACCAATCTGATCTGGATTGTGTATAAAGTAAAGAGGAAATTGGCTCTGAGGAACTAAGGGGCTTTGCAGCTAGGTATCAAGATGGCAGCCAGATGGGCACCTATTATGATACAGGTGACACAGGACATTCAGTTGGAAACATCAACTGAAACACTAAGATAAAATAGACTTAAAACTCCAACAGAAGATACCAGACTAAAACGAGAGCAGGACTATAAAAACTTTCCATTCAGAAAGAGAGTAGAGAAGGAACAAATGTGCGGAGACCAAGAGGAGACTGCTGAGGAAGATTTCTTTGGGGAGAGCCATTGGTGGGGAGAGCCATTGGTAGGCAGAGCATGTGACCCTTGATCTCAGGGTGAGTTTCAGCACCATGTTGGGTATAGAGATTACTTAAAAATAAAATCTTTAAAAAAAATAAATAAAAATAAAAATGGGCGAAGAGCAAACCCATAATAAAATACTCCCACCAGCAAGGCTATAATAATGGAGGAAAAGGGGAGGGCAGGGAGAGGAGGAGGAGGAGGAGGAGGAGGAGGAGGAGGAGAAAGAGAAATGGTAGTGGTAGGGTTGGCCAGAGAGGATAAACTGGAATTCTCACACTCTGCTGATGGGAATGTAAATGGTGCTGCCACTTTGGAAAATAGTCTGACAGTACCCCTAAAAGTTGAACACAATGTCATCATAAAGTCCAGCGATTTCACTCCTAGCTATATACCCAAGAGAAATGAAAACACATGTCCACACAAAAACTTGTACATGAATGTCTGTAGCAGCATTGTTCGCAACAGCCAAAATGTGGAAACAACAAAAATTCCCATCAACTGACAAAATGCAATATATCCCTAGAATAGAACACCGTTAGGCAGAATGAAATACTGCTCTATGCAACATGGATGAATCCTAAAAACATCCTCCTGGTGAAAAGTCAGCTACAAAAGACCACATATTACATAAGTCCATTTATATGAAATATCCATAATAGGCAAGTCTACAGAGACAGCAAGTCCATTTTAGTGGTTGCCTAAGGTTTGGGGACAAAATTAGAAGAAGGGAGGGTGCCTGGGTGGCTCAATCAGCTAAATGTCTCACTCTTGACTTGGGCTCAGGTTGTGATCTCACAGTTCATGGGTTCAAGCCCCACATCAGGCTCTGCGCCATCAGCTTGGGATTCTCTCTCTCTCCCTCATTCTCTGCCTGTCCCCCACTCACACGTGCTCTCTCTCAAAATAAATAAATAAACTTTTTTTTTTTTTTTTTAATTGGGAGAAGGGAGGGGCACCTGCGTGGCTCAGTCAGTAAAGCATCCAACTGTGGCTCAGGTCATGATCTCGTGGTTTGTGGGTTCAAGCCCTGAGTCAGACTCTGCACTGACAGCTCGGAGCCTGGAGCCTACCTCAGATTCTGTCTCCCTCTCTCTCTGCCCCTCCTCCACTCACGCTCTGTCTCTGTCTCTGTCTCTCAAAAATAAAGAAACATTAAAA
Organism: Panthera onca; assembly: GCF_046562875.1. NCBI lineage: Eukaryota > Metazoa > Chordata > Mammalia > Carnivora > Felidae > Panthera > Panthera onca. Next base: position 43,965,993 of record NC_138353.1, on the reverse strand, counting down.
ATTTTTTTAAATAAATAAATAAAATAAAATTGGGAAAAGGGAGAGTGAATGGGGATGGGGATGGGTAATGGGTATGGGGTCCTTTTAGGGGGACAATAATTTTCTAAAGTCAGATTTGTGGTGATGGTTGCACAACCCTGTGACTACACTAAAAGCACTGAGTTGAACACTTTAAATGTGTGAATTGTGGCGTATGTGAATTATATCCCAGTGAATCTGTTAAAAAGAAAAGAAAAAGAGGGGCGCCTGGGTGGCTCAGTCGGTTGAGCGTCCGACTTCAGCTCAGGTCACGATCTCGCGGTCCGTGAGTTCGAGCCCCGTGTCGGGCTCTGGGTTGATGGCTCAGAGCCTGGAGCCTGCTTCCGATTCTGTGTCTCCCTCTCTCTCTGCCCCTCCCCCGTTCATGCTCTGTCTCAAAAATAAATAAAATGTTAAAAAAAAATTAAAAAAAAAAAAAAAAAGAAAAAGAAAAGAAAAAGAGAGAGAAAACCAGAGCTGGACATGTTCCCAAATGCCTCTCTAAAATTAAACACCCTCTTGTACCCTCTTGCTACCCAGTGAGCTGCTGGATCATTCAACTATCCCAGATGTTTTCCTTGTTTCCTGCCTTTGAGCTGTGCTCTGTAATTTAGTATTAGCAGAAAGTTAATAAAGACAACACAGCCTTTGTTGCTAAACTTTACACAGTGTTTACCATTTCCCCCCAACATACACATTTCCTCTGTTTTCCCAGTGCAGCTGAGCTGCCAAAACCTTGTAGGGAGAATAATTACCCTTCCGCACGCCTTCCTGCTTTCATAACCGCCCCAATCTTTTGTGCATAATCAAGTGTTTACAGCCAACTAATGTTTTGCTTGCCTCTCCAGGAGGTTTTAAATTCACCAAACTGTTCACCAAATTAGGAGGGTTTTTTTCCCTCCCCCTTTTTTGGGGAGCAAGAATAGGAACAATGGCAGGATTCACTGTTTCTGGATCTCTCCATTTTTTAGACGCTAATTCACTCGCCAGAAAGAAGCTGATTTGCTTTCTTTTTCCTCTAAAAGCAATTTTTTTTTTTTTACTTCCCAGAAATACTATGAGGGGTTTGTACCAGAGTGTAGTCACAATTAAGTTCTACCCCTGACACCACTTTCAAGTCTTTCTGACATTCCACACCCACCATTTAACAGTTTTCATCATGATGTTCCTCAGATGGTGTGTGACTGAAGACAACCTTTCGAGAGTTAGCTGGGCTTTGTTCTCTAATTCAGAACATTTGCTTTCTACACTGCTCTATATAATTTCTTATTTTTCTACAATCAAAAATGTCCTTACCTATGAATATGTAGAACAGGATATAAAAACTTTCTTTTCATAAGTCTCTAAATGAGGCATTAAAAATAAAAACAGCATTATAGTCACTAAGTTAGGTTTTATCTATAAACAATCTGATGCTATATTTGTATGCCAGGTCCCTTTTTTTAATAGTGAAATTAAATGAAACAGCTTACTTTAGTAAAAAGTTGAGTGTTGAACAGAACGAGTTTTGAATTTTTAAGTGTGAATTTTATACCTACAAATCATGAATATCATACATTAAGTTTAAAACAAAAGAAAACAGGGACACCTGGCTGGCTCAGTTGGAAGACTGTGTGACTCTCATTCTTGGGGTCTTGAGTTTGAGCCTCATGTTGGGTGTAGAGATTACTTAAATCAATAACACTTTGCTGAGGCAGAAACAAAACAAGAACAACCCCCCCCCCCCCCCAATCATCTGCCTTCTTATCTGAAAGAATACGACTTAAGGTTTACTCTACACCGTCACATACTGCTAGTAGGAATGTAAACTGGTGCAGCCACTTTGGCAGTTCTTCGAATGGTTAAACACAGGGTTACCATAAGATCTAGCAATTCTACTCTTTTTTTTTTTTTTTTTTAATGTTTATTTATTTTTGAGAGAGACAGACACAGAATGCGAGTGGGTTAGGGGCAGAGAGAGAGGGAGACACAGAATCCGAAGCAGGCTCCAGGCTCCGAGCTGTCAGCACAGAGGCTGACGCGGGGCTCAAACTCATGGACCGCGAGATCATGACCTGAGCCGAAGTCGGCCGCTTAACCGACTGAACCACCCAGGCGCCCCTCTAGCAATTCTACTCTTAGGTATATACCCAGGAAAATGAAAACATATGTATGCACAAAGACTTGTACACAAATGTCCATAGCAGCATTAATCATAATAGCTAAAATGTAAAAACAACCCAAATATATATCAAAGGGTGAATGGATTACAAAATAGAGTCTATATCTACAATAGGATATTATTCGGCAATAAAAATAAATCAAGTCTTGGGGCATCTGATTGGCTCAGTCAGTAGAGCATGCAACTTTTGATCTTGGGGTTGTGAGTTTGAGCCCCATGTTGGGTATAGAGATTACTAAAAAATAAAAGAAATCTTAAAAAAAAAAATTAGGTCCTGCTTTGTGCTTAATATAAACCTTAAAAACATCATGCTAAGTAAAAGAAGCCAATCACAAAAGACCATATAGTGTATAATTCCATTTATATGCTATGTCCAGAATAGGCAAATCTATAGAAAGAGAAAGTAGATTAGTGGTTGACTCGGGTTGGAGGTTGGAGGGGTTAGGAGTAGGGAGAATGGAAAAAAGAGTGGTAAAGGGTTTTGGGTATAGTGTGGGATTTCTTTTTGGGTAATGAAGTATTAGAATATACTTCTAATATGCAAGCCTTAGATTATGCTAAAAAGCCATTGATATGCATGCTTTTTTTTTTTTTTAAGGTAAGCTCCACAATCAGTGTGGCACTTGAACTCCCAAGATCAAGAGGTGCATGCTCTACTGACTGCGCCAGACAGGTGCCCTGATTTGCACACTTTAAATGGGTAAACTGTATAGTATGTGAATTACAACTCACAAAGCTGTTTGAAGAAAGATCTAC